>NC_133326.1:91038787-91638787 GCF_042186555.1 Aquarana catesbeiana | reverse complement strand
CTTATTCATCCCTTTGAGAAAGCTTAGGCCAGATCCTGGATGCAAACACACAACCTGATATTTGAAAAAGTGTCATTTTACTTGTACCACTGAAAGAACTGACTTTTAATTTGTGACTCCACAGTTTCAGTTCTCTGAATTATTAACAAATTATTTTGAAAATCATGGTAACAAATAATATTAATTGCCATGCCTACATAGGCTTTTGTCCCTAATAGGAAATCCTCAGATTGTATTCTTTGCCTTGGGGACCTACCTATAGTTGTCTTCAGTCAGGTACCAGTCAATGTTTCCACTGTTCTACTTTTTCTATGTGCATTATTGTGTACAATTACACTTACGTATTTAAATTATGTTTTCTAATCAAATCTGCTTCTCAGTTTCTGAATAACGCATGTTTCCTATATAATTTACATTTAATTGATAATATAACATATGCTTTACAGAGGTTTATTTTATTATGCTGCAAGGCAATAAGGCAATCAAATGATGGCAAACTCCTGGCCTGTTATTAATAATTCTAATACTAGCTCAGAATATCCACTGATACAGAATATTTTAAACCTGTAACTAACAAAATTAATATTTATATAAATGCGCCTAATAATATTTATGTACTTTTAATTCAGTTGATTATTAACTATGTATTAATATGTAGATTTTCCCTTAATTAAGCTAATGCTATCAACCTATTGTTCTGATTTACCCCGGTTTAAACGTTGCCCTTGATGATAGACAGCCTGGAGCTCTTCTCTACAGTTGTGGGACTTCCAAGAAGAGGAATAGCAGCACACAGTATGCTTTTACCCCATGTTATTGAGTGTTCAGCATTATAATTACACGAAGGCTAAAACTTAAGCATTTAAATACTAACTCAAACTAAAATATGATTGTGATGTAATTGTAGGGGGTCTTGTTTCTAGGGCCTTGTTACAATGGACCACTACAGAGCGCTTCACTGCTAACCATTAATAAGGAACATTTAATCAGCCTTTTATTATTTTAGTGAGGCAGAGTACTTTGGAAAGTGTATTTACCCATAATAACCAATTCAAATTTTACTTTTGTTAAACTGATTTTAATAAACTGAAATGTGATTTTGCCTAATTGTCTGGGAAGTCATTTAGCACCTTCCATAAAGTGTATGCATAGTTATTGTTCACAAAGACAGAGTCACTCAAAAACTAAAGGAGTTGTAAAGGCAAAAGGTTTTTATCTTAATGCATTCTATGCATTAAGATAAAAAACCTTTTGTGTGTAACAGGCCCCCCAGAACCCCCTAATACTTACCCTGAGCCCCTTCTCTATCTAGCGATGTCCACGATTCCCTCAGCCATCTGGGACTCTCCTCCTGATTGGCTGGGGCACAGCCATGGCGCCATTGGTTCCCACAGCTGTCAATCAAAGTCAGTTATCCAATCTGGAGAGAGAGGTGGTGGGGCCGGGTCAGGGCTCCATGTCTAAATGGATACACGGAGCACTGAGTCGGCTCGGGTGCCCCCATAGCAAGCCTATGGGGGCACTCGTCAGGAGGGAGGGACCAGGAACAGCGAAGAGGGACCCAGGAAGAGGAGGATCCGAGCTGCTCTGTGCAAAACCACTGCAACAAGGCAGGTAAGTTTAATATGTGTTTTTTTTTTTTTTAAAAAGCAAGACCTTTACAATCACTTTAAACAGGTCAAAATAATTGTGAGTATGAAAATATACATGCATAGCCAGTGTAAAGTTGTTACAGTAGAAAACATATATGACTCAGATCAAAAATTGCTTTAGGGATGTATCCAAATGCAGATGACAAAAGATTTTGAGTAGTGTTGGACGAACAGTTTGGGCCGAGCATAAGTTCAACCCGAACATTGGCTGTTCACCCCTTCGACGAACACCCAAATTGACCGGGCATTTGACCATTTGTTCAGCCTGCTGAATGCCCCCACAATGCACACAGTGCATTCTAACCCCTGATTAGCTGAAACAATAAAGGCTTTGCCTAATCAGGGTACAGAACACTGTCAGAGCCATGATTGGAAAAAATCATGATGACTAAAAGGTTCCTTTCCAGAGGAGCCATTAGCAGTGTGATATTGGAGTGGAGATAGATAGAACAGGGCTCTGTTGATTGTTACTAGCGAGTTAGTTTGCTATAGTGTACTATTGTGAGTGTAGAGTAACAGTGTAGTGTGAATATAGTGCAGCATCAGTGTAGTGCATTCCATGCAGTTTTACTCTAGTGTTGGTGTAGTGCGTCCATGCAATTTTACTGCAGCATATTGAAGTTTGTCAGTATAGTGTCTCAGTGCAGTGTATTGAAGTCTGCCAGCGCAGTTTTACTGCAGTATATTGAAGTGTCAGTGTAGTGTGTCAGGCCAGTTTTACTGCAGTATATTTAATTGTGTCAGTGCAGTTTTACTGCAGTATATTGTAGTGCGTAGGACCAGTTTTACTGCAGTATATTGTAGTGCGTCATGTAGTGATGTAGTAGTGATTAGCCAAAAAGGAATCTTCCCCACTTATACACTTTTTTCCCATGGGTGACAAGGACAAGCAATTCGATTGGCCAATTTTGTTTAGGCTTTTGATCTGCTTTTGTCCTTCTGAGTGACAGATAATGACAATTAGCCATCGACAGCTGCAGTCATAAAACTGCTAATTAGGTATACTCTTAAGGGAGGAGGTGGTCTTTTTATTAACATTAACATAGCACAGAGTCATTATCTGTCCTTTTGATATGTAGAGTAAACCTGGTTTGGTCAGTTCCTTCTTTGGTCAACAAGTTCCCCTTGAAATGCCTAATTAGATAAACTGTCTATTCACAAATACCAATATGACCTTAAAAAACCATTACAGGCAGTCCCCGAGTTACGAACGGGTTAGGGACTGCCTGTTTGTTCTTAAGTCTGATTTGTTCGTAAGTCGGAAGCACATGCGCAGAATGGAGACGTCGTTCTTTGATGTTTTTCGATATTTCCAGCGTCGTTTTCCGATATTTCCAACATCGTTTTCCGATGTTTTCCGATGTGCCTGCCGCCGCCACCTCCCATTCGTAAGTAGGAGTCGTTCGCAAGTTGGAGGTTCGTAACTCGGGGACCTCCTGTAACATCCTTTTGATGTGTAAAATGGATTACCTGTCCTAGAATGTCTAGGAACTGCCTGTCCTAGAATGTCTGTATGTGAACACATCACAATACATACACAATATATGTATACATATAATATACTATATATAATGCACACCCACACATACAGTATATGTACATATAAACATAAAATGTACTACATGCCAGTGCAGTTTTACTGCAGTATATTGAAGTGACATTTCTGTGAGCAGCAGTCCTCAAGTTAAAGTGCACCAAACACCACTTTCCATTGATTAAAGTGCATAAAAGTATACATTTCCCAGTCTCTATTACATTTGGGTAAAACGCCCCTCCATATCATATCTGGGAGGCCAACAAGGAGAGGCAGACATTCCCATTCCACTATGAGGGGGCCAGCAGTGTCTGTGTCCACAGGCAAAGGTGGACGTGGTCCGTCCTCAAGCAGGGCACCTTTGTCTCTGTTTAGTGATGTTACCTGTGCTATCCAGCCACAGCATGTAGAAGAGGTGGTGGACTGGCTTACTAAACCATCCACATTCTCCTCATCCTCTTTGATCCTTCAAGCTGGCACTAGTGCGCAGTCCAAAGAAGCTGCCAGAGTGGCATATTCTGCCTCCTTGTCCACAGCTACTCCTGCCATAGCCCCAGAATCATGCATGGGAGAGTCATCTGAGTTATTTGAACACAGTGTCAGCCACTTGCCTCTTTGATGACGCACAGGCATTACTTAATTCTGATGTTGCTTCTGACTCTGAGGTTGAAGAAGTTAGGACCATAAGCCTACAGAGAGGAGAGAACACTGATAAACAACAAATTGTCAGTCATATTCTCCCAGCCGCAGCGTATTGCCAAGTTGGCTCCAGTGATGAGGATGGAAGGGATGATGATGATGAGGTCACTGACGTGACTTGGATGCCGGATAGAGCAGAAGAGGAAAGTGAGGGTGAGGCACAACCCCAACAAGGCAGGATGTCCTCCAGAGGCAGCAATCATAGAAGAGTAGATAGCAGCCACCCTATTCCATCAGATTGTGGAGCTGTTATCTCCCAAACCAAAGTCCCACAGTTCAGCTGTGTGGGCCTTTTTTTAGCACATGTGCTTCAAGCACATCAAAAGCAGGGCAAAAACACTAGCCATTTGGGTACCACATGGTTGACAAGGCATTTAACCTTCCACCACTCAGCCCATTGGTAAGAGCACCTGAAAGCCACACAAAAGGGATGCAATTCTTCTTCTCCTTACTTCTTACCTTTCAGATCTACCCCCCCTATATCTCATGACCTCTCAGCAGCCTCCACTGACAGGGACGATGGTAAAGTGAAGGATGTCACAGGTCCTTGTAGAACATCTGCAAGCAGCACACCACCAGCGGTAGAGAAAATGTCTTTTGTCTTTTTTCCACCATACTGGATATCAATCATTTTGTAAGAAATCTAATGCTTAGGAAACATTTCAAGGATATACCTTCTGATAGTGATCCTAGATACTGCTAGTTACAAAGAGGAAGCACTCAGGCAGCTGGAAGATCACATCACATATCGCCCCCTTAGTTCTGATCCCACAGCAACAATACAACAAAAATTGTTAGACTTATTGGATGAAGGCAAGGAGATGGGTGTTTTAGATCAAAAAACTGTAGATTATCTCATGGTCACACATCCCATTACTCCGGTTTTCATCATCTGCCCAAAGTGCACAAACAAGATATTCCAGTGAAAGGTCACCCCATAGTTGCCGGCATAGGATCACTATTGGAGAGATTAGGAGAATGGGTTGATCAATTTCTTCAACCGCTTGTTGT
Source organism: Aquarana catesbeiana (assembly GCF_042186555.1). Classification (NCBI taxonomy): domain Eukaryota; kingdom Metazoa; phylum Chordata; class Amphibia; order Anura; family Ranidae; genus Aquarana; species Aquarana catesbeiana. The sequence goes on along the minus strand of NC_133326.1, from coordinate 91,633,891 downwards.
CCGTCTACCTGGGTTCATAAGGCCCCTTTCACACTGGGGCGGTGGGGGCGTCGGCGGTACAACAGCGCTATTTTTAGCGCTGCTGTACCGTCGTTCTTGCAGCGGTATTCGGCCGCTAGCGGTGCGGTTTTAACCCCCCGCTGGCGGCCGAAAAAGGGTTAAAAACCTCGTACAGCGCGGCTATTCTTGCGGTATTACCGCGGTATAGCCGCGCTGTCCCATTGATTTCAATGGGCAGGAGCGGTGAAGGAGCGGTGAATACAACGCTCCTTCCCCGCTCCAAAGAAGTGGTTTGCAGGACTTTTTTCACCGTCCTGCCACCGCACCGCTTCAGTGTGAAAGCCCTCGGGCTTTCACACTGAACAAACAGCGGCAGCTGTTTAGGGGCGGTTTTCAGGCGGTATTTTTAGCGCAATACCGCCTGAAAACCGCCCCAGTGTGAAAGGGGTCTTAAGGACACTGGACATTTGTTAGCCCACATGCAGGAAATTTTTTGGTCCACAGAATGCATTTGGATCACCATAGATGTTAGAGCTCTGTACTCCTGCATTCCTCACTCTCTAGCACTGTTAGCCATCAAACATCATCTTTCATGCTACAGTAGTTACAGTCCTAATGTACGTGAGTTTATTTGTAGAGCAGTAGAGTTTCTCCTGACACACAATTTCTTCATGTTTGATGAACGATACTACATTCAGAGTCAAGGTGCGTCCATGGGGGCTAAATTTTCCCCCTCTTTGGCGAATCTTTACATGGGCTGGTGGGAAGAATCCACTTTATTTGCCCATGGTAACCCATTCAAAACCAACATCGCTTGGTATGGTCGTTTCATTGATGATCTGATTGTAGTATGGCATGGATCGAGTGGTGACATAGGTGACTTTATGAAATATATTAATACCAACTCCCTAAACCTGGAGTTCACCTGTGTGCACCACCCGACCCAAATAGACTATTTGGATTTGACCTTGATGGGGCACCCAGATAGCAACACAGTGACTTCCAGAACTTTCAGAAAGCCCTGCGCAGGAAATTCCCTTTTATTGGCCAACAGCTGTCACCCCAGTCACACCATCAAGTCTTTGCCTACTGGTGAATTCATCAGGGCCAGGAGAAATTGCTCTACAGAATGTGAAGTTAATCAAATTAATAAGAAGCAAACATATACTAAATACAGTGCCGAATCTTTGCGATTCACTTCACTCATGTATAATATGCTATACCACAAAATTGTGACATATGAACAAACAGAAAATGTATACACGAAATTATGTGGAAAAATTAATAATAAAGGTGAAAATTAAGGAGTTGAGTCCTCATACACATAAAGTCCCATATATAAAGTGACTTGTGCCAAAATAAATCTTGAAAAGAAGAAGTTCGCCACCAATACAGAAGGGGTAACTGCTTACCGAAACCCCATGATCCCCCACTACAGAGGATCAGGGGAAGCTGGTATAAAATAACTCCTGCAGGATATGACCAACGGGACAGCTGCTGGACTAATTGGAAGATGATGGCTGTATCTAGACCTCTTCTGGAAAGCGCCTGGTGTTCCCAGCCCTCCTCACAAAACGATAGGCTCAACCATAGTTGTACATGGTAAAAAAGAACATAGGCGCTCCCATAGTGTAAAATTTTGCACACTTTGAAACAGTCCACACATCATCATAGAAATTATTAAGTGTACTGTGCACTATACGCCCGTTGAGAGTTAGAATTTCGGAACATGTGAATGACACTACGAATACTAATGCTAAAAATATCTCAAATGTGTCAAAACATTTCCGGGAATTCCATCATGGTAATCTTGACACTTTTATCCTTTTTTGGTGCTGAACTGGTTAAAAAAAAACCCAAAAGGAGGTGACACTCATCATTTTTTGCTCAAGCGTGAAGTATGGTGGATACATACCCGCAATACTAGAAAACCGTATGGTTTAAACGATAGGATGGATATAAATATTTTTGTAACATAATCGCATTTTTCAACATAGTTGCATTGTTTGATACATTTATCGCACCATTTTGAATATGCTTTATTTGTTCATGATATGTTTCTCATATGCCTGCTGTGTTTCTCTTTCTTTTCTCCATGTGTTTTTAATTGTTTTGATTGCTCTGATTAGGATCCACCTGCCCAATTTGGAGTGCTTACTCTGTTATAAATATCAGTTTTTAAATCAAACATGTATGCTTTGATAAAGGCCGAAACGCGTCAGCCTGTACCCGTGTATCCATGTAACCCAATAAAGGACTTTTATTCAAGAGCATCCGAGTCGCCAGCCTTTTTCTGATTCAAGTATTGCATTTTGGGGCCTGAACGTCCTGGCTAGAGCACCGGATCACAGTTCATAGAACATCATACTGGCAGTGGAGCTGGGGTATCATTTTGTTTCTTAGCGGTAGAGAATAGCAGGCAAATTTCTCTGCCCCAGCTGCTGAAGTGAAAAAAAAAATACAGTCACTGCCACCCACATGCCCAGCGTCTAAATTCCAGCTTGTCCAAGCTGTTGGTTTTACAACTCCTGTCTTTTTTCACCTGTTCTATTCTGCCCCCTTCCTTGAATTTGCAGAATGTGCTGTATCATGTGCTGTATTCTTCTACTTGTGCCACCATAGGAAGTTCCTATGGTGGCACACATGTGGGCTCAGTCCCGAGCCTGGCTGTGTAGGTCCATTGACACAAACAGAGCAGCTCAGGGCCCACCCCCGATCCCTCAACACAGGATTTGATTGACAGCAGCAGGAGCCAATAGCTACCATTGCTATCACTGTGAGGAGAAGGAGAGAGCAGTGCTGCTGTTCTCGAGCACAGAGCTATATCGAGACTGGGCTCTGGTAAATATTTAGGGGGGCTGGGATGGGGGTTGGCTAATCATGAAAGTTTTTTTACCTTAATGCAGAGAACGCCCTTTGAAGATCAAGCTAGTTTAACCTATAGGGTGACATTTTCCTTCTGTTTGAGCTAAGATGGGATTTATGTTTACTGCTGTCTGAAGGAGTCTTTGCCAGGGCCTCATCCTTATGCAAGGAAATCCCTACTCCTGTGTGCTGTTGATCTTTTTGCTTAATTTTCACAAGGTCTACGTCAAGACACCATTTCTGAGGGGTAATATTTAATTTGTTTCTGTACACTAGTATAGCACCCTTTTAGCTAGGTTGCTAAGAGTTTGAGGTAAATTTTGTTTTTGGCTCCCCTGTATCGGTGGATTGAAGTTTGATTGCTGTTGACTGTTCTGGGTCTTTCTAGTGGCAGGCTCAACTGTTTTCTCCTGGCTTCTGGTAGGTTCCAGAATTTAGTGGGTGGAAGAGGCAGACCCTCACTTGCATATTCATACCACCTCAACCAATCCCTGGCAGGAAGAATGGCCAGTAGGTGGCTGGGATGGGCTGGGGCCTCGAAATAGCATGGTCCTTGTCCTGTGGGAGAAGACCCAGCCTGAGAGCTGTGACCCTTTGGGGCTGAAAGCTGCAGTTTAGAAGAAGCTATCTGGGCTAGCAATAGGGACCCACGTCTGGAGTCCCTGAAGATCAGTGAAGGAAGTCCACAGAGGATCTGACCTGACATACAGTACAGAGGCTGATTGCCACTGCAGGAAAGCATTCAAGTACACAAGGACTAGTGAGTACAAGCCTAAAAGATCCCAGACACTGTCATTGCTACCTTTTGGGAGAGCTCATTCCAGTTGTTGGCTCAGTCTTTACCTTCGCAATTTGGTCCCCTGAGTTGTAGTTGATTAGACACTGAATAAAAGTGGGCGATTGCACCCTCAAGAGACAGTACAGCTAAAAGCGTCCTTCATTATCTTTCTGCTAGTTTGGAGTACCCAAGGGTCACCTGCACCCTAATAAAGTTACATAAGGTCAAATAAGTCAAATAAGTCAAATAAAGTCAAATAAACTGCAAAAAGACATGCTCTGCCTGTTTTCTAAATTTAGAGACTGCAAATTGCTGTGTGCCTGGATGTCGTGTGCCTCACAGGGAATGGAACCTGACATAATTCAGCCAGCCTGGTCTGGGGTCTGTGCTACACTAGACTCATAAATTAGGTGGGACAACAAATCTCTACTGGTTTTTATTTTATTTTATATTATTTTTTTCAAAAACCTGTGAAAATACTGTTAAATGGCTGATTACATTTTTTTAATCCTGCAAGGTTTGGTGTATTTTTGTGTGTTTCCAAGCCAGAGCTCAGGAACACATGTACCTTAGCCATATGTCATTTTCGTAGCTGTAAACTTCCAGGAGGCACTAATACACATCTCCAATGATAAAATTCTACCAGTAAATATGTTCCAAGTGCTTTTGTGTGGGCACTACTAGTAAGGCTAGGCAGCTATATATTGGCTTGTAGTTTTTCTGATCTCATGTAGTTACATGGGTGTTTGCATGTTGTGAAGAAAATTGTGTATCATTAAATATAAATGTAATTTATAATAAATATAATGCTCCCTGAGCACTTAGGTGTATTTATGAGTGTCATAACAGAAATGGCAGCTTTCATATTTGTACAAGCACACACATATCAGATTTATTAGAGCATTAAAAATTGTAAAGATAATTATAGATATGTTATTTTTTTAAATAACCCAAATAGTCACATGAGTTAATTAGAAATATAGTATTATGCTTTTTCTTAACTTATAATGACAGATTTCCTAGCCTAAAATATTTAAGTTAGGAAAAAAAGATACAACATTAAAATTTCCTTAAAGCATTGTTATTATTTCTTATTCAGTACGATAAGTCCCTTATTGAGTTTGCCTGTAAGACAAGGGCTGTACACTGAGGAATGATGTTTTAACCATGGGGATAGATGCTCATCTGTAACAAATGTCCATGTGCATGGTCCCAGGCTGAGTATACATAGACATTTCATTTCCACATGCATGCATATTGTGCTCAGATTTAACACCTCTGGAAGAGGCAACCTTCAGCTCTATGAGCAAGCCTAAGACACTACTAAATCAGGTCCATACTGCAAAGTCTGTGGCAGAGGGTGTGTCAAGTGCACTTTATCTAAAACTCAGTGGCAGATGGTGGTATATTTTTTGAGGGGCAAACAATGCAACCACTCCCCTCTTAGAGTCAGTCGAGTCACCCTCTGCGCCCTGAGTCCACCCTTTTTTGAAGCCTATTAGACTCTAATCGCAAGCTTCAAAAAAAAAAAAAAGAACATTGGAATCCATGCGTCCGGTGCCCCGCTTGTAGATTAGGGGGCAGGGTGCATGAATAGGGGGGCGGTGCCCCTGTGCCTTGCATTACAGGCTGCCACAGCTAAAACTATAGCATAGTGGATCAAAAGGAACCAAAACATTTTATAGAAAATAAATAAAAGATAATACAGGCATACCCCACTTTTAAGTACACAATGGGGTTTATTTACTAAAGCTGGAAAGTGCAAAATCAGGCTCACTTCTGCATAGAAACCAATGAGCTTCTAACCCCAGCTTGTTCAATTAAGCTTTGGTAATAAAACCTGGAAGCTCATTGGTTTCTATGCAGAAGTGAGCCCGATTTTGCACTTTCCAGCTTTAGTAAATAAACCCCATTGTGTACTTAAAAATGGGGTATGCCTGTAAATGAATTACATCTTCAATCTCAAAGCACAAGGCTTTTAGAATTCTCCATAATACATAAGAATCCACAGAAAAAAAACTGTACAAAAAAATAGAACACAGCTTACAGAACAACACTTTTTTTAAAATATTGGTCATTTCTAATACACCACATGGTCTCACAAGATGGTATGAGAACACATAGTGATGTCAGAAATAGGCTTGGAACTGCGGACAGAAATCTTACAATGTGTAAACTGTCACTAAGCCAAGCAAATTATATTTTCCACTAGAAAGTACATTTATTCAGAAAGAAAAGGTTTCCCAGTAGAAATGGAGCAGCTTATATCTCCATTCCTTTTTTATATTTTCTAGAAATTTTAAGGAAAATGGAGGAAATGGGAATATAAACTAGAGCAATTTTGGATTGCAAATGATGCTTGTAAATAACCAGAAAACCAGAAAATAGTAATTATACGCCATAGTGTTGGTACAGGAGGATAGAAGATATAACTATTTGAATACAATGTATTATGCCGCGTACATACGAACGGACTTCTCGTCTGCCTAAACTCCTAAGGACTTTTCGACGGAGTTCCGATGGAGTTGCGACAGAGTTCCAATGAAACGGACTTGCCTACACACGAACACACCAAAGTCCGATCGTTTCGAACGTGATGACGTATGACCAGACTAGAATAAGGAAGTTTATAGCCAGTAGCCAATAACTGCCCTTACGTCCTTTTTGTCCGTCGGACTAGCATACAGACGAATGGATTTTTCGATGGGACTCGAATCTGTCGGAAAGATTTGAAACATGCTCTATTTCTAGGTCCATCAGAATTTTCGACAGAAAAGGTCCGATGAAGCCCACACACGATCGGAATGTGCGACGGAATCGTTCCGTCTGACCTTTTCTGCCGGACAGTCCGCTCGTGTGTACGCGGCATTAGAAGCTACAATAAGAGAAATGCTGCCAGTATTTAGTACCCAATGTTTTAGCTAAGGCAGGATCGGGATTACAAGCCCAGAGCCTGCACCATGAGAGAATAAGTTCACCGTGGCAGATGATACTTGTCGTTTTTTCATTCACAGACCTCTGTAAATAAATGATGCGCTTGTGTCGGCTGAGCTACGTACAACAGCGTTGTTTTCAAAAAGTGACAGTGGGACAGTGGGTGAGGAGGAGATGATCCCACGCCCACTGTACCAGAGCAAAGAGCCCTGGAGAAGGGAGGTGGGTGCATGCATAGGAGCATTTAACATGTTACACCCTAAATATGGATGTAACATGTTACATGCTCCTAAAGATAAGCTCAGTAATGGCAGAACCCAAGTTTCTTTAGTGGAGTCCCTTTTTACCCAACTTATTCAGCAGTGGGTGTAGGCCCCTTTTAATTCCTTTTGCCATAATCCAGTGGGCTCCCACAAACTTCTGGATATGCCCAGGTAATATAACCTTCCCTGAATCCCACCCACATCAGTCCACAGAGACTGCACCTGATGAAAGAGAGGTGACTATGCATGAGATCTGTCACCAGGTGTCTGATCCTCTACCATTTTATCTGATGGGCAGGCAGCTAGTTTGTTGCGCAGTAGCACACAGCTTCATAAGAAGACCCAATCACTGCATAGGACACTGCTCCAAGGTGCTGTGCTTTCAGTGGGATGGCCCTGTGTCCACAACCATTCACTCAGCTCTTTATGCCCTTTGCTTGTGGAAAAGGTTCAGGAAACCCACTAGCCAGTCACCTGGACTCAGATAGTCTACCTCTTTTTGAGATAAGTGTTGCCCTATGGCAAAACACAAATAGTCATTTGTACTTCACAAATCTTAGAGTGTTTCTCTAAACGTGTCTCATAGACTCTACAGTGCTGCCACCTATTGCCCTCATTGGGGAATCACTCCTAGGCAGTTCCTGTTATTTTAATTGTTGCATTGCCTGTTATTTGTCCTGTGCTTATTACATACCCCTTTACCAAATTGTTTGTAATTTATCAAATGCACAAAGTTGCACATTGCTGTTTGTTTGATCATTTGGCTGACACCTCTATATTACATTTTTCGCCTTACAAGTTAACATTAAGAGAAAAAAAAAACTGTTTACATTTCTGTCTGAGTTATACATTTTAGGAGATTATACATTTTAGAAGAATAAAGAGCTATAGCATAGAGCTAAAACTGTGTTCACTATTGCCAACCCTTCTTTGAGCTCACAATAGATAAAGCTATGTCTGATGTCAGAAAGAATCACAGAAACTACTAAAGCTGAAGAACTAGGGTCCTGGTTCAACTTGGAATCAGTGTCTATCTTTAAATAAAGTACAAAATTTGCTACAGGAAAGCATACTACTAAACAGCAAGCCTGAAAGATAAACACTGAACATGGCAGTAACTGCAGCCAGTGCAGACAAATGCACAGACTAAACTGATTTGTAGAGTTTAGGTTAGGCATATAATTGTTTATTTTATTTTTTTGGAGTGTAGTGCAGACTCTAGCTGGTAAAGCTACTTGTCCCAGGTCCACTTTTCCCACAGTGTTTGAGCAGAATCTGCACTTCTGGTTCAATAAGTAGTACAGGAGGTTTCTTTTTCTGAATTTTTTTGCAGTGTAACTTGGCTAGGGCATAGGGAGCAGTGGGATACTCCAGAAGATCGAACAAAACTAGGAGCAAGCCCTCTCTTAGCAACTACTTCTTCTTGAAAAGTTCTTTAGCAACAGCTCTTGGGAAGTGGACAGCACTGGGCATCAAAGCAATGTCTCAGGCTGGGCAAACCTCAGCCTTATGCCTCGTACACACGATCGGACTTTCCGCCAACAAAACCGTGGAATTTTGTCCGAAGGGTGTTGGCTCAAACTTGTCTTGCATACACACGGTCACACAAATGTTGGCCAACAATTATGAACTTAATGACGTACTACGTGATTTTTCAGCTCTTTAGCGCCACCCTTTTGGCTCCTTCTGCTAATTTTGTGTTAGTAGAAGTTTGAGTGTTGATGCGCACTTTTCTTTTTGCGTTTTTCATTCCGTGCTGTTCAGTTCGTATCTGAATGGCCGTTCGTCAACCAGACATGTTGCGGAATTGGAGGAGATAACGTGTTATTTATTATTGGCCTTGGAGTTATTGCTTTGACATTTTTTTTTTGGTTGAATAATGATTTGATTTGGTATATTTTATATATTTTTGGATGCATAGAATGCACTTTTTGGTTAAGTTCTATTGGCAGATAGCATGTCTAATTTTTTTTTTTAATGCACAATAAAAAAATTGTGGAGAATAATACTTGGCTATGTGTTTTACTTCAAATGACATTTTGGGAGTAGGCAGTTACATTTAAAAAAAATACAATCTAAAATTGACAAGGGACACCAGCGTAGTTTCATCTTTGATCTTAAAAACTACGGGATAATGGTATTGTGGTAACTTGCACAAATAAAAAAAAAAATAAACATAATATTATTCTTGATATCACTAGAAAAAGCCTTTGAAAATTCAACTCCAACAGTATCACCAACAAAGCAGCTTCATTATTATCCTATTAAAGAAAAAGAGAATTGTGTGCTGCCTTTGGAAATTTCATAATTTGCTACGTCACAAATGTTAATTCTCCATTAGAAACACTAGTTTACAAGATCGACTGCTTCTGCTTCCGAGCATGCGTGTTTGTACTTTGGACTTTTGGCCAACAGACTTGTGTACACACGATTGGAAAATCCGACAACAGACATTTGCTTGCGGAAAATTTGAAGACTGGCTAGCCAACATATGTTGGCGGAAAGTCCGACAACAATTGTCCGATGGAACATACACACGGTTGGATTTTCCGCCAACAGCCTGACATCCAACATTTCCCATCAGAAAATCCGATCATGTGTACAGGGCTTTAGTGTAACAGGAGATTAACAAAAGAACTGAAGGTTGGACAACACAGAGCGCAGGATTGGGGGAGGCACAGAGATCACAAGAATGGTGGGGTACAGCAATCGCAATGCTGGAGGGGCACAGAAATCACAGGGCTGGAGGGGCACAGAGACCACAGGATTGAGGTGATACAAAGACTGCATGACTGGGAGGAGACCCAGAGACCTCAGGACTGGTGGGGGGACACAGAGACTGCAGGTTTGGGAAGGAAGATACAGGGAACACATTACAGGGGGTTGGGGGATGAAGTCCAGATCCAAACAATAAAGAACATTCAGTCCCCCTTTCTCAGAGCACTTACTGTGTCCTTATCCTGCTGCTGAGTAACATGGAAATGAAGCAGACAGCAGAGCAAGAGGTTCATTGTGACTGCAGTCTGAGCCCAGCATCTGATTGACAAGGGATGATTAATCAGAAAATGAGCACAGGTTTAGTCTACACCTGCAATCTTTCTGCTTTCTGTCAGAACATTGCATGGGAATAAAGAGCATTTGTCTTTGTGAGGCCGACACAATGCATTTTTCCTCCATTCCATTGTGCTGCTTGGGTTTCAGTATAGAATGGGATCTGACTCCACCCCCTAACGATGTAGTTGCCCACTCCCCACAACACACAGAGTGACCAGTAAAAGAGGAGAAATATTTAAGCTTCAGCCAATCAGAAAAGGATTTAACAGGCTCTTGGACTCTGCCTGCATCTGTGAGACTGAGAGAATTTTCTGGACAGTCCCAGCTGGGAGATAAGCTATCATGTTAAGTGATTTAAAGCTGACCTCCAGGTAACCTACTAAGTATACAAATAAAATGCAAACACTAAAAACGTATTAGCTTACAAAGGTTTTGCATTTCTAGTCTAGTTCTGAGGTATACATAGCTCTGCCACAGAGCACAGTCCTGCCTTGCCGAGCAGGTGACCAGATTTTACTCCACCTCAGTTAAGAAACATTTACAGGTCTTGATCCTCCCCCAGCCTTTGACTGGACACTGCTCTTTCCTTCTATCAGCATGCTCATTGTTAGCACATGTGCACTGCAGAACAACTGACTGGCTACTTGTGTCACTTCTCCTTCTCCCTGAAGGCTAAATCCTTTGTTTGGTTGTCTGTGATTCCAACACATGCAATACATCACTGGAACATGATTTTGTCATAAATATCTATTAATACATTCTCCACTCCTCATGGAATTGTTTGGAATTCCTTAAACTTGAGAGGTCTCTTTAAACAAATCCCTTACTATTAAAAGTGCTACTTGAGAACAGGAGATTACCCAACAAGTTGTCTCAAATGCTGTCTCAATGCAGAGGCAGTCTATATCTCTAATACCTGTGATATTTATAAGACTAGCCCAAACATGTTTAGAAACGCTTAGTTCCCAAAAAGCACAAAATAAATAGGTTTTCAGTAAACTGGTACACTGGGAAAAGAGATTGCACTGGTAATCTCCTTGCACAAATTGTTCACTCTCAGCAAGGCAAAAGGTAAGCTGCTACAGGACATATCCACTTTAGATCTAAGGCAATCTTGGATATTTTCCAAAAACTTACAGTTCAAAATTTGGTGATGGCCATAGCCACTCTCAAATGACCTATTAATGACTAAAACCAGCGGACACTATTCTGTACTACTTCTCCTGGATCCCTCTGCTGCCTTTGACACAGTGGACCACCCCTCCTCCTCAAACTCCACTTGTTTGGTCTCCGTGACTGTACTCTCCGCTGGTTCTCATCCTACCTATCCCACCACTCCTTCAGTGTCACTTACAACTCTACTTCCTCCTCTCCTCTACCTCTCTCCGTTGGGTTCCACCAAGGTTCTGTTCTTGGACCTCTCTTTTTCTCAATTTCAGAGCCTCTCCCATCCTCTGGAATGCTCTACCCCAATCTGTCCGATTTTCTCCTACTTTATCCACTTTCAGACGATCCCTGAAAACTCATCTCTTCAGAAAAGCCTATCTGGCCCCCACCTAACAACTGTACATTTATCTTCTCCATCAGCACATCCCCCACAGTTATTACCCCTTGTATATCTTGACCTTCGCTCTTAGTATGTAAGCTCCAAGGAGCAGGGCCCTCTGATTCCTACTGTATTAAAGTGTATTGTATTTGTACTGTCTACCCTCAAGTTGTAAAACGCTGCGTAAACTGCTGGTGCTATATAACAACCTCCACCATCTCTTTGATTGACCTGAAACTCTGGGATTTTCTGAGGGAACGTTCATTTCCCTTCATTAACCCCCCCCCCCCACACACACACACACAGATATGTGCAGTATTTGCTGGTCTATCCTCTTACAGTTCAAAAGTTGGTGATAGCCATAGTGAGCTTTTCTAACAGTAATTCACCTGGTATAGATGCCAGTCCCATCAAAATGTACAAATATAGACAGGTTGAACTTCCGACTTTACTACAGTTGCTTGGAATACTGGTTGCCTACCAGGGTCCATGTACAAAACTATTGTAGCGGTGCTTCCCAAAAAGGAGGAGAGACCCACTGCTACCAGACTTTTTTTTATCCCATTTCACTCCTGCCCACAGATGTAAAAAAAATTCTAGCAAAAGTTCCGGTTGCCTGATTTTCTGCTATGGTACATACTGTAATCCATCTTGATCAAACTAGGCTTTTGCCCAATAAATCCTCCACACCCATAGAGTGTTTTTAAATACGCTGATACCTGTGGACAACCTAGGCAATGGGGCCCTGCTGTCCCTTGAGATATCAAAAACACTTGATGGGATAGAATGGAGATATCTTTGAGATTTATTTTCACTTGAAATTTGGTTTGCCCCAAGCTTTTGTAATTGGGTAAAGCCACTATATGTGAATCCTTCAGCCAAGATAAGTGTAAAAGGAAAGTCAGTGTTCGGTTTCCAAAAGTGATTGTTAGCTAAGGTTAGTAAATACAGTCAAGCTGTATTCACTTAAATCATCCAGTCATGCGGAAGACCAAATCCTCTTATTTTTAATGCATTGTTTATGATTGGTTAACTAAGGTGGGCATAGCTTTACCTTATTTAGTAAGCTCAGAAAAAAATCACTTTACAAAATGCATATACACTTTCTTATGTGAACATTCTCTACTGCATTAGTAAATAATCCATTTGATGGCTCCTTGAAGGTTTATTCTACTTATTACAGTCCAATGTTTAATAGAGTTTGACACGCCTGCATTAGATACCGTATTTATCGGCGTATAACACGCACTTTTTGGGTGCATGTTATACGCCGATCCCCTGCGATCCTGACCTGTCAGAATTTAAAAATCGCTGACCGCGACTTGAAAATGGCGCCGCCGGCGCCGAAATACACAGTGCCGGTCCTCGGCTCTTCTCGGCGGCTTTCGGTTTCACTCGAGCGCCGCCCGAACTTAGCCGAGTATACTCCGAGTGGAACCGAAAGTAAACGAGAGCCACCGAGAAGAGCCGAGGACCGGCTCTGTGTATTTCGGCACCGGCGGCGCCATTTTCAAATCGCGGTCGGCGATTTTGAAGCTCACAGGCTTCAGCAAGGCTGGACTGGGGCAAGGCTGGACTGGGGCAAGGCTGGACTGGACACTGGGGAAGGCTGCACTGACATGGCTGCACTGACATGGCTGCACTGACATGGCTGCACTAGCAAGGCTGCACTGACATGGCTGCACTGACATGGCTGCACTAGCAAGGCTGCACTGACATGGCTGCACTGGCAAGGCTGCACTGGCAAGGCTGCACTGACATGGCTGCACTGGCAAGGCTGCACTGACATGGCTGCACTGACAAGGCTGCACTGACAAGGCTGCACTGGGCAAGGCTGGACTGGGGCAAGGCTGCACTGAGAAGGCTGCAATGATGGGCATTTAAATGTAAGTTTTTTTCCCTTCAACTTCCCTCCTAAAAGTTTTTTTTTCCTTAAAATTCCCTCCTAAATTGAGGTGCGTGTTATACGCCGGTGCGTGTTATACGCCGATAAATACGGTAATTGTGTAACGTAAAAGTAATACAAAGCATTGCAAGGCAAAAACTACTATAATAACATCTAATAAAGAATCTCTGTTTAATTTTTTTTAACCAAGCAGAAAAACACACAAATCAAAAGCAGCTAAATGTGGAGGTGCTGCCCCCTCTCTCCAGCCACCCCTCTAGCACCAATAGATATGTGCAGTATTTGCTGGTCTATCCTCTTACAGTTCAAAAGTTGGTGATAGCCATAGTGAGCTTTTCTAACAGTAATTCACCTGGTATAGATGCCAGTCCCATCAAAATGTACAAATATAGACAGGTTGAACTTCCGACTTTACTACAGTTGCTTGGAATACTGGTTGCCTACCAGGGTCCATGTACAAAACTATTGTAGCGGTGCTTCCCAAAAAGGAGGAGAGACCCACTGCTACAAGACTTTTTTTTATCCCATTTCACTCCTGCCCACAAATGTAAAAAAAATTCTAGCAAAAGTTCCGGTTGCCTGATTTTCTGCTATGGTACATACTGTAATCCATCTTGATCAAACTAAGCTTTTGCCCAATAAATCCTCCACCTTGTACACCCATAGAGTGTTTTTAAATACGCTGATACCTGTGGACAACCTAGGCAATGGGGCCCTGCTGTCCCTTGAGATATCAAAAACACTTGATGGGATAGAATGGAGATATCTTTGAGATTTATTTTCACTTGAAATTTGGTTTGCCCCAAGCTTTTGTAATTGGGTAAAGCCACTATATGTGAATCCTTCAGCCAAGATAAGTGTAAAAGGAAAGTCAGTGTTCGGTTTCCAAAAGTGATTGTTAGCTAAGGTTAGTAAATACAGTCAAGCTGTATTCACTTAAATCATCCAGTCATGCGGAAGACCAAATCCTCTTATTTTTAATGCATTGTTTATGATTGGTTAACTAAGGTGGGCATAGCTTTACCTTATTTAGTAAGCTCAGAAAAAAATCACTTTACAAAATGCATATACACTTTCTTATGTGAACATTCTCTACTGCATTAGTAAATAATCCATTTGATGGCTTCTTGAAGGTTTATTCTACTTATTACAGTCCAATGTTTAATAGAGTTTGACACGCCTGCATTAGATACCGTATTTATCGGCGTATAACACGCACTTTTTTCCCCTTAAAATCAGGGGAAAATCGCGGGTGCGTGTTATACGCCGATCCCCTGCGATCCTGACCTGTCAGAATTAAAAAATCGCTGACCGCGATTTGAAAATGGCGCCGCCGGCGCCGAAATACACAGTGCCGGTCCTCGGCTCTTCTCGGCGGCTTTCGGTTTCACTCGAGCGCCGCCCAAACCTAGCCGAGTATACTCGGCTAGTTTTGGATAGCTCCGCTCACCGTCCGAGTGGAACCGAAAGTAAACGAGAGCCGCCGAGAAGAGCCGAGGACCGGCTCTGTGTATTTCGGCGCCGGCGGTGCCATTTTCAAATCGCGGTCGGCGATTTTGAAGCTCACAGGCTTCAGCAAGGCTGGACTGGGGCAAGGCTGGACTGGGGCAAGGCTGGACTGGACACTGGGGAAGGCTGCACTGACATGGCTGCACTGACATGGCTGCACTGACATGGCTGCACTAGCAAGGCTGCACTGACATGGCTGCACTGACATGGCTGCACTAGCAAGGCTGCACTGACATGGCTGCACTGGCAAGGCTGCACTGGCAAGGCTGCACTGACATGGCTGCACTGGCAAGGCTGCACTGACATGGCTGCACTGACAAGGCTGCACTGACAAGGCTGCACTGACAAGGCTGCACTGGGCAAGGCTGGACTGGGGCAAGGCTGCACTGAGAAGGCTGCAATGATGGGCATTTAAATGTAAGTTTTTTTCCCTTCAACTTCCCTCCTAAAAGTTTTTTTTCCTTAAAATTCCCTCCTAAATTGAGGTGCGTGTTATACGCCGGTGCGTGTTATACGCCGGTGCGTGTTATACGCCGATAAATACGGTAATTGTGTAACGTAAAAGTAATACAAAGCATTGCAAGGCAAAAACTACTATAATAACATCTAATAAAGAATCTCTGTTTAATTTTTTTTAACCAAGCAGAAAAACACACAAATCAAAAGCAGCTAAATGTGGAGGTGCTGCCCCCTCTCTCCAGCCACCCCTCTAGCACCAATAGATAGATTCATGCATTGCTGCCAACCCTTATTCAGGCGCCCGACACATTATTGGGTGCCGGGTGCCTGAATTACAGCGGCATGGGCTCTAATAGGCGTCAAAATAGGTGACCTGCGAGCACCATGCTGGGCGCTCACAGGTCACTCAGCTGTGTTAGAAAAGCGAATGAATATTCGCTTTCCTAACACTAAAAGACCTCTGCGCCAATCAGGTGCTCGGATCTGTTACCCGTCACCTGATTGGCTGAAATGGCAGGCACTGTGATTAGACGCCTATCAGCTGTCCAATCATAGCAGAGGATGGGAAGAGAGGACGGGAAAAGACATCGAGGAGCTGTCCCACCTCCACCGAGACAGGGTAAGTACAGATGGCAGGCCGGGGGCATACTGGCAGCATTTGATATGGCACAGTGGCTGCATTTGAAAGGGCACAGTGAGGCTGCATTTGATGGGGCATAGTGAGGCTGCATTTGATGGGGCACAGTAAGGCTGCATTTGATGGGGCACAGTAAGGCTGCATTTGATGGGGCACAGGGAGGCTGCATTTGATGGGGCTCAGTGAGGCTGGGTTTGATGGGGCACAGTGAGGCTGCGTTTAATGGGGCGCAGTGAGGCTGCATTTGATGGGCACAGTGAGGCTGCATTTGATAGGCACAGTGAGGCTGCATTTGATGGTCACAGTGGCTGCATATGATGTCACAATGGCTGCATATGATGGGCACAGTGGCAGCATTTGATGGCTCAGTGGGAGCATTTGATATGGCACAGTAGCTGCGTTTGATGGGCACAGTGGCTGCGTTTGATGGCATAGTGGTGGAAATTGATGGGCACAGTGGCTGCGTTTGATGGCACAGTGGCTGTGTTTGATGGTACAGTGGCGGCAATTGATGGGCACAGTGGCTGCGTTTGATGGCACAGTGGCTGCGATTGATTTTACAGTGAGGCTGCAATTGATGGGGTTTTTTTTTCAGAATTTTTCAGCTTGTTTGCGCCCCCCCAAAAATTTTGAGCATCAGTCACCACTGCTATATAACATTAACTACTGCAGAAGTTATAACATCTTTATTATGTACAAACTAATGCAAAGGAGACAGCAATATGTTAACAAAAATCTTAAAGTCTCCTTACATTTCAGTCAAAGGTAACCTTGCTATCATGTTCAGTCCGAACAGTCCCACATCCAGTAATTTTAAATGCACCCTGCAGCATATTCTGACTCACAGAATGCATAGATATTTTTTCTTTCATCACAGGCTTTTGAACAACTTCAAAAAAAATGGCAGTATGAATGTGTACATTGTATGCATGCTATGCCTCATAGCTCCAAGGACAGAAAACTTATGAAGGTCTTCACAAACTCTAATTATTTTAAATCGTAGTAGTCACAGAACATAAACCTAATATACACACACATTCAGCCCATTTGATTACCTGCATACTAGTAATGGTCACCGTTTATGCTTATCATCTAATGTGCACGCATTAGAAAAGATAGATGCTATAAGCATAAAGCAAGCACACAAGTATCAGTAATATTTTTTATCTGTAATAAATTTTGAAGCTCAACTCTAAAAATGATCCTCAGTGTAATGGATGCTCAGTAAAAAATGTCAGTCCTTCAGATGTAGAAAACACAGTTCATTTCATAAGGTTTTGAAATGAGCTGCCCACATTCATTCCCTTCAAAAGACCAAATGAGACCAAGACTATTCTTTAGAACAAAGAAAACTGAATACCAGCAGATGAACTCATTTCACTCATAGATGTAACCAAGTACAAGATAATATTTGCTTTTGAAAATTTTACTTTTTGGCTTTTTGTAGGTCATGCCTTTATCGCCACAAAATGAGATACAGCTTTTTAAACCATAGCAAAGCTAATACTAAGTGGAATGCTATAATCTATAAAGTTAAAAGGGAAATAAGGTGAATGAAAGTTTTAACTAGTGTAGTGTCAACTTCTTGGATTTCTCTCTGTGATGATTGTATTGAATAATAGAAATTTCTATTTTCTTAAGTCCTAATTGTAATTCTATATTTCAAATTTTTTTTTTAATAAATAGGGGACTACGTTATATTCCCTTATATAATATTCTCAAACTTGCTTTTTTCTTCTGTCTGGAAATACCTGAAGGAACATAAACTTGCCCATGCTGGGGGTGATTTACTAAGTAAATACCTTTTTTCCTACATAAAGTAAATTTAAAATCAAAGCTTTTTATTCATTTTGTATAGAGTATATACTGTAGAGTATGGAATTAATTAAAAACCCCACCAGGTTTTGGTTTTTTTTTGTCCTAGGGGAGATCTACTTTTATTTCCTGTCCTGAAGACTCAACATAGCACTCTCATGTGATATGCATGGGGTACGACACTCCAATTATTTCATCAGTATGGAGACCAGTTTTGTTAGTATTGTTGTTATATGGACTGCCTGGGCGGCAAGGTCCCCACATATTTGGGTGTATTTCTATTTAGTTTGTATCTCTTTTTTCCTAGCAGCTCTATTTATTTTTAAGACTCTACTACATCAACAGCAGAGGGAGCCAGTGTGTCAGTATTCTCCTCCTCTTCTCACTTGAGACTTACACTCACAGGCCATTTTATTATGTACACCTTGCTAGTACTGGGTGGACCCCTTTTGCCTTCAGAACTGCCTTCTTTGTGGCATAGATTCAACAAGGTGTTGGAAGCATTCCTCAGAGATTTTGGTCCATATTGACATGATAGCATCACGCGGTTGCTGCAGATTTGTCGGCTACACATTCATGATGCAAATCTCCTGTTCTACCACATCCCAAAAGTGCTCTATTGGATTGACATCTGGTTACTGTGGAGGCCATTGGATTACAGTGAACTCATTGTCATGTTTAAGAAACCAGTTTGAGATGATTTGAGCTTTGTGACATGGTGCATTATCCTGCTGGAAGTTGCCATCAGAAGTTATAAAGGGATAGACATGGTCAGCAACAATACTCAGGTAGGCTGTGGCATTTAAACAATGCTCAATTGGTACTAAAGGGCTCAAAATGCGCCAAGAAAATATCCCCCGCACCATTACACCACAACCACCAGCCTGAACTGCTGATACAAGGCAGGATGGATCCATGCTTTCATGCTTGTGTGAATTGTAGCCTCAGTTTCCTGTTCTTATCTGACAGCAATGGCACTTGTTGTGATCTTCTGCTGCTTGTAGCTGATCTGCTTCAAGGTTCAATGTGTTGTGTGTTCAGGGATGGTATTCTGCATACATTGGTTGTAATGAGTGGTTATTTGAGGTACTGTTGCCTTTCTATCATCTTGAACCAGTCTGCCCATTCTCCTCTGGCCTCTGACATCAACAAGGCATTTTCATCCACACAACTGCCGCTTACTGGATATTTTCTCTTTTTTCTGATCATTCTCTGCAAACTCTAGAGATGGTTGTGTGTGAAAATCACAGTAGATCAGCAGTTTTGGAAAAACTCAGACCAGCCCCTCTGGTACCAACAACCATGCCACATTTAAAGTCACTTAAATCCTCTTTCTCCCCCATTCTAATGCTCAGTTTGAACTTCAGCAAGTCCTCTTTACCACATCTAGATGCCTAAATGCATTGAGTTTCTGCCATGTGATTGGCTGATTAGTAATTTGTGTTACCACGCAATTGAACAGGTGTACCTAATACAATGACCTGTGAGTGTATATACAGAGCAGTGTTGGAAGCACTGCTACATTGACGGGTGTGAACGATGTCAGCGTTCAACAAAAGAAATGCCCACAAATTGGGCTTCTAGAAGAGAAGGAGCTGACAGGCTAGATTGGAGCAAGTAAAAAATGGATTATCTCCATAATAATTCCTCATTTCTTTGAGGAAGCAAGGATCGGTATTAATAAATTAACTCGTAACCAGCTTTCCTTTTTTCAAAGCAAATGTGACTTCTTTAAAACTGATTTGAATATCATAAATCAGAGAGAACTGTGTTGATTTTTTTGTATTTAGTGATACACTAATTATTTAGTTCTCAACATGTTGCAGCTGAATAAAGCTTCTTATCTGTCCACCATTATTTTCATTGATCCTCCAGCAGAATGACATTTTAGGTCTTTGATAAAACAATTACTGTAGGGCAGCCTTGCTATTAAGATTATAATTATATTAATTAAGTTAAGAAAATTTTAAGATTAAAGTAGAGAATCCGCATCCAACTTAATTCAGCTCTGTGACATCAAAGCTTGATGCTACAGGTCCTCCAGTGTAAACTTTGATAACAGAAAGAGCTGCACATGAAGGGCTTTCTGACGTTCAGCCAGCAATGGAGAGGCAGCAGTTATATGGCTGCAACCATGAAGTGCAAGACATGGCGAATGGAAAAAACAATATAGATATAAAACAAATAGTTGTAATATATGTAATTGTAGAACAAGAAAAAATACATGCACAGAAAGTATGTGCCATAATAATCAAATTGGCTATAGTGTGCTTTTAAATATTATACACCCAAGTCGACTGTTTATTGTTCATGAAGTGACACATAACCATTAAATCCCCATACAATTAAAGAAGTTAATGCATAAGTATTTAAAATGCAGGAAGCACAAAGATGCCTGCACTTCATGTCTAGTTCACCCCCTAGTTGCCTCAAAATTCTGAGCAATCAGATAGGCACATACAGTATGAACCCATCTTATTTGGTTGGCTGCTTGGACGTGCCCTCCCATGACTAAGCCTTACAATTGACTTAGAGGTTAACCATCACAATAATGGGCCAATAGTCAGACTTAGGAGGGGGGAGAATAAATGCCAGGCTCCTGACCCAGGAAGCTAGACTGATATGTACATATCAGTGTGAAGGCAATCCAGAGCACCTGGTGGACTGAATTAGATTATAGACCTGATCTATCAGCGCCTTTGAGGTGCCTGCTACTTGTTGCCAGTATGATTTAGATAAATGCAGTTGGTTTTAGGACTTTATTTTAAAATTTCATTGGAAACAGCATCAAAATCAGGGGAGGAGTGGGAAGCTTTGGCCTGGGGCCAACACAACCAGCTAGACCTTTCATGGTAAGGAAAAGTGTACTAAGTACTATTGTGCTGCATTGATTGTGGGTATAGTGAAAGGCTGGTGTTCCAAAAAAACAAGGTTTATTGTGACATACATCAAGTCCAACCTGTAAGTCACAGGATATCTGAGAGTGCAAAGGAAGTTGGTGATGGAAGACTCCTTTCAGGTACTGTGACCACAGATCTGAACAGACACCAAGTGACTATATAATTTCCAGTGAGTGTCGCTGGTTGCAAGTTCAACTTCAGTGTCATAATGGTGAAATATTTCCACTTAGGGATTCCAGCCCAACACATTTTATGTGTATTGGCCTGGGGGTGTGGGGGAAGCCTAGTCCTCCCATGATATATTAGCAAAACGTACAAAATATATAAAAAGACAGTTGGCCTACTGTCAGAATAATAGCATTTTTCAAAAATCTAAGCAAATACTGTAACCTAATATGTAAAAAATAAACATGAGTCTGAATAAAATAAATCCTAAAAATATATGATATATAATCTTATATATTAAAGAGTGAGCATATAATATAGCATGTATATGGTCAGCTGGCAGAGTATGTTAAACACTCAGTACTGTTGGAACAGAAAAAATACAAGCTTAACAGAATGCATTTTATGGAGAAGGTCATTGCATCTGCATCTTATAAATATATAACTGGTGTTTTGCTACAGTTTATAAAATGTTTCCTTTACATACATCACAATATTCCCTCTGCCCCATAATCCTCACATCTCTTTAATTATGGTCCCTTTGGGGCCCACTTAGTAGACATATAAAGTTCCAGAAGTATCTAACTGTGTACTGAAATTACCAGGAATTGCCATAAGTGTATGCATCTTTCTGTGTTTTATTTCTTATACTAGCTGCAGATTAGTAACTTGGACTAGTCTGAAGTCAGAGACAACCAGGTATCATACATTTTTAGAATGACATCAGCAATGGCAGCTTACAAGTATCTGTCAGTTTAGGTTTTCCTTAGTCTGTTTGTGTGGATGTAAGATTTTGGCTTAATGCAAAGAAAATACAGTAAATACCTGTAAATACCATATGTTGGGGTACAGCACAGGACATAGGAATTGTATTCTTAGATCATGAGTTACATGTGATTAGACACAGGCAAAGTTTTGCCGGAAGCACCCCCTGGAGTATCCGTATAACCCATCCATTTCGTAATGGTCCAGTTTTGTCAGCAAACAGTATATATCAGTGGTTCTCAACCCTGTCCTCAAGTACCCCCAACATGCCATGTTTGCAGGTTTTCCTTTATCTTGCATGGGTGCTTTAAATCAGAGTCAATGGCTTGGTATTTGGGACAGCTATTTTATCTAATGCCCCGTACACCCGAACGGACTTTCTGCCAACAAAACCGTGGAATTTTGTTCGAAGGAGGTTGGCTCAAACTTGTCTTGTCATTTCACTATGTGTTTTACACCAGGGAGGTAGCACACACAGCTCATTCTTTGGATACACATACAACACTATATTTGCAATCATCCCCACACATGTGGAATGTGTTGTGGCGATCGAGTATGCTATGTGGATGTTTTCTTGGCTGGGGTGGGGTCCCTTGCCTCATCTCCGGAACAGACAACCATTTTGGGGTCCCAACTCCTGATGAATGGCATATAGCCGTGAAACACGTCGAGTTTCCATGGGGTGCTCAGTCAAGTCTGGCTCATGATCTAGTTACTGGCCCTTATATACCTTTTATACATTCATAATTCATTGAGCACTATGTAACTATTTATGTGTACGTGTATTTTTCTTGTTTCTACAGCAGCTCTGTTGCATATGGTGTACCAATGCCTGTTAATAGGAAATACCTTGTATTATATCCACAATTAATCATGCTCAAGATTGATATTTTTCACCTTATTGCCAAATGTCATCTCTATGACATGTTACATATTTGTATTTATACCTTTTTATCAATATTCAATACTTCTCATGTGTTGTCAAGCTGAAACATATGTATCCATCATGTTCATGCCATCTGTGCATGTGTATGTATATATATGAAAATACTTTTTTACTTGTTTTATACCATTGTTACAAATAAACAATGTTTACCAACCATTCTACCTCCACAAGTCAATTGCCTCATTTAAAGTCCCACACTGCTTTCTTATTTACCTGAATCAGGGATGGAGGTACATTATTCGTGCCTCATTTAAAGTCCCAAACTCCCCCCTTGATTGTCTTGCATACACACGGCCACACAAATGTTGGCCAACAATTACGAACCTGGTGACATACAAGATGTATGACAAGCTGAGAAAAAGGAAGTTCAATAGCCAGTGAGGCTCCTTCTGCTTGATTCCGAGCATGCGTGAGCTTTTGTGCGTCGGACTTGTGTACACACGATCGGAAATTCCGAGAACCTACTATCAAATATTTGTTGGCGAAAAACCCGACAGCAAATGTTTGATGGAGCATACACACAGTTGGACTTTCCAACAACAAGCTCACATCCAACATTTCCAAAAGCCGACCGTGTGTACGCGGCATAAGAGTAATTCACAAAACTTGGCCTGTTGGGAGTACTTGAGGACAGGGTTGAGAACCACTGGTATATATCATAGGTGAAAAAGGGGAGGGACCTGTGTCCTGTACTGCACTCCAAGATATGAAATTTACAAATAAGTAATAATTCCTATTATCTCAATTGTACAGTACAGTACACAGGTACTTTATTCTTAGATCATGGCACATCCCCAAGGAATGAATCGAAGGGTGGGTAAAAAAAAAGACAAAATGGCCGCAACAAGCCCATAGGAAAAAAGAAAGGTCAACGGACCTGAATAAACAGCTGACAGCAGAAGCAGCTTGCACCAGACACCTAACAGCAGAGCCCAGCCAGCCACCTAGAAAAAATGTTTTGAAAACGTGAACATCAGGTAATGGCCTTGAAAATTAAAAAAAAAACAGGTGCTTGATGTTGAAAAGGCCCAGAAAATCCCTATGTCCAGGAGAACAGGCCTTGGTAGGGAAGGAGGGACTCATTCCCAGTAGGCACAAGCCCTACCAAGACAATGTATCCACCCAGCTTTTTGGAAGATGAATTAGTTCCCAGAGAAGATGTGACATGTAGTAAATGGTAATGACCATTTTGATGCCATCCATAAGGTGAACCAGGAATTGTTAGAAACATCTTTAAAGCTGAACATAAAGAGGGAGAATGACACTTCCACAAAGGTCAGGGAAACAAAAGGAGCTAGCATGCAAGTTTTTTTTTTTTTGTCCTCATGTAGCAAAGGAAAAAGAGAGGACTCACAGAATTAAGGGGAACTTAAAGGCCAGCCCTAGTGCTGGCCTTTAGCAGCACTAGGGCTGTAAAGGGCCACAAGGAGAGTAAGGACAGTTTTGATAAAGAAACCCTATAATGGTGGGGCGGTCAGAATTTGAAAAAGAGGGGGTTCTGCTTAGGTAAGAGCACCGAATAATGTCTCAGAGGGATACAGAAGGTCGAAACAGGTGACAAGAAGGAGTAACTTTGCAACAGAAGATGCAAAAAAAGTACAAAAGTCAGGGTGTTAGGAAAAGATTCACCAGGCCAATCTGCGTAGAACCTAGGGCTGGGTGAGTGGTTGTGAATTAGAGATGCTGAGATGCTATTAGATCTCTTGAGAAATTATGCACCTACATACAGCTGACGGTGTTTTTTTTACATGAGCTATGCAAGTGCTGGGGCAACTACAGACTGCATATTTATGGAAAAACAGACACTTAAGTGTCTGGCAAAAAACTGGGGCAATGCAAACCTTAACAGTACTAAGCTGACGAATGAAATTGGCCAGTATAAATGGTACTTTTTATTGCTATATGATATATTTTTAGTTATTTTGGTTTGTTGTATCTACAATTTCCATAGTACTGCATTTTATAGTCCTATTCAATATAGTAGCAAATTTTGTTGTGAAGCAGAAGGTAAAAAATGTATAGAGAAGAGCAATGGAGACACATCTCTGAAAAATTAAACCTTGAGGGCACTGTACTAAGCTAAAACTATGTCAGTAGACATCCTAGCACTTGCAGGGGTGAACGCGAACTTTAGTGTGTAGAAGGTTTCTGAGTAGGTCCAGTTGACTTAGAGGGTTTACCGTGAACAGATGGGTCTGTAGTAAAAGATGGTGCCTGCAGGGGGTGAACAAAATGTACCCAGAACTAGGGATGGGCCGAACACCCCCCCCGTTCGGTTCGCACCAGAACATGCGAACAGGCAAAAAATGTGTTCGAACAAGAACACGCAAACATCGTTAAAGTCTATGGGACACGAACATGAAAAATCAAAAGTGCTAATTTTAAAGGCTTATATGCATGGTATTGTCTTAAAAAGTGATTGGGGACCTGGGTCCCGCACCAGGGAACATGTATCAATGCAAAAAAAGGTTTTAAAAACGGCCGTTTTTTCGGGAGTAGTGATTTTAATAATGCTTAAAGTGAAACAATAAAAGTGTAATATTCCTTTAAATTTCATACCTGGGGGGTGTCTATAGTATGCCTGCAAGGTGTTGCATGTTTCCCGTGTTTAGAACAGTCTGACAGCAAAATGACATTTCTAAAGGAAAAAAAGTCATTTAAAACTACTCGCGGCTATAACGAATTGTCAGTCCGGCAATACACATAAAAGTTCATCCCACAGGGGAACCCCGAACCAAAATTAAAAAAAAAAAATTGTGTGGGGGTCCCCCTAAATTCCATACCAGGCCCTTCAGGTCTGGTATGGATATTAAGGGGAACCCTGCGCCAACATTTTAAAAAAATGCCGTGGGGTCCCCCCAAAAATCCATACCAGACCCTTATCTGAGCACACAACCTGGCAGGCCGCAGGAAAAGAGGGGGGGATGAGAGAGCGCCCCCCCTCTTGAACCATACCAGGCCACATGCCCTCAACATTTGGAGGATGCTTTGGGGTAGCCCCCCCAAAGCACCTTGTCCCCATGTTGATGGGGAGAAGGGCCTCATCCCCACAACCCTTTCCCAGTGGTTGTGGGGGTCTGCGGGTGGGGGCTTATCGGAATCTGGAAACCCCCTTTAACAAAGGGACCCCCAGATCCCGGCCCCCCCACCTGTTTGAAATGGTAACGAGTACATTGTACCCGTACCATTTCACAAAAACATAGTCCATTCACCTCGGCCGACAGACCAAAAAAAAAAATAAAGAAGATCTGCCTCCATGGGAGGCACACGCCATATGACGTGTCCTCGCAGGTGACAGCTCTTTTAAAACCGTGGTCGGGACACACAGTGTCATCGCCGGGTGACCCCCGCCCCCCTCTGATGCACGGGGACATCTCTATGGCTTCCCCCCGTAGCGTCAGAGGTGGGCGGGGCCACCCAGTCCTCCCCCCTCTGATACTACGGGAAACACCGCAAACACCCCAAATTGGTGTTTGCTATTCGGCGAACAGCCGAACGGCCCGAACATAAAGCCCATCCCTACCCAGAACTAAAGGTGGAGAAATCAATAGGGAAGTATAATTGTGGATAGATAGCTTGGAATGCCCTTCCCTCAGCAGTCACCTTGAATTTACAGTAGTAGGAGTTTTCAAGTAGGAGCTCACCTTCAAAGAGGATGTGCGAAAGGCATAAACAGTATATTATTAGACAGTTCACTATTGAGTACAGCAGCCCAGTTTGCCAAAGTTTGGGCAGTAAATAAGGTGGCAAAAGCTGACCTGCCCAAGCAAAGGATGACTTCAAAAGAGTCTCTGAATGCCTATCGACTGAATCCTTAAAGGAGGGAATACAGAATACACATACAGAATATTTTATTAATCCCAAAGGGAAATTGGGAGATTGTTATGACACAGACGCACTTAACAAAGACAGCACAAGATCACTTCAATAGACTGAACACGATTCAAAAACACAACAAAATTACCAACAACAGCCTAATGCTGTTATTTGTTATTATTTAATACACCAAATAACAAAATTTAAATGACACTACAAATAAAACATCAATACAATAAACATACAACATAGAATACATAACACAGATTAAAATAATAGGCAAACTTCAAAATACAAATAATACACCACTTTCTCTAACACCACCCCAGATAATAACCAACACAATACCAACATACTATAAAAACAACAAAAAAACCTCATCATCATTAACCAGAATTAAATCTTCACCTCCAGCCCTC
Organism: Aquarana catesbeiana; assembly: GCF_042186555.1. Classification (NCBI taxonomy): domain Eukaryota; kingdom Metazoa; phylum Chordata; class Amphibia; order Anura; family Ranidae; genus Aquarana; species Aquarana catesbeiana. Next base: position 91,607,114 of record NC_133326.1, on the reverse strand, counting down.
ACAAAAATAATTATATATCTTGATCACCACAGGCAAAAATGATTTCCTGTGTCGCTCTGTGGTGCATTGTGGTTGTAACAATCTGTCACTGATGGTACTCTGCAGACTGAGCAGCATATTATGGAGTGGGTGGGAGGAGTTGTCCAAGATAGAATGTAACTTGAACAACATTCTCCTCTGCAACACTGTTTAAAAGACTCAAATTCCAATCCAACAACATCACTGGCCTTGCGAATCAGTTTGTTGAGTCTGTTGGTGTCGGACACCCTAAGCCTGTTTCCCCAGCATGCCACTGCATACAGGAAAGCGCTGGCCACCACAGACTCATAAAACATCTTCAGTATCGTTCGGCAGATGTTAAAGGACCTCAGTCTCCTCAAAAAGTAGAGGCCGCTCTGGCCCTTCCCATAAAGCACTGTTCTTGAGCAGTGTTCTTGCTCCAGTCCAGCTTATTATCTATGTGCACCCCAGATAATTGTAACTCTCTACTACCTCTACATCTACTCAGATAGAGAATGGGGTCACTGGTGGCTTCCTCTTTCTGAAATCCACAACCAGCTCCTTTGTCTTTGTTACATTTAGATACAGATGATTAACCTTACACCATGTGACAAAGTTCTCCACCACAGTCCTATACTCATTCTCTTCCCCATCCCTGATACATCCCACTACCGCAGAGTCATCAGAAAACTTCTGAAGATGGCAAGACTCTGTCTGGTAGCTGAAATCAGTGGTGTAGACAGTAAAAAGAAAGGGAGAGAAAACTGTCCCCTGTGGAACCCCAATATTGCTGATCACCCTGTTGCTGATTACCCTAGTCTTGCAAACACACATATTGTGGTCTTCCTGTCAGGTAGTCTACAACCCATGACACAAGGGAAACATCAACCTGTATTGCTGCTAGCATCTCGCCCAAGATATCCGGCCTGATAGTATCAAAAGCACTGGAGAAGTAAAAAAACATGACCCTCACAGTGCTTGCTGACTTATTCAGGTGTGCATAGAAGTGATTTACCATGAGAATGATAAAATAATAGCATCCTCAACTCCCAGACTTGGCTGGTATGCAAACTGCAATTGGTGTAAACATTTACTAACCAGGGGTCGTAACTGATATAAAACAAGTCTCTCCAAGGTCTTCATGATGTGGAAGGTCAAAGACACTGGACTATAATCCTTGGAGCCACAACACAGGCACCTTTCTTAGACTCAGGCTCAAGGTAAAGACCCGTTTAAGAAAACTTCCCAGCTGTTCTGCACATGCCCTAATTACCTTGGGGCTAACTCCATCAGGACCTGCTGATTTTACTGCCTTAAGGCCTCATACACACAGTTTGATTGTTGGACGACTGAGCGTCTGATTTTTGTCAAAGGCACGTGTGCAGGATCTTGTCTAGCATACTAACTATCCGCAAATTGTCGTTTGACAAACACGAACATAGTGACATACTATGAGAGTATAAAGAGGAAGTTAATTTCTCAAGCGCCACCCTTTGGGCCCCTATGCTATCTTTGTGTAAGTAGAATTTCAGTGAGTGTTGATTCGCTATTTTCAGATCGTACAAAACAAATGCCTTTTAAAATAAATTAATAGAATACTATGCAGCGCTCAAATATACGACACGATTTAGCACTATGAAGGGAAAAAATAAAATTAAAAATATTAACTACCAACGTGAAAGTACAAAGTTTTGTAAGTGAATACAAATCAATTGCAAAGAATCATGTGATATAAACGGAAACAAAGTCCATATAAGATTCTTAATATAAATGTGCAAAAATCAGCTCATTGACATTACTGGAACTACACTGGAAACATAGAAATAAAAAGTATTTGTAGACAACCACCACTACCGACTGTGCAAAGGCTTACCGGAAAGTATGGACTTAAAGGGGTATACACCTCTTAAGTCATGTAGACTTGTGGTGTTAATCACCGTATGTATGGAGATGTGACATCTACGATCGCTATCGCAGATCAAGACCGAACACTCCTCATCAACAGATTCCCAGCTTGATGTGCAGGAATGTTTTTCTTGGATGGAAAGAGGACCACAACGAGTCTCGGTATTCACACGGTGTAACCAAAAAATGAAAAAAGGTTCCACATAGTGTGATATCATAAATAAAATAATTTATTTAAAAGGAATAAAATCAGAAAAACACTCACATTTCACGTGTAGATGAATGCATTTGCAAGGACAATATGGAATGGCGCAATGATGTTGGCAAGACTCGACCAGACGTGTTTCGCCTACACAGATCTGGGGTGTGAGTATGCCCAAAAACACTGTGCTTTATATAGAGAATGTGACCCCAAATTGAAATACGTACCAAGCGGATGCTGACCTGTATTAATTGCGTCACTTCCGGAATAACTACATCAGTATCACCAGCAAAGCAGCTTCATTATTATCCCATTAAAGAAGGTAAGAATGTGCACTGCATTTCGACATTTCATCAATTGCCGAGTCACGAATGTTAATTCTAGATTACAAACGGTTTACAAGACCAAACTCTTCCCAGTCGTTTCTTGATTCCGAGCATGCGTGTTTGTACTTTCGACTTTTGTGTGACGATTTCTGTACTGACCATCCAAAAATCAGATGTTGAGTTCACATCCAACAAAAATTTTATAGCCTGCACATCCAGCTTTTGTTTGATGTAAACGTCGAATCTCCTTTCGAAAGCACCGTGCTAACAATCCGAAAATCCGCAGACAGCTCGTCTTTAGACTTTTCCCTTCTGATTTTCGTACCGTGTGTACGAGGCCTAAGTCTCCTCAACTGTCTACTCACCTGAATAGCTGTAAAAGACATTGATGCACTTTCCCATAAAAAGAGGAGTAGAGTTGTTCTTATAAAAAGAACAACCAGTAAAAGTATCCAATAGGGGTGAATCAGAACACATATTAAAGGAGGAAGGACATCTAGTATGAGAAGAAAAAAGTACTTTCCGCAACTCTACTCTCCTATAGCTTTGTGTTGAATCTAAGAGAGTTAAAGCCAGGGCATCCAAATCAAACCTTTTAAAAAAATGGTTCAGTTAATTTGCCCTCTCCACATCACCCCTAGTCCCTCCACCAACCCGCTTAAGACCTGTAATGGTTCTCATGCCACTTCAGACCTCTCTCACTTTGTTTTGCTGGAGTTTCCACTCCAGCTTTCTCCTGTATTTCTCCTTAGCCTCTCTAATCTTTATCCTCAGGTCCCTCTGAATCATTTTTAACTCCTCCCTATTACCCACTCTAAAAGCCATCTTCTTGGAGTTAAGAATATCTTTTAATACCCCTAGTTACCTGCCTTCTAAAGAACTAGTAGAATAATTATTTGGTGCAAGATTGGCTAAGCAGACAGGAGGAACAGTTTGTTTCATGTGTAATAATATAATACCCAATCAGTTTAATCAAGAACAAGGGAAATTATTTCTAGATTTTGCATTCTTTTTTGTGCTAATTGGGGTATTTGGAGGCTAAGTGGAAGTTGGGTGTATCAAACCAGAGACTATTATGTACTGCCTCAATTAAATAATCCACCATGGCCAGCATTTGACAAGAAGATGAAGTATTGACTTCACTAAATTCTGGTGGTGAAAATCTTAACCAGCTTCTGCTATAATATCAGTGTCCTCTTGCTTTATACACATTTAAGTGCACCAGGCAGTTCAGGTTTTAACATATGAACATTGTAAAGGGAAGGAGAGGCAGAATATTTTCAGCTGGTGGAACCCACCATGTCCAGAAACAGAAATAGCCTTTATAATAAATCTGACATAGTGGCAGAAAATTCTTCTTTATTCAGACATTCCACCAGTTGCACGTTTGTTGGGGAGCTCGAAACAGGGGGATGGAGTGTTGTCAATGCATGACTGTGTTCCAGAACAAGAGAACTGCTTTCAACCAGATAGGAACTATCCCACATGCCTATAATCCACCAATGTGTGGATTATAGGCATGAGTGGGGATCATCCCCTGAGGGGTTCACACAGAATGGAGATTGACTGAGGGAGTTCAGCATGTCCAGTATGAAAGAATTGCAATAACCCAGGCACTAACTGAGTTCCTGTGGCTGTGAACTGAGGTACCAGGCAACTGGTGCAATAGCAGACATTTAGCTTACATCTTCAGTGAGAAATGGTGGCCAGAAGTTAACACTTCTTTTGAGCACTACTTCACTAGTCAGAGAGGAACACTAGAAGTAAATATTTTCCCATACCCTGTGCCCTGTATACTAAGAATCCAGCAAGAGATGTATAGCCAGGAACCGTTATGTAAGGGCAGGGCAGCCATTAGAAATTTTTGAGCCCCTCAAACAGCTTTAGGCCTGATTAATTTCGTCACTTCCGGCATAACTACATCAGTATCACCAGCAAAGCAGCTTCATTGTTATCCCATTAAAGAAGGTAAGAATGTGCGCTGCATTTCGACATTTCATCAATTGCCGAGTCACGAATGTTAATTCTAGATTACAAACGGTTTACAAGACCAAACTCTTCCCAGTCGTTTCTTGATTCCGAGCATGCGTGTTTGTACTTTCGACTTTTGTGTGACGATTTCTGTACTGACCATCCGAAAATCAGATGTTGAGTTCACATCCAACAAAAATTTTATAGCCTGCACATCCAGCTTTTGTTTGATGTAAACATCAAATCCCCTTTCGAAAGCACCGTGCTAACAATCCGAAAATCCGCAGACAGCTCGTCTAAGAATCCAGCAAGAGATGTATAGCCAGGAACCGTTATGTAAGGGCAGGGCAGCCATTAGAAATTTTTGAGCCCCTCAAACAGCTTTAGGCCTGGGCCCCCCATCCACCCCCCTGAGCCTGACCACCAACATTCCCAGGGCCTGCCCATGGACCATCCCACAGAATACCCAACCAGCCCCCCTCCTCACACCTGTATATGTCAGCCCCCCTCCTTACACCTGTATATGTCAGCCCCCCTCCTCACACATGTACGCACTCAGCCCCCCAAACCTGTATATATGTCAGCCCCCTCACAGCTGTATATATGTCAGCCCTCCTCATACCTGTATACATATCAGCCCCCCTCACTCCTGTATATATGTCAGCCCCCTCACACCTGTATATATGTCAGCCCCCCACACCTGTATATATGTCAGCCCCCCTCACACCTGTATATATATCAGCCCCCTCACACCTGTATATATGTCAGCCCCCCTCACACCTGTATATATGTTAGCCCCCCTCACACCTGTATATATGTCATCCCCCTCACACCTGTATATATGTCAGGCCCCCTCACACCTGTATACATGTCAGCCCCCTCCACACCTATATACATGTCAGCCCCCCTCACACCTGTATACATGTCAGCCCCCCTCACACCTGTATACATGTCATCTCCCCACATATACACATCTGTAAACACACAAGCCTCTGGCCCCTCCCTGTACACAAACAGCCCCTACTTGTAAAGGAGATCTTTCTACCTGGTCCCATCTCCCACAAAGCTGACATGTTGCTAAGACACAGAGGGGCTGCAGCCGATCACACAATATAACACAGCACACTTGAGTGGTGCACATGCTCATAGTAGCCAGAGGAGGCAGTAAAGAGCTTGATGTCTGAGCTCAATGCAACAGAAAGCAGATGCTCCTGAGATTGTTTCTACACTGCACAACGTGGCTCTCCTTCACCCGCTCTTGCCTTCTCCTAGCCTGGTCTGGCTCCTCCAGATGCTCGGGCCCCTTACAGCTGTATCGGCTGTACCCCCCTGATTGCAGCCCTGTATAAGGGTACAGGGAAACCCTGTCTTACCTTGTCAAGATTTCTGGTACTATTCGGAGTCCATGCTTCACCGGTCATGATGAGCATACCCCAAAAAGGGTCTTCAAGGCGTGGGTGCCATAGGAATGGAACATGACCCTGAACCCTGTGGCTAACACACTGGCTGCATCATGTACCAAGTGCTGAGCATAGGATCCAGTGCCCAGTAAACATTACAGGCCAGCTCCGCTGCTGTATATCAAGGGTAACCAATCCGGAAACTGCTAGTGAACCATAATAATCAGTAATAATCAGTCAGGTCTTGACAGAAGTGTCAGTTGCAGATCAGGAAGAAAAAAACAGTAAAACATATAAAAAAATTAAAAAAAACTTATTTCACAGGAGAAAAGGTCCATCACCTAGGGACCCTGACAAAAAACTGGAGCCTCACTCAGGGGTTGGGGTTATAATGTTACTACAATGGGCATTCCCGGCAAAGCTTTGCCAGTGTCCAATCACCTGAAGGTACTGGCATAGAACCTATGGACTAAGATTAAAATTTCTGTGTTCTGTACTGTATGATTAAGATAATGGAGAGTGCAAAATACAATGCAGCTGTGCATGGTAGTCAACCAGTTTTTAACTTCAAGGGGTTGTAAAGGTAAAAATTTTTTCACCTTAATGCATTCTATGCATTAAGGTGAAAAAACTTTTGACAGTACCGCCGCCCCCAGCCCCCCCGTTTTACTTACCTGACGCCTCGAATCTTCGCTCCTCGTCCTCGTCAGCTTCATTGCAGCTCAGCCTGGTCGCTGATTGGCTGCAGTGGATGGATTGAAAGCAGCGCAGCCATTGGCTCGCGCTGCTGTCAATCACATCCGATGACGCGGCGCGCCGGGGGGCGGGGCCGAGTGATACAGCGAGCGGCTATAGCCACCGGCTGTATCACGGGAGCGCGCCCGCAAGCACTCACCACCGTGCGAGGGAGCTCGCATGAAGGTGGTAAATGCTTGCGGGGAGGAGCTGAAACAGCCGCCGAGGGACCCCAGAAGACCAGGTTCGGGGCCACTCTGTGCAGAACGAGCTGCACAGTGAAGGTAAGTATAACATGTTTGTTATTTTAAAAAAAAAAAAAAAACATCTTTACAACCCCTTTCAGCTTGTTCAATTAAGCTTTGACAAAGAAAAAAAAAGCCTCAAAGCTGATTGGTTTCTATGCAGAGCTGCACCTGATATTGCACGCTTCGGTTTTAGTAAATCACCCCAGAGTGTTTTACATTTACAACACTATATAGATGCAGCAAAAGTGAGTACACCCCTCACATGTTGTAAATATTTTATTATATCTTTTCATGTGACAACACTGAAGAAATGACACTTTGCTACAATGTAAAGTCGTGCGTGTACAGCTTGTATAAGTGTAAATTTGCTGTCCCCTCAAAATACACACAGCCATTAATGTCTAAACCACTGGCAACAAAAGTGAGTACACCCTAAGTAAAAATGTCCAAATTGGGCCCAAAGTGTCAATATTTTGTGTGGCCACCATTATTTTCCAGCACTGCCTTAACCCTCTTGGGCATGGAATTCACCAGAGCTTTACAAGTTGCCACTGGAGTCCTCTTCCACTCCTCCATGATGACATCACGGAGCTGGTGGATGTTTGAGACCTTGCACTCCTCCACCTTCTGTTCGAGGATGCCCCACAGATGCTCAATAGGGTTTGGGTCTGGAGACATGCTTGGCAAGTCCATCCCCTTTACTCTCAGCCTCTTTAGCAAGGCAGTGGTCATCTTGGAGGTGTGTTTGGGGTCGTTATCATGTTGGAATACCGAAGGTAGGGGATCATGCTCTGCTTCATTATGTCACAGTACATGTTGGCGTTCATGGTTCCCTCAATAAACTGTAGTTCCCCAGTGTCGGCACTCATGCAGCCCCAGACCATGACACTCCCACCCAAGACACACTTGTCTTTATACTCCTCACCGCTACACACGCTTGACACCATCTGAACCAAATAAGTTTATCTTGGTCTCATCAGACCACAGAACATGGTTCTAGCAATTAATGTCCTTAATCTGCTTGACTTCAGAAAACTCTTTGTGGGCTTTCTTGTGCACCATCTTTAAAAGAGTCTTCCTTCTGGGATGACATCCATGCAGACTTCTGCAGCAATGCTGGCAGCACTCATACATCTAGTACCCAAAGACAACCTCTGGATATGACGCTGAGCAGGTGCACTCAACTCCTTTGGTCCACACCAAACACCAAATTTAACACATCTGCTCCCCATTCACACCTGTGACCTTGTAAAACTAACAAGTCACATGACACAGGAAGGCAAAGTGGCTAATTGGGCCCAATTTGGGCATTTTCACTTAGGGGTGTACTCACTTTTGTTGCCAGTGGTTTAGACATTAATGGCTGTGTATGTTATTTTGAGGGGACAGCAAATTTACAGTGTTATACAAGCTTTACACTCACTACTTTACATTGTAGCAAAGTATAATTTCTTCAGTGTTGTCACAGATAAAAGAAAAATATATAAAAGATATAATAAAATATTTACAAAAATGTGAGGGGTGTACTCTCTATTGTGAGATACTGTGTGTGTGTGTGTGTGTGTATATACTGTATATATATATATATATATATATATATATATATATATATATATATATATTTTACATTTCTAGTTTGTTTGTATATTGCGCTGCCCCTGTGCACCTTTCCCCTTGCTATCTGAGCTGATGCCATTGTTGCGTGTTTGAATTTGATGCAGACACATATTATTATTAGTAGTGTTAGCCTTCAGCTTGTCCCTTAGCTGGAAACTGATATAGTTAAGGCCCTATTCACACTTGCAATTCTGCCCGCCATCTCAAAATTCACTGCAGTCGCAAAATGAAGGTTCAGGTGCCAAAATTTTTGATGGCACCTAAAATGTGGTGTAGTTTTCGCCACGATTGTCAAACGATTTATCGCATTGCAGTCATGGCAAATCATATCATGTGAAGCTTGTCATCCAAAAAGGAGCAGGAGCTTCTTTTGGGCGACCAGCTTCACGTGATGCAATTTTCCATTATAAATTGCATAATAAATTGCAGCAACTGCACCGCATTTTAGGTGAGATTGTAAATGGCACCTGGACCTGCGTTCAGGGGCCTTATGCCCCATACACACGATCGGACTTTCCGACAACAAAACCTTGGATTTTTGTTCGAAGGTTGTTGGCTCCAACTTGTCTTGCATACACGCGATCACACAAATGTTGGCCAACAATTACGAACGTGGCGACGTACAAGACGTACAACAAGACAAGAAAAAGGAAGTTCAATAGCCAGTGCGGCTCCTTCTGCTTGATTCCAAGCATGCGTGAACTTTTGTGCGTCGAACTTGTGTACCCACGATCGGAAATTCCAACAACAAGGTTTTGTTGGCGGAAAGTCCAATAACAAATGTTTGATGGAGCATACACACAGTCGGACTTTCAGCCAACAAGCTCACATCCAACATTTGTTGTCGGAAAATCCGATCGTGTTTACGGGGCATAAGAGTTAGGGGCCACTCCTTTTTAGAGGTGTCTTGACATGGCAATGAGGTTTCAACATGAATTTGCAATTGTTTGCAACAAAAAAAATCTGAATAAATCGGTCTGCCATAGTTTCCCAACCATTCATAGTAACTAATTGTGTTACCTATAGCACAAATGCTGGGTAATGAAAATGATGACTTTAGGCTTAAAGGCTAAGTTCACCTTTTCCAGAAAACAGCCTATGCATTCGAGGAGCCCCAGTAGATATTAAAAATCTGTGCAGCCCCACATCCTTATTTGTTGCTAAGAAGTGAAAACTGTTAAAAGCTCATTCCTAGCATTGCAGGAGTGAAGACCAACCATATTCAGGTCCTAGCAAAATAGCAGGATGCAGGGGTTGCTAAGTAGGACTTTTTTTTATCCAGGCTTCTGAGGGGACACAAATGGCCTACAGGTAAAATAATAGAATGATTGATCATTTTAGCTGCACAGATTTTAAATATCTACAAGGGCCCCTTGACTGCATTGGCTATTTTCTGAAAAAGGTGAACTTAGCCTTTTAAAGTATAGTTAATGATAAAATTTTGTTTATAGCTTAGATAGAGTGCTTATATGTCAAACCCATTTTGCAACTGATTTACCCTAATTTAGGAGAGATTTGGAACATGAAGGGGAGGTAAATCTCTCCAGCATGACACAGACAGATGGCAAAACCTGGCAGGGGTTGTAATCATTCTCTTTATCCAAACTAGAAAATACCTGTGCGCCTGTGGGTAGCAAAATATCTCATGGGTAAATAGGTAGCAAATAACCTTATATACATTGCTAAATGTTTGAAGTTTAATCAACAAGGTTCCCCCTATACCATGATGGTTATTCAACCAAATAATATCATGTCCCTTCCTAACAACCCACTAGGATAGTTTTATACATTTGCAAAAATGACATACTGTTTCTGTTTTTCTTGGAGATTAACAGTTATCTCTAGCTTTATAGATTTTAGGCAATCTTTTTGTGTACTGATGCATGCTGTGTATATTAACCTAAATCAGCTTGAATGGGCTATAGAACTGCTTGAGGACATTTTAATGGCTAATAATTTCTCTAAGATCTCCCTGATCTGTTTGCAGTCGAATGTGTTTTTTTTATATTAAAAAAAAACATACTTCCTTTGCTCAACTAGAAGGCAACTTTGAATAGTAAACCTACTACTTCACTTACTGAGTTACTTGTCTTGGGTTGATTTTCTCTAGATTAAAGGACATTAATAAAAAGTGGAAAATTGAAAAATGTAAGCAGTTCCTATGTTATTTTCACAAGAGCATACAGTATTTGCTGTCAATACCAACACCTATAACACATGCATTTTGCCAGCTAATCAATAATGTAACTAATCAATAATGTAAAGATGAGAGTCCATGTTAAAAAAAAACAGTCTTTCTCACACTTTTATTGGGAATGTGAGAAAATATCTCAAATATGGAAACAATTGGAAAATTTTGCTGCCAAAATTTCAGACAATATTATACGACTCATTCTCCCCAATTGTCTGTTATTATCCCCTATTATAGGATTGTCCCTCCACCACTTGAGATATATATATTTCATACTTTACATAATACAAATCATTTGTATGATAAGAAATGGTATCCCTGGTTTGCACATTCTAAACACTTTCTAAACACCAAATAACTAATACTCTTCATTAAAGGTCATTAATGTACAACAGTTGTTTATCTATTTCAAGGTCACCATGGATTGTATATTAGTCAATAATTGCAATGTACCTCTATCATTTTCGGTATACATAGTAATTGTCCTTATTATGTAAGCTTATATATTGCATATAAGCTTACGTACTGGAAATGGAGCGAGTACAAAGAAGGGCAACAAAGCTAATAAAGGGCCTGGAGGATCTTAGTTATGAGGAAAGGTTGCGAGCACTGAGCTTATTCTCTCTGGAGAAGAGATGCTTGAGAGGGGATATGATTTCAATTTACAAATACTGTACTGGTGACCCCACAATAGGGATAAAACTTTTTCGCAGAAGAGAGTTTAATAAGACTCGTGGCCACTCATTACAATTAGAAGAAAAGAGGTTTAACCTTAAACTACGTAGAGGGTTCTTTACTGTAAGAGCGGCAAGGATGTGGAATTCCCTTCCACAGGCGGTGGTCTCAGCGGGGAGCATTGATAGCTTCAAGAAACTATTAGATAATCACCTGAATGACCGCAATATACAGGGATATGTAATGTAATACTGACACATAATCACACACATAGGTTGGACTTGATGGACTTGTGTCTTTTTTCAACCTCACCTACTATGTAACTATGTAACTATCTTGTTTTGTACCACTTTTTTGTACCTAATAAAAAAAAAACAGTCTGCAGTTCTATCACTGGCTCATGTAAAATGTTCCTCACATTTTATACAAGATGATGTGTTGGCTTTCCTTTTGCTGCCCTCCCTACCAGTTTGGTTTGCTGCCTCATATACAAGCCTATCAGGAAGAGTTGTGTCATCAGACTGAAACCCCATAATATTACTGCTGGAGTACATGGCCACACATGAGGGTTGATTTACTAAAAGAAAATTAGACTGTGCACTTTGCAAGTGCAGTTACGCTCAGCAAGTGCAGTTGCTCCAGAGCTTAGTAAAAAAAAAGGGGAAGCTCTGCTGACTTCCATCATCCAATAAGATACAAGCAAATGCTTGTTATTTCTGTTATTTGTCTTGCATGTAATTGGATATTTTTGTAAAGTGAAGCTTACTTCATACATTAAGCTCTGGAGCAACTGCACTTGCAAAAAGCACAGTCTATATGCCCTTAGTAAATCCACCCCATGGTGTCTTTCTGTACACATATTAGAACTAATCTCTGTTATACTTAAATTAACATTCATGTAGCGAGGACAGATAAAGAAAAATCACAAGCAGCCCCAGTGGCTACTTCCACCCCTCCACACTGGATCATCCACAAAGCAACCTAGGCAGGAGCCTAGGAACCTTAATGTTTCTGCAGTAAACTAGGGAGAGCACAATTGGTCAAAGCGATGCACCTAACTGTCACTTCAGAATGAAGGAAGTGCTCACAGGCAATTGGTGTCTCATGGAGCAATAACAGTACAGAGAATCCAAATGGGGCAGCTTCTCTGTGCGCTTCTCTATGCCTATACCAATATTTGACAAGAGGCTAGATGTCCCGAAAGCTGCACATCAAAACAAGACCCACTGTGTGTGGACGAGCATCCCCATGTGGGTAAGCATTCCTATGAGTAAGCTCGGTGACATAAACGGGTGACCCCCCCCATGATAGAAGATGAATGGACATTGCTGGACATTTTAATTTTTTTATTTTTTAATAAAGGACTTGTCCCTAAGTGTCTCCTGTCTTTTTTTTTCTTTTTTTTTTAAATGGTAGGGGTACAATGTACCTGTTACCAATTCACATAGGGAGGAAAGGCCAGGATCTGGGGGTCTCCTTGTTAAAGGGAGCTTCCAGATTCCGATAAGACCCCCACCCGCATACCCCCACAACCACTGGGCAAGGGTTGTGGGGATGAGGCCCTTGTCCCCATCAACATGGGGACAATGTGCTTTGGGGGGCTACTACAATGCACCGTCCCCATGTTGAGGGCATGTGGCCTGGTATGGTTCGGTGGGGCGCGCTCCCGTCCCCCCTCTCCTCTTTTCCTGCGGTCTGCCAGGTTGCGTGCTTGGATAAGGGTCTGGTATGGATTTTGGGGGGGGGCCCCTACGCCATTTTTTAAAAAATTTTGGCGCAGGGTTCCCCTTAAAATCCATACCAGACCTGAAGGGCATGGTATGGATTTTGAGGGGACCCCCACGTAATTTAAAAAAAAAAAATTTGGTTCGGGGTTCCCCTCAATATTCATACCAGACCCAAAGGGTCTGGTAATGGACTGGGGGGGGACCCATGCCATTTTTTTCAATGAGTTTTATCTATATTGCCGAGACCCAACAATTCATCAGCCGCGATCAGTTTTAAATGATTTTTTTCCTTTAGAAATGTCATTTTGCTGTGGTACTGTTCTAAACACGGGAAAACTGCGCCACTTTACAGGCATACTATAGACACCCCCCAGCACGATATTTAGAGGAATATTTCATTTTTATTGTTTCACTTTAAGCATTATTAAAATCACTGCTCCTGAAAAAACTGCAGCTTTTAAAACTTTTTTTTTGCATTGATACATGTCCCCTGGGGCAGGACCCAGGTCCCCAAACACTTTTTATGGCAATAAATTGCATATAAGCCTTTAAAATAAGCACTTTTAACTTTTCATGTTTGTGTCCCATAGACTTTAATGGTGTTCGTTTGTTCATCCAAATTTTTTGCCTGTTCGGATGTTCTGGTGCGAACCGAACCGAGGGGTATTTGGCTCATCCTTAATTATGAGAAGTTCACTCATGTCTAAAGATGATTTTTCTGGCCTGCTTGTTTATGTACAGCTTGTATTAATTGGAGTACTTTGTAGTACTCCTTGGATAGATGAAATCAGTACCTTTGGGCAAAACAGAATTTGCTCACTCTTTCTACAGTATTTCAATAGTTTTGTCAGATATAAATGGTGACAGTAAATCCCTGTGAAACAGCAGAAATGTTATGTTTTATGGATGGCTTCAGAAGAAATAACTTTCTGTTAGTAAGTGGCTATTGCATAATTGATGATGAACATGTTGAATCATTTTAAAAGAAGAGCGCAAATACAGAAGTCATGTACATTGATTACTTCCTGGTTACGAAAATTAATAATCTGACTTTCTGCTGCCAAATTTCACAGCTAATAGAACTGTAAGAACAAGATATTTGAAGTTAGAAACCTGATGGTTTGTTTCCCAGTTATTTAATAATAATTATATCAAAAAGAAGCAGCATTTGTAAGTGAAATTTTCCAGGAAGGAAATAAACATGAAATTTTTTGTAAAAAAATATGATGATTAAGCACATAAAATAAGGCGTCAATCACATGGACACATTTGCCCATGCAGCATAAAGACACTGCATATTTCTATTGACCAGGATGTCCTAGAACTGCGTACAGCCGCCCATAGATATGAATGGGTGAAAGCAGCTGTAGGCAGCTATATAGAGCTATTTGTGTAAAGTAGCGCATGTGCACAGACATAATGCACAGAACACAGCTAATGTGGTAGTGCATAGTTGTGTACAGCTGCCCTTGTCCATTCATGTCTATGAGTGGCTGTATGCAGCTCCAGGAATCCCCAGATACCAGAAATGCACAGGGGGAGATTTACTAAAACTGGTGTACACAGAAGCTGGTGAAGCTGTGCACAGTAATCAATCAGCTTCCAAGTTTTAGGCCTCATGCACACAGGGCATTAGAAAAAATGAGCTGCAAAGCCATTACTAATGGCAGGAAAAAGCAGCTGTAAAAACGTGCTTTTAGTAGCTTTTTGCATGGGCGTTAATGCGTGTTTAGCGACGTAGGCTTTTAGCAGCATTTTTCTGCCTCTATTCTAAATTAAAGGTTCCCTATGAGAGCAGTGTTAACTGATCTGACTTTCAGCCCATTGATTTGAACAGAAGTCGCATCCAAGTCAGATCATGATAATCTGACTTGTGGTGAGACTTGTGCCTTGAGGATCTTGAAGGGGAACCCCACGCCAAAATTTAAAGAAAAAATGGTTGGTCCCCCCCAAGATCCATATCAGGCTCTTTGAGTCTGGTATGCATCTTGAAAGAGAACCCCACATCAAAATGAAAAAAAAAAACAGCCTGGGGTCCCCTCCCAACACCATACCAGACCCTTATCTGAGCATGCAGCCCGACAGGTCAGGAAAGGTGGGGGGAAGAGCGAGTGCCACCCTCCCTGGACCATACCAGGCTACATCCCCTCAACATGGGGGGAAGGGTGGGTGCTTTGGGGCAGGGGGAGGGACCCCTTGCCATTTTTATTTTTTTTGGCATGGGGTTTAAGATCCATACCAGACTCAAAGGGCCTGGTATGGATCTTGGGGGGGAGGACCCCACGCCGTTTTCTTTTTCATTCTAATTTTGGAGTGGGGTTCCCCTTCAAGATCCTCAGAGCGCAAGTCGCATCATGATCCGACTTGGATGCAACTTCCATTAAAATCAGTGGGCTAAAAGTTGGATATGTTAACACGGCTCTCATAGGGAACTATTGATTTCCACATGTCAAAAAAAACAAACTCTTGACCAGCGTTAAGTCACATTTAGCAGCCTTTAGCAGCATCAAACTAGTTAACAGCTGTAAGGCCGGTCCTCAGAACGCGCTGGCCCTAGTTTTTTTTGCAGCTTAAAAAATGCCTATGCCACTTACAGCTCCTAAAAGCCTGTGTGTGCATGAGCCATAAAATAACATGGAGAGGTATTTTTAAGCTGCAAAAAAAAAACATCTGAAGCTGGTAAAAGCAGCTGTAAAAACGCCCTTTGTGCATAAGGCCTTATTGTCAAAGTTTAATTAAACAAGATGAAGGTAGAAGATGACTGGTTACTTTGCACAGCAGCACCAGATTCTGTTTGCACCAGTTTAAGACCCCTTTCACACTGAAGCGCTTTACAGGCGCTACAGCGGTAAAAATAGCGCCCGCATAGTGCCTGCACCGCTCCTGTCTCTCCAGTGTGAAAGCCCCAGTGCTTTCACACTGGAGCTGTGCGCTTGCAGGATGTTAAAAAAACTCCTGCAAGCAGCATCTTTGGAGCAGTGGAGGAACGGTGTATACACCACTCCTAAACCGCTCCTACCCATTGAAATGAATGGGCAGCACGGCTATACTGCCGGCGTAGTGCTGCTGCAGCAGCGCTTTGCGGTGGTTTTAACCCTTTCTTGGCCACTAGCGGGGCGCTTTTACCCCCCGCCAAATAGCACCATGAAATTGACGGTAAAGAGCTGCTAAAAATAGCGGTGCTTTACTGCCAACGCACCCACCGCCCCAGTGTGAAAGGGGCCTTAGTAATCCACACACACACACAGTGTCATTGGGCAAATGCACCCATGTGTATGTAGCTCAATGTCCCGTACACACGACCCAAAAATCAGAAGAAAAATACCGCTTTTGACGTGATTGTACCATAATCGAATCTTTAGTACAGAGCTTTTGAGAGCCAATCACAACAATTCATCCAATATTATTCAACCGGGCAAGCACGAAAATATTCCTCGTACAATACCAGATTGTACGATTTTCGTTTAGTCAGTACAGTTGTCATCCGAAAAAAAAACCAATACAAATACACTACAACACATGACATCAATTCCAATTTTTTTTCTGTCGTGCAAGAATTTTTGTGAATTTAGTAACCTATTCAATTTCTATTTTTTCTTTTTCGACTATTAAGCGAAAAAAGTCATACGATCTGTCGTTTGATATTCGGATCGTGTGTATGAGCCATAGTACAGCTGCATTATTCAGAAAAACTTTAGACAAATGTAAAAGAGGAAAACCTCTATTTAGTTGACTAACAGTATATCCATATTAACCACTTGCCGACCGCCTAACGCACATATACGGCGGCAGAATGGCACGGGCAGGCAGAATCACGTACCCGTACGTGATCTGCCTCCCGCGGGCGGGGGGTCCAATCGGACCCCCCCCCCGGTGCCAGCGGCGGTCGGCATTTGACTGGGAGCGTCGGGAGGCGAGGGGGAGACCATCCGATCATGGCCCCCCCCTTGCGATCGTTCCCAGCCAATCGGAATCCTCCCCTGCCTGTGTGTAGTTTCACACAGGCAGAGGATGTGATGTCATCTCTCCTCGGCTCGGCAGTTTCCGTTCCAGCGCCCAGAAGAGAAGACATGTAAGTGCACAACACACACACACAGTAGAACATGCCAGGCATACTTTACACCCCCGATCCCCCCCCGATCGCCCCCCGATCCCCCCCCAATCACCCCCCCCCCCCGTCACAAACTGACACCAGCAGTATTTTTTTTTTTTTTTCTGATTACTGCATGGTGTCAGTTTGTGACAGTTACAGTGTTAGGGCAGTGAGTATTACCCCCCTTTAGGTCTAGGATACCCCCCTAACACCCCCTAATAAAGTTTTAACCCCTTGATCACCCCCTGTCACCAGTGTCACTAAGCGATCATTTTTCTGATCGCTGTATTAGTGTCGCTGGTGACGCTAGTTAGGGAGGTAAATATTTAGGTTCGCCGTCAGCGTTTTATAGCGACAGGGACCCCCATATACTATCTAATAAATGTTTTAACCCCTTGATTGCCCCCTAGTTAACCCTTTCACCACTGATCACCGTATAACCGTTACGGGTGACGCTGGTTAGTTCGTTTATTTTTTATAGTGTCAGGGCACCCGCCGTTTATTACCAAAAAAAGGTTTAGCCCCCTGATCGCCCGGCGGTGATATGCATCGCCCCAGGCAGCGTCAGATTAGCGCCAGTACCGCTAACACCCACGCACGCAGCATACACCTCCCTTAGTGGTATAGCATCAGAACGGATCAATATCTGATCCGATCAGATCTATACTAGTGTCCCCAGCAGTTTAGGGTTCCCAAAAACGCAGTGTTAGCGGGATCAGCCCAGATACCCGCTAGCACCTGCGTTTTTCCCCTCTGCCCAGCCCACCCAAGTGCAGTATCGATCGATCACTGTCACTTACAAAACACTAAACGCATAACTGCAGCGTTCACAGAGTCAGGCCTGATCCCTGCGATCGCTAACAGTTTTCTTGGTAGCGTTTTGGTGAACTGGCAAGCACCAGCCCCAGGCAGCGTCAGGTTAGCGCCAGTACCGCTAACACCCACGCACGCAGCGTACACCTCCCTTAGTGGTATAGTATCTGAACGGATCAATATCTGATCCGATCAGATCTATACTAGCGTCCCCAGCAGTTTAGGGTTCCCAAACACGCAGTGTTAGCGGGATCAGCCCAGATACCTGCTAGCACCTGCGTTTTGCCCCTCCGCCCGGCCCAGCCCACCCAAGTGCAGTATCGATCGATCACTGTCACTTACAAAACACTAAACGCATAACTGCAGCGTTCGCAGAGTCAGGCCTGATCCCTGCGATCGCTAACAGTTTTTTTGGTAGCGTTTTGGTGAACTGGCAAGCACCAGCCCCAGGCAGCGTCAGGTTAGCGCCAGTACCGCTAACACCCACGCACGCACCGTACACCTCCCTTAGTGGTATAGTATCTGATCGGATCAATATCTGATCTGATCAGATCTATACTAGCGTCCCCAGCAGTTTAGGGTTCCCACAAACGCAGTGTTAGCGGGATCAGCCCAGATACCTGCTAGCACCTGCGTTTTGCCCCTCCGCCCGGCCCAGCCCAGCCCACCCAAGTGCAGTATCGATCGATCACTGTCACTTACAAAACACTAAACGCATAACTGCAGCGTTCGCAGAGTCAGGCCTGATCCCTGCGATCGCTAACAGTTTTTTTTGTAGCGTTTTGGTGAACTGGCAAGCACCAGCGGCCTAGTACACCCCGGTCGTAGTCAAACCAGCACTGCAGTAACACTTGGTGACGTGGCGAGTCCCATAAGTGCAGTTCAAGCTGGTGAGGTGGCAAGCACAAGTAGTGTCCCGCTGCCACCAAAAAGACAAACACAGGCCCGTCGTGCCCATAATGCCCTTCCTGCTGCATTCGCCAATCCTAATTGGGAACCCACCGCTTCTGCAGCGCCCGTACTTCCCCCATTCACATCCCCAACCAAATTCAGTCGGCTGCATGAGAGGCATTTTCTTTATGTCCTCCCGAGTACCCCTACCCAGCGAACCCCCCCAAAAAAGATGTTGTGTCTGCAGCAAGCGCGGATATAGGCGTGACACCCGCTATTATTGTCCCTCCTGTCCTGACAATCCTGGTCTTTGCATTGGTGAATGTTTTGAACGCTACCATTCATTAGTTGAGTATTAGCGTAGGGTACAGCATTGCACAGACTAGGCACACTTTCACAGGGTCTCCCAAGATGCCATCGCATTTTGAGAGACCCGAACCTGGAACCGGTTACAGTTATAAAAGTTAGTTACAAAACAAAGTGTAAAAAAAAAAAAAAAAAACACATGCAAAAATATAAAATAAAAAAAAAATAGTTGTCGTTTTATTGTTCTCTCTCTCTCTATTCTCTCTCTCTTGTTCTGCTCTTTTTTACTGTATTCTATTCTGCAATGTTTTATTGTTATTATGTTTTATCATGTTTGTTTTTCAGGTATGCAATTTTTTATACCTTACCGTTTACTGTGCTTTATTGTTAACTATTTTTTTGTCTTCAGGTACGCCATTCACGACTTTGAATGGTTATACCAGAATGATGCCTGCAGGTTTAGGTATCATCTTGGTATCATTCTTTTCAGCCAGCGATCGGCTTTCATGTAAAAGCAATCCTAGCAGCTAATTAGCCTCTAGACTGCTTTTACAAGCAGTGGGAGGGAATGCCCCCCCCCAACGTCTTCCGTGTTTTTCTCTGGCTCTCCTGTCTCAACAGGGAACCTGAGAATGCAGCCGGTGATTCAGCCAGCTGACCATAGAGCTGATCAGAGACCAGAGTGGCTCCAAACATCTCTATGGCCTAAGAAACCGGAAGCTACGAGCATTTTATGACTTAGATTTCGCCGGATGTAAACAGTGCCATTGGGAATTGGGAAAGCATTTTATCACACCGATCTTGGTGTGGTCAGATGCTTTGAGGGCAGAGGAGAAATCTAGGGTCTAATAGACCCCAATTTTTGCAAAAAAGAGTACCTGTCACTACCTATTGCTATGATAGGGGATATTTACATTCCCTGAGATAACAATAAAAATGATTTAAAAAAAAAAATGAAAGGAACAGTTTAAAAATAAGATAAAAAAATAATAATAATAAAGAAAAAAAAAAAAAAAAAAAAAAGCACCCCTGTCCCCCCTGCTCTCGCGCTAAGGCGAACGCAAGCGTCGGTCTGGCGTCAAATGTAAACAGCAATTGCACCATGCATGTGAGGTATCACCGCGAACGTCAGATCGAGGGCAGTAATTTTAGCAGTAGACCTCCTCTGTAAATCTAAAGTGGTAACCTGTAAAGGCTTTTAAAGGCTTTTAAAAATGTATTTAGTTTGTCGCCACTGCACGCTTGTGCGCAATTTTAAAGCATGTTATGTTTGGTATCCATGTACTCGGCCTAAGATCATCTTTTTTATTTCATCAAACATTTGGGCAATATAGTGTGTTTTAGTGCATTAAAATTTAAAAAAGTGTGTTTTTTCCCCAAAAAATGCGTTTGAAAAATCGCTGCGCAAATACTGTGTGAAAAAAAAAAATGAAACACCCACCATTTTAATCTGTAGGGCATTTGCTTTAAAAAAATATATAATGTTTGGGGGTTCAAAGTAATTTTCTTGCAAAAAAAAAATATTTTTTTATGTAATCAAAAAGTGTCAGAGAGGGCTTTGTCTTCAAGTGGTTAGAAGAGTGGGTGATGTGTGACATAAGCTTCTAGATGTTGTGCATAAAATGCCAGGAAAGTTCAAAACCCCCCCAAATGACCCCATTTTGGAAAGTAGACACCCCAAGCTATTTGCTGAGGGGCATGTCGAGTCCATGGAATATTTTATATTGTGACACAAGTTGCGGGAAAGAGACAACTTTTTATTTTTTTTATTTTTTTTTGCGCAAAGTTGTCACTAAATGATATATTGCTCAAACATGCCATGGGAATATGTGAAATTACACCCCAAAATACATTTTGTTGCTTCTCCTGAGTACGGGGATACCACATGTGTGAGACTTTTTGGGAGCCTAGCCGCGCACGGGACCCCGAAAACCTAGCACCGTCTTCAGGCTTTCTAAGGCCGTAAATTTTTGATTTCACTCTTCACTGCCTATCACAGTTTCGGAGGCCATGGAATGCCCAGGTGGCAAAAAAAACCCCCAAATGACCCCATTTTGAAAAGTAGACACCCCAAGCTATTTGATGAGAGGTATAGTGAGTATTTTGCAGACCTCACTTTTTGTCACAAAGTTTTGAAAATTGAAAAAAGAAAAAAAAAATTTTTTTTCTCGTCTTTCTTTATTTTCAAAAACAAATGAGAGCTGCAAAATACTCACCATGCCTCTCAGCAAATAGCTTGGGGTGTCTACTTTCCAAAATGGGGTCATTTGGGGGGGGTTTGTGCCACCTGGGCATTCCATGGCCTCCGAAACTGTGATAGGTAGTGAAGAGTAAAATAAAAAATGTACGCCCTTAGAAATCCTGAAGGCAGTGATTGGTTTTCGGGGCCCCGTACGCGGCTAGGCTCTCAAAAAGTCCCACACATGTGGTATCCCCATACTCAGGAGAAGCAGCTAAATGTATTTTGGGGTGCAATTCCACATATGCCCATGGCCTGTGTGAGCAATATATCATTTAGTGACAACTTTGTGCAAAAAAAAAAAAAAAAAAAATTGTCACTTTCCCGCAACTTGTGTCAAAATATAAAACATTCCATGGACTCAACATGCCTCAAAGCAAATAGCTTGGGGTGTCTACTTTCCAAAATGGGGTCATTTGGGGGGGTTTTATGCCATCTGGGCATTTTATGGCCTTCAAAACTGTGATAGGTAGTGAGGAGTAAAATCAAAAATGTACGCCCTTAGAAATCCTGAAGGCAGTGATTGGTTTTCGGGGCCCCGTACGCGGCTAGGCTCCCAAAAAGTCCCACACATGTGGTATCCCCATACTCAGGAGAAGCAGCTAAATGTATTTTGGGGTGCAATTCCACATATGCCCATGGCCTGTGTGAGCAATATATCATTTAGTGACTACTTTTTGTAATTTTTTTTTTTTTTTTGTCATTATTCAATCACTTGGGACAAAAAAAATGAATATTCAATGGGCTCAACATGCCTCTCAGCAAATTCCTTGGGGTGTCTACTTTCCAAAATGGGGTCATTTGTGGGGGTTTTGTACTGCCCTGCCATTTTAGCACCTCAAGAAACGACATAGGCAGTCATAAATTAAAGGCTGTGTAAATTCCAGAAAATGTACCCTAGTTTGTAGGCGCTATAACTTTTGCGCAAACCAATAAATATACACTTATTGACATTTTTTCTACCAAAGACATGTGGCCGAATACATTTTGGCCTAAATGTATGACTAAAATTGAGTTTATTGGATTTTTTTTATAACAAAATTAGAAAATATCATTTTTTTTCAAAATTTTCGGTCTTTTTCCGTGTATAGCGCAAAAAATAAAAACGGCAGAGGTGATCAAATACCATCAAAAGAAAGCTCTATTTGTGGGAAGAAAAGGACGCAAATTTCGTTTGGGTACAGCATTGCATGACCGCGCAATTAGCAGTTAAAGCGACGCAGTGCCGAATTGTAAAAAGTGCTCTGGTCAGGAAGGGGGTAAAACCTTCCGGGGCTGAAGTGGTTAAAAATGCTAAATTCTGACTAATAGTAGGATTTCTTAGGGGCAGATAGCAGGAATAGGTGCATGAGTACTCTGATTTATAGTTTACTGAAGCCAAGTTCATGCAGCCAAAGCCCTGTTTGCTTGCTTGTACATCACTGCGCTTTAACAACTACGCTCATAATTCAGTCTCTAATGCCGTGTACACACGAGCAGACTTTCGACAGACTGAACCCCGAAGGACTTTTTGACGGACTTTTGATGGAGTTCTGATGCAACGGACTTGCCTACACAGGATCACACCAAAGTCCGACTGATTCGAACGTGATGACGTACGACGTGATGATGCTGCCCTTGTCGTTGTTCATCCGTTGGACTAGCATACAGACGAATGGATTTTTCGACCGGACTCGAGTCCGTCAGAAAGATTTGAAACATGTTTTATTTCTAAAGTCCATCTGATTTTTTAACAGCAAAGGTCCGATGAAGCCCACACACGATCGAATTGTCCGGCGGATTCATTCTGTCGGACCTTTGCTGTCGAAAAGTTCGGTCGTGTGTACACGGCATTACATGTAGCTTAGTACTAATGATCAAGAAGTAAATAAATGAAGATTATTTAAAGAGAAATGCAATTTAAAGTAAAACTGTGTCTTGTCCATTCAGGGCTAATACAAACATTTATTTTAATCCCCAGCAAGACCTACTCGATTTTCCTTCACTACCTTGCCAATTCCTTTACTGTCAAAAAACATTACCTCAGCATATGGAGTAGAATATCACTCATTCTATGTCCAAAGCCCTGCATCATACCTCCCAACTTTTTGAGATGGGAATGAGGGACACCTATCAGCAAAAGTATGCAGGCATAGGACACACCCCTTGCCATGCCCCCTTAAAGGAGAATTTTACAAAAAAACAAGATTGGTAAACCCACAAGTGCTTTCTTTACCACTACTATTCCTTTATATTGACTTTTGGAAATTTCAAATGCAGCAATTTACAAATCAGGTGAAAGGCTTAGCACTGGAAAACACTGTTTGATAGCTAAAACATGCATTTTATATACAACTATATAGATCAGACCAAAATGAGGGACAAATGAGGAGGAATGAGGGACAGAGGGACATTGCTCCAAATCAGGGACAGTCCCTTGAAATCAGGGACAGTTGGGAGCTATGCTGCATAAGTCACACTTCTACTGCACAATCGGTGGCTTTCTTTTTGTTCCTGGTGGCTTAATAGAGCAAAAGTGGAGTAAAGAAAGGTAAATAAATGCTGCCAGGGAGGTATGTATTAAACTGAACCAAAGCTTCATGGCCAACGCCTAAGTTCCCTTTAAAGTGGTTGTAAACCTCAGACATACCAGTCCAGAGCACTAAGGGGTTGATTTACTAGCTTAATTGAACAAGGTGAAGTTAGAAGCTGATTGGCTACCATGCACAGCTGCACCAGATTTTGCACACATGAGTTTTAGTAAATCAACCCCTAAAGTTTTATTAAACCCAGGACCCTGCATTTACTATATCTGGTCTCTCACAGTACACAGAACATGGAAATGCAATTATTTTAGTAAATATAAACTGTTAAATAGCTTTTCTCATCAGCAATATTTAGCAGCCTTGTGACTTCTATCAGTGTCTGGTTAAAGCTCTTAGGAGGAGTTTTTATTTTCCTCTACCTGTTCTATGAGGCTGCAGGACCCCTGATACTCTGTCTGGACAGTGCTGATTGGCCCTGTACCAATCACCTGCACCCTCCCAAGAAAAAAAAATCTCTTGAGCAATACACACCAAACTGAGCATTAGAGATGGGGCGAACACCCCCCTGTACAATGTACCCCATACTCATTCACATAGGGGGGCGGGATCTGGGGGCCCCCTTGTCAAAGGGGGCTTCCAGATTCTGATAAGCCTCCTGCCCACAGCCCAGGGTTGCGGGGAAGACAAGGTGTTATGGGGTGGGGGAGAGCCCATTCAATCAGAGAAAATAGTCTAACACTATAGGCTGAGAACATTTGAACAGAGAAGCACATAATATTAGGGAGACCTCTGCGCTGTAAAAGGGTGTATTTATTTAAAAAAAAAACAGAACTATTTGTTCTGTGAAACTGCAGGTACATTTGTTTTGTGCAAATGGGGGGAAATGAATGTTATTAGGCTATTTTCTCTCCAGTTTGATTGCGTTTCATGTATTAGAATAGAGTGTACCAGAAAGCTACTGCATTATGACTGCAAGACTGTGCTAATGATCAAAGTAGACAGTTATTGCAGAGGGTGAACTGCTATGCAGAATTGATACAACGTTGCAGAGATGAAACTCCATTTTATAACATTGTTACTGGACTGAAATCCTTTACAGATCACCTAAGCCTTAGGCAAGGTAAACAATGAGTTTTGTCTCTGCCACATTGTAGCAAATATGAGTTGCAGTCTCCTCTTTTCAGTAGTTGATGTGTTACACTGTCAGTGGTGAGCACAGGAATCTCTATACACTTAAAAAAGAAGTAACACTTAAAAGCTTTTTTAGTTATACTTCTCTTCTGGGTTACAGGAGTGACCTTATGTTTGCATTCCTGTGATCAGAATCAGCTAAAGCCCGTTGTCAGCTGACATCACAGAGCCGCTCCAGGCTTTGGAAGGATCCCAACCATATTGGCAGGATCCACCCAGATGCCTGATTGGCAGCTGGCTCAGCCTCTCAGTATGCTGTTGAAAGTCTGAGCCAGCAGTTCCCGCCCCCTTCACAGCCCGACACTCCAGTGAGTGCTGGAGGGGCAAAGCAGAGAGCCGTTGACTGACAGTCACTGCACTCTGCTGAGAGCGGACTGTTAATTGAGCATTCAGTGGTCATGTGATCGGTGGCGTACATCTGCAGCATTAGACTGATGCTACAACATAGAGGTAAGTATAGACATTTTTTTTTTTAGATTCCCATACTATAACAAAGGTTTAATCATATTATATCCTCTTCTGGTTGAATGTTCTTAGCCTATGGTGTTGGGCTATTTTTTATATTAGTTGAATGTTCTTTACCTCTTCTGATCGATTGTTTTAAAGGCTATTTTCTGTTAGGAATGGACGTTAGAGAATATTTAATTTGCCCTGTAAAAGACAGCAGATAGAAACTGATATTTTACACATATTACAAACATTAAGAGGATGATTTGTGACTTTCGTGCTAAAACATTCACACAGCACATTTTTTTTATCAACCACTTAAGGACCACCCCATGCAGATATACTGCAGCAGGACAGCCCTCCTGCCCGAAATTACATACAGGTACATGATTGTGTGCAGAGGTTCTGAGGCACACTTGTGCGCCGCCAGCGATCCGTTCCCACTGTGATTGGGAGCCAATTAGTGGGTCCGGCAGCCAGGATGGATGCAAGGACCCGCCGATCATTCACTGGCGAGGCAGAACGGCGGTCTGTGAGGGAGAAAGATGGAGATCATGTGTTTCTGAAAAGCAGAAACACGGATCTCTGTTTTCCTCCAGTCACAGCAACCCCCACACAGTTAGAAAGCACTCCCTATGAGCACACTTAACCCTTTGATCGCCCCTGATGTTAACCCCTTCCTTGCCAGTGTCATTAGTATAGTTACAGTGCATATTATGGTATTTAGCACTGATCACTGTATTAGTGTCAAAAGTTCCTAAAAAGTGTCAAAAGTGTCAGTTAGGTGTCCGATTTGTCTGCCACAATGTTGCAGTCCTGCTAAAAATCACTGATCGCCACTATTACTAGAAAAAAAAAATAAATAAATTCCATAGTATCCCCTAGTTTGTAGACGATGTAACTTTTGCACAAATCAATCAACATAAAGCTTATTAAGATTTTTTTTTTACCAAAAATATGTAGCAGAATACATATTGGCCTAAACTGATGAAGAAATTTGATTTAAAAAAAAAAATTTGATGTGTTTTATAGCAGAAAGTAAAAAATATTTTTCGAAACTGTCAGTTGTATTGGGGGGGGGGTCAGGGGGGTCCGGAAACCAGTCAGTATATGGTGTGACCACCATTTGCCTCACGCAGTGCAGCACATCTCCTTTGTATAGAGTTGATCAGGTTGATGATTGTGGCCTGTGGAATGTTGGTCCATTCCTCTTCAATGACTGTGCAAAGTTGTTGGACATTGGCAGGAACTGGAACACGCTGTCATATACGCAGATCCAGAGCATCCCAAACATGCTCAATGGGTGACATGTCCGATGAGTATGCTGGCCATGCAAGAACCGGGATGTTTTCAGCCTGTGCATTATCATGCTGCAACATGAGGTGGTGATCGTGGATGAATGGCACAACAATGGGCCTCAGGATCTCGCCACCGGGCATGTGGCACACCGTGCATGTGCCCGGTGTGCCGGGGTTCGCCAGGCCACATGTCATGTCTCCCAACTCTCAGCTGCTTGGGCCAGCCCTGCTCATCCACCGCCGGCCTCTCTGCTGCCAGTCCTGGGTCCCCACTCTCAAACCAGCTGGGCTGCTCCTTGTGCCGGCGCTGCTTACCACGGCTGGCCCTACAGCCGGCCTGCCGGCCGGCCAGCCTCCTATTTGGCTTAGGAATGAGGAAATGAAGAGGTCAGGTAATGTGACCGTGAAGGGGGAGGAGCTGGGGGAGACCCCCATTGTCTGATGTCGTGAAAGGGCCTGAAGTGCTAGAAAGGTAAGTGACACTATGCCAGCCTGCCAATGTTTTTTATCTATACTGCCTGCCAATGTTTTTTTTGTATCCTGCCTGCCAATGTTTTAAACTATTCATGATGAAAGCATGTTTTGGTCAGTCTCTCTTATGCCGCATACACATGGGCGGACTTTTCGACCGGACTGGTCCAACGGACTTTCCGACGGACTTTTGACGGACTTTTGACAGACTTCCGATGGACTTTTGAACGAACTGACTTGCCTACACAAAGTCCGACGGCTTTGTACGCGATGACTTACGACCGGACTAAAATAAGGAAGTTGATAGCCAGTAGCCAATAGCTGCCCTAGCATGGGTTTTCGTCTGTCGGACTAGCATACAGACGAGCGGATTTTTCGACCGGACTCGAGTCCGTCAGACAAATTTAAAACATGTTCCAAATCTAAAGTCCCTCAGATTTTTGACCAAAAAAGTCAGCTGCAGGTGTGATGGAGCCCACACATGGTCGGATTGTCCGCCAGATTCGGTCCGTCGGACCAGTCCGGCCGAGAAGTCCGCCCGTGTGTACACGGCATTAGCGGTAAAGCGCCGCCCCAGAAGGGGTTAAAAGCTTTTAAGGTGCTTTGAAACCAGTACTCATTCATTTTAATGGGCAGCGGTGGTGGAGAAGAGCTGTATACACCGCTCCCGCACTGCCCCAAAGATGCTGCTTGCAGGACTTTTTTTCCTGTCCTGCAAGTGCACTGCCCCAGCGTGAAAGCACAGAAGAAGCAGTTTACAGGCGCTTTACTGGCACTATATTTAGCTCAAAAATGCCTGTAAAGCACCTCAGTTTGAAAAGGGTCTTACACAATGTGAGTGATGCTGAACAAAGGTGCAGCACCGCACCAATCCCAAAAGTAGTTCCTGCACTACTTTTGCCAACGTCAGGGGCAATTTGAATAGACATCTGTGCATGAACCCGCACAGATGTCTATCAGATCGCCCCCGAAGTCTGGCGCTGCATTGCCGATTTGAAATCTTGCGAGTTTAGCTGAACTCGCCTGATTTCAAACCGGCAATTCAGTCCGACCTTGGGACACTTTTTGGGTGTGAGTATATATGTGTATATATATATATATATATATATATATATATATATATATATATATATACCCCCTCCCACCACAGCCTTTACCAGGCTATCCTGCGTGATGGGGGAACCCAGTAAAAATGAAACTGGTGGCATACCAGCTCTTGGCACACAGTGAGAGGAACGGATGTTGCTTCTCTCACTGTGTGATGTCAGAAACAAGAAGCAAGGTTTTAGTCACTTCCTGTTCTGGCTCTTTGGTTACCTGGCCATTACCGATCAGACTGATTGGCTCCATTGGAGGCCAGAGGACAGATTTGGTGTCCAATAGACCCCAGATCTCTACATAAAGAGGAACTGTCAACTGCCCATGCTATTACAAGGGATTTTGTTCATAGCAATAAAGTTGATCAAAAAAAAAAAGTTAAAAAGGTGCAGCGTTAGAAAAAAAAATTAAATAGAAAAAAATGACAAAATGAAAAAAAAAAAAAAATGTTAAGTTCCCCCCTGCTCATGTCCTGCATGCATATGTAAAGCTGATCGTGCCACACATTTAAGGTATCGCCACAAATATAGTGAGAGTATTCATTCTAGCACCAGACCTCCTATGTAACTCTAAACTGGTAACTTGTAAAGGCTTTAAAAGCATTGCCTGTAGAGATTTTTAGGTAGCGGAATTTGGCCCTGTTCAATGGGCGGACACAATTTTAAAGTGTGACATGTTTGTGATCTATTTACTCAGCGTAACATCATCTTTTATAATTTACCAAACAGTTGGCTATTATATTGTGTCTTAGTGCATTAAAAACCATTAAAGTGTATTTTTTCCCAAAATTTTTCATTTGAAAAACAGCTGCACAAATATCATCTGACATAAATATATGCAACACCCACTATTTTATTTTTCAGGGTCTCTGAAAAAAAAATATATAATGTTTGAGGGTTCCAATTCGTTTTATAGCAAAAAAATGTTTTTTTTTACATGTAGGGGAGGAATGCCAGAATTGGCCTGGACTGGAAATTGACAATTTGGCATTAGGAGAGTGTTTACCTGACCAAGCTATCGCTGGACTTTCATTGTCCAGTCATAAACTGGGAGAATTGAGGTGACCATGCTGTGTTGCTTAACGGCAGCAGAGAAAGGTCAGGCTGGCTGTACTATATGGTAGGGCTGTGTAAATCACAGGCGTGCATGGATACAAATTCAAATCCTTTGCAACAAAAAAAATCTGATTGGTTGAAAGTGATATGTTTAAATGCATAGTTGATAAATCTCAAAATAGAATGTAAGTTCACAAATAGTTAGAGCGTACATAACCAAATAAGTCACATGCTACTTGCTTTTTATAATACCCTCTGCAAAGGAATAAAACTCAAATAATGATAGTGGTAGCTATTTCCAATAGTCCTTCAGGGAAACCTGATTCAACTGCCAACTGATCCCACCCCCTCTAGCAACCAGTCAGTGAGGGAAAATAGTATGCAGTAACCTCTAGCAACCAATCGGTGATCGGTAATGGTGTGCAGTGATCTCTACCAACCAATCAGCAAGCAGAAATGATGTGCTGTAATCTCTAGCAACTAATCAGTGAGCCATAATGTGTTCTGTAATCTCTAGCAACCAGCTAGAACAGTAATGATATGCTGTAACCTATGGCAACCAATTGTAATCACAGCCTGGTCTACTGCTGTAAATTGATTTTGTGACTAGCTGCTATTTATTGTATGTCTCAGAGCAGGTGGAAAGCAAAATTGCATGGGGGAGGGCTGGGAAAATGTACCGCAGCATAAAATATGCAATTATATTGTATATCATGCACCTGGCTCTCACCCGCGGGTCTCTTTCTGCTGAAACCATGTGGGGATCTAGGAAGTGACACCAACCTCCAAGACTGGTTCTCCCTTCGGCCTCACCACAGAACATGACGACACTGCTTAGTGGTAGCTGCCTGTAAAAACCCAGTGGTGGAAGACAGAAAACAGAATCTGTTACGGGATGTGCGTAGCCAGGTTCTGTTTATACTTCTATAGTGAGTCTGGTGTGGGGGACTATGGCATGGGCAGGAACTTAATCTGCTTGAGTAATGCTCCGCTGCAGTGGGTCACCTCTCATGGCGCTCAATAGAGATGCCAGCGTTCAGAGAGGGGCAGTAAGCTGCTAGGCAACCCTTTGGAGGAGGAATAAAGATGTATGTAGGATACACTATGTGCTTAGAATATACTATGGGCACCGCCAGATACTGTCTTTATTCTTCTTCTCTGGTGCTGTGCTGGTCTGCTGCCCTCCAATAAGATGGCAGGGGGCTTGGTCCTCCTCTCACAGTAAGTTTGTGAGAATTATCTTCCCTGCCCAGAATTAGTGACACTTTTTTTCTTTATCATTTGTTATTTTACTTAGATGTCTCAAAAAAAAAAACAAAAAGGAGGAGCAGAAAAATCACATAGAATAAGAAGTCTTTGGAACTTGATGCTCAGAAATGTGCTAAAATTTCGGATATGTTTAGTCCTCATGCACAGAGTTCCAGTGATCCCATGACAATAGAAGGTGATTTAGTGGAATCTGTTGATGAAACATCAGAATTATCCACTGAAGAACATAGAGAATTGGGGCACACTGAATTATCAAGTAAACAAGTTATTACGGATGTTTCAGAGTGCCAAACTGAAGACATAGATATATAATTTAATTATTTTGCTCGTCCAAATAAAAATGAGCTTGCTGTCTTTTTCAAATATCATCCATGGCAGGATATTCCAGATCCAGTGTTAAAAAAGGCTACAAAACGCAAAGATGGAACAAGTCGCAAATGGCTCACCTACTGCAATGAAAAAAAATCTGTTTTGCTCTGTTTGTCTGGCTTTTTTAAAGTCACAGGAAACTAATTCTTTTATTGAAGGAATGACAGATAAGCATCATGTTCATCAAAGAATCGAAGAGCATGAGAAGAGTGTAATGCACAACGTGTGTGCTGAAGCTTTTTTTGTGAAATCCAGCAGTGCTAGCGTTGATGATCTACTTTTGTATAAGCAAATGTCTGTAAGGCGAGAACAAGTGAGAAACAGGCGGCAAGTACTACAGCGAGTTGTAGATGTAGTAAAAGTTATAGGAAAGCAAGGTTTGAGTTATAGGGGAGATAAAGATAAGCCTGCCTATAATTTAGAGGACATAACGAAAGACCATGGAAATTTTTTAGAGCTCATTCTTCTTGTCAGCAAGTATGACATTTGTCTGAAAGATCATGTAAACAAATGTATTGAAAACAGCAAGAAACTGCAATCTTCTGGAGGGAAAGGAAGCGGATCTTTGATAATCTTGCTCTCAAAAATGACTGTTAACAAAGTAATACAAGCTATTCGGATGCTTATCCTGGAAAATATCTCAAAAGAAGTAAGGGAAGCCGGGATGTTTTTAATCTAGATTGTTACAACGCAAGACATCACTTCAAAAGATCAATGCTCCATAATTGTTCTCTATGTGACTGATTGCATAAATGAAAAGCTTCTTGCAGTTGTTGAATGTTAATCTTCAACAGGGCAAAACCTTTTTAAGTTGCTAATGGAAGTCTTAAAATCATGCAAACTTAATATTACAAATTGCATTGGCAATTCAACGGCTGGAGCAGCAAATATGCAAGGCCAATACAATGGTTTCTCTTCCTGGCTGTCAACTGAATTGCCAGGGAAAATTCACATCTGGTGCTATGCACACATTCTGAATTTAGTACTGGCAGATACAACAAAGGTGGTAGTTGAAAGTGCATCACTGTTCAGTTTGTTGAATGACATTGTCTTTATTTGTGATTCTTATCAGCGCATGAATACCTGGGAACAAGTAAGTCAGGACCCTCACCATTGAGGAATTTCAGTAATTGGGGAAACGCGCTAGTGGTCAAAAGATGGTGCTCTAAGAAAAGTGTTTGGGGAATTTTAAAATCCTGATTCTGCTTTGTTTCTTAGTCTACTGTCCACTTTGAGTAGAATCGAAGACAATGTGTCATTGAAACCTGAGGTGCGTGTTAGAGCAAAATTTTATGAAGAATCCTTACTCAAATATGAAACCATTCTTACAGCTTAAATTTTTCTGAGAATATTTGAATTGACAACACCTTTGTCCAAATATCTGCAAACAGCTCAGATGAATATCTCAAAAGCTATTCAAATGGTACAGGGAACTTATGAAAAACTTAAAACAATTACACGAGATTTTGATTCCATCCAAAGCTTGTTAAGTGGGCAAATAACAAGATTCTAGAAAAAGAAAGTTACCACCTAGAAGTACAGACCACTTTGGCTAAAATAAGAATAAGAAACAGAAAGCGAATGGCTGATGATGTAGCTGTTTCTGATGCTGTTTCAGCTTATAGGATACGTGTGCACAATATAATCTTGGATACGGTCACAGAGTGCATGAATCGCCGCTTTCTCCCCTGTGGGACTCTCTATGCCGTCTTATGCAGCGTACACACGAGCAGACTTTTCTATCGGACTGGTCTATCGGACTGGTCCAAACGTGTGTGGGCTTCAGCGGACTTTTCCAGTCAAAAATCTGACGGACTTTAGATTTGAAACGTGCTTCAAATCTTTTCGACGAACTCGAGTTCGGTCGAAAAATCAGCTCGTTTGTATGAAAGCCTGACGGACGAAAACCCATGCTAGGTCAGCTATTGGCCAGCTATTGCATGCCATGTAAGAACTATGCTATTTGCTGCTATAAGATTCTGCAGCGCTATAATTTGTTAACTGATGCCTATAATGTCATTGGTTTAGCCTACAAATTTTTGCTTACACTATCTTTTACTCAAGTCACCTGTGAAAGAAGTTTCTCCACGTTGAAGTTTATTAAAATCCATCTAAGAAATTTTGTATCTCAAGAGCATTTGAGCTCTTTGATGCTGATGGCAATCGAAAAGGATGTACTAATGAACCTTGATTCTGATGATGTCATTGACAGAGCTGCAGAAACCAGTGAACTTCTACAAAACTTGCTGAATCCTTAGTGCAGTTATTTTGTTCTGTGATTTTGAATATAAAAAAATATGCAAAAAAGTTTATATATTTTGCTATTTGTTATTGTATTGAATTGTTCATTAACCGCTTCAGCCCCATAAGATTTTACCCCCTTTGACGTCCTTTTTTTCCCACAGATAGAGCTTTCTTTTGGTCGTACTTTATCACCTCTACGGTTTTTATTTTTTGCGCTATAAATAAAAAAAGAGCGACAATTTTGAAAAAAAAACACATTATATTTTACTTTTTGCTATAATAAATATCCCCAAAAACATATAAAAAACTATTTTTCCTCAGTTTAGGCCAATATGTATTCTTCTACATATTTTTGGTTAAAAAAAAGCATATATTGATTGGTTTGCACAAAAGTTATAGTGTTTACAAAATAGGGGATAGTTTTATGGCATTTTTATTATTAATTTTTTTTTATTAGTAATGGCAGCGATCTGCGATTTTTATCGGGACTGCGACATTATGGCGGACACATCAGCCATTTTTGACACTATTTTGGGACCATTGTCATTCATACAGTGATCAGTGCTATAAAAATGCATTGATTACTGTGTAAATGACACTGCCAGTAAACGGGTTAACCACTGGGGGGCGATAAAGGGGTTAAGTGTGTCCTAAGGAGTGATTCTAACTGTGGGGGGGATGGGCTACTAGTCACATGACAGCGATCACTGCTCTTGATGACAGAGCGCAGTGATCTCTGTCGTGACACTAGCCAGAATGGGGAAGTGCCTTGTTTACATAGGCACTTCCCTGCTCTGAGGCTCCGTGGAACGATCGCCAGGAGACTGGTGGCCATCAAGTAAGCCGGTTCAGTGGGCACGGTCACACTGCACGCGCGCCTGCTATCCCCGGCTCTTAAAGGGGACGTACAGGTATGCCCATTTGCCCACCGCTGCCATTGTGTCGACGTATATTGGCGTGCGGCAGTCGACAACTGGTTAAAGATGTTTCACCTTATATATTGCATTCATTCTATCATTTATTATCATATATTTACATAATTCCAACTGATTGACAAGTTACAGGATAAATATAACTAAAATACATAGAGAAAGCAGTTGTTATTATTTGTAATTAGTTTTTTTTTAAATGGGCTGCTCAGCTTAGAATGCCCGGGCCAATTCTTTGTCCCAGTCCGTTCCTGCTTACAGTTTACACCACACGCAGTTCCAGTGCATTTTTGATACAATTTGCTAGGTTCCAGTACAGTTCTCTGCAGAAAAAATGCAGCACGCTCTACTTTTTTTTCTGCACCGGAAACTTATCGGAAACTGACTGCACTGGTGTGAATTAGAGCCATTGGAATACATGGAAAACACTGTGCATGTATTTTTAGTGCAAAAAAAGGCGCACTGAACTGCATCTGGCATGAACTAGCACTTAGGCTACTTTCACACTGAGGCGCTTTACAGGTGCTATAGTGCTAAAAATAGTGCCTGCAAAGCGCCTGTAAAGCACCTCTCCTGTCACTCCAGTGTGAAAACCCGAGGGTTTTCACACTGAAGCGGTGTGCTGGCAGGACGTCGCGGCGCTTTTAACTCTTTTTTCGGCCACTAGCGGCCAATACCGGGGGTTAAAAGCTCCCCGCTAGCGGGCGAAAAACGCCGCTAAAACGACGGTAAAGCGCTGCTAAAAATCGCAACGCTTTTCCACCAACGAGAAAGGAAACCCTTGGATATAAGGATACCAAGAAAAAATTAACTCCAAAGGGAAACACACAGCGGTATAACAATCACAAATTAGAAAATATTTATTAATCAAATTTCCACAGTAAAAACCATTAAAGACAACATTGTCAAAAATCTATTAAATACAAGGAAAAGGACCTGGGCTTTTGTGTGCATGAGTTCAGCTCATGATAAATAGGGGCAAACACAAAAGTGTTGCATTTATAATTTTGCTCAGTGAATATACAAAGACATGTTTTTTTTTCACTATTGGTTATCTTTCTGTTGCTTATCTAAAAAGAGAAAGTGTTTGCTCAGTGAAATTTAACTTTTAGGTTTAAATCTCTGGCAGTTACTTTCTGTGTCAATAGAACAGCAGTTTTAAGTAAAACCTCTAAAAACATTTTAGACAAGTGACTTGAAAACTCTATTGTTTAACTTAAGTGTTATGTCTTCAAGCTCAAAATATGACAGATTGTATTAACATAATTTTAAATGACATTAAAGTTAAGTACAGTATTCTGAACCAGAAAAAGGCACTGTTTTCCATATAGTTGTGTACTTCAATTAACACTTGACTGATATCCAGTTTTACTGTCGCTTTAAATAGTTTGTTTTGCGCCAAGCTGATTCAAACATTTCTTACACTAACATGTGCACCTGCTGGGCATGCTGTGTAAACTGTATGTAGCTTCAGCTATATACAGTATACAGCCTTGCGTTCCGGGTGTGAGATGAGACTTTCTTGCCTCACTACCTGAACAGAATACAATTGGGCTCAGCCTTTCATAAGCAGCTTTGTGTTCTATGAATAAATACCAAGCTTCTTCTGCTTGGCTTGATAGTCGGAGCAGCAGGCTGATGACGTCACGTTCCCTGACTCATTTCATGATAGAATACAAAGCTGCCTTTGAATAGCTGCGGGCTGTTCCAGCTGTGAGATCTGGAAGGTATTCTCACCCCCGAACACAAGGCTGTATACTGTATGGAGCCTTAGCTCCATACGATTTGTACAGTGCACCCAGTGGGCGCACATGTTACTGTAATGCCGTGTACACACAAGCGTTTTTTCTGTCGGAATAAACTCTGAAGGTTTCTCCGACGAAATTCTGCTCAAGCTGTCTTGCATACACACGGTCACACCAAAGTCCGACCGTCAAGAACGCAGTGACGTACAACACGTATGACGGGACTAGAAAAAGGAAGTTCAATAGCCAGTAGCCAATAGCTTCCGTCTCATACTTGCTTCAGAGCATGCGTAGTTTTTGGTACGTCGGAACAGCATACAGATGAGCAGTTTTCCCAATAGGAATTGGTTCAGTCGGAAAAATTTAGAACATGTTCTCTTTCTAGGTCCCTCAGAATTTTCGACGTAAAAAGTCCGATGGGGCATACACACGATCGGAATATACGATGAAAAGCTCCCGTCTGACTTTTTCTGTCAGAAATTCCGCTCGTGTGTACACGGCATAAGAAATACACTAATTTGTCAAAAGTACTGGGACACCTGCCTTTACACGCATATGCACTTTAATGGCATCCCAGTCTTAGCCCGTAGGGTTCAGTGTTGAGTTGGCCCATCCTTTGCAGCTATATTAGCTTCAACTCTTCTGGGACGGCTGTCCACAAGGTTTAGGAGTGTGTCTATGGGAATGTTTGACCATTCTTCCAGAAGCACATTTGAGAGGTCAGGCACCGATGTTGGACAAGAAGGCCTGGCTTGCAGCCTCTGTTCAAATTCATCCCAATGATGTTCCATGGGGTTGAGGTCAGGACTTTGTGCAGAGTGCAAAGAAATGCTGCGCTAAACCCAACAAGACAAATGAAAAACAACAAAAGCAGCTAGCACACAAACAAACCAGGTCACATCAAGATATAAATGAATAAAGTGCAGCGCTGAGAGTATCTAACATACACTTAATATATGTATAAAAAAATTGTGAATACAACAACAAACAAAATGTGGGAAACTAGCAGTGTACCTGCTGGGTTTAATCAAAGTGTCTATAGTGAAATAAGAAACAGCAAGGGACGAAAGTCCATAAAGTGTAGAAAAAATGGGAAGTCTTCTCCAAAGGGGGGTACCATATACCCCAGGAGGTAAACTGACACTCAAATGGAAAGGCGACCACAGATACCAAGGCACACAAATCTTCAATGGAAAAAGTTGAATACCCTTACCAGATCCGTAGGACGCACAGACCGTATAGCAGTGCGTCTAATAGGCATGAGGGGATGGTCTCCCGTGATGCCCAACCGAATGGTGTCCTATAGGTCACGGTCACCAGTGAGGAGTAGTAATCGTAGGCAGAAGTTGGACCACTGTCACACACGCTCTCCGGTTCCGGAACAGGATGATCAGGAGGAAACAATTCAAAACGGATCCATGGGAAAAGAAAAAAGGGAACTCCACATAGTGTAGGTCAAAAAATTGGCTTTGAAGGATAAAAACCATACAGGATAAAAGTGATCACAGACAGATAAAAATGGCAGTGGGGGAAGCTGAATATGCTATCCCTACGCGTTTCGACCACACAGTCTTCAACAGGGGCCCCTGTTGGTTTCTATCCATTAAAATGATCATAAACGCCACTCTGCCTCCCGGCATCTAAAACCCCTTAATGGACCAGGAGGCACTGGCGCTAAGGGATTAATTAAACAGATCTAATTTACCACTTGACCTCCGGAAGACCCGCTTTCATGACCGCTTTCATTTTTTGCGATATAGCACTGCGTTACTTTAAATGACAATTTCTCAGTTGTGTGACACTGTACCCAAATAAAATGTCCTCTTTTTTCCCACAAGTAGAGCTTTCTTTTGGTGGTGTTTGATCACCTCTGCAGTTTTTATTTTTTGCTCTAAAAAAATTTAAAAAGACTGACAATTTTGAAAAAACACAATATTTTTTACCTTCTGCTATAAAGCACATCCAAAAAAAAATGAAAAAAATCTAATTTCTTTATCAATTTATATACCAATACAGTATATATTCTGCTACATATTTTAGGCAAAATAAATCCCAATAAGCTTATAATAATTGGTTTGATTTGGCTGATACTTTTGACACTTTTTGGGGATCAGTGACACTAATACAGAGATGGATGCTAAAAATATGCACTGTCACTGTCATGTACTAATGACACTGGCTTGAATGGGGTGAACATCAGGGGCGATCAAAGGGTTAAATGTGTCCTTAGCTAGTGTTTTACTAAACTGTGGGAGGTGCTTGTACTAGGGAAAGGCAAAGATCCATGTCCCTGCTTTGCCTTCCTTACTGAAAGAATCTGCCTGCTTTGTTTACATAGGCAGACTGCCGTTCTGCCTGTGTTATGAACGATCACGGGGTGCAGGTGAACATCTAGTCTGCGGTACCCAGTGATCAGCTTCCACTGCGATCCTCAAAGCTGGAGCGGGCCGCTGGGGGCGTACCCCCAACCCGGAAGTCCTGGATCATATACTAGGTACATGATCCAGCGCAGTAAAGCCACCTTGCTGCCGTATATCTAAGTGATATGGTTGGCAAGCGCTTAAAGGGGCAATACAAGACTGTGCTGATCTCCTATTGTGATTGTATCCTTACACTTCATTGTTTTTTTCCCAAATGCAGGGTTTTACATGTTTTATAATTAAGTACAGAAAAAACACCTATTAATCTGCCAGAAATGCATTCAGCTCTTAAACTCTGGTGTGGGCTGACAACACCGCATTCTTGTGGACTAAGGGGTGTCAGCCCTACCCAATGTATTTTGTTAAACTACTCAACCACTCACACTCTCACATCTTTACAACATAAAAGCTAATTATTCTATAGTCTACGATAAGAAAAGGAGGGCTCCTTAAGATAATACAGAAAGTATGTAGAGAACACAGGACAGGTCTGAATTTCTCACAAAAAGTTTTTTTCTTTTTGCACTCTTCAAACAAAATGTGTTTAAAAGTATAATAAACAGACCCAAAGGGAGAAAATGAAAAAGTCCATTGTTTGGGTTAACATATACTTTAACGCATACGCATTAATGCACATTACACTGCACGCTAATGTGCATTGTGTTATTATGAATACAGACATCCCATGTCTCCCACGAATCGCGGGAGTCTCCCGCATTTGACTGCGGGCTCCCGGACACCCATGAGCGCCAGGCGATCTCCTGGCTGTGTCTGTCACTCAGCAACAGGCAGAGCAGCCCGAGCGGCCGAATGGGGTATGGCCGCATGGGCTGCTCTGTCTTCTGTCTGAATGACAGGTGCAGGGGGGTCTGAACCCCCCCCCCCCCAGAGCAGAGCATGCGCTGTTCCAAAGCTGGCCGTGCTTGGCCGGGAAGCAGGCACAGTGAGGTCTTGGC
The DNA here is from genome assembly GCF_042186555.1 of Aquarana catesbeiana. Lineage (NCBI taxonomy): Eukaryota > Metazoa > Chordata > Amphibia > Anura > Ranidae > Aquarana > Aquarana catesbeiana. Next base: position 91,567,758 of record NC_133326.1, on the reverse strand, counting down.
GCCTTTTACAAAATACAGCAGGGCCAGCCGGGGGAGCTAGGAGGACTCAGGAGTGAGAGCTCCGCCTGGCTCCTTCAGTGGGCTGGTGTCCCTGCTCTCCACCGTGCCTTGTCTCTCCTGCCTGCAGATCAGCCTGATGGGCCCTGGACTCAGAGGCTTTAGTAATCCACGATCCGTCCTGCTCCCTGCTGCCCCGACCCTGAATGCAGAAACACACGCGAGCAGAGGTATTCGGTAGTTTGAGGAGATTTGGAGGTGTGCAGTGTGTGTTTTATTCACTGTTTTGGCACGGCTTCAGTCACTGCTTCTCCCTCTTCATGTCTGCATTCCCCGGCTACATGTGCTACCTGTGTCCGGTGGTGAAGCCTGTTGATTTACTGCCTGCTGCTGCCATAAGCCTAAGTGTCTTCCCGAGGCATGTGGAGGAGGTTGGGAAGCGCTACAAGCCAGATAGTCACTTTTGACATGAATTGCACTGCTTATTGCTTCTCCCTATCTATGTTTGCATTCCTAGGCTGCATATACTGTGCTCTGCAGAGAAGTCCTGTTAACTCTTCACTTGTTGCCACCTAACTGCTCTGCTGCCACTACCATCTATTCACTTTGTAGCCTGCTCACACTTAAGCATAGTGAGGAGTGACTGTATGTGGACAATTTTTAATCATCAGTTTTTTTATATTACCAGCCCTATATGGACATTCACCAGTGGTCAGGTGTACTTTTTGAACAGTTCATTTAGGTAGGTACAGTCACTAGTGAAGTATACGTAGGTGTGCCATTATTAATTTCTCTTCTTGCAGCTGGTGTTCTGGGTACTTTTCTTTGATTTATGTGATCCTCCCTGTGTATCCAGTATGTTTCTGTGTAGGGGTGCTGCAGCAGCAAATGCATAATTTAAGCCTTCATTGGCTGTTACATTTCCAAGCCATTAGGCTGGTTTGCTGTGCCATTGATAAACCTTTATCTGCAGTATGTCTCTGAGGACATTGTTCAGGTGGCCCTCATACTCAGTCCCTTATGCAATATTCTATCTTATGGCTGCGCCAATCAATGGACTGTGGACTGTATGTATGTGTGGACTGTATGTATGTGTGGACTGTATGTATGTGAGTGTACCATATGTGGTTTTATTTTTCCTAGTAAGATTGGGGGGATCGGCAGCGCCGGCGTGGAGCGCTACCTCCCTAAAATGAGTTTGCCACCTCCCTGAAATGAGTTTTTGCAGGTTGGGATGTCTGTGAATAGTCTGCCAATACACTCCAGTGTGGCCAAAACAGCTTCAGAACTATTTATGGGAATGCAACACAGGTTAGTGCATTGCCATGCATGGCAGAACAGGGCATTTTACTTGGAGTGCAACATAAAATAAATAGCACCACAAGACACCAATGTGAATAAAGTTTATTACTGCAATGCAAAAGCATGAATCCATCCTCAGAGACAGCACTTAAAGTGATTGTAAAGTCAGAAGGTTTTTTATCTTAAAGTGTATGTAAACCCTCACAAATATCCAGTGAAGTGAACAGCCTTAGATGATACACAGAGATGAAACAAATCCTCCTACATAAGTTTTACATGTATATCTGCTGTCTTCAGCTTTATATACTGTTTATAAAGTGCAGGTCCTGTTGGAATTTTCTCTTCCTGATTCACCTGTGGGTGTGGATTCTTGCCATATACTGTGGGACAGCTGATTGGAGGAAAGGCGCACACCCTCCTCCACATAGAGACTTGCAGAGCTGTGCTGTGAAAAAAAACAGCTCTCTGCTAATCTATTTATAGCATCCACCCTGACACAAAATTCAGGTTGGTTTTATCACAGTTGTCAGAAAACTTGTCAGAAGTTATCATGCTGATAACAGAAGAATGGAGCAGGAGAAAGTTACAGGAATTAGGGCTTTGAAGAGAGATAAGAAAACACTGCAGATATATGGGCCCAGCTCTAATTTCATGAATCAGGTTTACATCCAAACATTCTATGCATTAAGATAGAAAGCCTTCTGTGTGCAGCAGCTGCCCCAGCACCCCCTAATACTTACCAGAGCCCTATCTCTATTCAGCGATGTCCACGAGTGTCTCAGCTATCTGGGACTCTCCCTCCTGATTGGCTGAGACACAGCAGAAGCAACACTGGCTCCTGCTGCTGTCAATCAAAGTCAGTTAGCCAATCAGGAGAGAGAGGGGACGGGGTCGAATTGGGGCTCCGTGTCTGAATGGAAACAGGGATCTGTGACTCGGCTCGGGTTCCCCCATATCAAGCTGCTTGCTGTTGGGGCACTGAACATGAGGGAGGGGCCAGGATCACAGAAGAGGGACCCGAGAAGAGGAGGATCTGAGCTGCTCTGTGCTAAACCTTTTCACAGAGCAGGTAAGTATAACATGTTTGTTATTTTTATGCAAAAAAAAACGAGACTTTACAATCACTTTGACCACTTCAGCCCGGGAAGGATTTTCCCCCTTAATGACCAGGCCATTTTTTGCGATACGGAACTGCGTTGCTTTAACTGACAATTGCGCGGTCGTGCAACGTGGTACCCAAAAAAAATTGACATCCTTTGTTCCTGACAAATAGAGCTTTCTTTTAGTGGTATTTGATCACCTCTGCAGTTTTAATGTTGTGCGCTATAAGCAAAAAAATAGCGACAATTTTGAAAAAAAAAAATATAATTTTTGTTTTTTGCTATAATAAATCTTACCCGTATACTATATTTGAGATTTAATATCTCTCAGATATGATTTGGGGTTAAATGAGAGTTCTTTGACCATGAGTGAAAGCTTTAACACAATAACAAAAATGTATTGGTATATAGTAAAGTAGGCCTAGACTAATACACATCATCTAATTGTACAGGAAAAGGGTAAAAATCATGGATTACATGAAGGAATTCAGAGTATATTCCTCAAAATATTAATCTACAAACAGTAGGACATAAAAGACTTAAGACCAACATATTTAGATACAAGTACAAGGGAGATTTCCCATATTTACCATTCCCATAGAGGTTCCATTCACGTGACTGCTGTGCCATAGAGTGTGTGTTTCCCTCCCATCTAGTCTGTGTATATCATTACAGGCTGATGCCTCATTTGTTGGCATAGCGTGGCTCTGATTGGTGGGCTTCCCTATTCCTGGATCAGGATTGGCTACATATCCACACATACCCTATACTTTGCATAATTCAGCCCCCTTTAATGCAAATCTTTGGCACCGACTATTTTGAGTGGGAGACTTAACTTGTCGGTACATGACCTTCAGGAAAGTTAAGTATTGATGACCCTCATTGCATATCTAAACATGGGATCCTTTGAAGTGAGTATGTGTAGAACAATGAGGTTTGGGTCCATTGTTTGTATACACAAGCTTAGGCACTGAATTGACTGTCTCACATAAACTCCATAAGGCAACATAAATATCCCATTTTTTTTTAAACACATTACTTCATCAGTTTAGGCTGATATATATTCTTCTACGTATTTTTAGCAAAAGAAATCGCAATAAGCGAATATTGATTGGTTTGCACAAAAGTTATAGCGTCTACAAAATTGAGGATAGATTTATGGCATTTTTTTTTTTTTTAATAGTAATGGCTACGATCTACGATTTTTATCGGGACTGCGACATTGTGGCGGAGAGATCGGACACTTTTGACACATTTTTGGGACCATTGACATTTATACAGCGATCAGTGCTATAAAAGTGCACTGATTACTGTCTAAATGTCGCTGGTAGGGAAGGAGTTAACACCAGGGGCGATCAAGGGGTTAAATGTGTTCCCTCATTTGTGTTTCTTACTGTGGAGGGATGAGACTGACTAGAGGAGGAGACAGATTGCTGTTCCTACTTAGTAGGAGCAGACGATCTGTCTCTCCTCTCCTGACAGAGAGGGGATTTGTGTGTTTACACACACAAATCCCCATTCTTGCTCTCGTGACCACGATCCTGCGTGGCTGGCGGTCATTGCGACCGCCGGCCACATGCATCGGGTCCCCCGCCCTGCAGCGGGCGCGCACGCGCCTGCCATAGCTGATTAAAGGGCTGACGTACAGCTACGGCGATTTGCGGGAGAGAGCCGACATGCCGCTGTATAACGCCGGCGGCTGGTCAGTTAGTGGTTATGGGACAGACTATCTCCATCCCCTACCATTCTTGCTTCCCTGTTCAGATAATATTCAAGATCCTTGCAGAAATGTGCAGAAAGTGTCCATATGTACAATGTCTGACTATGTAGATGGATACATAATCTTCAAAATTAAAGCAAACCAGTTTGATACAGTAGGCTTAATTTGATATAGACCCATGCTGTCCTCGGTCTGTCATACACCAACAAGTGAAACTGTATAGACGTGTAGTGAAAATCAATTTTTACATCAGATTCATGCTTCATATATTATTTTAACTCAATAAAGGTGTGACTGAAGTCTATTTATCATTCGTCCACTCTCCCTATTTTAATAAACTATTCCATTGATTTAGCATTCTGTCTGTGCAGCTCTAATGTGCATTAGAAAGCTTTAGTGCTCTATTGGTATCACAGTGTGCAAATAAATAAATTAACTTTGCATGACCCATGCTATTATTCCACATGACAGGTTCTCTAAAAAAGAGAGCTAGAATAACAGGAAAAGGATACAGTTTTGTATTATGAATTCTTTAAATGCCCTAGAGAATGTTCTTATCAAAAGCCTTTTATTTCTGTGTACGGGATTGAAGAATATCTTGGATGTCAAACTGACTGACTGTATTCCTCAGCAGTATGAATGCTACAGGTATTCTAAGGGGAACAATTGTGTCAATGCCAGAACATATTGATCAGACCACCTACATACCTCAGCAAAGAATGAAATGCTGTATATGTGAAGGAAATAGTATTTTACATAGCTGTTTTCACTTAAATACATTTTAAAATGTACATTCAGGACAAGCTTTCTAAAAAGGAATCTATAGTCTGCTTTTTACAAATTTTCTGTAAAAGCTGGCAAGAAATGCATTTATTTTTAATCAGGTAAACCTTGCATATTACATATGAATATTCCATATTTACCACTGACAGCCAGCTGGTGGAGCTTTATGGAAATTGTGTCCTCTGACATTTCTACCTAATCACAAAAAACAGTCCTGAATAACTCAGAGGAGGGACCATCCCTCCACTCTCCTCTGCCAGCAATTGGTTAACACAGTCTGCCATAAAAGGATAATGAAAGACTAATTTGCCATCATGAATGTACAGCGCAATGCGCTAATCCATGCACCCTGCCCCCTAATCTACATGCGGGGCACCGAACGCATGGATTCCAATGGGGTTTTTTTTTTAATTTTTTTTTTTAAAGCACGTGATTAGAGTCAGAGGCTCTAATAGGCCTCAAAAAATTGTCTTCCTAATTCTCCTCCCGGCCAATCAGGAAGCGGGTTCTGGGACCCGTCACCCGATTGGCCGAGAGGAGAAGCGATCCTATTGACTGCCGAGTAGGAGGAGGGAGGAGAAGCAGGGGAAGCTGCTATGAAGCACCAGGAGGAGGAGATGCCACCTGCAGGAAACTGTTTTTATACCTGTAAATGTCCAACAAAAATATAAAATAAAATGTCCAAAAAAGCTATAGAAATTGTGTTTATGAATATTATGTCATCTTCTATCCAGCCACCAAGACTAGCTTTAGGTTTCTTCTTTGCATGTTTTCCGGTATCTTAGCTCCTTTTTAGGTAAGCTGTTGTTTACAGAGCTCAATAACTCAAACTGAAACGTGCACACAAAAGTAAAAAGCCACTGCAGTGACTCATTCATTATTGGGCAGCTACATCCCAGGTTTCAATCAAACAAAGAGAGCATGAAGGTTGGCTGTTCTGGTTTAGTTAACCCATAGTGCCCTAGGAATCCTTTTTACATGTACTAAAAGTAGATTTTTTTAATAAATATACATATAATGTATACATTGAAACCAATCAGTAAAATCAAGAACTGGGAAAACAGTAACAAATCAGTCCCTGAAGACGCATGAATGGAAAAAAATGTAGGGAGGGGTTGGTTTTGGAATGAGTCTGTCCTGCTCGCAGCTTGTTGTTGTGTTTGGCTGAAGCCGACAGTACCACTAAATACATGCGATATAAACCTTAGTGCCGGGGTAAGACACGTGCAAAAGTAAGTGCATTTTGTTTTTAATGATTTTATATGAATAAAGTAGTAAATAAAATTCTATAAATAGGATTTTATACTATGCAGCACCTGTTTGTTCTCTGTGTGTCAGGGCCTGAATTTAAACCTGGAACCTCTGCTGTGTCAGGCAATGTCTCTTCTTGCTGATCTACCTGGAATGCTGTACAGTTCCTGGGACATTTACTTGAATGAGCCTGTCTTGAGCCTTATAAAAACAAATAAAATGCCACGCTATATTAAGATTACCAATGAAATATGACACATATATAAATGCATGAATATTTTGTGCAAACCGTGCATGATATTAAGCATAATAACATATACTGTACTATATAAAATGTCCATTGTGCTGGCAAATTAAAACAATAACAAATGAAAAGTGCCGCACTATATTGAAGTAACCAATGTGATATGACACATATAAATAAAGTGCATGAATGACAAGCGTGCAAAACATGCATAGTATCAAACATATTTAATAATCAAATAAAAAATGTCCATTGTGCTGGCAAAGCAAAATCCTGTGATGGTGCTCCAAAGTTAACAAGGTGACAACAAACTTGTGCTCCCCCCCTGTGTAAATCTGCTCACCTCAGGGCATTTGACCGCACACCTAAGTTTGGTCAAAAAACACCTGTGAACCACCCCGGGGTTCTATGAGAATGAAGCTCTTTGGGATCTTGAGATGTCCAGCAGTAAGTTCCTCCGTCCATACATAAAAATAAAGTCTAAATGGAGTTTTATCGTTTAAAAACGTATTTTATTTATCCACTTGACGAACGTCGGCAGAGCGGCACGGGCAGGCAAAAGGGCTTACATGTACGTCCTTGCCTGCCCGCGGGTGGGGGGTCCAACCGGACCCCCCCCGGTGCCAGCGGCGGTCGTATTCAGGTCAGGGGCGATCAAAGGTGAGGGGGAGGCCACTCATTCGTAATGTAAACAGAAGCGGAGGATGTGATGTCATCTCTCCTCGGCTCGGCAGTTTCCGTTCCGGCGCCGAGAAGAGAAGACTGTACTGTGAGTGCACCAAACACACACACACAGTAGAACATGCCAGGCACACATTACACCCCCCTTTACCCCCCGATCCCCCCCCGATCACCCCTCCCCCCCCGTCACACTGACACCAAGCAGTTTTTTTTTTTGATTACTGCATGGTGTCAGTTTGTGACAGTTAGTGTGGTGGGACAGTTACTGTTAGCCCCCTTTAGGTCTAGGGTACCCCTCTAACCCCCCTAATAAAGTTTTAACCCCTTGATCACCCCCCCGTCACCAGTGTCGCTAAGCGATCATTTTTCTGATCGCTGTATTAGTGTCACTGGTGACGCTAGTTAGGGACGTAAATATTTAGGTTCGCCGTCAGCGTTTTATAGCGTCAGGGACCCCCATATACTATCTAATAAATGTTTTAACCCCTTGATTGCCCCCTAGTTAACCCTTTCACCAGTGATCACCGTATAACTGTTACGGGTGACGCTGGTTAGTTCGTTTATTTTTTATAGTGTCAGGGAACCCGCCGTTTATTATCGAATAAAGGTTTAGCCCCCTGATCGCCCGGCGGTGATATGCGTCGCCCCAGGCAGCGTCAGATTAGCTCCAGTACCGCTAACACCCACGCACGCAGCATACGCCTCCCTTAGTGGTATAGTATCTGAACAGATCAATATCTGATCCGATCAGATCTATACTAGCGTCCCCATCAGTTAGTGGGATCAGCCCAGATACCTGCTAGCACCTGCGTTTTGCCCCTCCGCCCGGCCCAGCCCACCCAAGTGCAGTATCGATCGATCACTGTCACTTACAAAACACTAAACACATAACTGCAGCGTTCGCAGAGTCAGGCCTGATCCCTGCGATCGCTAACAGTTTTTTTGGTAGCGTTTTGGTGAACTGGCAAGCACCAGCCCCAGGCAGCGTCAGGTTAGCGCCAGTACCGCTAACACCCATGCACGCACCGTACACCTCCCTTAGTGGTATAGTATCTGAACGGATCAATATCTGATCCGATCAGATCTATACTAGCGTCCCCAGCAGTTTAGTGTTCCCAAAAATGCAGTGTTAGCGGGATCAGCCCAGATACCTGCTAGCACCTGCATTTTGCCCCTCCGCCTGGCCCAGCCCAGCCCACCCAACTGCAGTATCGATCAATCACTGTCAATTCCAAAACACTAAACGCATAACTGCAGCGTTCGCAGAGTCAAGTCTGATCTCTGCAATTGCTAACAGTTTTTTTTGTAGCGTTTTGGTGATCTGGCAAGCGCCAGCGGCAAAGTCAAACCAGCACTGCAGTAACACGTGGTGACGTGGCGAGTCCCATAAGTGCAGTTCAAGCTGGTGAGGTGGCAAGCACAAGTAGTGTCCCGCTGCCACCAAGAAGAAGACAAACAGGCCCGTCGTGCACATAATGCCCTTCCTGCTGCATTCGCCAATCCTAATTGGGAACCCACCACTTCTGCAGCGCCCGTACTTCCCCCATTCACATCCCCAACCAAATGCAGTCGGCTGCATGAGAGGCATTTTTATGTCCTCCCGAGTACCCCTACCCAACGAACCCCCCCCAAAAAAGATGTTGTGTCTGCAGCAAGCACGGATATAGGCGTGACACCCGCTATTATTGTCCCTCCTGTCCTGACAATCCTGGTCTTTGCATTGGTGAATGTTTTGAACGCTACCATTCACTAGTTGAGTATTAGCGTACAGCATTGCACAGACTAGGCACACTTTCACAGGGTCTCCCAAGATGCCATCGCATTTTGAGAGACCCGAACCTGGAACCGGTTACAGTTATAAAAGTTAGTTACAAAAAAAGTGTAAAAAAAAAATAAATATATAAAAAAAAAAAAAAGTTGTCGTTTTATTGTTCTCTCTCTCTCTATTCTCTCTCTCTATTGTTCTTCTCTTTTTTACTGTATTCTATTCTGCAAAGTTTTATTGTTATTATGTTTTATCATGTTTGCTTTTCAGGTATGCAATTTTTTATACTTTACCGTTTACTGTGTTTTATTGTTAACCATTTTTTTGTCTTGAGGTACGCCATTCACGACTTTGAGTGGTTATACCAGAATGATGCCTGCAGGTTTAGGTATCATCTTGGTATCATTCTTTTCAGCCAGTGGTCGGCTTTCATGTAAAAGCAATCCTAGTGGCTAATTAGCCTCTAGACTGCTTTTACAAGCCGTGGGAGGGAATGCACCCCCCACCGTCTTCCGTGTTTTTCTCTGGCTCTCCTGTCTCAACAGTGAACCTGAGAATGCAGCCGGTGATTCATCCAGCTGACCATAGAGCTGATCAGAGACCAGAGTGGCTCCAAAAATCTCTATGGCCTAAGAAACCGGAAGCTACGAGCATTTCATGATGTAAACAGCGCCATTGGGAAATTGGGAAAGCATTTTATCACACCGATCTTGGTGTGGTCAGATGCTTTGAGGGCAGAGGAGAGATCTAGGGTCTAATAGACCCCAATTTTTTCAAAAAAGAGTACCTGTCACTACCTATTGCTATCATAGGGGATATTTACATTTCCTGAGATAACAATAAAAATGATTAAAAAAAAAAATGAAAGGAACAGTTTAAAAATAAGATAAAAAAGCAAAAAAATAATAAAGAAAAAAAAAAAAAAGCACCCCTGTCGCCCCCTGCTCTCGCGCTAAGGCGAAAGCAAGCGGCGGTCTGTCGTCAAATGTAAACTTAAACTAAAATAAACGTAAACTAAATTGCACCATGCATGTGAGGTATCACCGCAAAGGTCAGATCGAGGGCAGTAATTTTAGCAGTAGACCTCCTCTGTAAATCTAAAGTGGTAACCTGTAAAGGCTTTTAAAGGCTTTTAAAAATGTATTCATTTTGTTGCCACTGCACGTTTGTGCGCCATTGTAAAGCATGTCATGTTTGGTATCCATGTACCACATGTGTGAGATTTTTTGGGAGCCTAGCCGCGTACGGGACCCCGAAAACCAAGCACTGCCTTCAGGCTTTCTAAGGGCGTAAATTTTTGATTTCACTCTTCACTGCCTATCACAGTTTCAGAGGCCATGGAATGCCCAGGTGGCAAAAAAAAACCCCAAATGACCCCATTTTGGAAAGTAGACACCCCAAGCTATTTGCTGAGAGGTATAGTGAGTTTTTTGCAGACCTCACTTTTTGTCACAAAGTTTTGAAAATTGAAAAAAAAAATTTTTCTTGTCTTTCTTCATTTTCAAAAACAAATGAGAGCTGCAAAATACTCACCATGCCTCTCAGCAAATAGCTTGGGGTGTCTACTTTCCAAAATGGGGTCATTTGGGGGGGTTTTGTGCCACCTGGGCATTCCAATGTGTCACTTTCCCGCAACTTGTGTCAAAATATAAAATATTCCATGGACTCAACCTGCCTCTCAGCAAATAGCTTGGGGTGTCTACTTTCCAAAATGGGGTCATTTGGGGGGGGAGGGTTGTGCCATCTGGGCATTTTATGGCCTTCAAAACTGTAATTGGTAGTGAGGAGTGAAATTAAAAATTTACGCCCTTAGAAATCCTGAAGGCGGTGATTGGTTTTCGGGGCCACGTACGCGGCTAGGCTCCCAAAAAGTCCCACACATGTGGTATCTAGGGATGAGCCGAACACCCCCCTGTTCGGTTCGCACCAGAACATGCGAACAGGAAAAAAGTTCGTTCGAACACACGAACACCGTTAAAGTCTATGGGACATAGACATGAATAATCAAAAGTGCTAATTTTAAAGGCTAATATGCAAGTTATTGTCATAAAAAGTGTTTGGGGACCTGGGTCCTGCCCCAGGGGACATGGATCAATGCAAAAAAAAGTTTTAAAAACAGCCATTTTTTCAGGAGCAGTGATTTTAATAATGCTTAAAGTCAAACAATAAAAGTGTAATATCCCTTTAAATTTCGTACCTGGGGGGTGTCTATAGTATGCCTGTAAAGGGGCGCATGTTTCCTGTGTTTAGAACAGTCTGACAGCAAAATGACATTTCAAAGGAGAAAAAGTCATTTAAAACTACTCACAGCTATTAATGAATTGCCGGTCCGACAATACACATAAAATTTCATTGATAAAAACCAAAATTTAAAAAAAATGGCGTGGGGGTTCCCCTAAATTCCATACAAGGCCCTTCAAGTCTGGTATGGATATTAAGGGGAACCCTGGCCAAAATTTTTTTTTAAATGGCATGGGGATCCCCCTCAAAATACCAGACCCTTCAGGTCTGGTATGGATTTTAAGGGGAACCCCGCGCCAAAATTAAAAAAAATATGGCGTGGGGTCCCCCCAAAAATCCATACCAGACCCTTATCCGAGCACGCAACCTGGCAGGACGCAGGAAAAGAGGGGGGATGAGAGAGCGCCCCCCCTCCTGAATCGTACCAGGCCACATGTCCTCAACATTGGAAGGGTGCTTTGGGTTAGCCCCCCAAAGCACCTTGTGCCCATGTTGATGGGGACAAGGGCCTCATCCCCACAACCCTTGCCCGGTGGTTGTGGGGGTCTGCGGGCGGGGGGCTTATCGGAATCTGGAAGCCCCCTTTAACAAGGGGACCCCCAGATCCCAGCCCCCCCGTGTGAAATGGTAAGGGGGTACAAAAGTATCCCTACCATTTCACAAAAAAAGTGACAATAATGTTAAAAATGACAAGAGACAGTTTTTGACAATTCCTTTATTTAAAGTCTTCTTTTTTCCATCTTCTTTCTTCTATCTTCTTTCTTCTATCTTCCTTCGGTTTCTTCCTCCATCTTCTTCTTCTTCTGGTTCTTATGGTTCTTCCTCCATTGTGTTCTCGTCCGGCATCTTCCTCCGCAGCGTCTTCTTCCCTTCTTCTTCTCGGGCCGCTCCGCATCCATGATGGGAGGCTCCCACTGTGTGACGCTTCTCATCTTCTGATGGTTCTTAAATAATGGAGGGCGGGGCCACTCGGTGACCCCGCCCCTTCTGATGCACGGGGACTTAATGGGGACTTCCCTGTCGCATTCCCCATGACGTCAGAGGGGCGGGGTCACCCGTTACGTAACAGGTGACCCCGCCCCCCTCTGACATCACGGGAATGCCACAGGGAAGTCCCCGTCATGTCCCCGTGCGTCAGAGGGGGGGTTACTGGGTTGCCCCGCCCTCCTTTATTTAAGAATCGTCAGAAGACGAGAAGCGTCACACAGCGGGAGCCTCCCATCATGGATGTGGAGCGGCCCGAGAAGAAGAAGGGAAGAAGACACCGCGGAGGAAGATGCCGGACGAGAACACTGGAGGAAGAACCAGAAGATGGAGGAAGAAACCGAAGGAAGATAGAAGAAAGACGATAGATCCCCCCTCTTTTCCTGCGGCCTGCCAGGTTGCATGCTCAGATAAGGGTCTGGTATGGATTTTTGGAGGGACCCCACAACATTTTTTTTATTATTTTGGCGTGGGGTTCCCCTTAAAATCCATACCAGACCTGAAGGGTCTGGTATAGATTTTGAGGGGGACCACACACCATTTCTTTTTTAATTTTGGCCGGGGTTCCCCTTAATATCCATACCAGACCTGAAGGGCCTGGTATGGAATTTAGGGGGACTCCTACGCCATTTGTTTTTAAAATTTTGGTTTGGGGCTTCCCTGTGGGGAATTCCCATGCCGTTTTTATCAATGAACTTTTATGTGTATTGTCGGACCGGCAATTCATTAATAGCCGCGAGTAGTTTTAAATGACTTTTTTCCTTTGAAATGTCATTTTGCTGTCAGACTGTTCTAAACACGGGAAACATGAGCCCCTTTACAGGCATACTATAGACACCCCCCAGGTATGAAATTTAAAGGAATATTACACTTTTATTGTTTCACTTTAAGTATTATTAAAATCACTGCTCCCGAAAAAACGTCAATTTTTAAAACTTTTTTTGCATTGATCCATGTTCACTGGGGCAAGACCCAGGTCCCCAAACACTTTTAATGACAATACCATGCATATAAGCCTTTAAAATTAGCACTTTTGATTTCTCCCATAGACTTTTAAAGGATGTTCCACGGCTTTCGAATTTGCCGCGAACACCTCAAATTGTTCGCTGTTCGGCGAACTGGCGAACAGCCGATGTTCAAGTCGAACATGACTTGAGGAGAAGCCGGGAAAGCTGTGACCTGGATGGGGTAAGTGCGTACCTGGTGGGGAGGTTTGTTTGCCACCCCCCCTCAAAAAAAATTGGGCACCAGCCACCACTGGTACTAGGAGCTGTAAGTAAAGGTAACCATGACAAACAATTAGCAATAACTGTCTTCAAACCCTGATTGTATTTTATTATGTTGTTAAAACTGAGTAGCATTCCTGCCCATCTGGCTACATGCATTCCGGCTCACCCTAGTCCCTTCAGGGGAAGCAGTGTAGTTAAAGTACTAAGGTTGATCTGCAAGGTAAACTGTCAGCCCCAACAGTCCATTTTTCTGTTGCCAAAATGCATGCTAAGACTTCTTTTTCTACAGTAGAATGTTTTTATTCTGCTTCTGTAAGGGTTTTGAGTGCACTTTATCTGCAGTGCACTGTGTAAGGACAACACCAAGGCCATAGTCTGAATCATATGTAGTAACAAAAGTAGGTAGAGAAGATCAAATAATGTTACTGCTGGACTGCTCATGATGAGCTTTTTATTGGTTTTAAAGTTTTATGCTATGCAACCTTTGATCTGACAATGCTTGCTTTCCCCTAATGCTCTCAATGGCTCTTAAACTGAGGCATGACTGGGGATAAATTGGCAATACTATGAAGTAAGGCTTCATTCACATGGGGCAATCTGATCTGTGCTTCATGCAGGGCCATGTTTACCTGCACAGGGATGCACAGGTGTTGCCTTTCTGGATTCTGCTCAGTCACAATTCAGCGTGATGCAGATGTTTATGAACACAGCCACTGCTCACAATATGACATCCATGTGGGTGCAAATGCATGTCCTTAAACTCACCCTGGGTGCATTCAGGGCTGTGCACCCACACCTGTATGGATGTCTCATTGGGAGCAGCGCCTGTGTCCATGCAGCCGCTCCTTCCCAATAGACAGCCATAGGACTGCAGGCATGGGGATGCAAGAAACACTCGTGCATCCCCCTTTCGGTAAAACGTGGCCAGCACAGGGCATGGATCAAATCATTCTGTCAGAATGAGGCCTAAGAGTTTGTAATGTGATGTGCTGAAGCATAACTAAATCAGTATTTGTTCTTTGTAAGTGTATTTTCATTGAATCTCTTGCTTGTTCTTTGTTTTGGGTCTGAATATGTGACTTGTGAGAAACAGATTCTGAATTCAAAGTCTGTATGGTGCCAGTAGTCAGTCCCCTCTGACTGAGGTTTTTTTGCCTCAGGCACAGCAGTTTACACCATATTCCAAAAGCAATCTTTCTGTACCGAGTCTGTTTTTTCTACTAGTTGGTATCTTATTAATTCATCTGTTAGAGCACTAGGGATTTGCTTGTTCAGGCATTTGTCTGAATGCTGGACTTTCAGTTTATTCGGCAGGAACCGCGGGTGCCAGTGACCGCATTCTTAGCAACTAGTGACATCATCCTTCCCCATTTATTTACTAGCTGGGAATCCCCAGCCATGTAAACAAAGCAGCCAGGATAGTAAAAAAAAATACACAAACAGCAAAAAAAAAAAAAACAATGTGGGGTCCCCCCACATTCTATAACAAACCCCAAAAAATGGCATAGGCTTCCCCCCACAATTCATTCCAGGCTCTTCAGGTCTGGTATGAATTTTAAGGGGACCATACCCAAAAAAAATGTACAAAGCCATGGAATCCGCCCCAAAAGGGGGAACCTAATGCTAAAATGTAAAAAAAATAAGCATTCCCCCCCCCCCCAAAAAAAATTCACACCAGTCCATTATATGAGCATTCAACCTGGCAGGCCAGGAAGGGAGTAAACGTGTAAACTCCTGAATCGTACCAGGCCATATGCCCTCAACATTAACTATATTTGGTCTATGTTAGTCGTAATTTCAAATCAATATTGGAAAGTATATATTTGTATGTATTCTGGTATTGATCTTTATGCATTATAACCGCATTGCCTCCCTTGTCTGAGAGCTTGAAGACCAAATCTCTGCAACACCATTTAGTGGGTAGTTTGTTGGAGCAATTATATAAAGTTTGCAGAAAATTGTGTAATCAACTTAATGAACTGACTAACCCATTGTGAACAATTTCCAATTATTTTGTGTATGCACTTTACATGGAATTACGACATAAGCACAGTGATTTTGCAACATGAAGTTTATTTACCTTTCAGATGTGAATATGTAATGTAGCATATCTTGTGGCCAATGAATCCATTTTAATATCACAGTAACAATTGTAAGTTTATAGAATATTGTGATTACCGGCATGTTATGTTTGTTAAAGTATAACTAAAGGCAAAACTTTTTTTCGTTTTGGATAGAGTGGAGAGGGATTAGAACACCTGTCAGGTTTTATTTGCTGTCTGTGCCCCCATTTGGGAGATTCAATCTATTTGTTTGGTATCACTGTAAGTAAAAGTGAAAGAAAATCCCAAATTTGAGTTGTCCCTTAGTGGTGTCCCTGATGACATTCATGGATTCCTGCCCTGGTTATGGGACAGGAAGTGAAGGGAAATCTCCCCAAAAGGACAATGATAGGGGTTATAACCCTCTCATACTCTATCCAACATGAATTAAAAAAAGTTTTCCCTTTAGTTCTACTTTAGGCATTTTACGAGACATGTTGATGGTGGGGTCATGTTGATGACCCTACACAACTTTTTTCAGCAAAGAGTGTGGCTTTGATTTATGGACAATCTTGGCACAACAAGATCCTATTGTCCTCTGTATGGTAGACCGCATTTTGCATGCCCTGTGTGGGATCTATTTCCACAATGGAGTGCAATGAAAGGGTTTTTTATATATATTATTACTGATTTTTATCATTTTTAATATATTACTAAGACTCCAGAGTATTTATATGTATGTCCTTGGCTTGGCTATGTCCTATTTTAATATCTATTATTAAAAGATCTATCTTATGATATTTTTTGGTCTCATGTTTTTAATATACAAATATAAAGTATAAAATATCAGAATAAAACATATAACCTTTTACAAAATGTAAAACTAAGTTAACCCCAAACCATTATAATACACCAAATAATAAGTCAGAAATTGGCATGCAATTTATAAGCCCCTTCCTACATGCATTTACCAATTCGGTACAGTAATGCCTTGTACACACGGTTGGACTTTCCGACGGAGTATGTGTGAACGGAGCTTGTTGTCGGAAATTACGACCGTGTGTGGGCTCCATCGGACTTTTTCCATCGGAATTTCCGGCACACAAAGTTTGAGAACAGGCTATAAAATTTTCCGACAACAAAATCCGTTCGCGTAAATTCCAACCATGTGTGGACAATTCTGACGCACAAAGTGCCACGCATGCTCAGAATAAATTAAGAGACGAAAGCTATTGGCTACTGCCCCAATTATAGTCTCGACGTACGTGTTTTACGTCACCGCGTTCAGAATGATCGGATTTTCCGACAACTTTGTGCGACCGTGTGTATGCAAAACA
This sequence comes from Aquarana catesbeiana, assembly GCF_042186555.1. Lineage (NCBI taxonomy): Eukaryota > Metazoa > Chordata > Amphibia > Anura > Ranidae > Aquarana > Aquarana catesbeiana. The sequence goes on along the minus strand of NC_133326.1, from coordinate 91,551,082 downwards.
AGTTTGAGCCTACATCCGTCGGAAAAAATCCTAGGATTTTGTTGTCGGAATGTCCGATCAATGTCCGACCGTGTGTACGGGGCATGAGTGTTTTTGTTACTCACAGCAATCCTTTTGATTTCAAACAAGGTTTTTTACTACATCTATAACACAGAGTTCCATTTGTATAACTGGGGACACTTTTTCCTTTCCTTTTCTTTCTGCCTTGGTCATATCTTGCGGGAAACTAGGACAAAATAAGGAGGGAAAATCTCCCTAACAGTAACATATATGGCAGAAGCGCTAACACTTCCCCCAAAAACAAAAAATGTATTGTCTGCCATTGGAATGGGAAGACCTCTCCTGTAGTGGGCCTGAATTGTGACTGAGCAAAATCCATAAAGGCTATCACAAAAACCAAATTTCACATTGCACTGAGCCAGACCTGTCACATACCTCATAAGATTAAGTTTTGTGTAGCTAAGGACCTGTATTGCTGACTGTCTCACCAATTTCTGCAGCAGTGAATAGAAGTTGCTGGCTGAAGATTCTGTAGAATCTGAAACTTGCAGGAATGTTAAATTCCTTGTTCCCACTGAGCTCAGTGGTTTAATCCTCCAACCCCTACATTACTACCATAGCAAACAATGCAAGACTAAGTAATCAACACTCCAGGCAGTGTCAAATTCTGCAGAAGCTTCATACAGCATTTTATTTTATTTTTTATTCTATTGTAGAGATTGGCAGAACAGGCAGCAGGGGATGTGGTTTTTCAATGTCCTCTTTACAGGAGGTGCTTTATTTTGGACATTTAATTTTGCAGTAGCGTCACTTTATATTTGAAGTGACATCAATCTATTTGACTATATGCATGCATTAAAGGCAGCATACATAAGAAACATATAATATATGTATGCATATAAATAAATATATAAGAAAGTATGGTGTTTCTCCTGCATTTTCTTTGAAGATCTAGTCTACATTAACCTTTCTTCTCATTTTAGCTAATATTTAAGAATTGATTACACTTTTCTTGCCCTATTTGTTTTAATGAATGTCACATTTAAATGCCTTTGGACTTGAAGAATGTCTTTCGTAAGCATGAAACAGAATATTAACTAGAAGATGGCATTATCTTTAAATGCCAATTATATATAAGCAATACTATTTTCTTTATGCATTATGGAATCTGTCCAATGCAAATATATAGGTCATTGCCTGTAATTTGTCACAGACACAATGTTTTGGGCTGTTTTAAGAACTGATCAAAGCTTTTATTGCTTAAGAATGGTGGCTGGTTAAACCCTTCCAGAAAAATTAAAGTTTACACCTATAAGTTACCTAAAATACAGTACATACTAACAAGTATAATAATTATAATAATGGCAAGTTGGAAACTATTTGGGTATAAAGATACATTGAACAGAATCATAGTAAATAACTAATAGCCATGTCAAAGTGGTGGTTGGGTGAGAAAGCAAGGAAATGGGATTAAAGGGAACAGAGAAGACAGGACCAACCAGACAAAAAAAGGACAAAGCTGTAAGCAACCAAAAAGTGAACACATGCGCTGAAAGGTTGATGTATGTTGTTGTTGTATCCATTTAGGGGGCCATGATTGACACAGGTTAGACTTAAAACATTGTCTGTTTTTATTACATGATGGATCAATGAGACTGGCAAATTACACAGAAACAGAAGAATGCTAGTGCTTTCATCACACAGGAATTGACAGACACTGTATTTCTGGGAAGATCAACAAGTATTTTCTGTACTTGCTATAAAAGTTCCTAGCCTAAATGAAATGAATGCAGCCACCACATCTAACAAATGGTAAGCTAAAATGACTAAAATTGTTTTTTAAGCTTATATGGGCTTTAAATTTTAACCTCTTCCTGTGGCCAAAACATATATATGCTGCAGCAGGGCAAGTGAACCTTAACACCCAGCCACCGCACATACATGTCTATGGGGCTCTAAGGTTCTGTGCTGAGAACGCTCCTTGCGTGCTCACAGACACTGACCAAGCTGTCATCAACAACTACTGCGATTGTACTGTTTGAACGAAAAAAAACGGCAACAACAGTGTGCATCTAAATCACCTCACATCATATCACGCCCATTCAAAACACACCTCTATCTTCAAAGATAAAAAAAAGTTAGGCATACACTGGTTAGGTCTATAATCCATGATTAAAACTGTCCTGCTGCTTGACAGTTTTTCATGCTGTATCCTCTGCAGTATTTACATCTTGTAGTAAAGTCCCATTCTCTTGTAAACTTGCACCTAGACTGCTATTTAAAATTGTCCCAATGCTGCCTAATTTTGCACTGCTGTATCATCTGTGGTCTCTTAATTCTTTCTGTATATAGAATCAACAAGGTTGTATGTTTCTGCTTTAACCGGTTCCCGACCAGCCGCCACAGTTATACTGCTGCAGGTTGGCTCCCCTGTAGCTGTACGATGACCTCTGGGCACCCGCGATCGCTTGTGACAGAGCAAGATCTAGGATCTGTGTGTGTAAACACACAAATCCTGGTTCTGTCAGGGGAGAGGAGACAGGTCGTGTGTTCATACTAGGTATGAACACCGATTGGTCTCCTCCCCTAGTCAGTCCCATCCCCGCCACAGTTAGAACATACCCAGGGAACACAGTTAACCCCTTGATTGCCCCCTAGTGTTAACCCCTTCCCTGCCAGTGACATTTGTACAGTAATCAGTGTATTTTTATAGCACTGATCGCTGTATAAATGCCACTGGTGTCAAAAGTGTCCAATTTGTCTGCCGCAATATCACCGTACTGCTAAAAATCGCAGATCACCGCCATTACTATAAAATAATAATGATAATAATAAAAATGCCATAAGTCTATCCCCTATTTTGTAGACACTGTAACTTTTGTGCAAACCAATGAATATATCAGCTTATTGCGATTTTTTTTTTTTTTTCCAAAAATATGTGGAAGAATACATATTGGCCTAAACTGAGGAAATGTTTTTTTTTTTTTAATTTGGGGTGTTTATTATAGCAAAATGTAAAAGATATTATGTTTTTTTCAAAATTGTCGCTCTTTTTTTGTTTATAGCACAAAAAATAAAAACCGCAGAGGTAATCAAATACCACCAAAAGAAAGCTCTATTTGTGGGGAAAAAAAGGACATCAATTTTGTTTGGGTGCAACATTGCACGACAACAATTGTCAGTTAAAACGACGCAGTGCTGTATGCCAAAACGTGCTCAGGAAGGGGGTAAATCCTTCCAGAGCTGAAGTGGTTAATGTCCTGCTGTATGCTTTGCTCATTCCAGGTTACTTCTGGAATTGCTGTACCCTGGGATTTTCCCCTGGTATTACCTACCAGTAAGGATGGCAAAAAAAAAGCAATATTTTTTACTTTTTGCTATAATAAATATCCCCAAAAAATATATATAAAAAAAATTTAGGCCGATATGTATTCTTCTACATATTTTTGGTAAAAAAAAATCGCAATAAGCGTATATTGATTGGTTTGCGCAAAATTATAGCGTCTACAAAATAGGGGATAGATTTATGACATTTTTATTATTTTTTTTTTTTTGTAGTAATGGCGGCGACCTGCGATTTTTATCATGACTGCAATATTATGGCGGACACATCGGACACTTTTGACACTGTTTTGCAACCATTGTCATTTATACAGCGATCAGTGCTATAAAATTGCACTGATTACTGTGTAAATGATACTGACAGGGAAGGGGTTAAACACTAGGGGGCGATCAAGGGGTTAAGTGTGTCCTAGGGAGTGATTCTAACTGTAGAGGGGATGGTCTCACTAGAACATGACAGAGATGACTGCTCCCAATGACAGGGAGCAGGAGATCTCTGTCATGTTGCTAGGCAGAACAGGTAAATGCCTTGTTTACATAGGCATCTTCCCGTTCTGCCACTCCATGACACGATTGTGGGCCCCCGACGGACATCGAGTCCATGGGACCTGCGGGCACGCTTACAGAGTATGCAGCGTGTGCACGCGCACCCCACCAGCGGCGCACACGTGCCCACTATGCTGCGATTTAAAGAGGATGTACCTGTACGCCCATTTGCCCAGCTATGTCATTGTGCCGAAGTATAGTGCCGTGCACTGGTCAGCAAGGGGTTAAAAATGCATAATGGAATTGCATTCAGGCACAACATTTGATAATGCCGGCCATCCTTCCCTCACTTCACTATGGCAGCCAAGTGTAAAATTTCATTCATATGCCTATTCACAGCATCGTGAAGCATGTCCATTCCCAATAAAGCTCAGTCCAGTTTTACCAGTGTCATTGCTGCTATAAAACACCTCTGCCTTCTGCTGGTAGGAGTGACAGTTCATAAATCTGTCCCAAAATACAAGTACTCTATAATTAACCTAACCTAGTGGAAATAAAGTGCCTTTTCTAAATTGTTCCATGTACCATGACTTGAAATGCTTAAGCCGTTGGCCTAATTTGAGATAACAAGCTTATCTTCAGCTATGCCCCAATTAAGATGAAACTAGGTGCTCACTTTTTCCCATAGAATTTTGTACCTTTTCTGATCTTTCACAGAGCGGAATAAATTCTCATTCCATATTTGTGTAAGGAAACAGAATATCAAATTGTCTGATGAGAAAAGCTGCATCTCGTTTCGAAAAGGAACTAGCTGAAACAAAGGGGCAGAATACAAAAAAGTTAATAAACTGAAGCTATAAGATTTTCCCTTGTCCACTCCGCAGCCCTTCTTTACTGTAATCACCAGCATCCCACTGCACATGCTTTTGTAACAATAATACTTTTTAATCACACTTTCATGTAAATTAATGGAATACTGTTTTACGCCAGTGCTGTCTTTGTTTTCTTACGTGTTTTAAATCAAGATTCCTTATATCTTGTAAGAACAGCAAGGTCATTTCAAAGTTAAAGTGGTTCTAAAGGCAAGACATGTTTTACCTTAATGCATTCCCTGCATTGAAGCGGAGCTCCAGTAATTTTTATTTTTTTTTTTTAAAGCACCCCAGTGATAATTGCAGCTTATGCCGTGCAAATTGGCATAAGCTGCATATACTATTGTTTGTATTTCTTGTGAATGCAATGTGACTCTCTGTCTCCTCTCGAATCTTTAGGCATCCATCATCAGTGTGGGCATCTGAAGCCCGGTCAGACTTTCTTCCGGGATATGGTGCAGCTGGCTACCAAGCATGCACCTTCCGATCTTGCGCCTGCTCAGTGTGAAGAAAGTGAGGTGCACTCAGTGCGGAGGATGTCCGTTGACTGCTGGGATTGATGACACCTATATCCCAGGAGCCAACGGGCGGGAGGATATGACGTACCCCACCGCGGTGAGGTAATATGGAAGTGCTTTAGAAGCCTAAAGGTATTTAAACATTGGAAAAATAAAAAATAAAATTCCCAAATATTGATGGCACAGCTGTAAGCAGTGCCTAGGGCCAAAGTGAAAAAATAGGGTGGAACTCCGCTTTAAAGTGAAGGTCCGCCCCAAAAGAAAAGAAATATAAAAACCAGCAGCTACACATACTGCAGCTGCTGGCTTTTAATAAAAAGACACTTACCTGTCCTGGAGTCCAGCGATGTCGGCACCGCAGCTGATGTTTCCATCAGCTGTCGGGTGCTGCCACTCCCATTGCGGGTAAGGGTACCCGGCAGCGTAGCCTTTCGGCTTCACATCGGGAACCCTACTGCGCATTCGCAAGGCCCCACTCCTCTCTCCTACTGGCCCGGCGACAGGGGAAGGAGGAGGGAGGAGGAGGGAGCCCCAGCCGTGACATCAATAGCCGAGGCTGAGGCTCCCAGAAGTGGGAAAGGATACCTGTCAAAGACAGATATCCTGTCCCCCCTCCCTTCCGAAAAGGTGCCAATTGTGGCACCGGAGGGGGGGGGGGGGGGATCAGATGAGCGAAAGTTCCATTTTTGAGTGGAACTCTGCTTTAAGGTAAAAAATGACTCAGTAAGTATATTGCCCCCTCGTCTTGCTATATACTTACTCAAGGATATTGATCCACTGCTGTGCCTGTCTTCATCCAGTGCTGCTCTCTCTCCCTCTTCACACGGGCACAGAGGCCATTGGTTCCTGCTGCTGTTAATCAAATACTGTGAGGAGAGAGAGGAGAAAGGGTGGGACCATGCCGGGCTGTGTGTGTCAACAGATGCAAACAGCCCGACTCCAGAATGAGCCTGCAGGTGCGCCCTCATAGGAAGCGGCTTCCTATGGTGGCGCACAAAGAAGAGGAGGGTCTTAAAGTGTCAGCAGGGCACCTGAGAAGAGGAGAATCTGTATCACGTAAGTGTAAAATGTTTGTTATGTAAAAAAAAAAAAATTAGAAGCCATTACAATCACTTTAAGTGGACTTCGACTAGACTTGATTCTCTATCACTTTGACTGATGCCACTAATGATTGATTTAACAAATCAATAAACAGTACCTGCAAGGGTTCAAGAAGGATGGCAGTGGTCATCTTCAGAGCTAAATCTGGCAAATTATTTTCTATAACCAGGCAGATCCAGCAGTTGAGTTATTGTGGAAAATGAGGATCTTGAAGCAGCAGTGTGCTCAGTACCTGAACCGCTTGACCTGCCTGGTTTTAGAAATGAATCTGTCAGCTTTAGTTCGAAGAAGTCTGCTCGTTCAGATACCATCCTTCTGGAACACCCACCGATTCATGTAATATTTACTTATTTACCACACCAGTCATTATCTTATCATATCTCTAACTCCCGCAGGCCCTGTTCATTCCTTTATTACAACTGGATTGCATGTTAAGTACAGCCGCAGGTAAGCCATTGGAAACACATTGCTTATTATTACAAAGTACAATAGTGTTTCCTTTTCTGCATATCACTGGCAAGGCTTTTCCCATTTACACAGACAACAAAATAGCCTAAGAACATTCATATAGAAGAGAAAATACCCTAAGAACAGCTTGGCACAGAACTAATGTACATGTAGTTTTGCTGGATGAATAGCTATGCCAATTTGTTTTTTAAATAGACCCCCAAATTTTGACCTGTAGAATTTGTTGTGCATTACATAATAATACTTAGTAGCACTGGCTGTACCAGAACATTAACTTGTTATGACTATGAAGAAAGATAAAAATGCTTGATGTGTGCCTGTCACAGGTCCCTCAGCTTTATTAAAGCGGTATTAAGCTCAAAAAGTAAAAATGTAATATACTGAAATCGCCAATCATTAGATGTTAATCATCTTTTTTTAAGCTTTTTTTCCCTCTGTTTTCACCTGATGATCTGATCAGTAACACACCACCTATATTAAAGTGCCTCCACTCCGGTTTAACCTCCAGGCTGCACATATTGGCCTTGCTGGTCTGGCAAAACAGCTTTGCCCTATCCTCTCTATATTCAGTCCTGCTCTCAGGGATTTATTGTCAACGGCTCCCTATTTGGTGCCTAACCACTTCAGCTTAGCAGTGGTCCCACTGATCACTTTCTGCCTAAATATATATACCATATCTTATGCAGCCCTCAATCCCCCTCTGTTCTTGGCTGTCTATGTCCATGGGAGTTTTTTAAACATACGCCTTCTTATGATCAACTTTTTGAGTACACTAGACTACACATGGGGGGTCAGACTGTTTTATCTGTCCTGTTGCCCCAGTGCCCGCCCAGGGAAGACTCTGTATGTATGCATGCTCATGTCCAGACAAGAGAAGCCTGTTTGATCCCCTGCCCCCCCCTTAGTGTGTCCTGAGGAAGCAAATCAGTGAAACGCATTGAAGCACAAGGGCTCACTTAACCAATTTCTACGTAATAACAAATTTCGACCAGAGTGCAGATGTAAATATATGTTTTTAAGTTTTTATTCATGTAAAAAAATATTTTTTTATGTTTTCTATGTATAATAAAATATAGATTTTTTTATAATTTGTTGTGGTCCAATTTGCCTATAATTTTTTCTTTTCTATTTTCTGAACACTGAGCCTTGTAAGCATCCCTGCTAGTGTTAAATGGATTGTCTCAGCTCTTCAACTGACATATTCTGCTGGAGAGCTTCTTCTTTTACTGGCCAGATCACCAGATGAATATAGGAGAAGGAAAGACTTAAAATTAACATTGATGCAGCCATCACATCTAAGACATGGAAAGCTGCAATATAATAAATGTTTGATGTTGGATTTAATACCACTTTAACTTCTGCAGCACTGAAAGATTACCGCTGTGAGGGGGGTTGATAGCAGCAGCCATCGACACAAGGGACAATTAGAATTGTTAAGTACAGTTCCTAATGTTTAATTAAAGGCTAAGTTCACTTTTTTTCTAAAACCCAGCTCCCCTATGTATCAAGATACCATTAATGTAAAAAATAGAAGCTTTCTTTGATTTTGAGAACAATGCCTTACCTTAGCAATGGCTACATTTCTTAGAAAGCTTCAGAGACTCCCTGGTATACAGACAGAGGCAGAAAAAAACAGTAAGGCACAAGAAGGTGTTTAGCAGCTGACCTCATTAGCACACACCCTTCACCCATTAACTAAGATTTCACAGCATCTCCAACATTTTTCTATGCATGCATTTGCCTGGCTTCCCCAGGGTCCCTTCAGATGGGCTCAGGCTGCATGCTAAACTCCCTGGGGACACAACAGCCCACTGGACACCCCTGATGTAGTGTAAGGGCCTGTCTGATTGGAAATAGAGTGATTGGATAGATGGTGTGTCCTCCTATTATAAAGTTTTGGTAAATCTAAAGGAAATTGTACAGAAATTGTACAATCAGATTACATTGTATGGCCATATTTATATACCTAATATTACCTAATTGCGCTTTCAGTGTCATAAATTTTTAAAGGCACATCAAACACAGAAGCAAACATGCATTTTGCCACATGAAAAAACAGGTGACAAACGCAGTAAAAAGGTGCAACTTGCACCACGCCAAAATGTCCCATGAGCTACTTTGTCACATGTAGTGCAGCCCATTGAAGTCAAGCTGCCCTGTGTGTGTCACTGGAAAAATTAGCCTAAAAAAATGCGCTCACCTTACTCTAGGTGTGAATGGGGCCTGAAAGTGAAATTGGTGTGTTTACACAAGAACAATGAGGCTCCATTCACATCTGTGTGTTTCCAAACACATGGCAAACCACACAGAAAATGCACACTTTGTCATGCATTGTGTTGCAGTTTGTGTTGTCATTACATCTTAAAGGCACGTCAAGTGTGGCAAACACACCAAAAACTGTGGTAACACACCATGCCCTGGTCCCAAAAAAGTTCAGGAGCTTCTCAAATGAATGGGCTGCCCTAAGCATGATGAGTGAAAATGTTCCAAAACACCCAAAACAAACACATGCAGGAATGTGAGTTTTCATTATGTGGAGATGTGAACAGGGCCTGACAGCTGAGTGTCTCCCTCCACTCCCTCCTATGTACACTATATTGCCAAAAGTATTGGGATGCCTGCCTTTACACGCACACGAACTTTAATGGCATCCCAGTCTTAGTCTGTAGGGTTTAATATTGAGTTGGCCCACCCTTTGCAGCTATTCTGTGGACTCTTTGTCCACAAGGTTTAGGAGTGTGTCTATGGGACCATTCCTCCAGAATCGCATTTGTGAAGTCAGGCACTGATGTTGGACGAGAAGGCCTGGCTCACAATCTCTGCTCTAATTCATCCCAAAGGTGTTCTATCGGGCTGAGGATAGGACTCTGTGCAGGCCAGTCAAGTTTCTCCACCCCAAATTCACTCATCCACACTATATTGCCAAAAGTATTGGGCCACCCCTTCAAATCATTTGGTGGAGGGGAGATTATGGTGTGGGGTTGTTTTTTGGGCGTTGGGCTTGGTCCCTAAGTTCAAGTGAAGGAAACTCTAAAGATGTCAGCATACCAAGACATTTTGGACAATTTCATGCTCACAACTTTGTGGGAACAGTTTGGGGATGGACCCTTCCTGTTCCAACATGACTGCGCACCAGTGCACACAGCAAGGTCCATAAAGACATGGATGAGCGAGTTTGGGGTGGAGGAACTTAACTGGCCTGCACAGATTCCTGACCTCAGCCCGATACAACACCTTTGGGATGAATTAGAGTGGAGACTGTGAGCCAGGCCTTCTCGTCCAGGATCAGTGTCCGACATCACAAATGCACGTCTGGAAGAATGGTCAAACATTCCTATAGACACACTCCTAAACCTTGTGGACAGCCTTCCCAGAAGAGTTAAAGCTGTTAGCTGCAAAGGGTGGGCCAACTCAATATTGAACCCTACGGACTAAGACTGGGATGCCATTAAAGTTCATGTGTGTAAAGGCAGGTGTCACAATATTTTTGACAATATAGTGTACCTGTATAAAGATGGACATACACTATGCAATCTCTATACAATTCCATTAGATTTACCAGAACTATAGAATAGGAGGACACACTGGTGGTATTGTAATAAGGGAGGTGAGTTCCAGTATGGTGAACACACCCTATCACACCCTCTTCTTTGATACAAAAAGGAAGTGAAGGCTTCTGGGAGATGACCAAACAGGAAGTGAAAGCAGAGAGAATCTTCAGGAAGTAATGGAATCCTTTTAAAAATCCAAATAAATTGACAAGATTTATAACCTCCTGTGAATAAGGTAAGTGAGAAAAAGGCACATTGGGATAACTGGGCCAGAAATGGTATTGGATAAAGCTTCTATTTATTATGAAAACTGAAATTCTGCCCGAAAAAGGTGAACCTATCCTTTACCTATCCTTGATCTGCGTCTGTCTCTAAAATAATATCTCGTGCCCTTGCCATGAAATTCTTGATTATGCATTTCCTATTATAGGTGACAACACTATATTCCTGTCTCCCTATTGTTCTCCTTTGTTGTCACCCACTCACACACTCTCCCAACTGAGACTACAAGCAGTCATTGTACATTATGCATGCATTTGTCATTGACTTGGGAAATAGCGTGCAGCGGTTAGTGAAGTGCATGTGTTTAGACATGAAGTAGATGCAAGGACATTGTAGGAGATCAACACCTCTTAAATACAACAAAGGAAAAAAAGATGAAAACAAGTATTTTATTAAAATAAAATGGTAATTGTTTATTATACAGAGTAAATGCTATTTAGTATGCATGTGTGTTTGGTGTTAGGATGATTTGACTTCACTGTTTTCTGAGGCACTAAGCCAGGTAGATCAGGAGTTCTGTGTCAAACAAACAAGTGATGGCGCCCTATATGTAACATCAAAAGGTGAATAGCTGCCCCTTTAAATAAGTGATGAATACCTCTTCATGAAATGGAAAAAGTATATATAATAGTGTAAAGGTTTTGGTGCTTCACCATGTGTAATCATAAATATACATCCATATCTCTTTAAGAGAATGTGGGGTTGTATACACAACATGATTCAATGAGTGAAAAAATGACATACAAAAATGATAACACAATATAAATGCAAAATAAAATCCAATGTGACTGTGCCCAACACCAATTGTATAAAGTGCTTCTAGATTCATATATCTTCTGATTGCTTCACCACGGGTGCTCAGAGGGTAGATGGCAACTCACCAAAGATGTTTGACCCCTTGTTACAGGAGGTCAAATTGCACTTTTAGAAAACCAGATGGGTTCCTGAGCTCCCACCATTCCACTCCAATGATCCCTCAGGTTAAAGCTAGAAAGTAAGAGTACAAATTGTACAAGTGTAAAAAAGTGTTTGACCCATTGTTACAGGAGGTCAAATTGTGCTTTTAGAAAAAGTAGATTGGTTCCTGAGCATCCACCATTCCACTCCAATGATCCCTCGGGTTATAACTAGGAAGTAAGAGTGTACTCCACCAGGGAAACAATGAAGGACTTTAGAGTGTAGTAGGTTTATTTGATGTTTAAAATCAAGCAAAAAAATATTGCCCTCACATGTATTAGTGGCTGAACCTGGCACTATGGATCTACAGCATGTGCGTATGTGGCCTGTCAGTTTAATGCCGGCGTGCACTCTATGCCTCGTTCTCAATACTGGGCCTTAGTAGAGGTCACATGGGAATCCGGAAGTGACGATTCCCCGCTCCGACTTACGATTCACTGTATATAACCTGAGGGATCATTGGAGTGGAATGGTGGGAGCTCAGGAACCCATCTGGTTTTCTAAAAGCGCAATTTGACCTCCTTTAACAGGGGTTCATACACCTTTGGTGAGTTGCCATCTACCTTCTGAACACCCGTGGTGAAGCAATCAGAAGATATATGCATCTAGAAGCACTTTATACTATTGGTGTTGGGCACAGTCACATTGAATTTTATTTTGCATTTATATTGTGTTATTATCATTTTTTTGTGTGTCGTTTTTTCACTCATCGGATCATGTTGTATATACATCCCCACATTCTCTTATAGAGATATGGATGTATATTTATGATTACACACAGTGAAGCGCCATCACATTTAGACTATATATACTTTTTCCAGATTAGGAGTTCTGTCCTTGCTCTGACTTTCATTTGATGTTTGCTTGTTTTAGGTCCATGACTTTTATGCACTGAAACCAGATAAAGCCACAAAACTAGCATTTTGTGCAACAGGTGCCCACGTAATTCTCATATGGCAAATGTACTTTAAAGAAGCTCTTGAATGTATGGATAGCCTCAAATCTAGTATCTACTGGTACTTGGGAAGGTGGCTTTTCCATGTCTCTAGTGCAGCTGTACGGGGAATAGGTGTTAACATTCATACTATCCTGGAGCAGAATTGAATTATTTACTAAACAATTCTGTTATAAATATTGTGGATTCATTTTTTAAAGCAGAAATTGTAGGTAAACAAGTATTGTTTTCCTTAGCTAGGTTCATCTATTTAATCATACAATTTTTTGCAAATAAACATTCCCCAGACTGGTGTTTTGACACATTGGTATCTTTTGACTGGACTTAGGGGTTGTTCACACCATAATGCAGTTCGGGAAACCAACGTTCCATGCATGCTTCCCACATCACATTCAAAATGTATGGGTGTGCATTCTCCTGCGGGTGTCAATGCCACCCCAATGCAGATCGCATAAGCTGTGCATTTGCCTGCACCATATCACATAGTACTGCAGTGCGATTTTGAAAGGTAGGGCATGCACTATTTTTGGTGCGATCCCATGTAAATTCATATGAATGGGCTGAAAATTTCACTGCATTGAATCACACAGGAATGCGGACCATGATCCCGTGCAATTCAGGTGTGAGCCTGCCTTAAAGTGGTATTGTAGTCACCAAAAATAAAAGAAAAACATTAGCAAAAGAAGAGGTGTTTTATACTTGGAAAAAAAGGGGGTAACAAACTGTGCTAAAGTAAACACCTATGAGTCATATGCAAAGTATGCAATAAACATCTATGAGTGATATGCAAAATATACATATGGAAGCGGAAAGTCTCTTATACAACATCAAGATAATAGAATTAAATAGAAACATTAGACTCGCGCTAAACCTGTGAAATAGGTATAAACCATGGATAAGTAAAATGTGCAAGTCATTAACAAGGTGACGTCAGCGCGTCGTCCTGCTCCACCCCATGCGTTTCGTAAGAAAATTCCGTCATCGTAACGTTGTCGTGCCCCTGGATGATGTAATTCTCTTATGAAACGCAGAGGGTGGAGCAGGACGACACGCTGATGTCACCTTGAGCTACTGCTTGTGTTTCCAGTAGGACGGGTTTGTCCAATTGTATACGACCGACACAACGGACTTCAGGCTTTCCTTATGTTTCTACCTTTGTAAGTGTGTTTTCTGTTAATTACATTTTAAATAAACCTGAAGGTTTTACACTATCGGAGCCCTATGTTTTTTTACATGCTGTGCACACCCTTTGGGCTTGTCTACTAATGAGGTGATCTGAGGATCCAACAGCAAGTCAGCACGTTTGGTGTATTCCAGAGTCACAGCCATTATATGCCTATCATGATCCTCTGTAGTGGGCGATCATGGTCATTTGGTAAGAAGTGATTTCTTCTATAGCAGTGGTGGATCACATGTTTGTATCATATAGCAGATGAAGAGTCATCTTACTTTTGGATGGACTTGATTCCCAATTCGTGCACAGGTGGATGTTGCTATTTTTCAGCCACTCACTGAGACTGTTTATTTTTATTTTATTTCTAACTTTAAAATGTATTTTTCATTCACAGTTTTTTCTATTACTTAATGTATTTTGTTCGCTTGATTCACAATTATTGACATTTGGTGTCTATGGGATTCATGATTTATTATTTGTGTTTCACTTGTCATTTACATTGAACTGTTAATGACTTGCACATTTTACTTATCCATGGTTTATACCTATTTCACAGGTTTAGCGCGATTCTAATGTTTCTATTTAATTCTGTTTTATACTTGTCTCTCTCCTGGCCAGGTCTTTTTTCTGCTCTATTTAAAGCGATAGTAAAAGTTTTTATTCCACATGTTACACCTACCTGCTCTGTGCAATGGTTTCGCGCAGAGTGGCCTCAATCTTCCTCTTCTGGTGTCCCCAAACGGCACTCTCAGCTCCTCCTCTTCTCCATGTGCCACCATAGGAAGCCGCTTCCTATAGTAGCACAAGTGTGGGCTCAATCCCAAGCCGGGCTGTGTGTGTCTCTTGACGCGTACAGTGCGCCTTGTCCCCCACCTTATGCTCCCTCCTAACAGAATCTGATTAACAGCAGCAGGAGCCAATGGTTTCTGCTGCTGCCTCATTCTCTGTGAGGAGAGATTAGCGCTTGATAGAGAGCAGGTTCAGTTAACTACTTGGGGGGTGACAGGAGGAGAGCTGAATATAAAAGGTTTTTTACCTTTTTACAGGGAATGCATTAGGGTAAAAAAGCCTTTAGCTTTTACAACCACTTTAACTGCTATAGTCTTTGTCAGAATCCTCCACATTCCACAGTTCTGGGTATTGGATGCCTGTGTCCCCTGCCTTGCCATGTGGTTCCATTCTTTGTTTATTTAGGACACAGCAGTGCTGTAGGGTTATGGGAAGATACCACACCTCACAGTGGGGAAGACAGGTGGAGACTGTAGCACATCAAGGGGCAAGATGCAGCAGCTGCTAAGAATAACATTTATTTATTTAATTTATTTTATTTTTTATAATTTTATTATTTCATTTTTTTTTAATACAAGGAACTGTGTTTAAGATTCTTTTTGGGGTGATGGCAGTGTCACTTTAAAGCTGGACTTCAGGCAGATGAAGTTATATATTTATTACAAATGCATTTAATGTATTTTTAAATACAACCAATGTGAATACCTGAATTTGACTAATTTCAGCTTCTTGTAATTCTTTGCTTAGCAGCAGTTAGAGGGGGAAAGGGTGGGGAAGTTTAAAGGTATTATGAACCCACCTTTCCTGTACCTTGTCTTTTTGACCTGCATAAGATGTGCATTGACCATGTAGTCACATGGGGATTGATTGGAGAGTGTGAAAAAGCTGGTGCTGCTGTGCATAGAAACCAAACAGCTTCCAGGGTTTTTTGTCAAAGCTTAATTGAACGAGCTGAAATTAGAAGCTGATTGGCTACCGTGCACAGCAGAACCAGATTTTGCACTCTTCAGTTTTAGTAAATCAACCCCACGGTATCATTTGATGCGCTGAATGCACAGACTATAGTAGAGTAAGTTTTCAAATTCTGGTGTCAGAAGTTTCTGTTTTTTGTTCAAACACGAGGCATGTGACATGGCACTGCACAGGTTAATACATGGCCTTTGTCTGAAATGTAAGAACTGACATTTCTTGGGAAAGAAACTACATATCCCACAATTTCTGGGTCTCTCATTCTAGTGCTCTACAGGTGAGAGCTAACTAGAAATTAGAACTGAAACAGGCAAAAGCAGGCAGAGCAATTAACAGCGAGCACAGTCATGCTGGTTGTGTTCTAATGCATCACTTAGGAAATGGCAAGGCATGTATTAGACTCTGTGTGATCTGGAAAAAAAGTGCCTGTCCCTAGGGACTAGGGTGCCCACATGTCCCGGCTTGCCCGGGATTATCCCGTAATTTACATCTTTGTCCCCGGTCCCGGCCAACTTCATTCCGGGACAATACAGTGTCCCGGAATGAAACTGACAATCTGGGAACAGGGGCGGACCGAACCGCCATAGCGCTGGCTCTGGCTCCGCTTCCACCTCCTCCACCTCCTCCTGATTACTGGTTGCTATAGCCGCCTGGCATCTGGCAACCAGTGACGTCACTGCCCAGCGTTGAAAGCGGAGGAGGATTTCACTTCCTCCTCCGCGCTAGTGCTGCTGGGAATCACTGCTGGTTCTTTCACCTCCGGCTCCAGTGAGTGACTGGCTTGCAGCTTGTGTGGGGTGTTTCTGTTCCCACACGCTGCGATTACAGTGTGTACGGCATCGCTCCCTTCCTCCCCCCTCCTGCCCACCTCACACTAACACACGGACTGAAGTCCCCTCCCCCTTTTCCTCGGCTCGGATGTCACAGACAGGAGAAGGAGGGGGAGGAGAATGGACACAGGACTCAACAGAACGGGACATGCTGATCTGAGGTTTGTACAGAATATTAATGCTTGGCACTTGTAGGAGAAGGAGACACAGAGACAGGGGGCAAGTTGTCAAAGAAGAATACTTGCAGTGATTTTGGGGGATAAGAGCATGCTGTATGTGCTAGGGGGCACTTTAGGAGGGGAGATATATTGTGCTGGGGGGGTCAGATCTTTTATATAACCCCCCTTCCAGCATAATTTCTCTCCCCTCCCAAAGTGTGCCCCCTAGCACATACAGCATGCTCTTATCCCCCAAAATCACTGCAAGTATTCTGTGACAACTTGCCCCCTTCCCCATCTTCAAAGACAAACTGGCTGCTATTGAGGGGAAAATTGTACCATCTGGAATCCTGCGAACTTTGCTAGAGATTCAGGGCAATTCTGGAGGAGGATGTAAGGGGGCACTCTGGAAGCACTAAGGGGGCACCCCAGAGGACGTAAGGGGGCTCTGACTAAGTTAGTACCGCCAGAGTGCCCCATTACATCCCCCCTTACAACCTCCAGGGTGCCCCCTTACATCTTTCTGAGTGCCCCACCACCAAAGTGGTATAGCAGTGGCTGACAGACTATCAGGAGGTGATATTGCACTCCTCTTCCTCCTCTCTCCACTAACTACCCCCTGCCATAGACTCCATACTCCTCTCCTGTACATATTACCCCCCGTCATACACTCCACACTCCTCACCTGTACATATTACCCACCATTATACATTCCGCACTCCTCTCCTGTACATATTACCCACCATTATACATTCCGCACTCCTCTCCTGTACATATTACCCACCATTATACATTCCGCACTCCTCTCCTGTACATATTACCCACCGCCATACATTCCGCACTCCTCTCCTGTACATATTACCCACCGCCATACACTCCACACTTCTCACCTGTACATATTACCCACCATTATACATTCCGCACTCCTCTCCTGTACATATTACCCCCCGCCATACACTCCACACTCCTCTCCTGTACATATTACCCACCGCCATACACTCCACACTCCTCACCTGTACATATTACCCCCCGCCATACACTCCACACTCCTCACATGTACATATTACCCACCATTATACATTCCGCACTCCTCTCCTGTACATATTACCCACCATTATACATTCCGCACTCCTCTCCTGTACATATTACCCACCATTATACATTCCGCACTCCTCACCTGTACATATTACCCACCATTATACATTCCGCACTCCTCTCCTGTACATATTACCCACCATTATACATTCCGCACTCCTCTCCTGTACATATTACCCACCATTATACATTCCGCACTCCTCTCCTGTACATATTACCCACCATTATACATTCCGCACTCCTCTCCTGTACATATTACCCACCATTATACATTCCGCACTCCTCTCCTGTACATATTACCCACCATTATACATTCCGCGCTCCTCTCCTGTACATATTACCCACCATTATACATTCCGCACTCCTCTCCTGTACATATTGCCCACCGCCATACACTCCACACTCCTCTCCTGTACATATTACCCACCGCCATACACTCCACACTCCTCTCCTGTACATATTACCCACCATTATACATTCCGCACTCCTCTCCTGTACATATTACCCACCATTATACATTCCGCACTCCTCTCCTGTACATATTACCCACCGCCATACATTCTGCACTCCTCTCCTGTACATATTACCCACCGCCATACATTCCGCACTCCTCTCCTGTACATATTACCCCCCGCCATACATTCTGCACTCCTCTCCTGTACATATTACCCCCCGCCATACACTCTGCATTCCCTATTTAACATTACCACATTCTGCACTATACAAGTCATCTCAGACTCTCTTTAAGAACACCCCCTTTAAGCCAATATTTAGTGCAATTTAAGACATGTCCACAGTTCATTACGACACACTTTGCGCACCATATTGTTCTTCTTGATGCCTAGGGCCCACTTTTGATCTTGCACACGGGCCCTCTGATTTCGTACGTCCCTGCCCCAAAAATCGGCAAAAAAATTTGTCAAAAATCATCTTTTTTTTTGGGGGGGGGGTCCCTGAATGGCAGTTTGGAAATGTGGTCACCCTACTAGGGACAAGCTAGCTGAATGATTACTTGGCCATAGGGGAATCGATCACTACAGAATTCATTACAAAATAAGGCAAACAAACAACACATGGAATATAACTACACTATTACCTAGTTAAACAATGAAAATATGTTAAAATGTCCAATGCCTTTAAGTGCTAGGCCTTGCATTTCCATGTGTTGGCAAGGAACATGTTTACAGGTAGGGAGAGAGCAAAGAGATCATCTAATCAGTCTAGTACTGCTCTTTTACTATCCAATCAGAGAATGGGAGCAGGTGCGTTGCTCAACTGCAGCAGAGTAATGTCAGGTCACCAGGCTGGCTGTACGGAGTAAATAAAATGAGTGAGAGGACATAAATACATATCTTTTCACTTGTACATATACAGGTTCAGATTTATTTATCCATTGATTTTTTTATCAGTACAAGAAACTGAAGACTGTGCCAAGAAATCCAATTCTTGAATTGTTGTGTACTCTGCATGAATACAGCAAACTGACCTCCATTTTCTTTTGCTCTTTCAATACATTCCTCTTTTACGATTCTCCACTCATAGTCTATCTTTCTTTTTTCTATCTCTTTCTCTCCAGTTATGAGTTAGTATATCCTAATTACAGACATGTTCTTGGTATAGTTTCAGGTATTTGTCCATATCTTTGCATCTTTTATGTCCATATCTGCTGAATCAGTTATGTCATTTGTACGTTTGTACTGCTTTACCGATATATTTATATGACTGTTTGCTCTTTTCTTCATCTTTATCTTGTTCGTCCAAAAACCTTAATTGACAGCTATACAAACTAAAAAAGCCAGATAAAACAAACATTTCAAACTCATCCCTATTTTCCCTGACATCTATATTACTCTGATTCTGTGGTTGCATTGAATCGGTAACCTGTCTACATTTAATTATCCAGAGAATGTAATATAAAGTTGTCGGTAATTAACAGGGTGAGTGAGCAACAGGCAAAAAACAAAATATGTGTAGCGCTAAGGAAGGGGATAAAAAATGTAGCCTAAGAACTGACAGTTCAAAGTTCATATGTTGACAAAAACGTCCTGGGAGAAAAAGATGGAAGTATAAATTCCTCTGGAACAAATTTCAACTTCGGTGCAAATCCTCTGTAGAGGGAGCCCACACACCACCAATGATAATAAAGAGGCTTACCAGACTTGGTGGACCCAACAAGGCCCAACAAGGCATACGCCAAGTGAGGTCAAACAGGCTTAAGTGGTGCTGGGCTGGAACGAGTGCAGAGGAGCAGGGATGGAGGAATGACTTCCATGTAACTGTGTTCCTCCGACGTGGTCTGGCTCAAAGGTCGTGTCACTCGAAACCGTGTTAGGATAAATGAAGAAAAAGAAGGATGGGCCAAATAGTGTGAATCCGTATAAATGAAAATTTATTTAAAATATATATAATATACACTCACATGAAAAGTGTCTAAAAAACAGTGCTGTGAAGAAGTGGCGACAGTGGGGTCCTACACTGTCGCCACTTCTTCACAGCGCTATTTTTTAGACACTTTTCATATTGTGTCCGGGGACACAGCAAAATCTGATTACAGGTGTTTATGCTTCAACCTTTAATATCAGATTCATCATGTAAGGTTTGATCCCCCTGTTAATGCAGCAGCAAATGTGAAGACCTGAGGCCTCAAGCACAAATATCTTGCCACTGGAGGCTCTGAGAGACATACAGTACATGTTGTCCTTTGGGTTTCAACCTATGGTGTCCAATGAAATTCTATCTTTTGGGAACCAACTTTGGCCTCTAAAGCTCTTCATATGTTCTCAGGTCCCTCTCCCCACTTACTGTATGGGATGAGATTGAATTGTGTTAAAAATTCCATATATATCCCTACAGAACAGACAGGCAGTACATAGGACCATAGGGTGAGTACGTGGATTGAAAACTGGCTACAAGGGTGAGTTCAGAGGGTGGTGATAAATGAGGCATACTCGGAATGGTCAGAGGTGGGTAGTGGGGTCCCCCAGGATTCTGTGCTGGGACCAATCCTGTTTAATTTGTTCATAAACGACCTGTAGGATGGTGTCACGGACCTGGCCGGGACGGAGGCTGTTGGAGAGGACTGTATGCAAGCCTGTTGCCCACCGATTACGGGCCCTAGCATTTGGGGGAATGGTGCTCTCTGTGAGCTGTATGCCTGGGGACCCTGGGGTTGATGTTACTATGGATTCAGCTCCATGTCCCCCCAAAACATACAGACTCTGGAACCCTTTATATGCCATATTAGAATGGTGACTGATTTATACCATTGGGACTCGTACTGTTAAATGCTAATGTCATCAATTCTGCTATAATGTGTTTAGTGTGGCTCTAAGAGTCTTTTCACCCATTGTTGTTTATGTTAATTGAGAGAGCTGATCACATTAGCCACCAGCACTGGCTAATAGACGAATGGTCTGGGCTGAGGAGGGGGGAGATTGTTGTTTGTATTGTTAGTTGTAATTAGCTCCAGCTATTGTGTTTATATTAATGTGTGAAGCTCGGTGCCTACAAGTCTGTCATCTGGTCTGGGTACATTTTGTAGTAAATTAGCTCATGTTAATTAGGTTAGCGTTGAGTCATCCCTGCTGTATAAAGGTCTGTGAAATCTCAAAATAAAAGGCAGTTCTGATGTACTCCAAGACTGGTGTTGTCTAGTTCTTGGGGTTCCTATAGCCAGATCCATTGGACTCGTGTTCCAGAACTTAGGAAGCGGTATATGACGAAGCACTCAAGCGGAGTGTGGGGCGTTCCATGACATTGGTGGCAAGCAGCGGGAAAGCTTCCTGAAGTCTGAAGTCTGGGACATCCAAACCTCCAACTGGATCCAAGATCAGCATAGCAGACTTCAGTCACCCCAGCGGAGATATGGACCTGGCATCAGAATTCCCGGGGATGCTGCGGATCATCCTTTCAACGTACACCAGGACTGTGTCTGAGGATGAATACCTGGAGCTCAGGCAGCTGATTCGGGTGGAGCTCTGGATTGCAGCCCTCCGTCTCGCTGGTATAAAACAGGGCAAGTGCTTTCCAACCCAAGAGCAACGGGCCAGTGACCAACGGGCATTGCGGATGGCATTCCTGGGAGAGCAGCCCCAGGAGCAATGGGTGACTGAGTTGGACAGGTTGGTCCAGCAGGAGATAGAGCTGGACAATCGTTATCGAGCTCTGCAATGGCACGCAGAGGAGGGATATTTAGGGGAGACAACAGAATGCTCTCCGGAGGGATATGACTTTGGCGGCCCTGGATTGCTGTGGGAGAACCTTACAGATCTTTTTACGTTTGGCGATGAGGGGGAACCTGACCTTGAGGACATGAGAGACTATAGAGAGTCTATGCTCGGTCTTGCAGGGGTCTCAGAGCTCAAACCTGATCTGGACCATTTGCTAAGGAAGGAACAGCATCTGGAAAGGGCATACAGGAAACTGCTAGAACAAGTTCAGCAGCATGCCAGAGGATCGGCAGTGGAAAATCCGGAGATTGCCGTCCCCAAACCTGAAGTGCTGACAACAGGGCAGAGCTCTGCTAACCTCTGTCCAGAAATGATAGCATCTTCTGGGTTCCATGGACAGGAGATGGTGAACCTCTATTCCCAGACATCAGTTGCAGAGACATGGGATTTGATAGACTTTTCTGCTGAGGAAGAACAACCTGATGAGCCTCCAGCAGAAGAGCTGCTATCAGGGCCAAAGTTCACTGTGTTCTGCCCAGCACCAACAGTGGCTTCGGCCTTCCTGAGAGAAGAGGTAGTCGGCCTTTCTCCCACAACACTGACAGGGACATGTGATTTTCTGCCAGCAGCATCTATGGAGTTAAAACAAACTTCTCCAGCTGAAGATCTGGTAACTGAACAGAGGGTCCAAGACCTCTGTCTCACACTTTTACCACTTCCAGAGACTGGGGATTTAATAGACATTTCTGTAGAGGAGGAACCACCTAGCAAACCCCCAGCAGAAGTGCTGGCAACCGGACAGAGGGTCCAAGACCTCTGCCCCACACCTGCAACAATTGTGGAGGCTCAGGGTGAGAAGATGGCAATCACTTCCCAGCAGCAGATACAGGGGGAGAAGGGAGAGGAGGTGTGTGTTGTCCCTCCCCAACAGTTGGCCAGGGTGGAGGAAGTGGGCTTTCCTCCCCAGCAAAGATCCGTGTACCTGGGAGACAGTACCATCGACATGTCGTCCCAGCAGCCAGATGAGGGAATGGAAAAGGAAGCAGCCGGCTCACCTCCCCAATGGCAGCTACACAGTTTGGGAGGGGAGGAAGCCAGCTGCCTGCCCCAACAGTTAGCTGGAGCAGAGGATGCGGAGTCCCCAGCAGAAGTGCTGGCAACAGGGCAGAGTGCTACCAACCTCTGCCCAGCACCAGCAACAACTACAGAGTTCCAGGGAGGCGGGGCAGTCGGCCTCCCTCTCCAACAGTTAGCTGGAACAGATGGTGTGGAGTTTCCAGCAGAAGGGCTGGCAACAGGGCCGAGGACTGCTGGACTCTGCCCTCAACTAACAGAGGATGGATTTCCTGTGAAGGTGGATGGGACTTCAGTCTCCACCTGTATACCCCAGGGATGCTGGACAGTGGGCCCCGATCCCCAACAGCATGACAGAGAGGTTGGCTGGGTGAGTGATACTCTGTTTGGAATAATTTATTTGGGGTACGGTGTGGGTACAGGCAGTAGAGGACTGGAGCTGTTTACTAACTTCGGAGTCAACCCGTCTGGGGTCTCCTCCTGTGTTAGTCTCCTGCCGAAAGGGGAGAAATGTCACGGACCTGGCCGGGACGGAGGCTGTTGGAGAGGACTGTATGCAAGCCTGTTGCCCACCGATTATGGGCCCTAGCATTTGGGGGAATGGTGCTCTCTGTGAGCTGTATGCCTGGGGACCCTGGGGTTGATGTTACTATGGATTCAGCTCCATGTCCCCCCAAAACATACAGACTCTGGAACCCTTTATATGCCATATTAGAATGGTGACTGATTTATACCATTGGGACTCGTACTGTTAAATGCTAATGTCATCAATTCTGCTATAATGTGTTTAGTGTGGCTCTAAGAGTCTTTTCACCCATTGTTGTTTATGTTAATTGAGAGAGCTGATCACATTAGCCACCAGCACTGGCTAATAGACGAATGGTCTGGGCTGAGGAGGGGGGAGATTGTTGTTTGTATTGTTAGTTGTAATTAGCTCCAGCTATTGTGTTTATATTAATGTGTGAAGCTCGGTGCCTACAAGTCTGTCATCTGGTCTGGGTACATTTTGTAGTAAATTAGCTCATGTTAATTAGGTTAGCGTTGAGTCATCCCTGCTGTATAAAGGTCTGTGAAATCTCAAAATAAAAGGCAGTTCTGATGTACTTCAAGACTGGTGTTGTCTAGTTCTTGGGGTTCCTATAGCCAGATCCATTGGACTCGTGTTCCAGAACTTAGGAAGCGGTATATGACGGAAGCACTCAAGCGGAGTGTGGGGCGTTCCGTGACAGATGGGTAAACAGCTCAATCTCTGTATTTGTGGATGACGCTAAGCTAAGAAGGGCAATAACTTCTCCGCAGGATGTGGAAACCTTGCAAAAAGATCTGAACAAATTAATGGGGTAGGCAACTAGATGGCAAATGAGGTTTAATGTAGAAAAAATTAAAATAATGCATTTGTGTGGCAAAAATATGAATGTAAATAAAATCAATAGATGGTGCTGCACTCTAAGCGATAAATCAACAATAATAGTGCTATGTGCTAAAAAACTGAATATAGAACTCCAATGCAATATACAATAGTGACAATGCAAACACATAAAAATATTATAAACTATATAAAGTGCTACGTGCTGACAAGATGAATATAAACTCCTGTAAATAAATAATGTAAGAGTTAATGATATCTATAATGGATATATAAAAATAAAGTGCTGGTGTTAAATGTGAAGTCCAGATACACAGAAAGTCTTCAGATGTATAATAATGAGCAGGGTTCTGCTCCAACTGACACTCTGTGCAAATATGATAATGTGACGGTGGTTTGGTGACTTTTTTCCTCAGTGCAATTACACCTCTATGTGCATTGGCCCCTTACCTTACCGCTGTCAGGTAACAGCGTAAACGTGTACAATAGAAATCCGGAAATCCAGGATCCTGTAATAGGTCCCACTGAGGGCTTTTTCTCTATGCAACTCAACAGTGATGGATTAAAATCAACAAAAAAGAATATATACACCTCTTCAACGCCCTCAATATGAATGCAATCTACTCACTAGGGGGTGAACCTCTGGGGGAATGTAGTATGGAAAAGGACCTGGGGGTCCTAGTAGATGATAAGCTCAGAAATGGCATGCAATGCCAAGCTGCTGCTAACAAAGCAAACAGAATATTGGCATGCATTTAAAAAGGGATGAACTCCAGGGATAAAGCGATAATTCTCCCACTCTACAAGACTCCTGTCCGGCCTCACTTGGAGTATGCTGTCCAGTTCTGGGCACCAGTCCTCAGGAGGGATGTACTGGAAATGGAGCGAGTACAAAGAAGGCAACAAAGCTAATAAAGGGTCTGGAGGAGAAAGTTATGAAGAAAGTTTGCGAGCACTGAACTTATTCTCTCTAGAGAAGAGACGCTTGAGAGGGGATATGATTTCAATTTATAAATATCATACTGGTGACCCCACAATAGGGATAAATCTTTTTTGCGGAAGGGAGTTTAATAAGTCAGGTAGCTACTCACTAAAATTAGAAGAAAAGAGGTTTAACCTTAAACTACGCAGAGGTTTCTTTACTGTAAGAGTGGCAAGGATGTGGAATTCCCTTCCACAGGTGGTAGTATCAGCGGGGAGCATCAATAGTTTCAAAAAACTATTAAATAAGCACCTGAATGACTGCAACATACAGGGATATACAATGTAATACTGACATACAATCACACACATAGGTTGGACTTGATGGACTTGTGTCTTTTTTCAACCTCATCTACTATGTAACTATGTAACTATGACAGTGCACAGTCCACATGAGCTTTGCTGCCTAAAGGAGAAGTCCAGCCAAAGCTCGTTTGGCTGTACTTCTCTTATAGATCACAGGAGTGCAGTTCATTCTGCACTCCTGTGACATGTTTTCCGCAGAGAGTGGGCTGAAGTCTGCTCTCTGCTGACATCACAGAGTCGGTCAAGGCTTGGCGTCATCACGACCACGGAGTCGGGATCTGCCCAGATCCCTGGACTGACACCAGGCTCAACCTCTCAGTGAGCCGCTGAGATCCTGAGTCGGCTGCTCCCGCCACCTCCACAGCCCAGCGTTTCAGTGAGCGAGGAGGACCAAAGCAGAGAGATATGACTGGCAGTCACCAGCTCTCTGCTCTGGGAGCTGTAAGAACCGAACAATCAGTGGTGTTCGATCGCTTGGTTCTCAGTTTAAGAGGCGCCGGGGATAGATGCAGCATCGGGGTAACCTTACCTAGGTAAGTATGAATGTGAAAAAAAAAAACATACTTCTCTTTTAACTGCAGACAGGAAACATGCATGTTATTCAGGGGAAAAAGATAGAGCATACCATAGATGCAGCTACAAACTTATGAAGAATACTGCCATCTATTGGTTGAATAATATATAACTAAATACCGATGTACAGTAGTTGTTGCACAAAATACAATTCTGTATTCCAACAGATTGTGTACTTGACTGGATGAGTGCAAAATCAACATTACCCACTAACTTCTTCTTTCTATTGAAGGAGCAGATTTAATATCTGAGAAGTGAGTTCATTTCTTTAATTGCAAGTATCAGCCGGAGAATCAAAAGATAACTGAATATTTGATAACAATAAGTACATATATGAGCCATATAGGAGGTTTTGGGATTGTAGGAAGTTATTATTTTCATAAGATACATGTACAATAGGAAAGAGAGAGCTGAGCAATGGAACATAAATCTGTAAAATATGTTTTAATATGAATAGGAATAAAACATTGTACATTCTTAAATGACTAGTTTGCTGTTGAACTTATGAACTTTGTACCCTATGGCATGATTCTCCATTTATATCCTTTCTTTCTCCATTTCTATCTTTTATCTCTTTCTCTCCAGTTATGAGTTAGTATATCCTTGTTACAGACTTGGTATATTGTAGTGGCTGCAGCCAACATTTCAGTTATTTGACCATACTGAGTTTTTAAGACTGCTGCATTTCATATGTTATTTGCACCATATTTACTGCTTTACTCTTGTAACTATATGACTGTTCTCTTTTTTTCTTTTCCTTTCCTCTTCATATTGTTCATCCAAAACACTTTAATGGAAGCTGTGCAAATAAAAAAGCCAGACAAATGTTGCAAATTAATCCCTATTTTCATTGACAAATCTATGTTACACTGGTTCTGTTAACATAGTCAGCTACTTATTTACATACAATTATCCAGTGAATGTAATATAAATTTGTCAGCAATAATGGGATGAGTGGGCAACACTGAGTAAATTCAAGTAGTACCTAGTGCAAAATCAACCACAACTGGTATACAAAACTAAAATTTACAGCAATGTTTCATGTCATTTACTGACTTTTTAAAATGCTGACTTTAAAGCAAAAATCTCAATCTTTAACCCTGTCGCTGCCAGGCTCTGTGCTCCATTTTGTACACTGGCCAGACCATTTTTGCACTTTTTCCTATGTTTTTTTTTTTTTTCACTTATATTGTGATTTATTTGTGAAAGACCCTCCCCCCCCCCCCAAAACCATATATTTTCTGAGAGCACATGATAAGTAGAATAAAAAGAAGGTGCTACTGATTTTTTAGACCCTGCAGTATTTGCGCAAATGTTTATTAAACCAATATATTTGCACAAAATACACTAAAACCATTATTAGCAGATAAAAACACAGCTAAATTTACAAAATTCCTGTCAAATCCCTACTAAATATAAAAGATTAACCTGTATGGAGTTAATAAATAACAACTATTTGTAAATTTAAAATTTTGCCTTTTTGCAAAATGGTGAAAATCGAACATACCCAAAAAATTTGCTAATAATCTGGAGGTTTTCATTTTTCACTTACAGCTTTCAGAATTTGTTAAAAAAGACCCCTCAAACTAGACATTTTCTAAAAGCAAATGGCCAGTAGAATTAAAAAAAAAGTGCTATTGATTTTTTGGGCCCCGCAATAATTGTGCAAATGTTCATCATTACGCTATTTTCACTAAAATAACTTACAAAATTCCTGCTAAATTAGTACTAAAGCCTCGTTCACATGTGGCATACTGAAGTGTACGCCCATGGGGGAACCATGTTTACCTGCACAGGGATGCACAGGTGTTTCGTGCATACCCGTACAGGCAGTTCATTTATGTCAATTGGGATGCAACGGCTGCACAGGCATAGCTGCTGTTCCCAATCTGACATCCGCGTGGGTGTGGGTACATGCCCCTGAACGCAGACAGTGTAAGCTCAGGGACATGTATGCGGACCTACATGGATGTAAAATTGGGAGCAATGGCTCAGTTTGTGCAGGCGCTACATCCCAAATGACATCAATGGGACGGCCAGCACAGAGATGCAGGGAACACCTGTGCATCCCTGTAAAGGTATGCTGTGTATGCCCTGTGTGAACAAGACCTTAGGCCCACTGTACGCAAGAAGACCAATAGGGTCTACCTGTCCATTTTTCAGGTGGGCCCAATCAGACCACCCATTGTTCTCTATTGAGAGACTGATATAAATGGACATGTGTGCATTTACACCTGCCTCCATCTGATCCAGTCCGCTAAAAACAGACGGATGGGGATTTCATTCCCCATCCATCTAGCAGATCATATCGGATGGCATCCGATGGAAATGGATAGGCGGTCCATTTCCATCCGACCATCCCATAGAGAATAGCAAGCTGTGTCCGTTTCCGCTCTGCATCAGTGGTGCGGACACGGACCCCTGCTCAGCGGGGATCAGCAGACAGATCCCCCCCTGAGCAGGCGGATCTGCTTGACAGAGTCCGCTCCATGTGAAAGGGGTCATATCAGGAGCGGCCGGTCCATTAGTGGCACTGGGGCATCGCTCCCCTGCAGGGCGCCGGACTCAGACGTTTGTATGAGTTGGGTTTTTTTTCAAGCCACATGATTAGAGCCTGAGGCCTCCAGGTTGCCATATTGCATTTCCTTTTACAGAAAATTGCAGCACTGCAGATTGAAAAGGAAAGGTAATGTTTAATGACATTCAATTACAATATGAATTGTGTCACAATTGGATATGCTATATTTATTTTTATTTGTAAAATATTTTTCCAACGGAGGTGGGGTGTTATATAACAAAATACAAAACAGAAACACATCCAACATCAGGAGGACAAAAAATGTACCAGCCAAACATACTCAACAAATATAATAGAGAAGAGAGAAAGTCCACAATAGCCTCTTCCCATTCTTCTTTCAACAAATATAGTAACAAAATAACAAAAGGTCAAAAAAAAAGTTGCGTGAAATGTAAAGCAAAATATATCTACAGTTTTAGATCTGTTGAGTAATAGCATAAAAAATTGTTTCAATTAAAAATTGTAGGCATAGAGTATCCTGAGGATCATACTTCCATTTTTTTATGTGTTTGCAGATTACTTTGTACACACATAATACACCTCTAGGTTCCCAGGTTATATTTTATAACTAATTGTATATTTTCTGAGCAGCTGTCTAGATCAGTGCTGAATGAAATGTTAAATGCATTTGTAGTCACCTTTGACGTTTTCTACTTAAATCCATGTAATGCCCTATTCTGATTCCACTTGTACAGATGTCTGGTACTTTGATACACTAAAAAATGAAGTTCTATTCAGAGCAGAAAAATATATTTCTGTATGTCTCTTATGATTGTCAATCTTTGTAATGGATAACCTTTTGCATGCAGAGATTAAAAGCGTTCCCTTAGAAAAGGTGAAGAAAGGAAATGCAGTGTATCGACGGTTACACATGTAACAAAACAATATCAATATCTATGAAATAGCAATATGTTTATTTATTGAGAGGAAGTCATGGAGTGTTTTGGATACCTGGCTCAAACATCTCCCATAAGGTTTTGTTTGCACAAGCATTGGCTCTCAGAAGGGCGATCTACAGTGGATTGTTGTTCAGAGGGCATTTGACAGGTGGTGAGGAAGCATTATGTAGCCTCCTCACCACTTGTTTTAATCCCTAAAACCAGAGCCAGTGCACCACCACCATGTGCATTGCACATGGTTAATGGGTTAACTGTTGGACAGAAAGAGTCAAACTGCCGCACGCCAGTACAGCTCGAGTGCACAATCAGTAAAAACGGCTTCAGGCCAGCTCCATCTAGGCCAATCCTCTGATGTGTTTCATCCCATCCACAAGTCTTAGTTATGGAAGAGCTTGAGCTTTAGCTAGAGCTAAGCCCTGCAGGTGGGGCAAAACGTGTTGGAGGGCATAGCCTGGATGGAGCCAGGCTAAAGCTGCATTTATTGATTCTGCACTTGAGCTGTGCTGGTGTGCAGGGGTTTGACTTTTTCTTCCCAAGCGTTTCTGCACAGAGATGGGACAGGGTTTGTTTTCACCTGCACATGATAGTGGGAGTCACTGGACTTTTGGATGTTTATCTAGAGCAGCGCCCCAAGTTATGCATGGGGGGATATTTGTCGCAGCACCGCAATGTGTACACCCATGTCTACTTCCTTTACAGCTTAAGAGGGTGGTAACAATGCAGCCCCCCAAGCTCAAGCATATATAAGGCCTAAGCTAAACTCTAGCCAAAAATAATGTTTTCAATATGCTGAAAATGATTAGCCTATTAAAAACTATAATAATAAAATCAGCTTTTGCTGTAATATTCAATACAGACATTTCCTGACCAGTATTTTTTTCTGCCGCTAGATGTCTTTAGTCTGATGGCCAATATCATTCAACTCACTTTCTCAGGTTATCCTGGACCCATCCTAGCCTATGAGTGGACAGTGAAGGGAGAAGTAGCACAGCCATGAGCTCATCTCTCTGTTACTCTGCTTTCTCTTCCTATCAGCATGCTTCTGCACATAAACTCATTGGCTCCTTGTACTGCTTCTTAGGCCCCTTTTCATACTTGCGAATGGGGCTGCGTGTGATCATATGGGTGAAACTCAGCGGGGGTTCCTCTGGGATTAGCCAAGTACTTTATATCAGTAGGCACCACATCTAAGGACTGGTAAACCAAAATATATTACATTTTTGCTTTTGGATTTAAAGTGTAAGTCCATCCTAAAACTAAAATTGCTGCATCTACAGACATGCACATTCTAATGCCCCGTACACACGGTCGGATTTTCCGATGGAAAATGTCCGATCGGAGCGTGTTGTCGGAAATTCCGACCGTGTGTGGGCTCCATCGGACATTTTCCATCGGATTTTCCGACACACAAAGTTGGAGAGCAGGAGATAAAATTTTCCAACAACAAAATCCGATCGCGTCAATTCCGACCGTGTGTGGCCTGTTCCGACGCACAAAGTGCCACGCATGCTCAGAAGAAATTCCAAGACGGAACAGCTCGTTCTGGTAAACTTAGCGTTCGCAATGGATACAGCACTTTCGTCACGCTGCAATGTTAAAAATGGTTTAATACAGCGCATTCTCTTCTTTATAATGTGACAAGAATTAAGTAGTTTTGCTGCTCATATTCACACACACTTCTCACAAAGTTTTATTTTGGTTTTTTTATTGGGATTCCCTGAATATATTGTTATTAGTTGTCACATCTGACATAATTTTTTTTTTTTATTTAATTTTTTTTTGGGATTTTAAGCCTTTTTTTTTATTTAATGTTTGTATTTTTTCAAAGGCTGATCTTTGTTCAATGTTATTTTTATTTTTACTCCAGAATATTTTTGTGTGTGTTTTGTGTGTCAAGTTACCCCAACACCATTGATATCTTGTATTATTTAATCTCCAGGAGATTGTTTGTTGTTGGTGTCCCTTGTTCATTTCACATTGTATATTTGCAATGTACCTGAATCCTCACAAACAAACTGTCCTTTTTGAAGTAAAACACATAGGAGAGTATAATTCAAAACAAAAATCCTTTATTAAGGGATCAGAACCAAACAAAGAGGAAGGCAACACTGGATCAACATGAGAAATTAGCGAAGCCTGGGACCCCCACGGCAGACATCAATTCTTGAACATCAAAATTGGTGACCTGAGGAGTCCATATGTAAGGGAGGGCAGTCTGGTCCAGAATTCGCAGAGATCCAGATAGCAGCAGATGACATGTGTGTCCCCAGGCTGTGGTACCAC
Source organism: Aquarana catesbeiana (assembly GCF_042186555.1). Taxonomy (NCBI): domain Eukaryota; kingdom Metazoa; phylum Chordata; class Amphibia; order Anura; family Ranidae; genus Aquarana; species Aquarana catesbeiana. The sequence goes on along the minus strand of NC_133326.1, from coordinate 91,519,306 downwards.
AAGAGGCTGCATTTTTTGGCCGATCAGACTGGATCCAGGGTCCTCACTTTCTGGTCTTCCTTTCACGCTTCATTCCGGGCTGTGGCTGTGCAGTTGGAGATGTGGCAGGAGGAGGAGTAGGACCTGGAGGAGGACTGGGAGGACCTGGAGGAGAGGGAGGAGGAGGACCTGCAGGAGGAGGAGGAGGACCATCGCAAAGGTGTGTCTGAGCTGTCATTTGGCCCCTCATACCTTTGTTAAGAGCCTCCAATATGAGCGCCTCACACAAGACTTGTTGTCCTTCCTCCATCCTCTGCATTTTATATGTAATGACGGCAGCAATGTCCTCCTCCACGGTCTGTCGTGCTCCCAGGACCTCTGTAGCCCTCCAAAAGAGTCCTTCGGTAGCCTCCTCTAGGGCACTCCTCCTCTTGCCACTTTCTCTTTTCAGGGGGGGTGGAGGGACCTGCAGATCAGCCGGCCAGCTCGGCCCGGCCACCTCCTGGCTGAGACTTCCCTGTGTATGAAAAAGGGACATGGTTTTAGTTGTTGCTTCATCAATCACAATCCTAAATTAGTACTCCAAACTAACATCTAGTTAACATCATTGCTTGGACAAGCAGAAATATTTAGAGGAATGCTATACCTGGCTCAATCTGGGCTCCTCCACATGTGGCCTGGAAGGCCCAGGTTGGGCATCGGAAGCCTCAGCCGGGGGGAAGGAAGCGTGGAAGGAAGACTGGAGAGGGATGGCCTGGGTTCAGTCTGGCCTGCCAGAAAATGCAGCCTGTCGTAGTACAACATCCTGGGGACATAGATGTCATCTGCTGCTCCGGATCTCTGTGAATCCAGGACCTTCTTGCGATCCCTTACATATGTGCTCCTCAGGCCACCAATGAAGATCTTTAAATAGGTGATGTCTGCCGTGGGGATCACCTGCTTCACAATTTCACACAATTGCTCCAGTGCTGCTTTCCTCTTTGCTTGGTTCTTGAAATGGGGGTGTTTAACCTCCCACAGACAGGGCATAAGATATCTATGAATACTGACATGAAGTCATTGTCTTTCACTAAGATATCCATGTTCACTGCAAGACACAACACAAGACAAAGCCTAATGTCAGACAAAACTCTCCTAATCTTGTTACAATATAGTCTTCAATGTAGAAGCAGTATAGGCACAAGTTTGTCTCTTACCTTCTTTCGATCGGCGCGTCCAATGCTCCTTCCTCTGCTCACAGATCATACGTAATACGCACGCGTGTTACGCTTTATACACACTGCGCATGCGTGTAACTCCGCCCGCCCCTGACGTTCTTTCTAGTCTATTCCCCGCCCCTTTTCGTTCGGCGCAGTGGGGGAAGAGCACATGGCGGAGTCACAGCAGGTGCGTGCTAATTGCAGGAACGAGGAGGAGGAGGAGGAAAGCCCGGATCCGGACATGTCCCGATCCAGAAGGAGACGTTTTAAGGCCACAAATATGTCCTTTGGGGAGATGTTGGAGATGGTCGACATCATGAAGAAGTCCGACTATGACGGAAAGTATGGGCCTTACCCCAACCCCAATATCAGAAAGGCCAAGATCATGGCGAAAGTGATCAAAAGTCTGCAGAAGAATTTCGGGGTATGACGATCGAAAGATCAGCTCAGGAAGCGGTGGTCGGACCTGAAATTGAGAGAGCCAGAGCAGTACCGAAAGATCCGGAGAGTGCTGCAAAAAAGTAAGTAGTTGTGCTGTGTTTCTATTCTTTCTGTCTTTATTGCGTTCGTGCTGCTCCATATGCTTTTATTAATTGTAACGTTTAAAAGGGCAACTTTAATGTTCATGGGCCCATTATTCGTTCGTATCAAACATTTTTCTTTAGGCCTCTAAAACACCATTGTTTAGGCCATATGCATTTTCCCACATTTTTTTTGGGCCTACTTGGATGCCAAATAGTTGTTTGTGTAGATGGGTTTGTTACTAGAATGAAATGCCAACTAGATTGTGTGTAAGGAGAGGACACTGAGCAGCTGTTTTCACATCTGGACACTGGAGCACTAGTGTGGGACACAAGAACACCATTTTTATTAGGGGGCCACACAGGTGCTCCAGTGTATACTATAGGGGGGTCTCCATCTGTGAAGCTTGTACTAAACAGGTAAAGTAGTGCAGCTTGACAAAGGCCAATAAAAAATACATCTTGGAACTCGGCTAAAATAGACAATTGTACACAACTTCCAAGCAATGTTTCCTATTTCTAGTTCTGCCATCAAATATCTGTGTGCTAATTATACCATTTTTGTTTTACATAGGGGAGAAAAGACTCGGAAGACACCCCTCATCCGAGGGGACCACAGACCCCCCACCTCTGGAAGAAGGGGAACTAACACCAACACAAGAAGAGCAGGAGGAAGAAGAAGATGTGGTGGAGATTGGCACCACAACAGGTGAGTGTCTGCGACCATAGACTCAGGTAAAAGAGATGGATGGTGGCAGATTTTTGATACCTGTTTTTGTTTTCTTTCTCTCTTTTTAGGTGATCGTGATGTGAGGGATCCAGAACGTTTCACATCAGAAAGTGCCCAGATCCTGATCGGGGAGATCATGGGGTGTAATGTCGAACTGCAAAACATACAGCAATAAATCAATGATGTTATTAAAAAAAATAATAACATCATTGATGTTTTGGGGCGAATTTAAAACCCCACAAAATCACTTTTTGGATTGTGGTCCAATCTTTTAAATATTTTTGCAATGTTTTGAAAAGCCAAATTTGGAGGATGCACACAGTGTGCCAACATGTGCTATCTGCCATCACGGGAGATCAATGGACGCGTTTTGGGGGTGCAACCCCTTCCTCAATTATAAAGTAGCATTGAGGAAGGGCTTGCTCCCCCAAAACACATCCCTTGATCCCCCCTGATGGCAGATAGCACATGTTGACATTCGTAAATTGGTGTGCATCTTCCAAATTTGGCTTTTCCAGGGATGATTTCCCCCCATCTGAATGCTATATCAAACCCAGTTCCTAAATACTGATGTCTGATATAGCCTTCAGGTTTTACCTAATGTGAACTTTGTAAGTTCAAGTTTTTTGGCTTTCTTGTTGGTTTTACACAGGCCTGTTTTATCTGAAATGGACATTTCGATTTTTGATAATGCAAAAATTGTTATACAACAAACATGTTGGTTTGTTTTAAAAACCATTGGTAAATGCACAAGTGATTGTGCAGGTATAAAAAAGTTGCTTACTCAAGAATGTGAGGATTATTGTCTCAACACTACAATACAACACTTTTGGGGTGATGTAATTGCTGTTTTCTGCAAAAATGGATGTTATTTCCTAAGGGCAAATCCTCTTTGCACTACAAGTGCAGTTTCAGTGCAGTTGCAAGTGCACTTGTAGTGAAATGTGTTTTTGCATTTAGGAAATAACAGCCAACAGTGCTTTGTATAAGGTTACACAATCACGACATTTTCTGGACTCAACACATTTCTGTCAGGGTCAGCTAAAACAAACACAAGCAGTAAATGTCCACCAAGAATTTATTTTTTTTTTTATTATAAAAAGGCTTCACAGATTGTCTGGCATATTGATAGCCCCCCTACCCGCAAAGAACTCCAGGTAGCGTAACCGGACATCACGGGCACTCAGGGAGGGCAAGCCAGGACGGCCACTTTCAAGCGCCGTCAGTGTGGTTTGATGTAGGATTCCGGCCTCAGGCCCAACTGAGCCAGCATAGTTGGCCGAATGTTTCCTTAAAAAGTTATGGAGAACACAGCACGCCAGTATAATATGGTTCAGTTTATACTCCGCCATATGGATGGGTGTCAGAAATAGTCAGAACCGGCTGGCCAGGATTCCAAATGTGTTCTCCACCACTCTTCGGGCTCTGGCCAGCCGGTAATTAAAAGCCCTCTGTTCCGGGGTGAGGGTCCTCATTGGGAATGGCCGCATCAGGTGGTCCCCCAGCGCAAACGCTTCATCAGCAACAAACACAAATGGGAGTCCTTCCACATTGTCCTCTGGAGCTGGCAAGTCTAAGCTGCCATTCTGGAGATGCCTGTAGAACTCCATCTGGGCGATGACTCCACCATCGGACATCCGGCCATTCTTCCCCACGTCCACATACAAGAAGTCGTAATTAGCTGACACCACCGCCAACATCACTATACTATTAAACCCCTTGTAATTATAATAGTACGACCCCGAGTTGGGTGGTGGGACGATGTGGACGTGTTTCCCATCAATTGCCCCTCCGCAGTTAGGAAAGTCCCACCGCTCGGCAAAGTGGGAGGCCACAGTCTGCCATTCCTGTGGCGTGGAAGGAAACTGTTGAGGAAAAAACAATAAACATTACTATTTTTACTCAGAAACATGGCAAGCAGATTATACACAAACATTATGGGGCAACCTCCAGATAGCATTTACTAAGGGGAATTTAACAAGGCCAAAGTATAAGGTACACCTATCATATTCCCTCCCCCCCCCCTCTCATGGGCCATTTCTAACATTATAGGCGGTGTGTGGAAATCTTGGACAGGTAACCCTCTTCACTTCATTGAGAGATGAATGCCTAAATAATGGGTATTACTTTGAACAGACCCTCCTTAGTTACACTATTGGCAGACCACTGGACAGGTAAGAAGTGTCATAATACAAAGATATAAATACACATTGTACACATTTGAGGACATTTGTACATTCTGCTATTACCTATCAAGATAATAATAGGATACAAAAACTTTAAACAGTACCATTGGAAAGTATACAGGCAGGCCCTTGCACTACATGCTTTGGGGAATTCATCCATAAATCTGAGCACTAAAGAGGTGGGTATAGTGTGTATGGGTTTTGCAAAGTCAGCAGACAGATGATTGAGGATAGAGAATTGGGATCAGCTGACTTAGCAGTTGGGGGAGGGAGGGTTACTAAAAATTTTTGGGGGACACCACAAAAAAAAACCTCTGGCACTCTGCCTGATTTTAAATCAAAAATAACATTTCAAAACATTTTAGGGGGTGTTAGGGGTAAAGCACTATTATGGAGCTGATAAAATACATTGTTAAGTGACTACATGAGGTGAATATAGGGCAGGAGACACCATGCTGGGGAGGTTAGTGAAGGGCAAATATGTATGAAGGACATAAAATAATAATTACATAAAAATCCAGCATGCATGAGAACAAAGGGGACATTCACAGCATATTAAAATCATGGTAATTAGGGAATGAGGAAAGAAATACAATATATTAGCAAACATTCAATACAATAAAATGTGATATAAAAGGATAAAAATCTTACCTTCATATACTCCTTCTGTAGGACCTGGATGATGGCAGAACAGGTCTCTGGGATAATGATCCCCAGAGCCTGGGGGGGAGATGCCTGTCGAGAACTTCAAGTCCTGCAGACTTCTCCCTGTGGCCAAATACCGCAGGGTAGCGACCAACCTCTGCTCCGGAGTGATGGCTTGCCTCATGCAGGTATCCTGCCTGCTAATATAGGGGGTCAGCGAAGCCAACAGACGGTGAAACACGGGGTCCGTCATCCTGAGAAAGTTCCTGAAATCATCAGGATTATTCTCACGGAGCAAAGGCATATGAGAGAACTGGTCACGCTGAAGCAACCAATTCTTGGTCCATGAACTCCTCCCCACCCTGTTCATGGATTGGACTTGTGTCAAGGTCAGGACCCCAACACCAAGCCCCCGCACAGCACAAACTCTACGAGGAGTACGCATACGAAACATGGCTAGAAAACGGTCGGCTGCTCAGAACGAAGTAACAGAACGCACTGAAGAACAGCAAGGCCTGTGAAGAGCGACCTGAAAAACAGCAACGAGCGGGCAAGATCGCACAGAAAACTCTGATACGAACTGACTGCATGCACTGAAGAGCAGATACAAACCCACAAGCACAAACTGAATGGCAGAAAACGATCTGAAAGCCAAGAGTCTGAAAAAGCGCGAATCGTCTCTCACCAAACTTTTACTAACACGAGATTAGCAAAAGGAGCCCAAAGGGTGCTGCGCTTGGTTCTGAACCGGCCTTTTCTAGTCTCGTCGTACGTGGTGTACGTGACCACGTGGTTGGCGAACAGAAATTCCGACAACTTTGTGCGACCGTGTGTAGACAAAATAAGTTTGAGCCAACATCCGTCTGAAAAAATCCTAGGATTTTGTTGTCGGAATGTCCGAACAAAGTCCGACCATGTATACGCCCTATAACACTAACATATCTAGCCCTGTAAAGAAAAAATCAGTATACATACCTTTTCTGAAGTCGATCCAACCCAATCTCCAGCGGAAGAAGCTCTGCAGAGGACACAGCCGACAATGGCTGTGAAATGAATGGAGAGAGACATCACCTATAGAGTTACTATGGGGATTCCTTTGTCGGACATGTCCTCTGCACCCACCTCCACAGCAAAGCCGCAGATAACAGCTTAGCATGGGATCGGGTCAGATCACCGGCAGAAAAGTTATGTATACTGATCTTTTCTTTACAGGGCTAGATCGGTTAGTGTTAGATTGTCGATGTCTGTAGATGCAGCGATTTTAGTTTTAGGGTGGACTTCTGCTTTAAGTCTATCCTTTAAGATTACATTATGCAGTACTTTTACAAAAAAGTGGTTGTAAACCTCAGACAATAAATATGAACAAAGCATATCCCTCTATAGTGTGTACTTGTCTCTAAGACCCCTTTCACACCGAGGGTGTTTTGCAGGCGCTATAGCGTTAAAAATAGCGCCTGCAATCCGCCCTCAAAAAGCTGCTCCATTGTCTCCAGTGTGAAAGCCGACGGTGCGCTGGCTGGACGTCAGGAAAACTCGATCAGTGACAGCAATATATCCTTCCTAATGGACAGTTTAAAAAACAATATATAATAATAATGTATTACTACAATATTGGGACAGAAGTAACGCGATCAATAGATCATACTGTTATAGGGCGTACACACGGTCGGACTTTGTTCGGACATTCCGACAACAAAATCCTAGCATTTTTTCCGACAGATGTTGGCTCAAACTTGTCTTGCATACACACGGTCACACAAAGTTGTCGGAAAATCCGATCGTTCTAAATGCGGTGGCGTAAAACACGTATGTCGGGACTATAAACGGGGCAGTGGCCAATAGCTTTCATCTCTTTATTTATTCTGAGCATGCGTGGCACTTTGTCGGTCGGATTTGTGTACACACGATCGGAATTTCCGACAACGGATTTTGTTGTCGGAAAATTTTATATCCTGCTCTCAAACTTTGTGTGTCGGAAATTCCGATGGAAAATGTGTGATGGAGCCCACACACGGTCGGAATTTCCGACAACAAGGTCCTATCACACATTTTCCGTCGGAAAATCCGACCGTGTGTACGGGGCATAAGTGTTTCTATTGACGTGTATATTAATTTAGCCTAAGGACGTTGGAATATGAGGAATCACCAACTGTCCGCCTTTCTATTATTGCCACCTTGATTTGCAGGTCTAGCTCTAGTCTATTTTAAAGTGTGCAAAACATAGAATCATGCAAGGTAAATTACCGTACGTCATTTCTGTGATAATACATTTACATTGCACAGAGCATTTTTCTGTTGCTCAAAGATAGACATGTACTAATATTTACCATGTACGTACGATGTGTTAGTATAATGCCAATAATGCTTATACTATCTTTATCAGTTAGAGATTAGGCACATCAGCCCAGGGCAAAGGGGAAGATTTCAAATATCAACCAGATCACGTTTGTGTTAGAACATGAAGGCCGACACTTCTGACATATAAGACACTAAAACACTATTTCTCAGGGATAAATTACACATTGCTGACAAACAAAATGTTAAAGTGCTACCCTTTAGGGCTAATCTGAAAGGGTCTCCATGGAGTTTTGGTAATCAGCTCTGTTTGATTGAATAAATCAGAGAGCCCGTCATCCTCTCCACCTCAGTGTGGAAGCTAAATACTGCAAATTAATCACACAGGATATTTTTTTTTTTTTGCAGGTTTTTGCAGACATGTATCCAGAATAATATATTTCTGTTCCAAATTTTTTTTGAAGTTTCAAGGGTCATAACAAGCAATGGTTTTCCCCTGCAGGGGTGACATCGAACAGGTATATAAAGAAACAATATGGAAAGTGTAATGAGTAACATTTTATTATTTTTATTAATTTTATTTCAGGTACTTATATAGCGCCATCAATTTACGCAGCGCTTTACATATACATTGTACATTCACATCAATCCCTACCCTCAAGGAGCTTACAATCTAAGGTCCTTAACTCACATTCATACATACTAGGGACAATTTAGACAGGATCCAATTAACCTACCAGCATGTCTTTGGAGTGTGGGAGGAAACCGGAGTACCCGGAGGAAACCCATGCAGGCACAGGGAGAGTACAGCAGTCTACATTGGAGTACAGCAGTACTGGAGTACTGGAGTACAGCAGTCTACATTGCTAGCCTTCATATCAGAAAGGAAGAGAGGAAGGAGGAAACAGAGAAGAGAGAGAAAAAATGAGAAAGAATACTGAAGAGGAGAACAGCCTCAAGAGAGGGTGAGTACCACGGATGCAGGACCTGTACAAACAAGGTTTAAAGCCAACCATAACTATTCGGGGGCAGGGATGTGATGGAGTAACTTATCCACGGCTCCCAGATTTCAAAAATTTTGCATGCAAATCCTTCAATATACCGGACATCTGCTCATCAATCATCAAAGCAGTTATTCTGGTTTTCACCCCCTGGAAAGCAACAGAGTCTTCCAGGCCTGTGCAATTGCTCTGTTGGCAGAGATAATGTACGAGAGCCAGCTGATCAAGTGTGGGCAAGATCACCATACAGTATATGTCGGACATCCCCATGTTAACCAAAATTCCAAAAACATCTGTCACTGCTGCCAGGATAAGCGTGAAGAAGCCTAGCCAGGACAGAGTAATATTTTTATGCAAACTCTCAAGGTCAGAATACATATTCATGTAGCTGTCACCAATATGTACTCCTAAAATAGGTTATATTTCCTATATAAGATCACACATTAATAAGGCCTCATACACAATGGATGTTTTTTCTGCTGCTCCAAGGGGCGCTTGGCATTTTCTTTCTGTCTCTATACACCCCTGTATGCTAGCCTATGTGCCCATGTACACATACAGTAGGCATTTAAATTAGTTTAGAGGCAGATGCATTTAGAAGCAGAAAGAAAAGCCCATAGCCAGCATTAATTAATTTCAGTGCTCCAGAATAAATTATTATTCTGGCCAATGAATGAATTAACCCCCAAGTGCTTGACTCACCTAAACGTTGCTAAATGTGTCTAAACGTGTCACGCAAGCTTACAAACGTCTAGTGTTTTTCTGCCAAAACTCTGCTGCCAGGACAAAAGAAGTCTAGGAGAGTTAGCAAAATGCCCAGTGTACATGAGGCCTAAAGATGTAGTTTTAACATTTGGTTTCCAAGTCATTCCATAAACTTAAATCTGATATTACATCTTGTACTGTATGTGTAAGTCCTGAAGTACTTACTGCACGTCTATATGAGTAGAGGGTTTCCATTAGGATACACACAGACCTTTGCCACTAAGAATCTGTCATGTTTTTATACTTCTGCTGCATATAGTTTCTGCTCTCCTGCCCTTTCCTTGCAGTAAAAGCATTCAAATAGATGAAAATGTTCAGTAGAAGCCAATGTACTATATATGGTTGCAAATGATGGCTAATGTAGCACCTATAGGTAGGTGCTAGAATTAGATAGATAGAATTAGTGTTGACTCACTGTGGTTTGAAGAGCTATGTTTTTGATGGGTAAATTTAGTTGCTCACTGTAATCAGTGCAACTGTGTTTGATTAGTTAGGTTTGCTCAGTGTGCTGCCAGTCTGATTGCTCCCTCTGTTTCCAGAGAGTTTGAGAAGTTTCTGGGTCATAAGTCTGGAGTTATTCAGATGGCAGCATGAGAAATTGATGCAGCCCCAGCCAATCACAGGGAGCTGACCCTGAAGGCATTCTGGAAGACTGTATATATTTTGTGAGCACACTGGTTTCTGGGTGTTTTCCTGGAGAGGATCAGTCCAGCCTGGAGGGCTTGCTGCCCTCCAGTGAGATGCTCCCCTGTGCCTGCTGTTTGAGAGGCATCAGGTGGGAAACCTAAGGGCCTAGATGCTGGGACCCTAAAGAGGGCTGGTATCACTGTAGAAAGGTGTCACTTGGAAGTTGTGAATACAGATGGTTCTGAGATATCTTAGAGACTTTTTGGCTGCTTGCCATTCCTCTTGTGCTGGAGAGTCATCTGTGGGTCTTTTTAAGGGGGCAACGGGTAATGTCCTGAAGAGCTTAGTCCTTAGTTGTCTGCAATGGGACTCTGCTCTTGTGGCTCTAAGAAAGCAGTTTGTATTCAATTACCACTACGACTACCTCAAAGCTAAAGTCCACTGTTTGTTGCAAGCATGAACTTGATTACAGCTTTTCCAGAAAAGAATATTTAGTCCTCAAGTTCTCAAAAAATAAAAACAACAAAAACAACACCCTTAGACTGGTCATTGGAGAAATGTGTGAGCCTGTATGCCTGGTTGTGGGGCGAAGCTTTTGGGAAAGACCTGGACAGTATTCCTGTGGCACCAACGGGAGTAGTGCTACGCTAATAAGCCTGAAGTGCATGAGTTCAGCATGTATGGGTCTGTAAAGGTTCTAGGGGGCACACAGGTTTATACAGCCACAAGGTGATATTTTAGACACATCCAAATGAGTAAAACTACACAGGATATCCAACATTATTACAGTTGTGTCAAAGCTTTAAGCTCAGATGGGGCGCACTAATAAAAGCCCCTCCAGCCCATCTATGGTAAATCGCTTTTCAGTGGGTGGTAGACAGGTGACTGGGAAAGGATATGTTGTTTCCTCACCACCTGTTTTAATCTTAAAAAGGCTGAACCATTGCACTGCAACCATGTGCACTCCACACAGTTACAGGGCTGTTGCAGTGCTGCCCCACCCATTTAAATGGGTTGCGTTTGGTGGCAGTACTGTCCACCAAACATAACATGTAGTTTAGTTTTTGCAATGGCCACAGTGCTGCATCACAGCCATGGCCTGTGTACAGCCCTGGTTAACATTAGCATTTAAAGTGAAAGTAAAAGAAAATCCCACATTTTCTGTTGTCCTCAGAAAAGTAATAGAGGGAAATCTTCCAATGGGGACTGGTGACTTGGGGGTCCCCAAGGGATCCCATAAGTTGAAGGGATTTCCTCTCAGTTTCTGTTTTGGCTGTGAGACAGGAGGTGAGGGGAAATCTCCCCAATGGAGCAGGGATGTCAAAAAATAAACCAACAGGGGTTATAACCCTCCCTTACGTTATCCAAAATTCATTTTGCCTATAGTTACACTTTAAGATAAATTAGAGAAACATATACACTGCCACTACTGACCTTTCTTTTTGAAAGGGCCAGGTGCTTGGTTGTCAAGCTGATATAGAAGGGTTAATTTACTAAGACATGAGAAATAAGATAAGATAATTATAAATAAGATTAGATATTGTAAGATAAAGATACATAAGACAAACTTTGAATAGCCAAGCAGGAGCAAAGGAAATTAAGAAAAGAGAATTTTTGTTTGTACATATTTGGTTGAGTAAACACCGTTTCATATAGTCTCTATTTTTTAAGGGTCCAGTCATCCTGTTGTTGCATATGTGAGTGTATTGAAGTGTTGTTGTGTGCCATGTTGAAAAAATTGGTGCGTGGCTGATCTTTTGGACGTTTTGGTGCAAAGGCAGCCTATTCATTTAAATATATCTTCCAACTGTCCCTGATTTCGAGGAACTGTCCCTGATTTGGAACAAAGTCCCTCTGTCCCTTTGCCTCCTCAATCGTCCTTCATTTTGGTCTGATCTATATCGTTGCATATAAAATGCACAATTTATCTTTCAAACAGTGCTAAACCTTTCATCCAATTTCTAAATTGCTGCATTTGATGCCACTTCAAAAGCCAGTATAAAGGAATAGTAGTGGTAAAAAAAAGCTTTTGTGGGTTTAACTATTTTTTTCTTTTGGAAAATTCTCGTTTAAGGGGGGGTGTTCTATGGCTACATACATTTGCTGATCGGTACCCCTTGAAAAGTTGGGAGGTATGATTTAAATAGAGTACATTAAAGTGGTTGTAAACCCTCAGATACAACTTAATCTTATCTAAAACTACATAACACAGGCAGCTAATCGCTGCCTGTGAAAGTGCACTTACTTGTGTAGTTTCTTTAAAAATCGTCTTTTTATCAGCGATGACGTCATGCGCGATTGCGCAGTATGCTCTTCCTTAACGGCATGTATAGCGTGCCGTTTCTTTATTTCCTGCATGTCTGTAATTGATAGTGAGTGAGATTCCCCTCTGAACGGCACAGAGGAGAAGTCTCGCGATGCTGAAAATATTCTAGTCTTCCTCATGACGCTACGGCACATGCGCAAGATTTTGGCAGTGATACAAACTAAGGAACGCTACGGCGCATGCGTGAGATTTCGGCAGTGATATGAACTAAGGGCGGAAATGACATCCGCATCGGCTTCGGAAAACCTAACTAAGAATGGCGTGGACGATACCCGCAAGAGACAGCAAGATAAAACTGATAAAAAAGGTACTTCAGGAGTAAAAAGGTACGTTCAGGAGTAATTTTTATATCTATTGCTTTGCAATGTTAAAAAACATATCAATATTAGAAAAATAAGATTTTTTTGGCGGGGTTTACTTCCTCTTTAACGGATTATTAAAGCTATTTTTTTTTTAAATAACAGACATGTTATTCTTACCTCCACTGTGCAGCTCGTTTTGCACAGAGTGGCCCCGAACCTGGTCTTCTGGGGTCCCTCTGCGGCTGTCTCGGCTCCCCCCCGCAAGGACTCAACACTTTCATGCGAGCTCCCTCGCATGGTGTTGAGTGCTTGTGGGTGCGCTCCCATGATACAGGCGGCGGCCATAGCCGCTCACTGTATCACTCGGCCCGCCCCCGTCGCGACGCATCATTGGATGTGATTGACAGCAGCGCGAGCCAATGGCTGCGCTGCTTTCAATCCATCCACTCTAGCCAATCAACGGCCAGGCTGAGCGGCAAAGAAGATGTCGGGAGTGAGCGCGGGACTTTCAAGGGGTCAGGTAAGTAAAACGGTGGGGCTGGGGGGGGGAGGTATTGACAGATGTTTTTTCACCTTAATGCATCAAATGCATTAAGGTGAAAAAACTTTTACCTTTACAACCCCTTTAAGACAATGCATGTTCATTCCCGCAAAAATGCATTAACACAATAAACTAGCATGCCAAGATGTGAATGAGCCTTTAGTAAATCAACCCCTGACTCCTAATAGTATAGATAAAAACTTTTCAAGCTTTTTGACAATTTTTATTGGCTTTGTGATTGTTTTGGGTTGATGAAGTGCAGACACCAGACACAGACATGTAAGCAGCATTTTCAAAAGACAGGACCCCCATATTTCTCAAATGATAAGTATACTTTAAAACAGACCAAAGTACCAGGATGAAGGCAAGACTTATAAGATCATAGCTTATTTCTTCTAATCACAAGAACAAGAAAATACTCCATCAAGTGGTACTAACATGCCACAGTCTGTGATTACAGGTATAGTGTCATCAGTCCTAGGTGTATAGTTAATAACAAGGATAAACTGGTACTTTGCTTGTTTCCACTTATCCTCACTTATATGAGTGATAAATGTTTCAATATTGGATTGGTAGAACAGTAGAAATAAAAGGAAATATACCCTGTTTTTTAATATAACAAAATACTATTCGTTTTTAAGTTTTCAGTAACACCGCCATAGCAAACAGAAACAAACAATAATAAAAGCAGCAAACAGGTGAATGCATATGGATAGATAGAACCTTGCAAATGATTAGTGTGTAGGAGGAAGATTCAAAACAATACACTTCAGATATTCATTTATAATATATAACAGTAGAAATAAAGGAAATATACAGTTTTTCAATATAACAAAATACCATTAGTTTTTAAGTTTTCTGTAAGGCTGCCATAGTACACAAAACAAATAATAATAAAATCAGCAAACAGTTGAATGCATGTAGATAGAACATTGCAAATGACTAGTGTGTAGGAGGAGGATTCAAAACAATACACTCCAGTAGGGATGAGCTTCGTGTTCGAGTCGAACCCATGTTCGACTCGAACATCGGCTGTTCGATCGTTCGCCGAATTGCGAACGTTATGGGCCGTTCGCGCTAAATTCGTGTGGCGCGTCACGGCCCATAATTCACTGCGGCATCGCAGTGCATTGCTGGCTGATGATTGGCCAAGCATGCACTATGACCCGCATGCTTGGCCAATCACAGCGCCGTCAGTAGAGAGAGCTGTAATTGGCCAAAGCCAGGGTGGCTTTGGCCAATTATGGCTCAGGGGATTTAGTACACACCCCACACTATATAAGGCCGCCTGCACGGCGGCCCTGTGTAGTGTGTGTTCCGGTGTGCTGAGAGATAGAGAGAGAGAGAGACAGTGTCATTTGATTTGAGTTAGATAGATTAGGCAGAACAGTCAGTCAGTTAGCTGCACTTACAGTGTATTGTGTATATATATGCATCCCAGGTGTTGCATATATATATATACACTGTATTCAGTTTAGCTAGATCCGTTCCTGTTATCTTCTATCTAGACTATTTACATTTAATGCAGTGCGTCCTGCTCACAGTGTTCAGCTAGATCCGTTCCTGCTATTTACATTTAGTGCAGTGCGTCCTGCTCACAGTGTTCAGCTAGATCCGTTCCTGTTATCTTCTAGACTATTTACATTTAGTGCAGTGCGTCCTGCTCACAGTGTTCAGCTAGATCCGTTCCTGCAATTTACATTTAGTGCAGTGCGTCCTGCTCACAGTGTTCAGCTAGATCCGTTCCTGCTATTTACATTTAGTGCAGTGCGTCCTGCTCACAGTGTTCAGCTAGATCCGTTCCTGCTATTTACATTTAGTGCAGTGCGTCCTGCTCACAGTGTTCAGCTAGATCCGTTCCTGCTATTTACATTTAGTGCAGTGCGTCCTGCTCACAGTGTTCAGCTAGATCCGTTCCTGTTATCTTCTAGACTATTTACATTTAGTGCAGTGCGTCCTGCTCACAGTGTTCAGCTAGATCCGTTCCTGCAATTTACATTTAGTGCAGTGCGTCCTGCTCACAGTGTTCAGCTAGATCCGTTCCTGCTATTTACATTTAGTGCAGTGCGTCCTGCTCACAGTGTTCAGCTAGATCCGTTCCTGCTATTTACATTTAGTGCAGTGCGTCCTGCTCACAGTGTTCAGCTAGATCCGTTCCTGTTATTTACATTTAGTGCAGTGCGTCCTGCTCACAGTGTTCAGCTAGATCCGTTCCTGCTATTTACATTTAGTGCAGTGCGTCCTGCTCACAGTGTTCAGCTAGATCCGTTCCTGCTATTTACATTTAGTGCAGTGCGTCCTGCTCACAGTGTTCAGCTAGATCCGTTCCTGTTATCTTCCTACTGACAGGCAGGCTTGTCTGGTTACAGTATATAAAGCTACCTGAAGAAAATTACAGGTGTTCTATTTGATCCTATTAGTACCACGGTCAGGCAGCTAGACTATTTACATTTAGTACAGTGCGTCCTGCTCACAGTGTTCAGCTAGATCCGTTCCTGTTATCTTCCTACTGACAGGCAGGCTTGTCTGGTTACAGTATATAAAGCTACCTGAAGAAAATTACAGGTGTTCTATTTGATCCTATTAGTACCACGGTCAGGCAGCTAGACTATTTACATTTAGTACAGTGCGTCCTGCTCACAGTGTACAGCTAGATCCGTTCCTGTTATCTTCCTACTGACAGGCAGGCTTGTCTGGTTACAGTATATAAAGCTACCTGAAGAAAATTACAGGTGTTCTATTTGATCCTATTAGTACCACGGTCAGGCAGCTAGACTATTTACATTTAGTACAGTGCGTCCTGCTCACAGTGTTCAGCTAGATCCGTTCCTGCTATTTACATTTAGTGCAGTGCGTCCTGCTCACAGTGTTCAGCTAGATCCGTTCCTGCTATTTACATTTAGTGCAGTGCGTCCTGCTCACAGTGTTCAGCTAGATCCGTTCCTGTTATCTTCCTACTGACAGGCAGGCTTGTCTGGTTACAGTATATAAAGCTACCTGAAGAAAATTACAGGTGTTCTATTTGATCCTATTAGTACCACGGTCAGGCAGCTAGACTATTTACATTTAGTACAGTGCGTCCTGCTCACAGTGTTCAGCTAGATCCGTTCCTGTTATCTTCCTACTGACAGGCAGGCTTGTCTGGTTACAGTATATAAAGCTACCTGAAGAAAATTACAGGTGTTCTATTTGATCCTATTAGTACCACGGTCAGGCAGCTAGACTATTTACATTTAGTACAGTGCGTCCTGCTCACAGTGTACAGCTAGATCCGTTCCTGTTATCTTCCTACTGACAGGCAGGCTTGTCTGGTTACAGTATATAAAGCTACTTGAAGAAAATTACAGGTGTTCTATCCCAGCTTAGTGCAGCTACAGGCCATTAGTATGTCTGGAAGGCCAAGAAGGAGAGGCAGACAGTCACAAGCCAATAAGAGAGGGCAAGCAGGCTCTGTGTCTAGTGCTGGTCGTGGAGACGGTGCATCCTCATCAGCACGTGGCCATGGGACACGCTTGGCCTTTTTTTCGGCAGCTGGCCGTGTTGAGCCGCAACATGCGGAAGACTTGGTCGAGTGGATGACCAAGCCGTCCTCATCCTCCTCATCCTCTCTCACCCATGCCCAGGGTGCTTTGTCTGGCAAAGCAGCGGCCTCTTCCCTCAGCTCAATGTCATCAGTGACTCCTTCCCTAGCTCCACCATGTCCTCATGAGGATTCCCTCGAACTGTTTGACCACAGTGTTGGGTACATGCTCCAGGAGGATGCCCAGCGTTTGGAAGGCTCTGATGACGATACTGAGCTCGATGAAGGCAGTAACATGAGCATGGACAGAGGGGGTGCCCAAGAAGGACAGCAATCTGGCAGTCATGCTCCCCCTGCTGCAGCATACTGCCAGGTTTGCTCCAGTGATGAGGAGGGAGGGGATGATGAGGTCACTGACTCAACGTGGGTGCCTGATAGGAGAGAGGAGGAGGAGGAGGAGGAGGAGGAGGAGGAGGAGGCGGCGGCACATCACCAACGAGGCAGGATGCCCTCCAGGGGCCAGCCTAAGGGCAGCACATTGACTGCATCACACCCCAAAGCTCCACATGTGCAGGGCGCTGCAGTCTCTGCGCGTTATTCAAAAAGTTCTTTGGTGTGGGCCTTTTTTGAGACGAGTGCATCAGATCGCACCGCTGCTATTTGCAACATATGTCTCAAGCGTATCTCGCGTGGCCAAAACATCTCCCGCTTGGGTACCACATGCTTGACCAGACATATGTTGACCTGCCATGCAGTTCGTTGGCAAGCGTATCTAAAAGACCCACACCAAAGAACAAAGAGGATCTCTCCTTGCTCCTCATCAGCTGAGATTTCCAACCCCACTAGACCTTCAGTCCTCTCTGAGACCTGCAGTGAGAGGAATGAAGGTGTAGAATTAGGTGTGTCACAGCCAAGTACTTGTGGGCAATCTGCTTTTGGTACACCGACGTCAGATTGTACCAGGCAAATTTCCCTGCCCCAGCTGCTGCACCGCCGAAAGAAGTTTGCTCCCAGCCATCCACATGCCCAGCGGTTGAATGCTAGCTTGGCAAAATTGCTAGCACTTCAACTGCTGCCTTTTCAGTTGGTAGACTCTGCCCCCTTCCGTGAGTTTGTGGAATGTGCGGTTCCTCAGTGGCAGGTACCCAAACGCCACTTTTTCTCACGGAAGGCGATTCCGGCTCTCTACCGGCATGTGGAAGGCAATGTCCATGCCTCGCTGGACAGGGCGGTCAGCGGTAAGGTGCATATTACCGCTGACTCATGGTCCAGCAGGCATGGACAGGGACGTTACCTAAGTTTCACGGCGCATTGGGTGACTCTGCTGGCAGCTGGGAAGGATGCAGGACAAGGTGCAGTAGTGTTGGAGGTTGTTCCGCCACCACGCCTCCAAAATGCTGATTGTGACACACCTCTCTCCTCCACCCCCTCCTCTTCTTCTTCCTCTATGGCCTCTTCCTCGGAACCAGCGGTGCTCCGTAGGCGTTCAAGGGGCTACGCAAGTACGCAGGCCAAAAGATGCCATGCGGTGCTTGAGCTGGTGTGCTTGGGGGACAGGAGCCACACTGGGGCAGAGGTTTTGTCAGCTCTGCAGGGGCAGGTTCAGAGGTGGTTGACGCCACGCCAACTTAAGGCAGGAATGGTGGTTTGCGACAATGGCACCAACCTCCTCTCTGCCCTCCGACAGGGACAAATGACCCATGTGCCCTGTTTGGCTCACGTCCTTAACTTGGTGGTGCAGCGGTTCTTGGGCAGGTACCCGGGCTTACAGGATGTCCTGAGGCAGGCCAGGAAAGTCTGTGTGCATTTCCGCCGGTCATATAATGCCAGTGCTCGGCTGACGGACCTCCAAAAGGAGTTTAACCTGCCCAAGAACCGCCTAATCTGTGACATGCCCACCAGGTGGAACTCAACGTTGGCCATGCTGCAGCGGCTGCACACGCAGCAGAGGGCCATCAATGAGTACCTGTGCGACTATGGCACCAGGACAGGGTCAGGGGAGCTTGGTTTTTTTTCCCCACGCCAGTGGGCCATGATCAGGGATGCATGCACTGTCCTGTCACCATTCGAGGAGGCCACGAGGATGGTGAGCAGTGACAGTGCATGCATCAGTGACACTGTCCCCCTTGTCCACCTGTTGGAGCACACGCTGCGTGGAATAATGGACAGGGCACTTGAGGCAGAACAGAGGCAGGAAGAGGAGGACTTCCTTAGCTCTCAAGGCCCCCTTTATCCAGACAGTGTTCCTGCGTGCCCGCCGATCACACAGGAAGAGGACGAGGAGGAAGAGGAGGAGGAGGAAGATTGTGTCAGTATGGAGGTGGAGCCTGGCACTCAGCATCAGCAGCAGTCTTTAAGGGATCAGTCCCAAGAAACACATGGACTTGTACGTGGCTGGGAGGAGGTGGCTGCGGACCATGTCGTTCTTAGTGACCCAGAGGACTCCGGACCGAATGCCTCAGCAAACCTACGCTGCATGGCCTCCCTGATCCTGCAAAGCCTGCGTAAGGATCCTCGTATTCGTGGTATCAAGGAGAAGGACCAATACTGGCTGGCAACCCTCCTTGATCCACGTTACAAGGGTAAGGTTGCGGACCTTATCTTGCCATCGCAGAGGGAGCAGAGGATGAAACATCTTCGGGAGGCCTTGCAGAAAGGTCTGTGCAACGCGTTCCCAGAGACTGGGAGGTTACAAACTCCTGTTTCTGGACAACGTGTTGCTGAGGCTTCGGTCAGTCAAAGAAGGAGCGGTGGAGAAGGTGGCCGTCTGACCGATGCGTTCAGACAATTTTTTGGTCCGCAGCCCCAAGGTATGATCGGTTCCAGCAACCATCGCCAGCGTCTGTTTTATATGGTGCAGGAATACCTAGGGGCAAGATCAGACTTGGACACCTTTCCCACCGAAAATCCTCTGGGTTACTGGGTCTTGAGGATGGATCACTGGCCAGAGCTTGCACAGTATGCAATTGAGCTACTGGCCTGTCCTGCATCCAGCGTTCTTTCGGAACGCACATTCAGTGCTGCTGGAGGCGTGGTAACCGATCACAGGGTGCGTCTGTCCACCGACTCGGTCGATCGGCTGACCTTCATAAAAATGAATGAGTCTTGGATCACCACCAGCTACCAAGCACCTGATGCTGATGTAACCGAATAATTTTTTTTGAAATCTCAGATCCCTTCAAAGACTGCCTATGCTGATGCTGAGTGACTATCCCTGAGTAATTATCCTCTTCCTCCTCAATCATCACGCTGATAGCTTGTAAGAACATTTTTGGTTCTGGGCGCCACCACCAGTGCCTAAGGCCCAATTTTTCAGCCCCTGTTTAACAGGGGCGTGTAATTACAATTTTTGATGTAATACTTTGCAGCAGGGCTCGTTCCTGCGTTCCAACTAGAGTGTCTGTGAGGGGTTGCAGTGTTGTGGCACCAGCACCAGTGCCTAAGGCCCAATTTTTCTGCCCCTGTCTAACAGGGGCGTGTAATTACAATTTTTGAAGCAATACTTTGCAGCAGGGCTCATTCCTGCGTTCCAACTAGAGTGTCTGTGAGGGGTTGCAGTGTTGTGGCACCAGCACCAGTGCCTAAGGCCTAATTTTTCAGCTCCTGTTCAACAGGGGCATGTAATTACAATTCTTGATCTAATATTTCACAGCAGGGCCCTGTGAGGGCTTACAGTGTTGTGGCCACAGCAATACCTAAGGCCCAAATTTCTGCTGAGTATATAGGGCAGGACCCTACTTTCAAACATCTAACTTACAAATGACTCCTACTTGCAAACGGAAGGAGACAACAGGAAGTGAGATGAAATCTACCCCTAGGAAGGGAAATTCTCTCCTGTAAGAGTTAATATGGGAAAACAATTTCTCCTTTCCACTGATGCTTTCCAATCCTTGTTCCACAAAAAAACCCAAATTTTCAAAAAACATTTTTCATTGGGACAAAAAAGTGAGGTGAAATCTTCTGAAGAGGAGGAAAGACAGCAAAACAAATGTCACAGGGGTGATAACCCTTCCCTATGTTTTCCAAAAAGCTTAGAAAAGATTTTTTGGCTGGAGCTAAACACGTTAAAAATGTTCAAAATTACAAACAGATTCTACTTAACAACAAACCTACAGTCCCTGTCTTGTTTGCACTGCTGTTCAGAGTATATAGGGCCTGGTGGCCCCACACCTTTCCTTATTTTAATTTGGGTGCGGGGTTCCCCTTAATATCCATACAAGACCCAAAGGGCCTGGTAATGGACTGGGGGGTACCCATGCCGTTTGTCTCACTGATTTTCATCCATATTGCCATGACCCGACATGACATTAAACCCGCAAGCAGTTTTAAATGAGATTTTTTCCTTTAAAAATGACATTTGGTGCAGGGACTGTTCTAAACATGGGAAACACGCGTCACTTTACAGGCATACTATAGACACCCCCCAGGTACGATATTTAAAGGAATATTTCACTTTTTTTTTTTACTTTAAGCATCATTAAAATCACTGCTCCCGAAAAAACGGCCGTTTTTAAAAGTTTTTTTTGCATTGATACATGTCCCCTGGGGTAGGACCCGGGTCCCCAAACCCTTTTTAGGACAATACCATGCAAATTAGCCTTTAAAATGAGCACTTTTGATTTCGAACGTTCGAGTCCCATAGACGTCAATGGGGTTCTAACGTTCGTGCGAACTTTCGGTCCGTTCGCAGGTTCTGGTGCGAACCGAACCGGGGGGTGTTTGGCTCATTCCTACACTCCAGATATTAATTTATAACATATTCTTATGATTGTAGGCATACATGTATATTCTGTATTTAAGTGGTTTAATGCTTTTATTTCTGATTGTTTGATTATCTATCTCTATGTGTTTTAAAGTCAAATGCTGTAACAGCATACTATTGTATACCATATACTGTATGTAGCTGACAGTACAGTATATTACAACACAAAGCACAAAATATCATTATCATGTAACTGTGAGGTTCCAATATTGCCATCTCTTACTTGAGTGATACCCATGATTAGATAATACATTAGCCTTCAGTGCTGGTAGTTTTTGGAACAGGGGAAGATACTCTACCCCAAATTTCTGGCATATAAAGGGCCTGTGTCAACCAGCTTTGATGGGCAAATGCAGCCTGCGTTTGACATCAGCTTGAGATAATTCTGAATACATTCATTTAAGTTCATTCCAGGTGCATTTATGTGCTTTAGACATGCAGCTGACCAGCTTCAAGCTGCTTTTGAATTCCTATAGACTTGTAGGGGGAAAGAAGCCATTATGAAATTACCAAAAGCCTATTGACACATGTCCTAAGCCTCATAATCCTTCCTGTAGCACTGACACTGACCCTACCTATGAATACTATGAACCCCTCTTTTGCATTCTCCTCTCTCCTGTGCTGGGAACCTCTAATTCAAAGAACAACCTCCTTGCTCTGCAACTTAGTGGCACTTAAATCATGGTGCCAAAATCTACTACTACACCATCTGGACCCTCCGTAATTATTAATGCAACAGCAAAGGGCTTCCACTTTGTCCAAAGTTGTAATGTTCTCATGGGGCTGCTTTTACTGGTAATTTTTGCTACAAACTAAACTACAAATTGATTAAACTTAGGAAGCGCATAGATGATTCGATTTTCTTTCCTTCTACCACCATGGGAGAAAGGAAAGAAAATAGCTTATTTCCCACATCAACATGATCAGTGTGCCTCCCGCAGCAGTATTGTGGGGGAGACCCTTATCGGCCAGTAGAATGCAAAGATTACTGCTAGTGGCTATAGCCACTGGCAGTAATCGCATGTAGAAAAATCTGGTTGGTTGTACCCAAGTCAATTGATGGATCAACTTGGGTACAATTAGCCTGCCCATGGATTGAATCTTAATATGCCTAAAGAAAGCATAATGAGAAATACTGCACTTGGAAACCAATTATGTTATACTTTTCAGTTAAAGGTAACATGAAACAAAAATTTGATGACTCACTATGAGAAATAACTCCACTTTTGTTCATTTTTAAATCCCAGCTCCAAAGTATGCGTTTCTTCAAGGCAAATTATAAGCACTTCCACTTTTCCCAATAAAAGCCATATCTAATCCCTTGTCTAGTTTGGTTTATGTTTGAAACATTCAAAAGCATTAAAAAAAAAACATTTCTAGGTAATCAAGCCATTAGTCAACATAATTAAAGTCTATACTAATGCAAAAAATCAACAGCCTTATGTCTGTTTCCTTGTATTTTGATATATTGTACGCACAACAGTTTGCAAAGACTCTTCATGAAATGTTTTAATTAGAATTACAAATGTACTCAAGAACAATTCAGAAGAAGCAAGCAGAAGCGTAATCTAAAAATGCGTAAATTGTCTTGTTTATCAATTAATAAACATTTCTCAGATTATTTATAGTACAGGATGGTTAAATAATGATGGCAAGCAGGATTAAATAATCAGTTTTTAAAGGGCATTTAATGTACTGTGGCTAATTAAAATACCAGTGTTTTGTTGCTAAGATAAGTATTTTTGCAGGATGTAAAATTTTATAAGTCTGTATTAAGATTCTACAGAGTAGGCTTTTGCTTTTAACCTTTTCTCTCTGCGAGAAATCTGAGGATGTTCAAAGTCACAAAAACTGCAAAACCATTACATTTTACAGAATCAACAAGCCAGAAGAAGCATATTTCCATGTGTTGCCGCATCAATGCAAAAGACTACGGCAGATTGCTTGCCCACTGATACTTCTAGCACCCAGCTCAGGTCATTCTCATTCTAGAAATTACTGCCAGCTGAACTTTGAACTTAGTCTGATTACTGTCATCAATGGTTTACTGTAATTAATAATTTATACATGTATTTATCATTAGCTAATAGCATATATAGTAAAGGATATTATTGAAAGGTGCAGAGAGATCATGCACAAAAGGTGTAAAGTCTTTGTGCTCCTTTTAATTGCTTTTGCTTGTATTTTTATGTGGGCTAAGGCACGGTTCCTTATGAAAATGTCAACATTAAGAAAACCTCAAGGCATAACTTGTAAAGGTTGGGATGGGGTTTAGTACCATCATATTTTAATACTGAAAATACTGGTATGTGTGTAGTGTAGCAGTAATGTGAAATTCCATGCGGCTTCTAAAGATTTCTTAATGGAGCTCAGCAACCAGTCAAGGTAGTAATATGAGAGCTGCCACCAGTAACGGGACAGGTTCGGCCAGGACAAGGATGTAAAACTGTGCCCCCCGCCCACTGCTAATATATTACACAGAATGGGAACCACTCTGCACCCATTCTCTGTACCCTTTGCTCTGGCTGCCCATGGTTGCCATAGAGCGTGCACTGCACATGCATGGTTAGTCATTAGCTTTCTAGCAGTTAGAATGTAGTTGTACATGCACAGTGAGTTTTTCGTGTCATCTGTTGGTGGATGGGGTGGAAAATAGGCATGTCGGAATATGATGTGACAGCAGATCTGGAGCGCTCAGTGAGGCTACCCCTCTTGCCCATCCCTTGTCCAGGCCCTGGCTGCTACTAGTGGCTTATGTTTTAAGGTGCACAATACAGGGCTCTCATTGTTTCTCTATTTAAGCACTTGAAGATTTATAGATTCTTAAAAAATGTGCCTAACAGCTATTAAAACACTTCATCGGCTATAAGCATGTTCCAGGTATATAACCAGTAAAAACATACAGTAGGGGCACAGGAGTGAATCTCACGTTCTTGTCTGAGGCTAAACGCCTCTCTCCCAGAAGGGCGCGATGGGCTCTTTTCTTGTCTAGTTTCAATGACATTGTCTCATTCTTACCCTGTACTAAGAATGTAAGGGCTGACGCTTTGTCATGACAATTTTCCTCCACTTCCAAGATGGAGTCGGTTACAGTTCCTGTGATTCCTCCTGATCGTATTCTGGCTGTGGTTTACACCAATCTCACCTCTGCTTTGGGTGACAAAATTCTTGCTGGTCAGCTTCATGTTCCTCTTGAGAAACCTTGTGACCGCTGCTTTGTCCCAGAGAGTCTCTGTACTGCTGTGCTCCAGACTTTCCATTCTCCCAAGGCTGCTGGCCACCCTGGGAAGAATCAACTCTTTTGGGCCATTTCCCAGCAATTCTGGTGACCTAGTCTACGTGTTGATGTAACTGCCTTTGTAGCTGCCTGTTCCATGTGTGCTCAGAGTGAGACTCCACAACACCTTCCAGTGGGCCTCCTACAACCCATACCCAATGGAGAGAGGCCTTGGACCCACCTGTCTATGGATTTCTTTGTGGAGTTACCCAACTCCCAGGGCAACACAGGCAGTGGTTGACCGGTTCTTGAAAATGTCTCATTCTATTCCACTTAAGAAGTTGCCCACTTCTAAGGAATTGGCTTCCATTTTTGCTTGGGATATCTTTTGTTGGGCTACCCAAGGTCATTGTCTCGGACAGGGGTAGTCAGTCTGTGTCCCGGTTCTGGCGAGCCTTTTGTGCACAGTGAGGAATTCAGCTTGCTTTCTCTTCTGCATTAGGGATGAGCCCGATGTTCGAGTCGAACTTACGTTCGACTCGTACATCAGGTGTTCGACTGTTCGCCAAATAGCAAACAATTTGGGGTGTTTGCAGAAAACTTGAAAGCCACGGAACACCCTTTAAAAGTCTATGGGAGACATCAAAAGTGCTAATTTAAAGGCTTATATGCATGGTATTGTCATAAAAAGTGTTTGGGGACCTGGGTCCCGGCAATAGAGATAAAAGTCATTGAAAAAAAGAGCATGGGATCCCCCCAGTCCATTACCAGGCCCTTTGGGTCTGGTATGAATATTAAGGGGAACCCCGAACCAAAATTTTTAAAAAAATTGCATGGGGGTCCCCCCAAATTTCATACCGAGCCCTTAAGGTCTGGTATGGATATTAACCGGTTCAATACAGGGCATTTTCACCCCCTTCCTTTCCAGACCAATTTTTAGTTTCCAGCGCTGTCGCATTTTAAATGACAATTGTGCGGTTCTGCGACGTTGTACCCAAACAAAATTGACGTCCTTTTTTCCCCACAAATAGAGCTTTCTTTTGGTGGTATTTGATCACCTCTGCGGTTTTTATTTTTTGTGCTATAAACAAAAGAAGAGCGACAATTTTGAAAAAAACACAATATTTTTTACTTGTTGCTATAATAAATATCCCAATTTAAAAAAAAAAAAAAATTTTTTCCTCAGTTTCGGCCGATACATAGTCTTCTACATATTTTTGGTAAAAAAAATCGCAATAAGCGTATATTGATTGGTTTGCGCAAAAGTTATAGCGTCTACAAAATACGGGATAGATTTATTTATTTTTTTTAATTATTTGGTTTTTTTACTAGTAATAGCGGCGATCGCGTTTTTTTTTCGTGACTGTGACATTATGGCCGGACACATTGGACACTTTTGACACAGTTTTTGGGACCATTCACATTTATACAGCGATCAATGCTATAAAATTGCATTGATTACTGTATAAATGTGACAGGCAGGGAAGGGGTTAACCACTAGGGGGAGACGAGGGGTTAAATGTTTCCTAGGGAAGTGATTCTAACTGTAGGGGGAGGGGATGCACAAGGGGAGGAGACCGATCAGTGTTCCTCTGTACTGGGAACACAGATCGGTCTCCTCTCAACTATCAGGACGTGGATCCACGGATCACACACAGATCCACGGTCCAGCCCGTTTAACGGGCAATTGTGGGTGCCCGGCGGACATCGCGGCCGCCGGGCACACGCACCGGGTCCCGAGCAACGCGGCGGGTGCGTGCTCACGCCCCCTAGACGGCCGGGAAGCCCAGGCCATCATATGATGTCCACCCAGGATGGGAGATCCCATCTGTGGACATCATATTACTATGGCCGGGTAGGGAAGTGGTTAAGGGGAACCCTGCGCCAAATTTTTCTAAAAAAATGGTGTAGGGGTCCCCCTCAAAATCCATACCAGACCCTTCAGGTTTACGTACCCTTACGTTTACAAACCCGGGTGGCCTCGCCCCCGTCTGACACCATGGGGAATCTATTGTGAAGTCCCTGTGCATCAGAGGGGGGTGGGGTCACCCGTGTACCTCATCGTGTGGCTCCGCCCTCAGTTAAAAAAAACTCTCATCGGCGCTGAAGCATCATATGGCAGGTGCCTCCCGTGGAGGCGGATCGGTGGCGGGTTTTTTTTATTTCATCTTTCGGTGCATCGGTGGAGCCATAGAAGAAGATGAATGGACTTCGTGGGACATTTTTATTTTTTTATTTTTTAATAAAGGACTTGTCCCAAGGTGTGTCTTGTTTTTTTTTTAACATTTTGACACTTTTTTGTGAAATGGTACGGGTACAACGTACCATTTCACACAGGGAGGTCAGGATCTGGGGGTCCCCTTGTTAAAGGGGGCTTCCAGATTCCGATAAGCCCCCCGCCCACTGACCCCCACAACCACCGGGCAAGGGTTGTGGGGATGAGGCCCTTGTCCCCATCAACATGGGGACAAGGTGCTTTGGGGGCTACCCCAAAGCACCCTCCCCACGTTGAGAGCATGTGGCCTGGTACAGTTCGGGATGGGGGGGCACTCGCTCTTCACCCCTCTTTTCCTGCAGCCTGCCAGGTTGCGTGCTCGGATAAGGGTCTGGTATGGATTTTTGAGGGGACCCCCACGCCATTTTTTTTAAATTTTGGTTCATGGTTCCCCTTAATATACATACCAGATCCAAAGAGCCTGGTACTGGACTGGGGGATCCCATGCTCTTTTTTTCAATGACTTTTATCTGTATTGCCGGGACTCGACAATTCATTATAGCCGCGAGTAGTTTTAAATGACTTTTTTCCTTCAGAAATGTCATTTTGTGCAGGGACTGTTCTAAACACGGGAAAAATGCGCCACTTAAGCATTATTAAAATCACTGCTCCCAAAAAAAATGGTCGTTTTTAAAACTTTTTTTGCACTGATACATGTCCCCTGGGGCAGGACCCAGGTCCCCAAACACTTTTTATGACAATAACTTGCATATTAACCTTTAAAATTAGCACTTTTGATTGTTCATGTTCGTGTCCCATAGACTTTAACGGTGTTCGCGTGTTCGAACAAATTTTTTGCCTGTTCGCATGTTCTGCTGCGAACCGAACTAGGGGGTGTTCGGCTCATCCCTACTCTGCATATCACCCGCAGTCTAATGGGGCTACAGAATGAGCCAATCAGTCCTTGAAGCAATTCCTACGTTGCTATATTTCTGACCATCATAACAACTGGTCAGACCTCTTACCGTTGGCGGAGTTTGCTCACAATAGTTCCTTGAATTCTGCTTCCCGATTGTCCCCGTTTATGGCGAACTCCATGTTGCCTGACCCATTTGTTCCACAGAGTATTCCAGCGTTGGAGGAGCATCTCTGTGATCTTCGTTCCACATGGGCACAAGTCCAGTAGGCTTTGCAACATGCTAATTATAGGTACAGACTCCATGCTGACCGCAGACGCCTGCCTGCGCCTTCCTACCAGGTTGGGGACAGGGTCTGGCTGTCATCTCGCAACCTCCGACTTCATGGTTTGAATTTCAACCACGACACTACCTGTCTGGAGTTTGCATGTTCTTCCTGTGCCTGTGTGGGGGGTTTCCACCGGGTACTCCGGTTTCCTCCCACACAGGACATGCTGGTAGGTTAATTGGCTTCTGTCCAAAAAATAAATGGCCCTAGTATATGAATGTGAGTTGGGGACCTCGGATTGTGGGCTCCTTGAGGGTAGGGACCGATGTTAATATGCAAGGTATGTTTGGAGAACTGCATAAATTGACAGCGCTATATGGATACCTTAAGTAAAAATAATAATAATAGATGAGCATCTTAATGAGACACAATGTATAGGGATGGGGACAATTGTAGACACGCACCCACACTAACTCAGGTTGAACTCGATGGACTGGTGTCTTTATTCAACCTTACAAACTATGTAACTATGTAACTCTTAGGTCTCATCCTCGGACGTACATGCCCCTGTCCTCCTCGTGATTTCCATAGACGCTTTCCCCTCAAGCCTTGTGGTCCTCCAGGGGGAAGGGGTCATTGAGGAGGGGGTACTGTCAGGTCTGGGCTCAGCCCTTCCTTCTCTGAGCTGTCCCCTCAGCTGTCGGCTAAGTGCTAGCTCCTATCTCCCCACAGTGACTCACCTGTTGATGATATCCTGCTCGTCAGTCCTGCCTACTTAAGCCATCCAGCCCTGATGATCTCTGCCTTAGCCTTGGTCACATCTCTAGAGATGCTCTCCTGAGTTCCTGTTAAAGACTTGCTTGGCTGATATTCCTCCTGGCTTCAGATCCTGCTTGCTGTTCTACTACACTCATCTCTGGCTCCCTGAAGTTTTGGCTTGTCTGACTATCCGTTCTGGTTCCTGAACTCTGGCTATGTTTTGACTATGTTTACTCTGTTTACCTTTTTTAATATTATTAAACAAGTGAGATTTAACTGTACTTCTGTCTCAGTCTGATTCATGGTTTCTGACAGGACGAAAGGTGCAAGACTATTGAGACTACTCACATCCCCTTTGCATGAGAGACAGGACTCTGGCAAGCTCCCCGAAAGGTATGGGCTCCTCAACTTAGCTCTCCTCTTACTTATGTTCTCTTTATCATTTTCAACCTTAATGAATGTACCATTGCATTTAGTAAATGGTTAGAATGTTTTCATCGTATTAAATCTTCATTCTCCTAACCCTAAAATGGGGACATCCTCTGAAAATGGATGGTGCTGGGTGAGGCTGCCGTTGGTGTCCATTGTTGTAAAACCTAAAGCCGTAAACCCTGAAGCAAAGCATGGGACCGACTACCAGGAGGACGCTGCTTAAGTCAGGACCACTGTCTCCGAGGGTGAACTTGTGTGTTGGCAAATTCCCTTTAAAGAGGTGTTCTCTGACTAATTTCTTTCTTCCTAAACAAAGCTTTAATTTTTACATACCCCAAAGATGGTAGATCACAGACATCCTCCAATATTCTCAAAATGATATCTCTGTAAACACCCCAGCTAAAACTGGCAAACTTGTGTTCACTTGAAACAGCCAAGTAGGAAGATTGTGCATAGGAACGTTCACCGAAATCGGTAATCTGTTCATTAATGGTAATTTTAAAAAATGGCAGCACAGAGAGATGCTTGATGTTGTGTCACATTTTTATCCCTGTCTTTATCCTGCATGGGAACCTTCTCCTTGCATTTTTTTTCAAATGGCCTGAATCGCAGAGGAAATGAGGCACTGTCACCTGAACAAAGACACAGACAGCAATCAAAACCTATCCACTCTATTAAAACAAACATAAAAATTGTCTGCAATTAAACTTGAAAGCAAATATTGTATACATATATGTTTCCAAATTCAACCATGGCATTTAAAGCTGATCTGCAAGCACACCAACAATAATATTTCATCAACAAACAAATCATTTAAAAATAAGTCTATAAATGGTTCTTTGATTGGTTTCCACGTATCATTCTTTTATCTTTTAAAGGTTACTTTATATACCATTAATTATTTTCTGACTAGTAACTGGGCAGAAAAAAAAAAGTGCTTTATCTGGAGTGAATCTTAGCTGACTTAAGAATTTTAGCAGCAATACTACTTAAAGTGTATGTAATCCCTAGCAATAAACCTCACTCATTTGGTCTCTTTTGGTCTTGCAAACACATTGAAAGCAATTTTGTTATATCTGTATGGTACGTTAAAAAATACCTATCAAACTTTTGGGCTCATAACCTCCTTCACAATCTGCATGTGTTGTTCTGTTATCAGTTGAATTGATGATGACTACAGAACCACAGCTCTCTATACTCTTCCCTCATATTATGGAAAAAATGAGAGCAGTGGGGTTCTATAGTCCTATCTTGTTTTGTTGTCCTGTTACAGAAGAGTGAGCTGGTGCTGTTCTTCTAGGACTGGTAAGTGTGTGTCACTGGAAGAATCACTAGGTGAAAATAAGGGGGAAAAGTTGAAAAAAAGAAAATAATTGTAGTCACTGCATCTAAGGACTGGTATACTGAAATACAAATCATTCATTCAAAAAAAATAGAAAAAAGGCACAAGTATATACATAAATCTTGTTTATGTGATGAGGCAGGGCATACATTAGGTGAAAACAAGTTTTTTAGCTTTAGAAAGTTGAACTTGAAATAATTGTATAGTGCTCAATTTGACACTTCCTATCATCAAATCATACAGAAATAGTCATCATTCAAATAAACAGGCCATCTTTGGCACCCATTCTCTGTGCCTTCAAGTGCTATGCTTAGTAAAGGTGTGTCTTAGCATTCAATATTTTATCATGAGATTTCATTTACAGGGAATTTAATGGGGAACTTTACAGTTGACATTTCCCATGAGAAAAATTAACATTACCAATACAATGCAATTTATAGTCTACTCAAGGTGTACATTTATTGACAAATACGTCAACTATGTAAGATAAATTTGCTTTAAACGGTGCATATTGCAATAACGCTTATGACACATGAGATGTACTGACCACTGTAGTCAATATGACACGTCTAATCAAAGACATTTGAAAAATGGATGACTTAATCCAAACCTTTTAAAAATGCGCAGATATCCATAATAACCTTTTTAAAATGTGCACATGTCAAAAATAACAGAAAACGTCATGTTTGAACTTCTCCTATATCCACCATCTTATTTAATAATGTATAATACATACATGCACTCTCAATATTTCATGAACTAGCAGATTTAAATCTCTAGGAACATTAATATTGTCCCTAAACCAGCAATGACTGTATGTGTCAAGATTGGAATTTATCAGTGCAAGGGTAGATGGGAGCTTGTTAATGTGACAGGAATTTAAACTGCATCTACACCAAAAAAGTGATCCAAAAATTAAAGCAACCCCCACTTTAAAAAAAATGTAAATAAACTTAAATACCTGTGCCACATTAAACTGTCTAGCCTGTTGATGTCTCTAATACCGCATCATCTCTTTAGTATGGCACCATCTCTAAAAAGGCAGTGTCTAACATGGAAACATCTCTAATATAGCAACATCTATAAGAGGGAATACCTATCTAACATAATAAAGACTCTCCATCATGGTAGTATTTCAAACTTAATAGCATCTCTAATATGAAAGTATCTATCATGAAATTGTCTCTGATAGGTCAGCATCTCTAACAGCCTCTCTGACAGCATGGCAGTCTCTGGTAACATGATGCAGTCTCCAGCATGGCAGTCTCGTTAATGGCATAGAGGTTGATTTACTGAAAGACAAATAAACTGTTCAGTTTTGCAAGGGAATTTTTCCCAGAGCCTAGTGAATGAGGTGCAGTTTGCTGACTAAAATCATCCAATCATGTGCAATCAAAAGTGTTTTTTTTTTTGTTTTGTTTTTTCCTTGCACATGATTAGGTATTCTTTTCAAAGTGAAATTTTATATCCCCGATAAAGAGGGACTTTCTATGTCCCATTTAGTGGGTTGGCTTCTTTATGGAATTTTTATAAAAATCTTTAAAACATCATTGGTGCTGTTCTGTTCCTTATATATTTTAAACAGTTGGAGAAAATACCCACCTTCCTCCACAGCCATTCAAAAATGTAGCTAGCAGGGAGGCGTCTGTATTGATAGCTAGCAGTTATCTCATTCATTTTGCCGGTTGTTGAGATCCAGATCTTTACCTGGAACCTCTGCTTTGCTTGGCTTTGGCTCTTGCTGTGCTGTGCCTGAAATGCTGGACAACTCCCTGTCTGGTCCCGTGGACATTCCTGCTTTATACCTTGTCTCTGTTGAACCTTGACTTTTTTGCTCCTCCCATGAACTTCCTATTTAAGACATGTCCTTGCCCTTTCTTTTTTTCAGATTATTGTGCTCTCTCCAGCCAATATGTTGGTTCTTGCATCCCTGCTACTGTCCTTGCCTTCGAGATGACCGCTAGCTATCAATGCAGCCATTTCTTGCTCTCTGCATTGGGGTCATAGGGGAAAGGTGGGCACCCTGTCTGACCACATACCCAGCATTGCAAAGCACATAGGAAGATGGGACAAAGTACTACATGTACGTTGTCCCCTTGGGAACAGAGCAATGTAATAAAAAATAAATTAGACTTCTTCTTTAATAGTTTGGAGTTTTGTACTGTGAGGATAAAATAAGTTGAAAACCAGTTCTACGTATTCTGCTTACCAGAGCTTTTATCGCGTTACCTTCCTAGCAGTTAAGCTATAATAATAGGTCACGTCCCTGCCCCAAAGCTATGATTGGGAGGAGAAGAAGTGACAACAGCTTTTTCCTCAGCTCACTTCGAATTCTCCTTTGGTCAACATATTGCTTGTCAGCACATGTGCATGTCATACACATTATTGGCTCCAAGGACTGCCTCTCTGTCCCCCATTCTATGCTGCTATACAGGGAATTACAAAAGGCAGATACCAAATCAAATCAAGCTGCAAACACTAGTTCTATTTAAAATTGCATTCAATTGTTATTGGATACTTAAATGCATTAATTGGTAATTTCTTTATACCTGCCTGAAGTTCAGATTTAATGCTAGACTAACTTTAAAAAAAACACATTAGAGATTGGTTGGCTATGCAGGCACAATCCAAACAACAAAAGATCTCTCTTCTAAAAGATCTTTCCAAGAAAACACATTTAGATGGCCTGAGCAGGCATGTTTATTGTAGTAGAGGAGAAAAGGGAGAACACAAAGTCATCCCGAATGTCAGCTTATTATGGGAAAATACATTAGCAAATGAACATGGCCTATCACTACTTTACCTAATATCAAGAAAACAGGATGGCTGTGATAGTTCTGTGGCATCCCATGGCTCCTTTTTATGTTTTTATATTTAGCTTATAAACTTGGACAACCAGGAAAGCTTACATAAAAAAACTCCTCTAATGTATAGTATGAAAAATAAATGCACCGCATAAGAAGAACAACATTATACAGCTGTGTATAGTAAAGTTACTAAAGGACTTTTCTTTCCTTAGAAAAAAGTACCTAAAGGAATAGAAGTGCCACATTTTGAAAAAAGATTGAGGAACTGTTGCTTTACCTAAGATATGATGTGATTAAAGTCTGCAACCATAGACCATAGCAGCGGAAGTGTTATTTCTAGCAACCTCTCGAAAACAAAGACTGAACAGCTGATGAACAAAACAACTGGGTAAACTCGCCATGGCATGAATGCTGTCAAATGCAAATGTTGTGTGAAAATAACTTAACTGAATGTTTTGTTTTTTTTCTTTATATTTAGTGGCATTGCTCAGTTGGGTACAGCATAACTTCACATAATTTCAAGTTCCAAAAAAAATCTCTAAAAATTCTGCGCTATTCTCTGTCTCAATTATCATAATTTCTAAAACTGTATTTAACCTCTAGCAGATTCCCATATGTTTACTAGATCATGTTTTTAACTTTAACAGTAC
Organism: Aquarana catesbeiana; assembly: GCF_042186555.1. Lineage (NCBI taxonomy): Eukaryota > Metazoa > Chordata > Amphibia > Anura > Ranidae > Aquarana > Aquarana catesbeiana. The sequence continues at coordinate 91,485,300 of NC_133326.1, read as the reverse complement.
TACATTCAGCTAATAGATAATCTGTGAGCCTACAGTAAATCTGTCTAATTTTTTAAGACAAACGTTAGACTATAGAGTTAATTTACAACATCCCTCGGTGGTTTTAATAAATTGCCCCAACATTGTCATATTGCTATTCTCTGACATGCAAAAAGTGTTTAGGTCAATGAAACCATGTAGATGTTACTGCCATTTCGAATAATCAGCCCAATGCTACCATATAGGCAATGTTAAGTGTAGAAGTTTAAGAAAACCAAAAGCTGAGAGGAGCTGCATTCAAAAACAAATGCAGTTGAATTTACAGATATTTCAAGATTTAATGGCACATTTAAGGACCTCATGCTTTGTAAAAACATAACTTTTATACCGTAGCTAAAATAACTGATGTTCCTTACACATCAGTTTTATCTTGAGTTTGATAGTGACACCTGACAAGGATCAAAATGCTAAAAAACTCTTGAAGAATATTTAGCGGCATTGCTCAGTTGGGTACACCATAACGTTTAGTTCATAGTTCAAATGACTGACATTTTGAAACATGTGTTGAAACTTTCACCCACTAAAAGTTATGCCTTACCTTATGAGGGGTGTTTTAAAAAAAGGCTAAACTCTATAAACTCTATAAATGCATAAGCCAGAAGTACTTTACAGCCAAAGCCCCCAACCCCTTCTGAAAAGAGTTTATCTTGAATTGAATGATCAATCTACCCAGAAGCAATATTTATAGCTATGGGATGAATCTGGAGGGCTAAGTTTTCTACAATGTAATAAAGCCATAATTCCTGGCTCTGTTCCCAATTCCACAAAAGGGAGGTTAGGGCACAGTAAGCCCACCAAAAAAGGTTTAAATTTAGAACAAACACAGTGTAACCCAAAGATGCACTTTATTATAAATGTAATGACATATCAAAGCTGAGAAATAAACCTCCACCTTAAACCATTACAATAATGAGATTGTTGTCATATAAAACAAATAGTCATGACTCCCAGCCAAAGTAAGAGAATGTCACCAACACACCTAGGATCTCCAGAGCAAGTCCAAAGCCCAAGACATTCTCTTGCCCTGAATAGAAACAGTTCCAGACGATGGTCACTTCAGCACCCACTTATATGCACAGCAATTTCTACAGGAATGTGTGCATTGGAAATAGTTCATTGGAATTTTCAGCTCCCAGCCACGTAACCAGGCAGACAGCACTCAACCATTGGTATTAAACATAATATAGTGACCGGTCATGTGGAAATGGTGTTACACAAGTTTGGGCACCACAGGGATTTAGCCCTTATTAATTCTCCTAAAGATATACCCAAATAGCGGGATAGAAATTATACATAAACATTGTACCCAAAACTGACCACCAGCTCTAGGGCACATATACCTAGACCATGAAATAAAGTACCATAAGGGGCCTCAAATATACCCTGGGTAAGGGCAATCCTGTATCCCAGGTAAGGAAGTAATTCCTTATAGACAAGCAAGCATGAGTATAAAGCAGACCCTAGTCCGGTATGATAACGAGAGCCTATAAGCAGGATAATGTTAGGCGAGCAGGCACAAATCAGAGCCAGATGGCAAAGTTGCAGATTCCTTCCAAAAATGATTCCTGCTGCTACAAAATGGACATTCCAATTCCCCCTGCTCACCTTTTACAATACATCAAAAGCCCAACAGAGAGAGTGAGACCGCCGTGTACATGCTACAGCTGATTTGAAGGTCTACAAACCATACAAGAGTACCCAAGAGAACCCTATGTTGGTGAACTGACCTTTTGAGAAAGATCAGAAGTAGTATATAGGCAATTTTACACATTTTTAATCACATAAGGACAGTCAGTCTATGATATTAACATGAATAGCTGAACTGCTTCTACCCATGAAGCAGTACAGGTATCAATGTTCATCTCACTGCATACATTATAAATGGGACTACTCTCTTTCTCAGCCAGGCTTCTACTTAATGTCTGCCTTATGCAACTTTGTCATGTCTTTAGGGAAACCTAATTTCAGGCAAATAAGTATGATTTCAGAACCAAGCAATAGTTTAATAAAAGTAGGAAGGCATATATTCAAAAATATGTTTAAACTGATTCATACTGTAGAATTGAATTCTTGACACTTCAAACAAAATGTACACTATTTGCATATAAGACTTGAAAAGGTTAAAAAAAGGTTATTTTTTAATATGATAAGTCAGAAGTTTTATTTATTTATTGCTTTGGTTTACTGCCTGTACCTACAACGCATGGTCAGAATGTCCCAAATGACATGACAAAACTGTATAAATAGTTTAGTTTGCATAATCCTTTGATTATAGTGTTCTGTAATTCTATAAATTCTGAAATAATGCAAGAAATTCTGTAACCAGATGAACTTGGAATTACTACTTAACTTTCCGAAATATACTTTAAAAATACCAGTACACATCTATCAAACAGTATGAGGCCACCTGCATAGTCACAATGTAAGTCAATCAAGGTTTGAAACAACTTTATTGACTTATTGATTTGGTTTGCCCTGCAATCTTTTGGGATGTTGTAGATCATTCTGCCAAATGTATTTCATTATATAGTTGGGTAGTGTTTTTCATTATACTCATCACAAGCAATGGGCATGTTTTCTGTCAAGTGTTTAGTCATTACAGAATATACACATTCCTAGAAGTTATAAAATATTCTACAACCAGATGCCAGATGGACACAGATTTACTACTTAATTTTCTGAAATATACTTTAGGAAATATAACAAATATAACTTTTCGAAATATTTACCGAACAGCATGAGGCCACCTGTGTAGCCACTATGTAAGTGAATCAAGGTGTGAGATAGCTTTACTAACTTACTGATTTGAATTGCCCTGCAATCTCTTAGGATGTTGTAGATCATTCTGCCAAATGTATTTCATTATATAGTTTGGTAATGTTTTGCAATATACTCATCAAAAACAATGGGCATGTTTTCTGACTGGTGTTTAAACATTACAGAATATACACATTCCTAGAAATTATAATGATACATGTTTAGGCATAACATTGTAGAAGTGGTTTGAAGATTTAAGTTATGTTTCACAATATAACTGACATTTAAATAGTGGCAGTTGAAAATATGTTCCATACTCTTCTCCACCTGCCCAACTTTTACCATAAAAATAAACTCTATACATATCAATGGGATATAGCTTCACAGGGTAAAAGCCTGTCATTTATAAGCTGATGTGCTGCATATTGCTTACTAAATTCTACATTAAGCAAGCTTACAGTAAATCCCACTTAAGATCCCTCAGCATTTTTTCCATCTCTTTTCCAAGCTCAGCGAAACAAACCTGCATTTCAACAATCTGTGAATAATGGTACAGGATTATAATCCAAACATTATTCTAAAAAGAGATAAGTGGATGACTGTCCTCCCCTGACCCCATATCCCAAGAACCTTCCTGAATATAAAGCAGATTGTATTGAACATTGGCATCAGAATCGTTTTTACTTACAACATCCATGATCTGCATTAGACTCATTCCAAAGTAGACAGTGAGAGGATGGGAATCATTGGCTACCGGTCTCTCCAGAGGATTATAATTCTTCAGTAATTCCTTGTAGAGCTTTCTCTGGTACTCTCCTTGTAAGGACACTTCAAGAGAAAAGCATGATCAGCACTCACTCTGCAATCTGTCAATATACAGTAACATGTAACAGGGTATCAATAATCCCTAGGGATACAGCACGTACTTTCAAAATAGGCAATGACCAGGGCACTACATACACAGCCAGTGTCTACAACATGCAGATAGGATGGAAGTGTTATGGAACAGCTAATATAGATGAATGGGATGGAATGCAGAATGATGGTGAAATCAATTTACCGTTGATCAAGCTGACAGCTAAAACCATCCACATCCTGAACTCCCCAGCTCCCATTGTACAAGGCTGGCACAAGGAGATCTTCAGCTAGGAGGGGAAAAGTTTATGATCCGATGGGAATAAACAGAGTCCTGGGTGAAGGCTGAGCTGAGTGCAGAGGAAGAGAGCTGCTCCCCTGGCAGAAGCAGAGTCAGGCAGGCTAGGATGGAGCAAGTCAATGGATGGTGACAGCTAATAAAGTGCAAGGGATCACAGCCTGTCAATACCAGGGGTTCTCTTTATAGTTTACTGTTACGGTGGTAGATATTTTATAGGGGGGATCCCTGTAGTCTCATGTTGCAGCTGATCACTCCCCCCTGGCAGAGAGACATGAGCTCAGTCCTGGCACTTGTAATAAGGTAAATGGCTCCATACAGATCTTCTCCACGTGAAGCTGACTTGTGATTCCCTGCCTGTCTCAGTCTGAGCTCTGTGCATGCTATACTGTATTTTATAGCATCTCAGAGCAAGCCAGGCGAGGAGGAGGCAGAGCAGAGCCAGATCTGCTGGATGGTGCCTGTGTAACCCCTTCACTGCTGAACAAAACCTTCCCGACCTGTGCACTGCCAGAGTGTAGAGGACAGCCTGTGCTACAGTGTGTGCATAGCAATGCAGCAAGTTAGCAGAATTCAGACATACATGGATTATATAACATCTCTAAGTGGATCCAGGACAGCAGGCAGGCTTATGGTATAGATCATCCTAATATAAAATGGTTCATACATAATGAAAATGATGTATTAATGGTATAGTTATATATGTGCAGCACATATTATATCTTTACATGAGATCCGAGGATACTATATATTTTCTGATTAATTAGGAAATAAGTCATGCTTATGGTACATCTCATCCCATTACATCATAGTTGAGAATCTATGTAATTATGGTATCGCTATAAATGTTATAAAATCGCAAACAACATTTCATGATAATGTTATATAGTTTCTGATTATATTAGGAAACCTGTCATGATTATGGTGTATATCATCCTATTATAGCCTAGTTTATAAATAATATTAATTATGCATTGATGATATAGCAGAATATGTTCTGTAGATATAATTGTAGATATAATTGCAATGCACATATTTTTACAGGGGGATACTATAGGGTTTCTGAAGTCATCATTATGTCACATTGGGGGTAATTCACTAAAATTGGTGTACACAGAATTTGATGTATAAGTTAGAAGCTGATTGGTTACTATGCACAGCTGCACCAATTTTTTTGTGCACCAGTTATAGTAAATCTCCCCTATTATGTAATACGTAGTAGAATGTGTATATATGTATATATATATATATATATATATATATATATATATATATATATATATATATATATATATATATGATGAAGCAGTTACAAACTTTATCATAATGGCTGACACCTTGTATGGTGCTTAGTGTATATGTATTAAGATATTCATAAACTACTGGAGATTATATAAATATGTGAGCATACATGGGTCTTTTTAACAATATATGCCATAAATGCATAATATATACATGTATGACATAATCATGACATAATATTATATACACGGGTGATGGGTGAGGCACTCACAGTTCTTGTAGCATTAGCCTGATAAGAAATACAAATTTAAAGATCTAAGTAAATACATTTATGTACAATTTATTCACTTAATTTATTTTGCCTGTCAATAAGCAATATTTGGTTTTGTGTAATGACTGCTGAAAACAACGCAATCTATGCTCGTCCAATAAAACCTACGCCGTTTACTCCTGTGGTAAAAATAATTTATTAGCAGTAGAGATACAGGGCCACACAAAAGGCATGCTTTACAAATGCCACTAATGGTAATGTGAGAGTCTGCACATAATAAAATGGACAGATTTAATTACACCTTTCAGTTTAAATAATCAGATCTACCTGTGGGGACCACACTAGTATGCAATATGGTCCCCAGTTTTTATATTAGGCAGTGCCCCCAGAGAGTCTTCCACAATTTGTCAGGATTCACAGCAGAATAGCTGGGTGGGACTGTGTTAAGTCCTTCAAGCATAAATGGGTCCCATGGGCCAGATATCCCTTCTCTGCTCTGAATAGGAAGTTTTGCCTTACATCAGTTTGCTGCTAGCTGTAATCATATCTGTCAGAATGACAAAGGTTCATTTATTTTGTATTTACTATGTCCCAACTTGACAAATTTCACCCAGGAGACGCAGATCTGGTGCCTTTGTTTCAGCTTATTTTCTACCTGCAGTTTCCTTTCCCTACTTAAATCATGTTTATTTTCTTGACATTTCCGCTGTACTACAGCAAAGATTATTGTAGGTTGAACATGTATCTCATCATGGGTAAAGTATGCTGAATTGGAAAGTGTTTGTTTAGCTGGTGAGCACAGCATAGTGGAAGTAACAATGGGCAATTCAAGCTGGTAAAGTACCCGTGAGGTTTAGAGGGCCACTAATTAAAATTCCATCATTTTCATAAAACAGTTAGTGCTAAAAGCTATTTATCACCCTGGTTAAAGAGATAGTTAAAGCCAAAGTGAAGTATCACACATTTTATCTCTTTTTAGACTTCTACTCCTGCATGGTATGATTTGTGACTGACTTTTGCTGGGAAAATTCTGCTTACTGCACTCCCAGTGCAGTGCTCTCTGCTGGCATAGCTGAGTAACAGCCATACCCTTCATAACAATTGCTGTCATAAAAGCTTGCAGAGTTGGGGTGGGGCATGTAAGACCATTTCTGTTAACCACTTGACCACTGGGCACTTAAACCCCCTTAATAACCAGACCAATTTTCAGCTTTCAGTGCTCTCACATTTTGAATGACAATTAGTCATGCAACACTGTACCTATATGACATTTTTGTCCTTTTTTCACACAAATAGAGCTTTCTTTTGGTGGTATTTAATCACCGCTGGGTTCTTTATTTTTTGCGCTATAAAAGAAAAAAGACCAAAAATTCTGTTTAAAAAATGCATTTTTCTTAGTTTCTGTTATAAAATTTTGCAAATTAGTAATCTTTCTTCATATATTTTGGCCAAAATTTATACCGCTACATATCTTTGGTAAAAATAACCCAAATCGGTGTATATTATTTGGTCTTTGTGAAAGTTATAGAGTCCAAAAGCTATGGTGCCAATCACTGAAAATTGATCACACCTGAAGTACTGATGGCCTATCTAATTTCTTGAGACCCTAACATGCCAGAAAAGTACAAATACCCCCCAAATGACCCCTTTTTGGAAAGAAGACATTCCAAGGTATTTAGAAAGATGCATGATGAGTTTTTTGAAGTTGTCATTTTTTCCCACAATTCTTTGCAAAATCAAGATTTTCTTTTTTTCTTTTTTTCTTTTTTTCACAAAATTGTCATAATAGCAGGTTATTTCTCACACACAGCATATGCATACCACAAATTACACCCCAAAACACATTCTGTTATTACTCCTGAGTATGGCGATACCACATGTGTGAGACTTTTGCACAGTGTGGCCACATACAGAGGCCCAACATGCATGGAACACCTTCAGGCATTCTGGAGCACCCAGGCCAATTCTGACATTTCTCTCCTACATGTAAAAATCATCATTTATTTGCTAGAAAATTACATAGAACCCCAAAACATTATATATGTTTTTTAGCAAAGACCCTAGAGAATACAATGGCGGTCGTTGCAACTTTTTATCTCACATGGTATTTGCGCAGCAATTTTTCAAACGTGTTTTTTTTTAAAAAAAACAGGTTTGTGCTTTAAAAAAAAAAAAACTGTAAAGTTAGCCTAATGTTTTTGGCTGGGAAGACTGAAATAAAAAAAAAAAATGATCCTGGCTTCGATCGTAGCGGAGAGTTGGTAGAAGCACCTGAGGGCTGTGGGGGGGACGTCCCCTCTCGCCTCTCGTAAGAACGATCAAGCACTATGATCATTCTTATGGTGTAGGGAATCGCCGGCTGAAAAAGCTGATATCTGAATGATGCCTGTAGCTGCTCATTCAGATATCCCCGCACAAAGTCAAGGACGTCGTATGACGGCTGGCAGGCGGGAAGTGGTTAAAGCGCATTTTTTTTAACACAAAGTTGTCCATTTATACAATATTTCTAACACACAGCATGTACATACCAAAAATGACACCCCAAAATAGATTCTCCTACTCCTCCTGAGTACAGCGATATCACATGTGTAAGACTTCCACAGCCTGGCCACATACAGAGGCCTAGTACAGCCGAGTATGGCAGAGTATTGCAGAGTATGGCAGAGTATTGCAGAGTATGGCACGGTATGGCTGAGTATGGCTGGGTATGGCTGAGTATGGCTGGGTATGGCAGAGTATGGCTGGGTATGGCAGAGTATTGCAGAGTATGGCTGGGTATTGCTGGGTATGGCTGGGTATGGCAGAGTATGGCTGGGTATCACCGAGTATTGCAGAGTATGGCTGGGTATTGCAGAGTATGACTGGGTATGGCAGAGTATGGCTTGGTATTGCAGAGTATGGCTGGGTATTGCAGATTATTGCAGGGTATTGCAGGGTATTGCAGAGTATTGCAGGGTATTGCAGAGTATTGCGGGGTATTGCAGAGTATTGCAAGGTATTGCAGAGTATTGCAGGGTATTACGGGGTATTGCAGAGTATTGCAAGGTATTGCAGAGTACTGCAGAGTATTGCAGGGTATTGCGGGGTATTGCAGGGTATTGCAGAGTATTGTGGGGTATTGCGGGGTATTGTAGGGTATTGCAGGGTATTTTAGGGTATTGCAGAGTATTGCAGGGTATTGCAGAGTATTGCGGGGTATTGCAGAGTATTGTGGGGTATTTCAGAGTATTGCAGGGTATTGCAGAGTATTGCGGGGTATTGCAGAGTATTGCGGGGTGTTGCAGAGCATTGTGGGGTATTGCAGAGTATTGTAGGGTATTGCAGGGTATTGTGGGGTATTGCAGAGTATTGCAGAGTATTGCAGGGCATTGCAGAGTATTGCAGGGTATTGCTGAGCATGAATGGATGGATCCATGGATGTGACTGCAATTGTCACAGAGCAGCGCTGTGGGCACTACAGATCCAGCCCACAGCGCTGCTGCCATCCGATCTCTCCCCCTCTCTGTAGCGATCAGTACACAGAGGGGAGAGAGGAACCGGCATCATGACATGACGCCGGTTTGTTTACATGTGATCGCTCCGTCATTTGACGGAGAGATCACATGGTAAACGCCCGCGATCAGCCACTGTCACGGATGTTCTTGGGTGCGTGCCACAGGGGGTGCGCAACAGCAAGATTCTGGGAGGGCGTACTATGATGTCCTCCCAGAATAGTTATCCAACCGCCCTGCAGCCGTCATTTGGCTATGGGCCGGTTGGTAACTGGTTAAAGAGCTGGTTACTGATCACAGAGGGTGTAATTCTGGTGCTTATTGAACCACGCAGTCATATTTACACATCCTGCAAAATAGCTGCAGTAGAATGGAGGTAAGACTGTCAAAATGGGGATTTTAGTACTAATATACTAGACTGCACTCCATGTTGGAAGAATAATACTTTAAAGCGAATCACTCATGTGCCACATCCCTAAAATTCATTAGAAAATAAAAAAAGAAACCCTCTGGGTCAGACTTTGGAAGCAGATTGGAACAACAATGTATTATCTTAAAAAATTGGATTTTATTGAACATAGATACATAGGAATAAACAATATAAAAAAAGGTATCGTCCATTGACGGCCACGCAATGGCCAGAAAAGACGAACGTTACATATACCCAAAAAAAGGAATGATGTTTCAACAGTATGGCATCAAAAACATGCGTGAGTCCTTGTGCGTCAGCGTGTTTTGCTGGATCGCTTATATATATATATATATATATATATATATATATATATATATATATACACACACACAGTATCTCACAAAAGTGAGTACACCCCTCACATTTTTGTAAATATTCTATTATATCTTTTAATGTGACAACATTGAAGAAATTACCCTTTGCTACAATGTAAGGTAGTGGGAATATAGCTTGAATAGCAATGTAAATTTGCTGTCCCCTCAAAATAACTCAACACACAGCCATTAATGTCTAAACCACTGGCAACAAAAGTGAGTACACCCCAAAGTGAATATGTCCAAATTAGGCCCAATTAGCCATTCCCCCCCTCCCCCCCGGGGTCATGTGACTCGTTAATGTTACAAGGTCTCAGGTGTGAATAGGAAGCAGGTGTGTTAAATTTGGTGTTATCGCTCTCACTCTCTCATACTGGTCACTGGAAGTTCCACATGGCACCTCATGGCAAAGAACTCTCTGAGGATCTGAGAGACTTGTTGCTCTACATAATGATGGTCTAGGCTATAAGAAGAATGTCTAGACCCTGATACTGAGCTGCAGCACGGTGGCCAAGACCATACACTGGTTGAACAGGACAGGTTCCACTCAGAACAGGCCTCACCATGGTTGATCAAAGAAGTTGAGTGCATGTGCTCAGCATTATATCCAGAGATTGTCTTTGGGAAATAGACGTATGAGTGCTGTCAGCATTGCTCAAGAGGTTGAAAGGGTGGGGGGGTCAGCCTGTCAGTGCTCAGACCATATGCCGCATACTGCATCAAATTGGTCTGCATGGCTGTCGTTCCAGAAGGAAGCCTTCTAAAGATGATGCACAAGAAAGCCCGCAAACAGTTTCTGAAGACAAGCAGACTAAGGATATGGCTTACTGGAACCATGTCCTGTGGTCTGATGAGACCAAGATAAACGTATTTGGTTCAGATGGTGTGAAGCATGTGTGGCGGCAACCAGGTGAGGAGTACAAAGACAAGTGTCCTGCCTACATTCAAGCATGGTGGTGGGAGTGTCATGGTCTGGGGCTGCATGAGTGCTGCCAGCACTGGAGAGCTACAGTTCATTGAGGGAACCATGAATGCCAACATGTACTGTGACATACTGAAGCAGAGCATGTTCCCCTCCCTTCAGAGACTGGGCCGCAGGCAGTATTCCAACATAACGACCTCAAACACACCTCCAAGAGGACCGCTGCACAATGCACAAGAAAGCCCGCAAACAGTTTCTGAAGACAAGCAGACTAAGGATATGGCTTACTGGAACCATGTCCTGTGGTCTGATGAGACCAAGATAAACGTATTTGGTTCAGATGGTGTGAAGCATGTGTGGCGGCAACCAGGTGAGGAGTACAAAGACAAGTGTCCTGCCTACATTCAAGCATGGTGGTGGGAGTGTCATGGTCTGGGGCTGCATGAGTGCTGCCAGCACTGGAGAGCTACAGTTCATTGAGGGAACCATGAATGCCAACATGTACTGTGACATACTGAAGCAGAGCATGTTCCCCTCCCTTCAGAGACTGGGCCGCAGGCAGTATTCCAACATAACGACCTCAAACACACCTCCAAGAGGACCGCTGCCTTGCCTTGCTGTAGCCAATGACAGTTCAACTTGGCCTTGTGTTTTGGATCATCTTGGAATGTCCAAGTATGTCCCATGTGCAGCTCCCTGCTGATGAATGTAAATATTCCTCCAGTATTTTTTGATAACATACTGCATTCATCTTGACCAAATTTCCTGTGCCTTTGTAGCTCACACATCCCCAAAACATCAGTGATCCACCTCCTTGTTTCACAGTAGGAATGGTGTACCTTTCATCAGAGGCCTTGTTGACTCCTCTCCAAATGTCGCGTTTATGGTTGTGGCCAAAAAGCTCAATTTTGGTTTCATTACTCCAAATGGCCAAGTGCCAGAAGGTTTGAGGCTTGTCTCTGTGCTGTTTGGCGTATTGTAAGCGGGATACTTTGTGGCATTTGCGTAGTAATGGCTTTCTTCTGGCGACTTGACCATGCAACCCATCTTTCTTCAAGTGCCTCCTTATTGTGCATCTTAAAACAGACACACCACATGTTTTCAGAGAGTCCTCTATTTCACCTGAAGTTATTTGTGGGTTTTTCTTTTCATCCCAAACTATTTTCCTGGCAGTTGTGGCTCAAATTTTAGTTGGCCTACCTGACTGTGGTTTGGTTTCAACAGAACCCCTCATTTTCCAGTACTTGATTAGAGTTTGAACACTGCTGATTGGCATTCTCAATTCCCTGGATATCTTTTTATATCCCTTTCCTGTTTTATACAGTTCTACTTCCTTTTCCCACAGATCCCTTGACAATTCTTTTGCTTTCCCCATGACTCAGAATCCAGAAACGTCAGTGCAGCACTGGTTAAAAGATGCAAGGGTCTGTCAGGAGTCCAGAAACTCATGAACCTTTTATACACACACACTAATTACAAGCAAACAGATCACAGGTGAGGATGGTTACCTTTAATAGCCATTCAAACCCCTTTGTGTCAACTTGTGTGCATATTATCAGGCCAAAATCACCAGGGTATGTAAACTTTTGATCAGGGTCATTTGGGTAGTTTCTGTTGTCCTTATGATTTAAAAAGAGTAAACACAGTTGATTGATAATAAATGGCTTCAGCCAAACAAGAACCACGAGTGAAAGAAATGTTTTTGTGTTATCATTCATATTCTCTGAAAAATGGCCAAGAAATCATAAATTCTGCCAGGGTATGTAATGTAAAAATAAGAGCACAACTGTATATATATATATATATATATATATATATATATATATATATATATATATATATTTACAGTGTAGCAAAAAAGTATTTAGTCAGCCACCAATTGTGCAAGTTCTCCCACTTAAAAAGATGAGAGAGGCGTAATTGTCATCATAGGTATACCTCAACTATGAGAGACAAAATGTGAAAAGAAATCCAGACAATCACATTGTCTGATTTTTGAAAGAATTTATTTGCAAATTATGATGGAAAATAAGTATTTTGTCCATATCAAAAGTTCATCTCAATACTTTGTTATATATCTTTTGTTGGCAATGACAGAGGTCAAACGTTTTCTGTAAGTCTTCACAAGGTTGTCACACACTGTTGCTGGTATGTTGGCCCATTCCTCCATGCAGATCTCCTCTAGAGCAGTGATGTTTTGGGGCTGTCGCTGGGCAACACGGACTTTCAACTACGTCCAAAAGTCTTCTATGGGGTTGAGATCTGGAGACTGGCTCGGCCACTCCATGGCCTTGAATTGCTTCTTACGAAGCCACTCCTTCGTTGCCCGGGTGGTGTGTTTGGGATCATTGTCATGCTGAAAGACCCAGCCACGTTTCATCTTCAATGCCCTTGCTGATGGGAGGAGGTTTGCACTCAAAATCTCATGATACATGGCCCAATTTATTCTTTCATGTACACGGATCAGTTGTTCTGTTCCCTTTGCAGAGAAACAGCCCCCAAGCATGATGTTGCCACCCCCATGCTTCACAGTAGGTATGGTGTTCTTTGGTTGCAACTCAGCATTCTCTCTCCTCCAAACACAACGAGTTGTGTTTCTACCAAACAGTTCTACTTTGGTTTCATCTGACCACATGACATTCTCCCAGTCCTCTTCTGGATCATCCAAATGCTCTCTAGCAAACCTCAGACGGGCCGGACATGTGCTGGCTTAAGCAGGGGGACACGTCTGGCACTGCAGGATCTAAGTCTCTGGTGGCGTAGTGTGTTACTGATGGTAGCCTTTGTTACGTTGGTCCCAGCTCTCTGCAGGTCATTCACTAGGTCCCCCCGTGTGGTTCTGGGATTTTTGCTCACCGTTCTTGTGATCATTTTGACCCCATGGGGTAAGATCTTGCGTGGAGCCCCAGATCGAAGGAAATTATCAGTGGTCTTGAAGGTCTTCCATTTTCTAATTATTGCTCCCACAGTTGATTTCTTCACACCAAGCTGCTTGCCTATTGCAGATTCAGTCTTCCCAGCCTGGTGAAGGTCTACAATTTTGTTGCTGGTGTCCTTTGACAGCTCTTTGGTTTTCACCATAGTGGAGTTTGGAGTGAGACTGTTTGAGGTTGTGGACAGGTGTCTTTTATACTGTTAACAAGTTCAAACAGGTGCCATTAATACAGGTAATGAGTGGAGGACAGAGAAGCATCTTAAAGAAGAAGATACAGGTCTGTGAGAGCCAGAAATCTTGCTTGTTTGTAGGTGACCAAATACTTATTTTCCACCATAATTTGCAAAGAAATTCTTTAAAAAATCAGACAATGTGATTGTCTGGATTTGTTTCCACATTTTGTCTCTCATAGTTGTATGATGACAATTACAGGCCTCGCTCATCTTTTTAAGTGGGAGAACTTGCACAATTGGTGGCTGACTAAATACTTTTTTGCCCCAATATATATATATATATATATATATATATATATATATATAGTTATAAAACAAAATATATCAAAGAATATAAACATTATATTTTACAATTCTATCAGAATTGGTCATTCATTCATATTCACCTGATGCGGACATACGCCACTGTCTACAAGGACTCTCCCTGGATGGGCGTCATAACACCAGAATAACCAAAGCCTGGATTTCAAATTTGAAATGTATACCAAAAGGTGGCTACAGAGCATAAAAAAAGCGAAAAGAGGACAAAGGAAATGAGGAACTGTTATATAGCGATCACCTATAATGGATAGATATATCAGCTATATGAATAGGGGTGCTGTAGTAGTTACGTCAGCCACTAGTGGCCAAATGAAAGCTTGTATGGTACACTTATCATCAGACATGAATAAAATAATCGCTGTACTGCAGTCAGTAGTCACATTCACTTTAAATAGTGAGCATAGCCCTTCAAAAACTTTAGAGTTGCATAAAGGTTATCTACTTCACATCTATAACTGCATAAATTCACGGGGGCAGCACTTAAATAAGACCAAAAAAATACAGAGGAGTATAGTTCTATGAAACCAATACACCTTATAACAAGCTTAATACAAGCTTACCCTGAAAACTATAACTGCATAAATCCATGGGGGGGAGGCCAGCACCTACATAGGGCCAGACAAATGCAGAGGAGGATAGTTTGGTAAAACGAATACACATTGTAACAAATTTACTAGCCTTAAACTAACCGATGAGATAAGTAGATACAGCTTATAGCCAGCTCAGCATAGATAATCAAACATACTTGTAACGTGTGCCTGTATATCTTCCCCTGAAAGTACCATCCATTAAAGGGTAAGTATACACCCTATATATATATATACACACATATGTGTGTGTCCTAATTGGCGCCATTGCAAGCCGCCACCCATGAGCGACGCAAGGGGTGACGTTACAATGTCATGTGAATGCACGGTCAGCCTCCTGGCTAGTAGGCAGCCGTACAGATCCACCCCCCTCAATGACGTGGCACTATATGTCGCACATGCCCATCAGCATCACAGGGAAGACCATCGCAATAGAGGCAGCCCACACAGAATAACGATAGGGCATGGCCACCCTTCATATGAATGCCTGCGAAGCCCCGGCCAAGGGACACGCCCCCACCAAACCCAGGCCCGTGATCACATCAATATCTCCCCATAAGGAGAGACAAAACGGGGAAAGAAATTGATGATCAATGCCCCCTACAGGCCAGCAGCTGCCATTACATATAAGATATGTGCATAACAAACACATAAGCCAGATCCACAAAAAACATTGAATAAAAATAGGACAAAGGGAATACCAACTTAAAAACATGTCCAGATTTCTTAATATAGCTCTGATTGGAAGATAGAGGTCAATATCCAAAATTAATCCCAATGCAAACAGAGACATATTAACCAGAATGGACAAACATAAACGCAAACCAATGAACTATCATATGGTAATTATTTTACCTCACTGTACATTTGAGGTTAACATTATCAGTAGAGACTGAATATACTTTGATCCTCCATAGTGGTTAAGCCTCCATAGACAGGACCTGCGTTTCGTCAGATTTGGCGACCCGCCAGAATGTGTAACATAAGTGACGTTCTGTCGCCGCCATCTTGCTACACCCAGCACTCCTCCACAGTAAGGATACACTGAGAAGGGAGAAAGCAGACATCTTGTTACACCCACCGGAGTTTTGCATTTTACACTTATTTTTAACAGTAAAGTAAGTTTATATATTGAAATACAGTACTCCGTCTGACTTGTTAGATGTTGAATTTTAAAAGCAGCGGCAAGCCTGCTCATCTCATAGGTTTGCTAATCTGACAGAAGTTTGCTGCTTATAAAAATTCAACATGTAAACATTCATACAGAGTTTTAAGAGTTCTAAGTACTGTATTTCACTATATAAATTCACTTTACTGTTAAAAATAAGTGTAAAATGTAAAACTCCGGTGGGTGTAACAAGATGTCCACTTTCCCCTTCTCATTGTATCCTTAGTATGGAGGAGCGCGGGGTGTAGCAAGATGGTGGCGACGGAACGTCACTTCTGTTACACATTCTGACGGGTCACCTAATCTGATGAAACACCTGCATAGAGCAAGGAAAGGAGGGGGATAAAATAAGCAAATAAATAAACAAAATAAAAGGGAAACAGAAATGTTTTAAAGAAAAAATAATAATATAAAAGCTGAAGATACAGAAAGAGAACAGTGGAATGCCACGGAGTATATTCTGTATACATACTTACAGGTACAAATTTTATAGAAAAGATCTGAAGCTTAGAACATCATTCAAACCAGGTAATTCTGTAGCCTTCAAGTCAAAGATCCATTTAGCCTCCCTACACAGAACCCTCTGATCAAAATTCCCCCCTTTGGGGTCCTCATGGACCCTATCCAATGCTGCAAATTTAAAGACATGGGGATAATAAAGGTGTTTAAATGCTGTATGATGTCCTATGGGGGTGTTTAAAATCCCAGCTTTGGCATAGTACATGTGGTCCTTCATACACTTCCAAAATGGCCTTATGGTCTTGCCAACGTACAAGGCACCACATTGGCACAGAATAATATAGATAATCCCTTTAGTGAGACAGGTGACATGATGTTTCAATGACTGAACGCGTCCATTGGGAAGCTGAAAGGAAGATCCTTCCAGCAACAAATCACAATAATCACACGAGCCACATCTAAATGTCCCCATTCTGTCCTCTTGTTGGACTGTGTGTCTAGTGTAGTGGCTTTTAACCAGGCAATCCCTAATGGACCCTGATCTTTTAAAAGTAATCTCTGGCTGGTCCTTGATATACTTGCAAAGGGTCGGATCGCTAGTCAATAAGTGCCAGTGTCTATTCAAAATTTCCCTTACCTGTCCATGTTGATCAGAGTATGTGGTGATAAATCTCACAGTGTCCACATTATTGGACGTGGATCGGTATTGCATTCCTTGACCTTGATTTGGCCTTCCTAAGGGCCTTTTTAAGGCAAGTTTGACTATAGCCCCTATCCAATAATCTGCCGCGGAGGAGATTCGCCTCTCGTTGAAATACCTGGTCATCAGAGCAGTTTCTCCTCAGCCACAGGCTGTATGAAATACTTTGAACCAATAGATGGGGGTGTGCACTTGATGCATGTAATATTGTGTTTCCCTCCGTGGGCTTACGAAATAGAGATGTGTCAACAAAGCCGTCAGAGTATATATTAATATTGATGTCAAGGAATGCAATACTGGTAACACTATGTTCCATAGTAAATTTAGGATTGTACTTATTGTCATGGATCACACACACATAAAATGATCAAGTTCCTCCGGTGTTCCCTCCCACAACATAAACACATTGTCAATATAGCTATGCCAACAAAGGATGTTGGATAGTAAATTGGCATGTTCTTCAGTAGAAAATAAATCATGTTCCCACCCCCGGTACAGGTTGGCATATGATGGTGCACAACAAGTGCCCATAGCAACCCCCTGTACCTGGAGGAAGTGGGATCCATCAAAGGAAAAAACATTCCAAGTCAAAATGTGTGTTAGAAGCTGCATACCATACTTATGGGGAATTGAGGAATATAGAGCCTCCATATCAATGGCCACCATGAGGCAACTGGGTGGAACATGCCTTCCGTCTAACGATTTCAGGAGGTCTGGCGTGTCTTTGATAAAGGAAGGTAGTGTATTAACATGGTGGCACAGATATTTGTCCACTAATTTACTCGCACGTTCCGTTTGGGATTCTATTCCCGATATAATCGGTCGACCAGGTGGATTAGTTATGTTTTTGTACATTTTTGGAAGTGCATAAAACGCCAGGATTCTAGGGTAAGGTACCTGAATACCTTCATAGGTGTCTTTGTTAATTATGCCTTTATGCCCGTATATGCTTGAAAAATGGTCTCATTAAATTGTTGGTTAAATTGCTTCACTACTTCTTCTGAAATGGGTTCATACCATTGTTTGTTTTTAAGAATGTCTCAGCACATATTTCTATACTGAAGCACACTCATGAAAACTACGTTTCCACCTTTGTCAAATGGTTTAACAACTAAGTCTGAATTCTTACTTAATTTTTCCAAAGGTGGGGTTTATATTTGCATTGGAAGAACTTTTGATTTTAGACCTATTTATGTCTTGACTAGGGATGAGCTTCGAGTTCGAGTCCAACTCATTATGGACTCGAACATCGGCTGTTCGCCAGTTCACCAAACAACGAACAATTTGGGGCGTTCGCGGCAAATTCGAAAGCTGCGGAACACCCTTTAAAAGTCTATAGGAGAAATCAAAAGTGCTAATTTTAAAGGCTTATATGCTTGGTATTGTCATAAAAAGTGTTTGGGGACATGGGTCCTGCCCCAGGGGACATGTATCAATGCAAAAAGAATTTTTAAAAACGGCCGTTTTTTCGGGAGCAGTGATTTTAATAATGCTTAAAGTGAAACGATAAAAGTGTAATATTCCTTTAAATTTCATACCTGGAGGTGTCTATAGTATGCCTGTAAATGGGCACATGTTTCCCGTGTTTTGAACAGTCTAACAGCAAAATGACATTTCAAAGCAAAAAAAAGTAATTTAAAACGGCTATAATGAATTGTCGGTCCGACAATACACATAAAAGTTCATTGATAAAAATGGCATGGGATTTCCCCACAGGGGAACCCCGAACCAAAATTTTTTAAAAAATGGTGTGGGGGTCCCCCTAAATTCCATACCAGGCTCTTCAGGTCTGGTATGGATATTAAGGGGAACCCCGCACCAAAATTTGAAAAAATAATGGCTTGGGGTCCCCTCAGAATCCATACCAGACCCTTCAGGTCTGGTATGGATTTTAAGGGGAACCCTGTGCCAAAATTAAAAAAAAAATGATGTGGGGTCCCCCCAAAAATCCATACCAGACCCTTATCCGAGCATGCAACCTGGCAGGCCGCAGGAAAAGGGGGGGGATGAGAGAGCTCCCCCCTGAACCATACCAGGCCACATGCCCTCAACATTGGAAGGGTGCTTTGAGGTAGCCCCCCAAAGCACCTTGTCCCCATGTTGATGAGGACAAGGGCCTCATCCCCACAACCCTTGGCCGGTGGTTGTGGGGGTCTGCGGGTGGGGGTCTTGTCTAAATCTGGAAGCCCCCTTTAACAAGGGGACCCCCAGATCCCGGCCCCCCATGTAAATTGGTAATGGGGTACAAATGTACCCCTACCATTTCTCAAAAAAAGTGTCAAAATGGTTAAAAAACACAAGAGACGGTTTTTAACAAGTCCTTTATTAATTTCTTCTTCTTTCCGCTTCTTCTTCCATTTTCTTTCTTCTGGTCTTCCTTCGGTGTTATTCGTCTTCCCCCAGCTTCTTCTTCTTCATCTTCTTCTCCTTCATCTTCTTCTTCCTCCATTCTTCTCATCCCGCATCTTCCTCCAGGCTTCTTCTCCGCTCTGTCTGCACGATCCGCCACAGTGGGAATCTTCAGCCGTGTGCCGCTTCGCTTCTTCTGACACTTCTTTTATAACAGAGGGCGGGGCCACCCAGTGACCCCGCCCTCCCCTGACGCATGGGGAATTCACGGTAGTTCCCTGTGGCTTTCCCCGTGTTGTCAGAGAGGGCAGGGTCACCAGGTGGCCCCACCCCCTCCGTTATATAAGAAATGTCAGAAGAAGTGAAGCGTCACACGGCTGAAGACTCCCACTGAGGCGAATTGTGCGGACGGAGCGGAGAAGGAGCCTGGAGGAAGATGCAGGACAAGAACAGCGGAGGAAGAAGAAGATGAAGAAGAAGAAGATGAAGAAGAAGATGGAGGAAGAAGAAGAACACCAGAAGAAAGAAGAAGAAGTAGTTAAAAAAGGACTTGTCAAAAACCGTCTCTTGTGTTTTTTAACCATTTTGACACTTTTTTTGTGAAATGGTAGGGGTACACTTGTACCCCATTACCAATTCACACATGGGAGGCTGGGATCTGGGGGTCCCCTTGTTAAAGGGGGCTTCCAGATGCTGATAAGCCCCCCGCCCGTAGACCCCCACAACCACCGGCCAAGGGTTGTGGGGATGAGGCCCTTGTCCTCATCAACATGGGGACAAGGTGCTTTGGGGGGGCTACCTCAAAGCACCCTCCCAATGTTGAGGGCATGCGGTTCAGGAGGGGGGCTCTCTCATCCCCCCTCTTTTCCTGTGGCCTGCCACGCTCGGATAAGGGTCTGGTATGGATTTTTGGGGGACCCCACGCCATTTTTTAAAAAAATTTTGGCGCGGGCGTTCCCTTTTGAGGGGGACCCCCACGCCATTTTTAAAATAATTTTGGCGCGGGGTTCCCCTTAATATCCATACCAGACCTGAAGGGCCTGGTATGAAATTTAGGGGGACCCCACGCCATTTTTGTTTTAAATTTTGGTTCGGGGTTCCCCTGTGGGGAAATCCCATGCAGTTTTTATCAATGAACTTTTATTGTCGGACCGACAATTCATTAATAGCCGCGAGTAGTTTTAAATGACATTTTTTCCTTTCAAATGTCATTTTGCTGTCAGACTCTTCTAAACACGGGAATCATGCGTCCCTTTACAGGCATACTATAGACACCCCCCAGGTACAAAATTTTAAGGAATATTACACTTTTATTGTTTCACTTTAAGCATTATTAAAATCATTGCTCCCAAAAAAACAGACGTTTTTAAAAAAATTTTTTGCATTATTGCATGTCACCTGGGGCAGGACCCAGGTCCCCAAACACTTTTTATGACAATAACTTGCATATAAGCCTTTAAAATTAGCACTTTTGATTATTCATGTTGGTGTCCCATAGACATTAACGGTGTTCAGGTGTTCGAACAAATTTGCCTGTTCGCAAGTTCTGCTGCGAACCGAACCGGGGGGGTGTTCGGCTCATCCCTAGTCTTGACTCACTTGGTGTAAAAAAGCACAAACATTAGAATTGCTTTCTAAAGGAGGTAACTTTTGGGGTTTCTGTTTAATTTTACTGCTAGTGTGTTGGGCAACTGTTACAGTTTGTGTATGTTCCTCCGGAGGCACATCATCATCCAGAGAATCCTCATCCTTGTTGCCCACTCTACTACCGTGATTTTCTTGTACCAGAAAGGTACCAGGTCCCTTAACCACTTAAGGACCGAGCCTCATTCTGAGATATGTTATTTACAAGTTAAAAACAGGTTTTTTTTTGCTAGAAAATTACTTAGAACCCCCAAATTTATATATTTTTTTCTAACACTCTAGAGAATAAAATGGCGGTCGTTGCAATACTGTCTGTTACACTGTATTTGAGCAGCGGTCTTACAAGCGCACTTTTTTTGGAAAAAATACACTTTTTCTAATTAAAAAATAAGACAACAGTAAAGTTAGCCCATTTTTTTTATATTGTGAAAGATAATGTTATGCCGAGTAAATTGATACCCAACATGTCACGTTTCAAAATTGCGCCCGCTCGTGGAATGGCGACAAACTTTTACCCTTAAAAATCTCCATAGGCAACGTTTAAAAAATTCTACAGGTTGCATGTTTTGAGTTACAGAGGAGGTTTAGGGCTAGAATCATTGCTCTCATCTACCGATCGCGGCGATAACTCACATGTGTGGTTTGAACACCGTTTTCATATGCGGGCGCAACTCACGTATGCGTTCGCTTCTGCACGTGATCTTGTCGGGAAGGGGCGTGTTTAAAATGTTTTTTTCTTATTTATTTTACCTTTTATTTTTTATTTTTTATTTTTACACTGTTTTTAAAAAAAAAAAATTATGTCACTTTTATTCCTTTTACAAGAAATGTAAACATCCATTGTAATAGAAACAATGGACCTCTTAAATATGAGATCTGGGTTCAAAAAGACCTCCGATCTCATATTTACACTAAAATGCAATAGAATTGTCAAAAAACATTTTTTTTTAAAATGGCCCTTTAAGAGCTATGGGCGGAAGTGACATTTTGACGTCGCTTCCGCCCTGCGTTGTTATGGAGATGGGTGGGGGATATCTTCCCCTCACTCGTCTCCGTGGCCAGCAAGGGTGAAGATGTGATCGCTTCCGCCGCTGCCGACTGCTCCGGTAAGCGGCGGAGGGCACTGGAGCGCGGCAGGCGGGGGGCCCTCTCCCGCCGCCGATAAAAGTGATCTCGCGGCGCAGCAGAGACCACTTTTATCTGAAACCAGACCGCTCACTGAAGAAGAGGATACCGGGGTTATGGCAGCTAGCTGCTGCCATAACAACGATACACCTCTTCAAACAGCCGACAAATAACTTTTTAAATTGGATCGTTCTTATAAGTATGTATTCAAACTATTATATCCAATCATAAGAGTGATTCAATACAGGGTTGGTGTTTGCCACCTTTGGAGATCAATACTTTAAAGTAAATCCCTTATGTGCCACATCTGTAAAATTCATTAGAAAAGAAAAAAAGAAGCCTTCTAGGTCGGACTTTGGAAGCAGATTGGAACAACGATGTATTATCTTAAAAAATTGGATTTTATTGAACATAGATACATAGGAATAAACAATATAATATTATAAAAAGGGTATCGTTCATTGGCAGCCACGTGATGGATAGAAGAGATGGATGTTACATATATCCAAAAAAAGGAATGATGTGGATCGTTAGTACTTGTATATTATGTACTGTATACTTGTGTATTGCGAGTGCACGTAGGTCTGTGAGTACCTGTGTACTTTGTTGTGTACCTGTGTATTGTCTTGAGTACCTGTGTATTGTCTTGAGTATTAGTGCCAGGAAGCTAGCTGTTAGGTAATTTGAACAGGGTAAAATCCCCAATCCTCACTAAATTTAATAGGTACGATGCCCGGCGGGTGTGAAGAGGCGACTCTTTGTACATCTTGCTGCATGTATGCGTTCCTTGATCATCCAATCGAGGGCGAATACTGCTGTGCAAAATGTAAGCACATTGTTTCCCTGGAAGCCCAGGTTCTGAATCTGGGGAAGCAACTGTCAGCACTGAGAAGTCCCTCCATACTAAAGGAGAGCCAGGAATGTACATGGCAGGTGCCAGCAGGGGCCAGCACAGAGGCGGGTGGAGACAAAGAGGTACAGGTACTAGCAAAGAGTAGATGGGTGACAGTCAGGAAGGGTAGAGGGGGAAGTGCCAGGGAGGCCAATTCAGGACTGGAGCATCCCAATAAGTGAGATTGAGTTGAGTGACATTGGTGAAACCGGTCAGGGACCAGCACTGCTGTAGCTGAGGGACTCTCCTAGCTGCCGGGGGAAGAACTCCTCCAGTGAGAGTGGGGGGGGGGCAGCGAAGGGAAAGGAAAGACAGATTCTGGGGGTAGGGGACTCAATTCTTAGAAGGACAGAGAGGGCAATCTGTAACCAAGACCTGAAGCACCGAACAGTATGTTGTCTACCGGGCGCTCGGATTTGGCACATCACGGATCTTGTGGACAGATTACTGGGAGGGGCTGGGGAAGACCCAGCTGTCATGGTGCATGTTGGCACCAATGACAAAGTCAGAGGCAGATGGAGTGTCCTAAAGAAAGATTTTAGGGACTTGGGAGCTAAATTGAGGAAAAGGACCTCCAAAGTAGTATTCTCAGGAATACTACCGGTACATAGAGCCACACCAGAAAGGCAGAGGGAGATTAGGGAAGTAAACAAGTTGCTGAAGAGCTGGTGTAGTAAGGAGGGGTTTGGGTTCCTGGAGGACTGGGCCGACTTCTCAGTCGATAACCGGTACTATAGAAGGGACGGACTGCACCTAAATGAGGAGGGTGCAGATCTGCTGGGAATGAAGATGGCCAAAAAGTTAGAGGGGTTTTTAAACTAGGCAATGGGGGGAGGGTCCAGAGGTAGAGATAGCCAGCGCGGAAGATATTCCAGAGGGTAGTATTGGAGGCATTAGTGGTAGGTTAACCAAAGCACAAAAACACAAGGTAAGTATAGTAGCAAGTCCTAGCTGCAATCTCGAAACACCCAATATGAGGATAATATGCGACCGGTCTAAACTATGTGGCATGTTCACCAATGCCAGGAGCGTGGCGGACAAGATGGGTGAACTAGAGATACTGTTGTATGAGGAGGATTTGGATTTTGTGGGAATTTCAGAGACCTGGTTCAACAGCTCTCATGATTGGCTGGCAAACATTCAAGGGTATACCCTATACCGCAAGGATAGAGAGGGTAAAAAAGGGGGAGGGGTATACCTATATATCAAGAATAATGTACAAGTGAATGTGAGAGATGACATCACTGAGGGAGCTAGGGAGGAGGTGGAATCCTTATGGGTAGAGCTCCGAAGGGATGAAGCTAAGGGGAAAGTAATACTGGGAGTATGCTATAGGCCCCCTAACCTGAGGGAGGAAGTGGAGACAGATCTCCTATCACAATTTGGATTAGCAGCAAGGATGGGAAGTGTTATCATAATGGGGGATTTTAATTATCCAGACATAGACTAGGCGGAGGGAACCGCGCATTCTTTTAAGGCTCGCCAGTTCCTTAATGTCTTGCAGGACAATTTTATGGGTCAGATGGTAGACGCACCAACTAGAAATAAAACATTACTGGATCTACTGATTACCAACAATACAGACCTGATCACGGATGTGGAACTACAGGGCAATTTAGGTAACAGCGATCACAGGTCAATTAGTTTCAGCATAAATCACACAAGTAGGAAACCTAAAGGGAATACAAAGACACTGAATTTCAAAAGAGCCAACTTCCCTAAACTACAAACCTTGCTAAAAGGCATAAATTGGGATAAAATATTAGGAACAAAGAATACGGAGGAGAGATGGGTTTGCTTTAAGAGCATATTAAATAAGGGCATTAGCCAATGTATCCCATTTGGGTAATAAATTTAAAAGAGTGAACAAAAGTCCTGGATGGCTTAACTCCAATGTAAAAATGCATATAAAAGCAAAGGAAAAGGCCTTCAAAAAATACATGGTTGAGGGATCATCCTCAGCATTCAGACTTTATAAAGAATGCAACAAGAAATGTAAGGGTGCAATTAGGACGGCTAAGATCGAACATGAAAGACACATAGCGGAGGAGAGCAAAAAAAATCCCAAGAAATTCTTTAAGTATGTAAACAGTAAAAAAGGGAGGACAGACCATATTGGCCCCATAAAGAATGAGGAAGGACATCTGGTTACAAAGGATGGGGAAATGGTGAAGGTATTGAATTTATTCTTCTCCTCAGTCTTCACGAGTGAATCGGGGGGCTTCAGTAACCAAAACTGCAGTGTTTATCCTCATGACACAACACAGGAAGCACCTCCATGGTTAACAGAGGACAGAATTAAAATTAGACTTGAGAAACTTAACATTAATAAATCACCGGGACCAGATGGCTTACATCCGAGGGTACTTAGGGAACTCAGTCAAGTGATTGCCAGACCGTTGTTCCTAATTTTTACAGACAGTCTACTGACTGGAATGGTACCAGCTGATTGGAGAAAAGCCAATGTAGCACCAATATTTAAAAAGGGCCCAAAATACATCCCTGGGAATTACAGACCAGTTAGCCTAACATCCATAGTATGTAAACTCTTGGAGGGGATGATAAGGGACTATATACAAGATTTTAGTAATAAGAACGGTATCATTAGCAGTAATCAGCATGGATTCATGAAGAATCGTTCTTGCCAAACCAATCTATTAACCTTCTATGAGGAGGTGAGTTGCCATCTAGATAAAGGAAGGCCCGTAGACGTGGTGTATCTGGATTTTGCAAAAGCATTTGACACAGTTCCCCATAAACGTTTACTGTACAAAATAAGGTCCGTTGGCATGGACCATGGGGTGAGTACATGGATTGACAACCGGCCTACAAGGGCGAGTTCAGAGGGTGGTGATAAATGGGGAGTACTCGGAATGGTCAGGGGTGGGTAGTGGGGTTCCCCAGGGTTCTGTGCTGGGACCAATCCTATATAATTTGTTCATAAATGACCTGGAGGATGGGATAAACAGTTCAATCTCTGTATTTGCAGACGATACTAAGCTAAGCAGGGCAATAACTTCTCCGCAGGATGTGGAAACCTTGCAAAAAGACCTGAACAAATTAATGGGGTGGGCAACTACATGGCAAATGAGGTTCAATGTAGAAAAATGTAAAATAATGCATTTGGGTGGCAAAAATATGAATGCAATCTATACACTGGGGGGAGAACCTCTGAGAGAATCTAGGATGGAAAAGGACCTGGGGGGTCCTAGTAGATGATAAGCTCAGCAATGGCATGCAATGCCAAGCTGCTGCTAACAAAGCAAACAGAATATTGGCATGCATTAAAAAGGGGATCAACTCCAGAGATAAAACGATAATTCTCCCACTCTACAAGACTCTGGTCCGGCCGCACCTGGAGTATGCTGTCCAGTTCTGGGCACCAGTCCTCAGGAAGGATGTACTGGAAATGGAGCGAGTACAAAGAAGGGCAACAAAGCTAATAAAGGGTCTGGAGGATCTTAGTTATGAGGAAAGGTTGCGAGCACTGAACTTATTCTCTCTGTAGAAGAGACGCTTGAGAGGGGATATGATTTCAATATGCAAATACCATACTGGTGACCCTACAATAGAAATAAAACTTTTTCGCAGAAGAGAGTTTAACAAGACTCGCGGCCACTCATTAAAATTAGAAGAAAAGAAGTTTAACCTTAAACTACGTAGAGGGTTCTTTACTGTAAGAGCGGCAAGGATGTGGAATTCCCTTCCACAGGCGGTGGTCTCAGCGGGGAGCATTGATAGCTTCAAGAAACTATTAGATAAGCACCTGAATGACCGCAACATACAGGGATATACAATGTAATACTGACATACAATCACACACATAGGTTGGACTTGATGGACTTGTGTCTTTTTCAACCTCACCTACTATGTAACTATATGTAACTATGTTTCAACAGTATGGCATCAAAAACATGCGTGAGCCCTTGTGCGTCAACACGTTTTGCTGGATTGCTTCCTCAGGACACACTTTGGGGTTATAGAAACAGGTCTCACTACGTGCAATAGAAGAACACATCATCTCACACCATATATATATATATATATATATATATATATATATATATATATATATATATATATATATATATATATATATATAAGTTATACAACAAAATATAT
The DNA here is from genome assembly GCF_042186555.1 of Aquarana catesbeiana. Taxonomy (NCBI): domain Eukaryota; kingdom Metazoa; phylum Chordata; class Amphibia; order Anura; family Ranidae; genus Aquarana; species Aquarana catesbeiana. The sequence continues at coordinate 91,458,104 of NC_133326.1, read as the reverse complement.
CAAAGAATATAAACATCATATTTTACAATTCTATCAAAATTGGTCATGCGTTCATATTCACAAGATGCGGACATACGCCACTGTCTACACAGGACTCTCCCTTTGTAGACAGACAACATACCTCACCATCAGCCCTTGAAGAAGAGGTCTCAACAATTATAAAACCTTGAAATGCGTCGGGCTTCACTGTACGGCTTCCTCTCGCTGAGACAGCGTGTGTGGGGTTAAGTGTGTTTTTTGACAATTAGTTATGCAAACTGTTGTATCATCATTATTGAAAAAATCTTTTGGCATCCATATTGTGTTTATCCTTTTAAACATTGTCATGTCCTTTTAAACTTTTTGATAAATAAAAACTTTTGTTTATATTTTTGATGTAATGTGAGATTCCTGCCCTTAAAAGTCCCACAAAGAGGAAAATTCCTCATTGTGTATCTATATAGGGATGCGGGCAGGTTGTCTCATTCCACAAAGTCCCGGTCACGATTCTATATGGATGGGCGTCATAACGCCAGAATAACCAAAGCCAGGATTTCAAATTTGAAATATATACCAAAAGGTGGCTACAGAGCATAAAAAAGAGAAAAGAGGACAAAGGAAATGAGGAAGTGTTTTGTAGCAATCACCTATAATGGATAGATATATCAGCTGCCATCTCAATGTAAAACATATATCTCAATAGAGATATATGAATAGGGGTGCTGTAGTACCTACCTCAGCCTCTAGGGGCTGGCTTATGTGGTTGTAATGCATGTATCTTATATGTAATGGCAGTTGCTGGACTGTAGGGGGCATTGGTCATCTATTTTTTCCCCTGTTTTGTCTCTTCTTATGGGGAGATGGTGATGTGATCACGGGCCTGGGTTTTGTGGGGGCGTGTCATTCGGCCGGGGCTTCGCAGGCATACATATGAAGGGTGGCCACGCCCTATCGTGACATTGTGCAGGCTGCCTCTATTGGGTCTTCCCTGTGATGCCGATGGGCGTGTGCGACATATAGCACCGCATCATTGAAGGGGCGGATCCGTACGGCTGCCTACTAACCAGGCAGCTGACCAAGCCCTAATATGACGCTATATGCATCATGCTATCACATGATCGTGTTGTGACATCACCGCTTGCGCCGCTCGTGAGTGGTGGCTTGCAATGGTGCCAATTAGGAAACACACATATGTGTGTGTAATATATAGGGTGCATGCTTACCCTTCAATGGATGGTACTTTCAGGGGAAGATATACAGGCACACGTTACAGTTATGTTTATCTATGCTGAGCTGGCTATAAGCTATCTATATATATAGATATATATAGATATATATCTATATATATCTATATATAGATATATATCTATATATATCTACTTATCTCATTGGTTAGTTTAAGGCTAGTAAGTTTGTTACAATGTGTATTCGTTTTACCGAACTATCTTCCTCTGCATTTGTCTGGCCCCATGTAGGTGCTGGCCTCCCCAACTCTCCCGTGGATTTATGCAGTTAGAGTTTTCAGGGGAAGATACACAGGCGCATATTACAGGTATGTTTAACTAACCATGTTGAGCTGGTTATAAACTGCAAATATCTATCTCATTGGCTGTGTTAAGATTATTAAGCTTGTTAAAAGGTGTATTGGTTTCATAGAACTATACTCCTCTGTATTTGTTTGGTCTTATTTAGTTGCTGCCCCCCTGTGGATTTATGCAGTTATAGCTGTGACGTAGATAACCTTCATGCAACACTAACATTTTATAAGGGTTATACTCACCATTTGATGTGAATGTGACTACTGACTCCAGTACAGCGAATATTTTATTAATGTCTGATGATAAGTGTACCATACAAGCTTTCATTTTGCCCCTAGAGCCTGAAGTAGTACTACAGCCCCCTATTAATATATCTCTATTGAGATATATGTTTTACATTGAGATGGCAGCTGATATATCTATCCATTATAGGTGATAGCTTTATAACACTTCCTCATTTCCTTTGTCCTCTTTTCTCTTTTTTTATGCTCTGTAGCCACCTTTTGGTATGTATTTCAAATTTGAAATCCTGGCTTTGGTTATCCTGGTGTTATGACGCCCATCCAGGGAGAGTCCTGTGTAGACAGTGGCGTATGTCCGGATCAGGTGAATATGAACGCATGACCAATTTTGATAGAGTTGTAAAATATAATGTTTATATTCTTTGATATATTTTGTTGTATAATTTTCTATGTATGTGTATATATATATATATATATATATATATATATATATATATATATATATATATATATATATAAATATGGTGTGGGATGTGTTCTTCTATTCCATGTAGTGAGACCTGTTTCTAAACCCCCAAATGTGTGTCCCGAGGAAGCGATCCAGTGAAACGCGTTGACACACAAGGGCTCACGCATGTTTTTAATGCCATACTGTGGAAACATCATTCCTTTTTTTGGGAATATGTAATGTCCATCTCTTCTACCATTGTGTGGCCATCAATGGATGATACCATTTTTATAATTGTATATTGTTTATTCCTATGTATCTATGTTCAATAAAATCCAATTTTTTAAGATAATACATCGTTGTTCCAATCTGCTTCCAAAGTCCAACCTATACGGTTTCTTTCTTTTCTTTTCCCATGTTGGAAGAACTCTCTGTTCATCGGACTGCAAGAGTTGGGGTGGCTAAGTAAGAATCCAGGGGACCAAGGGAATCTGTTAGTCTCAGAGTAGTGAGAGAGCCCGGGATGTCAAGAGAGCCCCTATTGAGAGGCCAGGTGTGGGTCCATACAGCAGGGAGCTGTGACTAAAGGCTAAGTGAGCCAAGAGAGTTTATTGAGCCAGGAGATTTGGTGAGACAGCCTGAGAGACCAGTGCAAGAGTAGTGGTGCTAAAGAAAAGGAAGTCAGGTGGCTCTTCATTTTCTGTTACCTGTTTTGCAGTGTGGAGCTGAAATACCCTGCGTGGAGAAAAACGGATGTAAGGACTTTACTTTTGCTTTCAAATAAAAGTTTGCTGCCATGCCCTTAAAGTGCAGTTCTGACTGAAGGACTAATTTAAAGCTTATCTACCACAAGAACCTAATTACCTCATATCATAAACCATTTCTACTTCTGTTGCATATAGTGGTAGTTAGTCCCATTCAATTGCACTTGTTCTGTAATGTTAAAGATGTTTTTTTAGCCTCTGCAAGCCACGTCTTCAGTTCACTAGCTTGGACAAGATACAAAACGTCTATAACATTACAAATCAAGTCCAATTGAGTTGAACTAACTAGTACTAGATATGCTATGACCTGGATAAATGAGAACCTTCGCAGACTTCTGTTACTCCAACTGGTCTTAAACAAATATAGTAGCTTACACCACAGATTCTATTTGTAAGGTAAACCTGTCATGCAGGTAAACTTGTAAAGGCAAGATAACAAATTTAAAGCAGAAACTACAACCTGCTGGCATGTAGTATTTTGTTCTCCGAAATCTACAGGGCATTTATAATTTTCTAGTTCTGGCACCCAGGGGCATATCTACAGCAAGCCAAACAAGGATCAGCCCCCCCAGGCAGCAGGGACACTAGCAAGGACTGCAGAGAACAGGGGCAGACTGGGCCGCCAATCTGATGCCCCAAAAGAAGCCATCACAGACAGTGCCGCTTTACTAACTGACAGTATTAATCCCAGCCAGCCGAGACCTGTAGCTTACTCCACCTCCACCGCTGGCTCTAATGCCCACTGGTTGCTAGGGCGTCTGAGGTCTAGCAACCAGTGATGTCATGTCCCCGCCCTAATGCAGAGCAAAGCCGAGGCCCCAGCATCCAAGGCAGAGGAGAATTTAACTTCCTCCTCCTCTGAGCCTCGCCCAGTGATTTAGCTCCACCCACCTCCTTTATTTTCTCTATGTGCTGACCATGTATATATTTATGAATATGGTGGATTTATGATTATGATGGTATTATTGTTATGCATATGCACCAATATGGTAACATTCATTTATTGACCTTTATATATGAATTACCACTGTCATGTATTTATATACTTTTTACTTCAACCATTAAATTTGATCATTATCATCTACACGAGTCAACCACTTCATTTAAAGTCCCATTTTCCCTTTTTTGTTTCATTGAATCCGGGATTGAGGCACCTTGTGTGCCTCATCTAAAGTCCCAAACTCCCCATTTGTACTACTTTATTTTCCCCCCGGCAACATGGCATGCTCATAGGGAAGGAAAGAGAACTGCCAGGACTCAATTGAGAGCAACTCTCAAAACTTTGAGGTGAGGCCAGGTGCCGGGGATGGATTGGAATCATGTGTGTCATGATGGAGCTGGGCACTGCAGAGACCCATACAAAGAGGAGGGGTTTATTCTGGGATTTTTAGTCCTTCACCTTTGGGGATATAACCCCCGGAAAGTGAAAGAATTCAGGTCCCAGCAGAACAGAGGATGTGACCCCCCCCCCACCCTCAGCCAATGAAAGACTACAGGTTTCAGCATGAACCCATAAGATATAGGGGGTCATATCCTTAGATCTCAGGGGTTCACGCTGGGACTTTGTAGTTCTTCAATTTTGGAGGGAGTCACATCCTTAGATCTCAGGGGTTTGTGCTGAGACGTGTAGTCCTTCACTTTTTAGGAAGAGGTGGGGCCTAAAGAGGAAGGAGTGGGATTTACAGATGAAGGGGTGGATCTTAAACAGGAAGGGGTGGGGCAAATTTAGATGGGGAGCCTGATTTTAGTTTTGCCTAGGGCAGCACAAAACCAAAATACACCACTTCTGGTACCTCATCCCTATAAGTCTGAGTACAGTGCATGAGCTTGACCTATGGAAAGATCAGGCAGAGGTTCTAGATTTCTGTCTAAACTGACAATAGACCCCAACTCCTCCCAATGCTAAGCCTCAGTGACCAGGAAATGCTCTAGAATTTAACAAACGAATGATAGGGGGTGGACTTATCATTGCCAGGGGATAAAAATTTCTGCTAGATTGGACAGAAGAAGTTGAAGTCTTGTGTACAGGGACACAGGAATGTATAGAGATACTAACACAGCTACTTGCAAACACCACAGGTTGCCCACACTTTTACAGTAATGTTATTTTAGAAACGTTTTAGGCCATAACAAGTTCATTTTGATAAGCTAACATAATTATTCAAAATAGTATTTGAAGGAAAATGAATATAATACTTAACTGGATGCCATGTACAACAGATGTACCCTAACCACAAGTCCTGTGTATCTATCAATTTATCTTGGTCCAATTCCTTGACAAATGGGGAGGCCTGGGTTGGGCATTTGTTTCCTGGGCCAATACAAATAATATATGTTGACTTAGCAGCCCTGAATGGAGATGCTTGTCCATTCAGAGCTCAGTCACAGTCAGACCTGCAGTCAATGGCAGCTGCTTTAGTGATCTGTTGCCGTTCTGACTTGCAATCAGAGCCCATAGAAAACTGTCCTTTCTTTATCATGTTGATTGAGTTTGCCTTCCAGGGCAAATGCAATGTCCAGTCCTCCTGTATTTGAAATACATATTTACAATATTGGTATTGTATTGTCAAAAAACGGATGCAAATAACCCAAGTACTGCTTCAATATGGTAATGTTTCTAGCAGATTATGCTGTATTTTTAAGTTGAAAGCTTGCAGATCTTTTAATACAATTACTGAAAACAAAGTATTGTGCATATACAATATGTATATTGTATAGTACTGTAGTATAAATAAGTATTGAACCAGCACTGCAAATTTGAGTTTTACAGGTGAAAAACTTCAAGTTTGGATGGGGTGACAACATATCCAGGTTTGAACAATGGATAACATCCATGTAACAAGCCTTCACAGACACCATGAAATTACATAAAATATTACATATTTGTGCTACATGTAATTTTGCAGTGCTTTATAAATGAATGAAGTTACAGAACTACAGTTAAAATCCCAGACATCAGGATACTCCATCAACTTTAAAATAGACAACAGTTTGGGCAGGCATCTGCAAGGACTGTCTGAAAATTCTGGAAGTGTATCAGGAGAGAAATTACAAGGTGTAACCTAGTGGTATTGGTTTCACTGTGCAACTCTTTAGTCACACGTTTGTAAAATATTGTGTCAATTTCTCAAAGGCATCTCACCTGTAGATAGGTATTGATAAAATGGTCCAAAAAAGCTGAAAACATGCAGGATTTAATAAAAATAAATCCCAACAAAGAAACAATGGAGCATGATGTGTACTGTATCCTGGAGGAAGGAAAGAAACAGGGAAAGGCTGTTAAATACCAAAGTGGTGTAAATAGGATTCCAAAACTATCTTTGGAAATAATTTTACTCAAGGACATGTAGATCTATTCTAAAGCTGACAGAGGGTGAAATAAAAAGTAATGACAGGCTTATTTTTAGAAAAAGCATGCATAGATTTTGTTTAACCACTTTTGTGATCCAGGCATGCCTGCCAGACAGAATAAGTTCACAAGCACCTTTTCGAATTGGGCTTCAAGAGTATCAATTCACTTGTCAGGAGTGGAGAAGTGCCATAAATAGCTTTAATTTAAAAAAACAATGGTGTCCATTACCTGGCTGTGCAGTTTAATGCTCAGTACACACGGTCAGAATTTCCGACAACAAATGTTCAATGGGAGCTTGTTGTCGAAATTCCAACCGTGTGTAGGTTCCATCGGACATTTTCCATCGGAATTTCCGACAAACAAAATTTGAGATCTGGATCTCAAATTTTCTGACAACAAAATCAGTTCTCGTAAATTCCGAGCATGTGTAGACAATTCCAATGCACAAAATTGCACGAATGCTCTGAATCAAGTACGAGACGGAAGCGCTCGTTCTGGTAAAACTAGCATTCATAATGGAGATAGCACATTCGTCACGCTGCAAATTTTAAAATCTTTTAATGCAGTGAATTCTCTTCTTCTTTATAATGCTAGAATAATGAAGTTGTTTTGCTGCTGATCTTCACACACAGTTCTGACAAACTGATTTCTTTGTTATTTCTCGTGATCTCCTGAATAATATTAGTTATTTTTTTTTGTCAGATCTCCATAATAATGTTTTGTGTATTTATTTTTATAGTTTTTTTGTTTTTTTTTAAAAAGAGCTCTTGTTTTTTTTTTTTAGTGATCTCCATAATATTTTTTTTCATTTTGCGTGTCAAGTAACCACAACACCATTATTATCTTGTATTTTTTAACCTCAAGGAGGTTGGTTGGTGTCCCTTGTTAATTTGACATTGTATTTAGGAAATGTACCTGCCTACTCACAAACAAACTGTCCTTTTTGAAGTAAAACACATAGGCAAGTATTTGTGAATCAAAAATAGACATTTATTAGGGGGTCATAAGAAAATAAAGAGGAAGGCAACGCCGGAGAAGCTGGTGAAATTTGCAAAGCCTTTGTACCCCAGGGCAGACATCAACTATTTTACAGGCAAAATTGGTAGTCCATATAATAGTGAGCACAATCTGGTCCAGGACTCCAAGAGATCAGGAACAGCAGCAGATGACATATATCTCCCCAGGCTGTGGTCATACAACAGACCAGACCAGATCCCAGGCCATCACACTCTTGTCTTCCTTCCACGCTTGCTTCCATGCTTGCTTCTAGGCTGTAGCTGTGGTGTTGGAGTTGTGGTAGGAGGTGGAGGAGGAGGAGGGTGGTTGAACTCACACAGGTGGGTTTTGGTTGTGAGTTGGCCCCTCAACCCCTTATTTAGGGTCATATACATAATTTCCTCACAGATGAGGCGTTGGCCCTCCTTTATTTCCTGCATTTTGCATGCAGCCATGGAGGCAAAGGCCTCTTGAAGAGTGGGGGTGGTTCTGAGGGCAGCATTAGCCTCCAGAATCAGCCTAAGCGATGCCTCCTCCACATTCCTCCCCTTCCTGGGCCTTTTGTTTGGAAGGCGGAGGGGAGGAACCTGGGATTCAGTCAGGCTACTGGGCCGTGCCATCTCCTGGCTGCCACATTCCACAGCCTCCTCCTGGCTGCCACATTCCACGCCCTCCTCCTGGCTGAGGCTTTCCTGTGTATGAATAAGGAACATAGTTTTATTTTTTTGTTCATCAAGCACACACAATTTTAAGCTCATGACTGTTGCAAATTGAATGTTAACAAATAGAAAAGACTATCATTCTGAGCCCAGCATTTTTCATTTCATTCAGTCCCAAACATTTTTGGCCACTACTGTCTATTGATATGTAAAACACTTTATTAAATCAGCAATTGGTGATCAATAATAACATCTTAATTTTACGACAAGAAATATGTAGAACAATGCTATACCTGGCTCAAGCTGGGCTCCTTCACTTCTTCCTGGCTGGAAGGCCCAGGTTGGACATTGGAAGCCTCAGCTGGGGTGGGAGGAAACGTGGAAGGAAGAGTGGAAGGTAAGGTTGAGAGTAATTGCCTGACTTCAGTCTGGTATGACAGAAAACAAAGTCTCTCATAGTACCACACTCTGGGTACATAAATGTCATCTGCTGCTGCTCCTGATCTCTGGGAATCCTGGACCTTATTGAGCTCCCTATTATATGTGCTCCTCAGGCCACCAATCTTGGCCTTCAAATAGGGGATGGTTGCTGCGGGGATCTGCAGCTTCACCAACTCCAGCAGTTTCTCCAGCGCTGCCTGCCTCTTTTGTTTATGATTATAATGCGGGTGTTTCACCTGCCACAGACAGGGCAGCTCCCTGTACTTGTCTATGAATAGGGGGGAGAAAGTTGTGATCATTGAAGCCATCCAGTTTCTCTGCAAGACACAACACAAGACAAACGCTAATGTCAGGCTAAACTCTCCTAATCTTGTCCCAATATAAGGCCTCAATCTAAAAGCAGTATAGGCCCAAGTTAAAATTGTACCTTCGTTATCACGATCAGCACTTCCGCTACTACTTCCTCCGCTCACAGATCATATGTACATTGCACACATGTTGCGCTTTATATACACTGCGCATGCACGAAACTCCACCCGTCCCTGACCTTCTATCTAGTATATTTCCCGCCCCTTCTCTTTCGGCGCAGTTGGAGAGCACATGGCGGAGAAAGAGCAAGTGCATGCAGACAGCAGCAGCAACGACGAAAGCCCGGAGCCACGAACGTCCCGGAGATGATTTAAGGCCTCAGATATGTCCTTTGTAGAGATGGTGGAGATGGTGGACATCTTGAAGAGGGCCGACTATGATGGGAAGCATGGACCTTACCCAAACCCAAATGTGAGAAAGGCCAAGATCATGGCTAAAGTTGTGAAAAGTCTGCACAGGAATTTTGGGGTACGACGATCCAAGGATCAATTGAGGAAACGCTGGTCAGACCTGAAATTGAGGGAGCAGGATCAGTACAGAAGGATCAAGAGAGTTCTTCTAAAAAGTAAGTAGTTGTCATGTGTTCCTATTATTATTATTACTTGCATGCTGCTCTATGTGCTTTTCTTTACTGTTGTACAGTTTAAAATGGCAACTTTCAGGTTCGTGGGCACAGTAATCGTTCGTAGTAAACATCGTTCGTTCGCTCACTAATACAATGTTTTTGGCAGATGCAGGTTAACTACATTTGGTCATGCCTATTTGTCTTAAACTGAGTTTGTTGTCTAGATGGGTTTGTAACTAGAATGAAATGCAAACTTGATTCAGTGTAAAGAGGGGAACTCAGCAGCTGTTTACACATCTGGACGCACTAGTGTGGGACACCAGAACACCCTTTTTAGGGTGTCCCACACAGGTGCTCCAGTGGATACTAGGGGTGTCTCCATATGTGAAACTTGCACAAAACAGTTAAGTATTCTAGTTTTAGAAAGGGAAAAAAAGAATGTCTTCAGCTTGGAACTCCAAAACAAAACAGACAATTGTACGTTACTTCCAAGCAATGTTTCATATTCCTAATTCTGTCCTCAAATATCTGTGTGCTAAGTATACCTATTTTTTATTTCACATAGGGGAGAAAAGAATTGGGACATCAGAGGACACCAGGGACCGCCAACCTCATAAAGAAGGGGAATTCACCACAACCTCAGGATGTGGAGGAAGGAGAGGTTTATGAAGTGGGCGAAATAGTGACCATAATAGGTGAGTGAGACCACAGCTTCAGGTAATAGATGTATGCCTGCATATTTATAATACATGGTGTGTTTTTTTTATATTTTTATTATTTTGTAATCTTTTTGTAATCTTTTTTTAAGTATATCGAAAGCCAAATTTTGAAGATGCACACAGTGTGTCAACATGTGGTATCTGCCATCACGGGATATCAATGTACGCATTTTGTGGGTGCAACCCCTTCCTTGCAACTCAAGTAGGTAAGAGGAAGGGGTTGCACCCCTGAAACATGTCCATTGATCCCCCATGATGGGAGCTAGCACATGTTGACATTAGGCAGGAGGGAAATCCCCATTTTGACTCTCAATTTGTAGGCATCTTCAAAATTTGGCCTTTACAGGGGTGACATCACCCCATCTGATGAAGGCGAGATCAACACAGTTTGGACATACTAATGTCTGATATTGCCTTCAAATTATCAAAGTTGAACTTTGTAAGTTCCTGAGTTGTGTATTGTTTTATGGTTTTAAACATGCCTGTTTAACCTAAAAAGGCTATTTGTACTGTCAAAACCAAAAATGTTATTACAAAAATATGTTGGTTTGTTAAAAAACCCTTTTCTAACGCACATGTGAATGTGCACAGAGTAAAAAGTTTTCTACTCAACAATGTGTGGCTTCTTCTTTAAATGCTCAATAGCAGTTTTTGGAGTAAGTTGGTGTTTACAGTGACAATGGGGGTTATTTACTAAAGGCAAATCCACTTTGCACTACAATTGCACTTTTAGTGCACTTTCAGTGCAGTTTCAAGAGCAGTTTCAAGTGCACTTTTGCAGTGCACTTGGAGTGCAAAGTGGATTTTCATTTAGTAAATAACTCCCACAGTGCTTTATAATTTGCCACAATCAGGCCATTTTCGTGACTCCCAAAAATGAATTCATGGTGCTGAAAATTATGAATATTTTTATCAGTAATGCATTACATACATTAACAACCAAAACAAGGTGTGTGTGTAGCAGACCCACAACATAATATTTCGCTGAAGAAGAGATTGTCACTTCATGTATCAAAGAAATTACTAGACGTGCATTCGTTTTCGTCCAAATGCATTTTTGTCCGAATTTCAGGTATTTTCGTTATCTTTTTAACAAACGATAACGAAAGTGTAGAATACGAAAACCGAAAGATCCAACATAAAACAAATGCTTTATTTTCGTTGCGACAACAGTTCGATATAGATAGGAGATTCAACATGACGCTGACAATAACAATCTGGGTCTATCGAACCTGTGTTCGAATGTGCCTAACCTTAACTCTATTAGTCCAAGATTATTCTACATAGAGAGAAAAGATTTGACATAGAGAGAAAAGATTTGACACAGAGAGAAAAGATTCGACATAGAGAGAAAATATTTGACACAGAGAGAGAAGATTGCTGCTGGAATTGGGTGGAGGAAGTAAAATAAAAATAATGATGATGATGAATGTTATTGGCCGATTGTAACCAAAGAGGAGGGGCAGTAAAATAGCTAGAACTAAGTACACACGTACAGCCAACTTCCTTTCACTTACAATTTGCTAGCAGAGAGAAACACACACACTGAATCATTTCAGAAGACAGTCAATCTTAGCTGGTCCATTTGTCAGAGACCCTGAATTATTTAGCAATTAAGCATAAGCACAGCAGCAGAGCAATAGTGAAGCAAGCTACAGTTCAACCTAACTTTTTCATCATAATCTGCTGCTATTGTGTTAGTGTTGTGAACTTGATAGTGATACTAGTGTTGCTAGTGTTGTGATAGCCTTAGAGGCTGCCTGTGTTGTGGGGGAGGATTTATTATTATAGATTCTATATTATAATGCCATATCAATATCTGACACAACGTCGGATGCTGCACCCACCATTGCACTTGGAGATTGAGAAACGAATGTGAAAGTTGGCTGACTGTTGGGGTAGAGACCATTCAACGTGAACGACGAAGATTCGACAAAGCAACGAAAAACATACAAACGTCGAATCTTTGGCTTATGGTGTCTGTCGAAAGTTCTAAGAAGATTCGATGGAGCAGCTAAACTGTACAAAAATTCAAAAAAATATACTAAAGAGCTGAAATGGATATAAGTGAAACCATTAATTATGAGATTGTGTCCCTGTGCAAATTATTAAATTGTGACTTGGAAGAAAACCAAATAATAAAAGCTGCAAAACTTAAAAGTGTTCAGACACCTAAAACAAAGTAACAAGTGAAAAATAATGTGTTGCGCTAATATTAACCTTCCAATCAATTTAAACTCAGTGTATATATAAATCCCTCCAATTAATTGCTTGGAATAAATGTGAATGTGATTGGGTCATTAGCACTAAAACCTGTACACTACAATATTGTGCTCAAAAAATAACTGAAATCCCAAATGCCATCTGTAATAATCATTCAAATGAAAAACAGGATTTAACCATTAACATATTATCCAGTATCAGTATAAAAAATAGTTGAAAAGTTAACAGAATTTCCCAATTATAGGTTAGTTGATAGCCGTTCTTAGTTGTATTAATTATACATTCCACTCATCAGTATTACTAGGAGTAGTCCCATGTATGATGAAAAACTAAATCTATTCACCAAGATCCCCCAATATTGCTGCATAATATAATATAGGTGTTTCCAGAGGGGTATTCTCAGGTATCACCAGTATGTGCAATAAAAAAGAAGAGACATCATTGCGCAGTAAACGATGATTTAAAAACAGCAGCACTTCAACGAGTGCACTCACATAAGCCTGGATTTTCAAATGCCTGGATGGAAGACAATCAGCCACTTGGGGCGTGGTGAATCTTCACAATGCTCATTGCAAGCTGCTGACCAGCCTCAATACTGTGCGTCACTGACTCCTCCTACGCGTTGCATCACCCGACGCGTGACTTTTTCAAGGTTGGTACAACTAAACTGTACGACGCTGCAATAGTACATTTCCGGTCAAATGCATCCGCCCATAGGCTATAGAAAAATTCTAATGTTGGTTGACTAGTAAAATAATTAATAAATATAATTATTACTAGTCATACAACATTAGAATTCTACTACAGCTAGCTTGTAGGCAGAAAATTCGACCGGAAATGTACACATACAGTTTAGCTGCTCCGTTGAATCTTCTTTGAACATTCGACAGACACCATAAGCCTTCAATGACAGATTCAACCTTAATTCATTTGGATTTTTGGACGAATGCAATTTTTAACAAAAAACTAAATGAATAAAAATGAATTTCGGGAGTAACTAAATAAATTTATTTTTCAGACGAAAATGAAATTCCGAAACAAAATATTTCAGTGTGCACATGTCTAGAAATTACGTTTGCACTATTGAACAAAATGGCCAAAAAGAAAAGCCCATTGGAGAACCTAGGAGACAGCTAAAAGAAATACAAGCAGTAAATCAAAGGAAATCTTATTTCAGTTTAACTAAAAAAGTTTTCCTTAAAATGTTTCTTAAACATTTTCTGGCATATCAATGGCCCCTCTACCTGCAAAGCACTCGACATACTTCTGTTTTACTTCACGGGCGCTGTGGGGGGGCAAGCCAGGATGGCCAGCTTCAAGCGCCCTCAGGGTTGGTTCTTGAAGTCCGGCCTCAGGCCCAACTGAGGCCACATAGTTCATTGAATTTCTCCTTAAATAGTTGTGGAGAATGCAGCATACAAGGATTATATGGTTAAGTTTATATTCCGCCATGTTGATTGCCGTAAGGAATAGGCGGAACTAGCTGGCCATTATCTCGAAAGCGTTCTCCACCACTCTTCTGGCTCTGGCCAGCTGGTAGTTAAAAACCATGTGGTCTGGGGTGAGGGTCCTCATCGGGAACAGCCACATCAGGTGATCACCCAGCCCAAACGCTTCATCAGCGACAAAAACAAATGGGAGTCCTTCCACGTTATCTTCAGCAGGTGGCAATCCCAAGCCAGCATCCTGGAGCCATCTGTAGAACTTGTCTTTTTTTTTTTTTTCCACATCAGTGAGCACCACCGACTGGCCTAATCAGCGTAATAATCATTTATTGTCGCCGACTTAGATTCACATCATTGTGGTTTTCTTTGTGTATTTATTTATCTTTCCTTCTAGCTTTTATCAAATATAAAACAGGAAATTATATACAGCTTTATTAAGTACCCTATTATGGGATTTCTTAGTCCGCTTATTCTCAACTACTTAAATAACCAGGTTATATAAATCTTATTTCTCCCTGGATAACATCTACCCTCGCGACCCAGCGCAGAGCAAAGCCGACGACAAGAAATAAAAAAAAAAAAAAAAAAAAAACACGCTACCCATCAATGAGATCTAGGAGAATCGCATGTATGAAGCTGGGCTAATGGGGTCCCCACACCCGTAGCCCCCTATTCAGACCACTAGTGAACTGTTACGTATTTGTGGAAAACCCCCACCTCTTCCCCCACTCCCACCCCCCTCTACCCCCATACCCCTTCTATACAAAATCCAACCCAAACACAGAGTTTACTGTTTACTATTGTTACCTAATGTTTCCTACTTAATCAAAACACCAATAACCCTACATTACTTTGTGTAATACACCGGTTCTATATTTCTCTAATGCATATATATCTTGGCTATTAACCTAATCCCTTACACTCCAAACTTTCCCCTTATGCAGGCCGCCTTATCCATCCATGGCTTCCATATTTTGTCGAATTCCTGGAGATTCCCCCTTTTTATATACTCCAATCTCTCCCTGTCAATGGAGGCACCGAGTGTATCTATCCAATCATACACTGTCGGGGGCTCCCTTGATTGCCACCTTAGCCATCTGTAGAACTTGGACTGGGCAATGACTCCACCATCCGACATCCGGCCATTCTTCCCCACGTCCACAAATAGAAACTCATATGTCGCCGACACCACCACCAACATCACAATACTATTAAACCCCTTATAGTTGTAATAGTATGGGGTGGGACTATGTGGACGTGTTTCCCATCAAACAAGAAAATAAAAATTAGTAATTTTGCACATAAACATTGCAAGCAGATTAGGCACAAACATTCTTGGCCAACATCAGTATTAACATTTATTTGAAGGAGTATTTAAAGACAAATGTATAAAGTACACTTATCAAATTCCTCACCCTTTCTGATGGCCCATTGTAAAATTTTAGGGGGGGGGGTTTTGGACAGGTAACCCTCTCCACTTCATTGAGAGCTGAATGCATAAATAATGTTTTTAACTTTGGCCAGCCCCTCCTTACTTACACTATTGGCAGCCCACTGGACAGGTAAGAAGTGTCATAATACAAAAATATAAATACACACTGTACAAATTGAAGCACTTTTTTACATTCTGCAATTACCTATCAAGATAATAGGAGAACAAAACTTTAAACAGTACCATTTGAAAGTATTCAGGCAGGCCCTTTCACTACATGCTTTGGTGACTTCATACAGAAATATGACCACAAAAGAGGTAGGTATAGTGTGTATGGGTTTGGCAAAGACAGCAGATAGAGGATTGGTATCGGTTGACTTAGCGGTTGGGGGAGGGAGGGTTCAAAATTATTTTGGGAATCCAAAAAAAAAGCCTCTTGCACTCTGCCTGAATTTAAGGACAAAAATAACATTTGTACATATTTTAGGGGGTGTTTAGGGTAAAGCACTACTATGGAGCTGACAAAATACACAGTGTTCCACACAAGTGCTCCTGTGTCCAGATGTGTAAACAGCTGCTGAGTGTCCTCTCCTTTCACTGAATGAAGTTTGCATTTCATTCTAGTTACAAACCCATCTAGACAACAATGTCATAAACCTCTTTGAATACAAATAGGCCCTAACAAATATAGTTAACCTGTATCTGCCATTGTATTAGTGGGCGAATGAACGATGTTTACTACGAACGATTACTGTGCCCACAAACCTGAAAGTTGCCATTTTAAACTGTACACAGTAAAGAAAAGCACATGGAGCAGCATGCAAGTAATAATAATAATAATAGGAACACACGACAACTAGTTACTTTTTAGAAGAACTCTCTTGATACTTCTGTACTGATCGTGCTCCCTCAATTTCAGGTCTGAATAGCGTTTCCTCAATTGATCCTTGGATCGTCATACCTCAAAATTCCTGTGCAGACTTCTCACAACTTTAGTCAAGATCTTGGCCTTTCTCACATTTGGGTTTGGGTAAGGTCCATGTTTCCCATCATAGTCGGCCCTCTTCAAGATGTCCACCATCTCCACCATCTCTACAAAGGACATATTAGAGGCCTTAAATCTCCTCCGGGATCGGGACGTTCATGGCTCTGGGCTTTCGTCGTTGCTGCTGCTATCTGCATGCACTTGTTTTTTCTCCACCATGTGCTCTCCCACTGAGCCAAAAGAGAAGGGGCGGGGAATATACTAGATAGAAGGTCAGGGGCGGGCAGCGTTTCATGCATGCGCAGTGTATATAAAGCGTAACACGAGTGCGTCGTATGTACGATCTGTGAGCGGAGGAAGGAGTAGCGGAAACACCAGTTCGTAATAACGAAGGTACAATTTTAACTTGGGCCTATACTGCTTATAGATTGAGGCCTATATTGGGACAAGATTAGTAGAGTTTAGCCTGACATTAGGGTTTTTGACTTGTGTTGTGTCTTGCAAAGAAAATGGATCTATTGAATGATCAGGACTTTATCCCCATATTCATTGATATGTACAGGGAGCTGCCCTGTCTGTGGCAGGTAAACCACCCCCTTTATACCAATAAAAGAAAAGGGCAGGCAGCGCTGGATCAGTTGCTGGAATTTGTGAAGCCGCAGATTCCCACGGCAACCATCAACTATTTGAAGGCCACAATTAGTGGCATGAGGAGCACATATAATAGGGAGCGCAAGAAGGTCCAGGATTCCTAGAGATCAGGAGCTGCAGCAGATGACATTTATGTACCCAGGCTGTGGTACTATGACAGACTGCATTTTCTGGCAGACCAGAGGGAACCCAGGCCAGCACTCTCCAATCTTCCTTCAACACTTCCTTCCACCCTAGCTGAGGCTTCTGACATCCAACCTGGGCCTTTCACCCAGGAAGATGTGGAGGAGCCCAGCTTGAGCCAGGTAAAGCATTGTTCAACATATTTATTGTCAAAAAATTAATGATGTTAACTAGATGTTATTATTGATCACTAATTTCTGATTTAACAAAGTGTTTTACATATCAATAGACAGTAGTGGCCACAAATGATTGGGACAAGAATGAAAAATGCTGGTGTCAGAATGATAGTCTTTTATATGTATTAACCTTCAATTTGCAACAGTCATGAGCTGAACATTGTGTGTGATTGATGAACCAAAAACTAAAACTATGTCCCTTTTTCATACACAGGAAAGCTTCAGCCAGGAGAAGGCTGTGGAAAGTTGCAGCCAGGAGGTGGTGTGGTTAAGTGGCAGCCAGGAGGTGGCCGGGTCCAGTAGCCTGCCCGAATCCCATGTTCCTCCCCTCCGCCTTAAAAAAAAGGCTCAGGAAGGGGAGTAACCTGGAGGAGGCAGCCACTTGGGCTATTTGGGCAGGCTACTGTGGCCCTCAGAACCCCCCCAGTCTTCAAGAGGACTATGCCTGCATGACAGCCTGCAAAATGCAGGAAATGGAGGAGGGCCAACGCCTCTCATGTGAGGAAGTTATCTTAGAAGCCCTAAATAAGGGGTTGCTGGGTGAACTCACAAGCCAAAGCAAGGTTTGTGAGTTCGGCCATTGTCTTCCTCCTTCTCCACCTCCTGCCACAACTCCAACACTAGAGCCACAGCCTGGAAGCAAGCCTGGAAGCAAGCGTGGAAGCAAGCGTGGAAGGAAGACAAGAAAGTGATGGCCTGGGTTCGGTCTGGTCTGAAAAAAAGACGCAGGCTGTGGTAAGAGGCTTCACCAATTTCACCAGTTTATCCAGCGTTGCCTTCCTCTTTATTTGGTTATGACCCATAATAAATGGCAATTTTTTTTTCACAAATACTTGCCTATGTGTTTTACTTTAAAAAGGACAGTTTTGTTTGTGAGCAGGCAGGTACATTTCAAAAATACAATGTCAAATTAACAAGGGACACCAACACCAAACAACCTCCTTGAGGTTAAAAAATACACGTTAATAATGGTGCTGTGGTAACTTAACACACAAAATTACAAAAAATATTATGGAGACCAGCAGAAAAAAATATTTTAAAAAAACAGGAGATCTTCATAAAAAACAAAAAAAGAAAAAAAAGTAGATCACTATAAAAAAAAATGGAGATCGGAGATCTTCATAAAAAAATAAAGAAAAAAAGATCACTATAAAAATAAATTCTAAACATTATTATGGAGATCTGATGAAAAAATAACAAATATTATTCAGGAGATCACGAGAAATATCAAAGAAATCAGTTTGTGAGAATTCTGTGTGAATATCAGCACCAAAACAACTTCATTATTCTAGCATTATAAAGAAGAGAATGCGCTGCATTGAAAGATTAAAAAAATTGCAGCGTGACGAATGTGCTATCTCCATTACGAATGCTAGTTTTACCAGACTGAGCGCTTCTGTCTCATACTTGATTCAGAGCATGCGTGGAATTTTGTGCGTCGGAATTGTCTACACACGCTTGGAATTTACAAGAATGGATTTTGTTGTCGGAAAATTTGAGAACCAGCTCTCAAATTTTTGTTGTCGAAAATTCCGACAAAAAATGTCCAAAGGAGCCTACACACGGTTGGAATTTCCAACAACAAGCTCCTAACGAACACCTGTTGTCGGATGTCCGATCAGGTGTACATGGCATTAAGGTTTTAGCGCTGCACTTTTAACCTTTAGTACTTTTATTAAGCTAAATGACTTAAAGATTTACTTAAAAATGGTTTGACATTGTTACTTTTTTTTTTTTTTTTGGAAAAGGGAATTCATGGTTGGATAAAGGTGTCACGACTCTAGTTAAATTCAAAAGGAATATCTGGATTGCCATTGGGAATATGTCCATTCACAGATGACTTATGTCTTATCAGCTGGATGCCTGAAAAGTTACTGGACTAAAAATCCTTCAAAGAATCTCGTGGATGTCTTGAGCTAATTTGCTGAGGTATTACTTAAGGGCTTTAAAATAGCTAGTCTTGGAGAATTTGGCACTTATGTCTCATTAATTTGAGGACATGTCATAATAATATTAAAATGGCCTAGTTTCTACATACTGCATTTATTTTAAATTTAGCAAATTCCTTATGGATGAGTCATTTTTGGGTACACATTCTCCGCAAGAATTGTGTCTTGTAATAATATTTTTCTCTAAAAAGAACATAAATAACTCATTAATGAGGTCTAAGTTTAACCATACTTAGTTCTGTAATGTTAAGATCCAAATCTATTAATTGACTCTAAAGACCTTGTTTTATGTTTTCAAGGTCATTTTATATATTTTAAATTTCAATAAATATCAAAAAAATTTATATTCTTTAAGATAAAAATATACCTGCTCAATCACAAAGAAGAGAGGGGTTCAGAATCAATTAGGAACTAATTAATGCTAGTAATAAGTTATTCTTAAAGTGATTGTAAGGGTTCGTTTTTGTTTTTTTTAAAATAACAAACATATCATACTTACCTCCACTGTGCAGCTCATTTTGCACAGAGTGGCACTGAACCTGGTCTTCTGGGGTCCTCCAATGGCTCTAGCGGCTCCTCCCCACATCAGATAACCCCCTAGGAGAAGCGCTCTCCCGAGGGGGTTACCTTGCGGGCAAGCTCCCAAGTCCAGCATTCGGTGTCCATAGACGTCGAATGTATGACTCGGCCCCGCGTCATGGCACCCGCGTCATTGGATTTGATTGTTAGCAGTGGGAGCCAATGGCTGCGCTGCTATCAATCTATCCAATCAAGAGCTGAGAACCCCCTGCAGAGACACAGGGCATCCCCACCGGGTCAAGTTCCAGGGCTCAGGTAAGTAAAACGGGGGGCTGGACGGCCGGTCACTGCCAGGTGTTTTTTCACCTTAATGCATAGGATGCATTAAGGTGAAAAAACAGAAAAGGTTTACAACCCCTTTAAGTTAAAGTGTATCCAAATCCGAAACTTTTTTCATTTGGATAGATTGGTTAGGGGTGAGAAACCTTGTCAGGTTTTTATTCTTGTTTGTGTCCCTAATCTGTAGATTTACTATCTCTATTTGGAATGAATGCAAAGAAAAATCTATAAATGGATCAATTGGGCCACCTGTTGCATTACCAACTGTCTAAAACTGCATTCTCCTGTTTTATCTACAGAACAAGAAGTGAAGGCAATACCCACAAAGGGGCACAAACTTTGACAGGGCTTTTAACCATTCCTTTATCAATCAAAAATGTGAACTTATGATTTATTCTACGGTAACAATTTGTTGGATGTCTGAAGTTTTTGTTACATTGTGTTCTGTGTTACAAGTTATTACAGTGTTTCAAAGAAGAGGACTTGGTGAATGAAAGAATCATTTTAATCAAGGATAAGAGGTCTTAATCACATGCACCACCTCCCCATAATAGAAACATTTCAAAAGGGAGAAGTAGAATTGGAAGTTTTAAGGTGCAAATTAATCAATGTTGAGAACAAATTCAAAAAATATATAAATGTTATTTAATAAATATCATTTAAAATACTATATTAAAACCAACATGACTAAATTTATGCAGTCATTGTACAAAAGTTTGTCGACTCTACATGTTTCACCATAATCATGGCTTCCTCAGGAGCTTTTGCACAGCTTTGTGTACAGTATCACTATAAATGAAAAAAAAATAGTTTTATTAAATAAACAACAACTATATTCAACAAGCAAAAATATTTATAATGCATATATTTACCAGATAAGGTCTAACATTTTACATATGTACATTACAAAGTTACAATCATTTATACATACTGTAGGTCATCTGATGAAAGGACTCTCACCCCAAATGTTAGCACAACTCTAAGGGACTAGCAAAACACCAGGCAAACAGCCAAGCAGAGTATCAGTGTGTCATAGAGAGGGTAAACCCCTTGATTAAACCTGCCAGAACATAGAATTAATTATACTTGGACATGCCTTATAATGTCAAACTCCCGTGGAGTTATGCTTACATTTGAGAGTCCTTTCATCAGACGACCGATGTATAAATGATTGTTATTTTGTAATGTACATGTAAAATGTTAAACCTTATCTGGTATATATATATGCACTATATATATTTTTGCTTGTTGAATATAGTTGTTGTTTATTTATTGAAATATTTTTTTCATTTATAGTGATACTGCACACAAAGTCATGCAAAAGCTCCTGAGGAAGCCATGATTATGGTGAAACATGTAGAGTCGACAAACGTTTTTACAATGACCGCATAAATTTAGTTCTCTAAATTTTAGCTCTCTCGCCCCCCCTTTTCCTGCAGCCTGCCAGGTTGCTTGCTCAGATAGGGGTCTGGTATGGATTATGGGGGACCCCCATGCAGTTTCATTTTCATTTTAGTGTGGGGTTCCCCTTAAAATCCATACCAGATCTGAAGGGCCTGGCATGGATTTTGGGGGGACCCCCACGCCATTTTTTAAAAATTTTGGCGCAGGGTTCCCCTTAACCACTTCAATACACTATTTTATTTATACTGCCCGAATATAGATTATACACTAAATATCTACTCTATTTAATCTACGCTAAATGCAGAGTATATATTTATATATACTGTATACAGTATATATATATCAAATACACTGCCTGCACGCCACTAACTAAGCTGCCTAATCTCTCTTCATTCATTACACTACATTACACTATTAGGCTGCCGTGTAAGCAGCAGCCTTATACAGTGTGGGGCGTGGACTTAGCCCCCTGAGCCATGATTGGCCAAAGGCACCCTTCCTTTGGCTTTTTATGGCTCTCTCAGCAGAGCGCACTGTAATTGGCCAAAGCATGCAGGTCAGGTGCATGATTTGGCCAATCATCATACAGCAATGCACTGCGATCTGGTAGTGCATTATGGGGCATTCCGTGGCACTCGAATTTCCCGCAAACGCCACATGTGTTTGGTTTGTTTTAGAACAAACACCCGATGTTCGAGTCGAAATTACGTTTAACTCGAACCGCATGCTCATCCCCAATAAAGAGGTAACAATTTAATTTTTATAAGTTCACTAGAATAGTTAGCAAAACCATCAATTGCTTGTTTTTGGCCTGCCTCTGTTCTGTGCAGCTCTGCCAAATCTGCTACGGTTTCTGGAGCCGTGTCTGGGAATTTGTGTTATTCATCTCTTGTACTGTTGGCTTAATGCTTCTCTTAATTTTTCATGATACATTAACACCTGAGTGGAGTCCACACAAATGAATTTGGAAATAATTAAAGCTTACATTTATCATGTTCTTTCCATCACTGTGTGCTGTTTTATACTTATCACAATAACTTGCAGTTTGTGAATCCATGCTTTATACAAATTTTGCGACATGCTTGTTTCGCTAACAGCAAACACAGGCAGCATTGAATGTCAACGAGACAGATTCCAAATAAACTAATTTCCAGAGTTTTCAATGACAGAGCCCTCTGTTTCTAAAATAAATGTATTGATAGGGGGGCCCCTCTTGCATCACCTGCCCAACAATAAAGTGATGCCAGATAATGTGAGGGTGTGGAGTAGGGATGAGCTTCGAGTTCGAGTCGAACCCATGTTCGACTCGAACATCGCATGTTCAACCGTTCGTCAAATTTCAAACGTTATGGCCCGTTCGCGCCAAATTCGAGTGGAGCGTCATGGCCCATAATTCACTGCTGCATTGCAGTGCATTGCTGGCTGATGATTGGCCAAGCATGCACTATGACCCGCATGCTTTGGCCAATCACAGCGCGGTAAGAACAGAGAGCCATAATTGGCCAAAGGCAGGGTGGCTTTGGCCAATTATGGCTCAGGGGGTTTAGTACACGCCCCACACTATATAAGGTCGCCTGCATGGCAGCCTTGTGTAGTGTGTTGCGGCAGCGGCGGAGAGATAGACAGAGAGACAGTGTCATTTGATTTAGGTTAGAGTAGGCAGGCGAGTCAGTTAGCTGCACTTACAGTGTATTGTGTATATATATGCATCATAGGTGTTGTGTATATATATATATATATATATATATATATATATATATATATATACACTGTATTCAGTTTAGCTAGATCCGTTCCTGTTATTCTCTTTTCTCTTCCTACTACTGACAGGCAGGCAGGTGTTTTTACAGTATTTACAGCTACCTGAAGAAAATTGCTGGTGTTCTTCTGATCCTATTAGTCCTATTAGCTACGGTACTTACAGTTAGTATATTGCGTCCTCTGCACAGTGTGCACCTAAAGCTACCTGAAGAAAATTGCTGGTGTTCTTCTGATTCTATTAGTACTGCAGGCAGCTGCAGTATTTACAGTTAGTGTAGTGCGTCCTCTGCACAGTGTGCACCTAAAGCTACCTGAAGACAATTGCTGCTGTTCTGATCCTATTAATACCACAGGCAGGCAGCTGCAGTATTTACAGTTAGTGTACTGTGTCCTCTGCACAGTGTGCGCCTAAAGCTACCTGAAAAAAATTGATGTTGTTCTTCTGATCCTATTAGTACCACAGGCAGGCAGCTGCAATATTTACAGTTATGCCCCGTACACACGGTCGGATTTTCCGATGGAAAATGTCCAATCGGAGCGTGTTGTCGGAAATTCCGACCATGTGTGGGCTCCATCGGACATTTTCCATCGGATTTTCCGACACACAAAGTTGGAGAGCAGGAGATAACATTTTCCGACAACAAAATCCGTTGTCGGAAATTCCGATCGTGTGTACACAAATCCGACGGACAAAGTTCCACGCATGCTCAGAATAAATAAAGAGATGAAAGCTATTGGCCACTGCCCCGTTTATAGTCCCGACGTACGTGTTTTACGTCACTGCGTTCAGAACGATCGGATTTTCCGACAACTTTGTGTGACCGTGTGTATGCAAGACAAGTTTGAGCCAACATCCATCGGAAAAAATCCTAGGATTTTGTTGTCGGAATGTCCGAACAAAGTCCGACCGTGTGTACGGGGCATTAGTGTACTGCGTCCTCTGCACAGTGTGCACCTAAAGCTACCTGAAGACAATTGCTGTTGTTCTGATCCTATTAATACCACAGGCAGGCAGCTACAGTATTTACAGTTAGTGTACTGCGTCCTCTGCACAGTGTGCACCTAAAGCTAGCTGAAGACAATTGCTGTTGTTCTGCTCCTATTAATACCACAGGCAGGCAGCTACAGTATTTACAGTTAGTGTACTGCGTCCTCTGCACAGTGTGCACCTAAAGCTAGCTGAAGACAATTGCTGTTGTTCTGCTCCTATTAATACCACAGGCAGGCAGCTACAGTATTTACAGTTAGTGTACTGTGTCCTCTGTACAGTGTGCACCTAAAGCTACCTGAAGAAACCCGGTGGTGTTCTTCTGATCCTGTTAGTACCACAGGCAGGCAGTTGATTCTGCTAGCTGCAGTATCAGTATATATATACATCCCTGCTTTGTGCAGCTACATCTCACTGCAGGCCATTAGTATGTCTGCAAGGCCAACAAGGAGAGGCAGACAGTCACAAGCCAATAAAAGACGGCAAGCAGGCTCTGTGTCTAGAGGCAACAGTGCTGGTCGTGGAGATGGTGCATCCTCATCAGAACGTGGCCGCGGGACACTCTTGTCCTTTTTTCGGCAGCTGGCCGTGTTGAGCCGCAACATGCGGAAGACTTGGTAGAGTGGATGACCAAGCCACTAGCCTGCTATTTGCAACATATGTCTCAAGGGTATCTCGTGTGGCCAAAACATCACCCGCTATGGCACCACATGCTTGACCAGACATATGTCGACCTGCCATGCAGTTCGTTGGCAAGCGTACCTAAAAGACCCACACCAAAGAACAAAGCGGACCTCTCCTTGCTCCTCATCAGCTGGGATCTCCAACCCCACTATACCTTCTGTCCTCTCTGAAACCTACACTGAGAGGAATGAAGGTGTAGAATTAGGTGTGTCACAGGAAAGTACTTGCGGGTAATCTGCTATCGGTACACCGACGTCAGATTGTACCAGGCAAATTTCCCTGCCCCAGCTGCTGCACCGCCGAAAGAAGTTCGCTCCCAGCCATCCACATGCCCAGCAGTTGAATGCTAGCTTGGCTAAATTGCTAGCATTCCAACTGCTGCCTTTTCAGTTGGTAGACTCTGCCCCCTTTCCGTGAGTTTGTGGAATGTGTGGTTCCTCAGTGGCAGGTTCTCAAATGCCACTTTTTCTCAGGGAAGGCGATTCCAGCCCTCTACCGGCATGTGGAAGGCAATGTCTTGGCCTTGCTGGACAGGGCGGTCAGCGGTAAGGTGCATATTACCGCTGACTCATGGTCCAGCAGGTATGGACAGGGACGTTACCTATCTTTCACCGCGCACTGGGTGACTCTTCTGGCAGCTGGGAAGGATGCAGGACAGGGTGCAGTAGTGTTGGAGGTTGTTCCGCCACCACGCCTCCAAAATTCTACTAGTGGTGATTCTGCCACACCTCTCTTCTCCACCCCCTCCTCTTCTTCTTCCTCCATGGCCTCTTCCTGTGCTGATTTCCTCGGAACCAGCGGTGCTCTGTAGGCATTCAAGGGGCTACGCAAGCACACAGGCAAAAAGATGCCATGTGGTGCTTGAGCTGGTGTGCTTGGTGGACAGGAGCCACACTGGGGCAGAGATTCTGTCAGCTCTGCAGGGGCAGGTTCAGAGGTGGTTGATGCCACGCCAGCTTAAGCCAGGTATGGTGGTTTGTGACAATGGCACCAACCTCCTCTTCGCCCTCCGACAGGGACAAATGACCCATGTGCCCTGTTTGGCTCACGTCCTTAACTTGGTGGTGCAGCGGTTCTTGGGCAGGTGCCCAGGCTTACAGGATGTCCTGAGGCAGGCCAGGAAAGTCTGTGTGCATTTCCACAGGTCATATAATGCCAGTGCTCGGCTGGCTGACCTCCAAAAGGAATTTAACCTGCACAAGAACCGCCTAATCTGTGACATGCCCACCAGGTGGAACTCAACTTTGGCCATGCTTCAGCAGCTGCACACGCAGCAGAGGGCCATCAATGAGTTCCTATGCGACTATGGCACCAGGACAGGGTCAGGGGACCTTGTTTTTTTTTCCCACGCCAGTGGGCTATGATCAGGGATGCATGCACTGTCCTGTCACCATTTGAGAAGGCCACGAGGATGGTGAGTAGTGACAGTGCATGCATCAGTGACACTGTCCCTCTTGTCCACCTGTCGGAGCACACACTGTGTGGAATAATGGACAGGGCACTTGAGGCAGAACAGAGGGAGGAAGAGGAGGACTTCTTTACCTCTTAAGGCCCACTTTATCCAGACAGTGTTCCTGCATGCCAACCGATCACACAGGAGGAAGAGGAGGAGGAGGATTGTGTCAGCATGGAGGTGAAGCCTGGCACGCAGCATCAGCAGCAGTCTTCAAGGGATCATTTACAGAAACCCATGGACTTATATGTGGCTGGGAGGAGGTGACTGCGGATCATGTCGTCCTTAGTGACCCAGAGTGGACCGAATGCCTCAGCAAACTTATACTGCATGGCCTCCCTGATCCTGCAAAGCCTGCAGAAGGATTCTCGTATTCGTGGTATCAAGGGGAGGGATGATTACTGGCTGGCAACCCTCCTTGATCCACGTTACAAGGGTAAGGTTGTGGACCTGAGGGAGCAGAGGATGAAACATCTTCGGGAGGCCTTGCAGTAAGGTTTGTGCAACGCGTTTCCAGAGCCTGGGAGGTTACAATTTCCTGGTCCTCCTGGACAACGCGTTGCTGAGGCTTTGGTCAGTCACAGAAGGAGCGGTGGAGAAGGTGGCCATCTGACTGATGTGTTCAGACAACACCAGTGGCCAAGGCCCAATTTTTCTGCCCCTGTTCAACAGGGGCGTATAATTACAATTTTTGATGCAATACTTTGCAGAAGGGCTCATTCCTGCGCTCCAACTATAGTATCTGTGAGGGGTGGCAGTGTTTTGGCACCAGCACCAGTGCCCAAGGCCCAATTTTTCAGCCCCTGTTTAACAGGGGCGTATAATTACAATTTTTGATGCAATACTTTGCAGCAGGGCTCATTCCAGCATTCCATCTATAGTATCTATGAGGGGTTGCAGTGTTGTGGCACCAGCACCAGTGCCCAAGGCCCAATTTTTCAGCCCCTGTTTAACAGGGGCGTGTAATTACAATTTTTAATGCAATACTTTGCAGCAGGGCTCATTCCTGCACTCCAAATAGAGTATCTGTGAGGGGTTGCAGTGTTGTGGCACCAGCACCAGTACCCAAGGCCCAATTTTTCAGCCCCTGTTTAACAGGGGCATATAATTACAATTTTTGATGCAATACTTTGCAGCAGGGCTCATTCCTGCGCTCCAACTATTGCATCTGTGAGGGGTTGCAGTGTTGTGGCAACAGTGCCTAAGGCCCAGTTTTTCTGCCCCTGTTCAACAGGAACATGTAATTACATTTCTTGATCTAATATTTTACAGCAGGGCCCATTCCTGCGCCCACCAAGAGTAATTGTGAGGGCTTACAGTGTTGTGGCAACACCACCACCACCACCAAAGGCCCATTTTTTCTGCCCCTGTTCAACAGGTGCATGTAATTACAGTTCTTGATATAATATTTCACAGCAGGGCCCTTTCCAGTGCCCACCAAGAGTAACTGTGAGGACTTACAGTGTTGTGGCACTAGCACCACCACCACCACCAAAGGTCCAATTTTTCTAGCACTGTTCAACAATGGCATGTAATTACAATTCTTGATCTAATATTTCACAGCAGGGCCCGTTCCTGCGCCCACCAAGAGTAACTGTGAGGGCTTACAGTTTTGTGGCAACACCAACACCTAAGGTCCCAATTTCTGCAGAGTATATAGGGCAGGCCCCTACATTCAAACATCCAACTTACAAACAACTCCTACTTGCAAACGGAAGGAGACAAAAGAAAGTGAGATTAAATATACCCCTAGAAAGGGAAATTCTCTCCTGTAAGAGTTAATATGGGGAAAACGTGTCTCCTCTTCACTGATGCTTTATCACCAATCCTTGTTTCACTAAAAACCCAAAATTTTCAAAAAACATTTGTCATTAGGACAGAAAGTGAGGTGAAATCTTCTGAAGAGGTGCACAGACAGGAAAACAAATGTCACAGGGGTGATAACCCTTCCCTATGTTTTCCAAAAAGCTTAAAAATTGATTTTTTGGCTGGAACTACACTTTAAAAATGTACCAATTCAAAATGACAGATCCTACTTAACAACAAACCTACAGTCCACGTCTTGTTTGCACCGCCTGTATACTACTGTTCAGAATATATAGGGCCTGGGGGCCCCACGCCTTTCCTTTTTTTAATTTGGGTGCGGGGTTCCCCTTAATATCCATACAAGACCCAAAGGGCCTGGTAATGGACTGGGGGGGTACCCATGCTGTTTGTCTCACTGATTTTCATCCATATTGCTGGGACCCAACATTACATTAAAGCCGCAAGCAGTTTTAAATGACTTTTATTGGTTTATAAATGACATTTTGTGCAGGGACTGTTCTAAGCACAGGACACACGCTCCACTTTACAGGCATACCATAGACACCCCCCAGGTACGATATTTAAAAGAATATTTCACCTTTTTTTTTACTTTAAGCATCATTAAAATCACTGCTCCCGAAAAAACGTCCGTTTTTAAAACTTTTTTTTCCATTGATACATGTCCCCTGGGGCAGGACCCGGGTCCCCAAACCCTTTTTAGGACAATAACTTGCATATTAGCCTTTAAAATTAGAACTTTTGATTTTGAATGTTCGAGTCCCATAGACTTTAATGGGGTTCTAAAGTTTGCGCGAAATTTCGGTCCGTTCGCAGGTTCTGGTGCGAACCAAACCGGGGGGTGTTCGGTTCATCCCTAGTGTGGAGTAGCATAAAGCCGCGTACACACAAGCGAAATGTCCGACAGAAAAAGTCCTACGGAAGCTTTTCATTGTATATACCGATCGTGTGTCATTGGACTTTTTTTTTTTTTTTTAAATCTGACAGACCTAGAAATGGAACATGTTCTAAATATTTCCGACGGACCCAATTCATTCTGTATGCTGACCAAAAAAGACGCATGCTTTGAAGCAATTACGAGATGGAAGCTATTGGCTACTGGCTATTGAACTTCCTTTTTCTAGTCCCGTCGTAAGTGTTGTACGTCACGGCGCTCTGCACGGTCGGACTTTGGGTTGAACGTGTGTAGGCAAGACCGCTTGAATGGAATTCCATCGGAGTTCCGTCGGAGAAACCGTTGGAGTTTATTACAACGGCAAAATCGCTCGAAGTGCTGGAAATGCATGCAGTATCAGATCTGTGTGGCTGCCAGGTGCATGGAGCAAATAGCTATGGACCATATGCTGGAATAGCAAGTTACCAGAGCAGGTTATAGGAACAAGGTCAAGGCACAGGGGTTGACCTGGGTAGGTAGAGGGGTCCCAGTTCAGGTGACAGGAGCAGAGTTGCGGCACAAACCGGAGTCAGGAACAGCCAAGCAGCATGCAAACAAGACAGTGTCCAGGAAAAAAGCTAAGGTCAGTAACAGCAGAACAGCCTACGTACAAGACAGAAATCATTCCATACCAATAGGCTCCAAATTTATTCTGCAGCAGGACAATGATCTCAAACATACATCCAATATGATTAAGAACTATCTTCAATGTAAAGAATAACAGGGAGCCCTGGAAATGATGGTTTGACCCCCCACAAAGTCCTGGTCTCAACATCATTGTCTGTCTGGGATTACATGAAGAGACAGAAGGATTTGAGGCATCTTACATCCACAGAAGATCTGTGGTTAGTTCTCCAAGCTGTTTAGAACAACATACCTGCAGAGTTCCTTCAAGAACTGTTTACCTCAAAAAATTGATGGTGGATAGAAGCCAAAGGGTAGTCACACCAAATATTGATTTGATTTAGATTTTTCCTTTGTTTGCTCACTTTGCTATTTGTAAATTGATAAAAATAAACAATTAAAATATATATTTTTGAAAGCATTCTTACTTTACAGCATTTCTTGGGATGACCTAAAACGTTTGCACAGTACTGTATATCTTAAAGTTACCTTATGGGCATGGCCCACACTGGTTTCCTTATACTGGAGTCAGTCCAACCTTCTTTACATCCCTGTAAAGACTATAGTTAATACTGACATCACCATTCTCCACTGTATTGAACAGAAACTGAAGTCTAATGAATCTTAAGACACCTACACTTCCAGGATTGTTGGATTTCACCAAGCTTCTTGCTATTAATATATATACTGTATGTGGTAGGCATAGCCTCTGTAATAAAGTGATCTATCTGTAATGTTGGGTCTTTATAAAATGATCTGGTAGGAAACTGTTCTAGTAGCAGCCTCTTTGATAATGTGGTCTGTCTGGTAATGCTTCAACACTTTAAGATTTCTGATATGTTTCTTTATCTCTATGGTCTGGGATATTGTCATTCAGGAAGAGGGGTTCTAGATACCTACAGCCTACCTTAGCTAAGAATTGGGTTTTATGGATTATATAAATACATTTTCTGATGTTATCAATTGAAGTCCTTACATTGTGAATACAACAATGTCACTGAAAGTTAACAAACATTTGTAAATGTTTAGGAAACATTTTTTTAATGACCAATACAGTATGTATTATTAATATTATCTTATAATACTTGAAAATACATTAAATCAAGGAACCTCTCCAAAATATGAAAATTTAATAATCACTGTATCATAACAGTATCATTCATTATTAAGCTCGTAGTTTAAGGTCACAATTATCATCCAGGAGGTTACACCATGAAATTCTGTTATTTTTTATGTTTTAGGTTAACTCACCCTTTTAAATAATTGCTCAAGCAAAACAATTTCACACAGTTGCATTTTTTAATTAAAGATAAGTGAGATTTTCCTATTCCGTTCATGAATCTGTAATGATCATTTATAATACCAATGTCCTAAGTTTAGAAAAAAAGCTCCTTAAAAGTTACATATTGGGATTTAGGTCCAGCCAAAGATCTGTATTTCATTTTGGGCAGAACAGAGAAAGGCTAGAGCCCCAGTCAGGTTTTAATTGCCACTTGTGTCCTGTTGGGAGATTTCACCTCACTTTTTTGCTGGGGCAAAACAGAGACATAGATACTGTAAATACAAAAACAAATTTTTAGTTGAGTTGGGAAGAGTTAAATCCCCAACTATTTTTTTATTGCTGGCAGTGCCGTCCTGTTCCAGTGACATCTTTACATTTCTTGTACAAGAGTATTGCTACCCCTTGGGGAACACTGAGAATGACCAGGTCTCCCTTGCTAGTTCAGAGGCTGCCAGACTCAGACACAGCTCCATGTACATCAACAACAAAAGTCAGACTAGGGGTTGTGTTTTTGTAAATTAATTTTAGCAATCAACAGGAGAGAGGGATAGGGTGCAAGATACTAAAAAATATAAGGTGAAATTAGCAGGATGACAAACTTTAGACAAAGTCATTTTGTAACAGCCTTTGCTGGGAGAAGGAGGGACTGGCCAGCTAATTTAGAAATCTATGTGAGCAGTTCCCATCCTTACAGCAACCTCTGGCACTCACATCCCAATCACATGCACACCTGGGATCCATAACCACAGTTTTGTTCACAAAGTCCAAGGACAGCTGTCTGCCTCCCAGCCTCCAGACCATTTTCTGCAGATGATACCTTCCGCTAATGTCTCTAAACCAGATCTCCATCAGGCCCTCAGCCAAGCACATGCTGAAGCCCAAACAACAACCCTAGTACAAAGGCTTGCATCCCAGGGACAGCAGCCCCAGTACAAGAACCCTGCTGAACAAACCAATACATTTACCTTCTCCCCTGCCACCTTCTGGGGACCTCTTCCAAGGGATTGGCTGAGGTCTGATAAATATTCATAACTCAGGGGTTGATCCTCGTACTCTATTCTCTGGAAGCTTCTTACAGAAGCAGGCATGCATAATCAACCACCAAGCTTAGAGGAACCCTGGCCAGACCAAAAACCAGATTACCACTCAATTGAGTACTGCAGAGCCAAAAATTAAATCTAGCCTAACTGGGATAAGACCCTACACAAGCTTCATGGGGACAGCCAGCCTCCTTAATGAAGTCCTTAATGAGTTCACAGGAAAAACAAAAGCCAATTCATTTTAACTCTTCCCCACTCTATATGAAATTAAAGATGCTGGCCCGACATTCTCATATATTGATTTGACCTATTAGGTTATCACAATTTACAAACTGGAGGATGACCTACTTTATTGGATACTATCTGAACAGTTTATAAATATAGTCACTGGTGAATTTTGTTGATCTGACAGATCAAATGTGAAACAAAATCTGATTAAGTCACCAGATTCAAACATCAACCTGCCAGACATAACCTTCAGTGCAAATTCCTTCAAAAACAAGTTGCCCACCTATATGTCATTTGTCATTTTGGAGATTGACCATAAATGAAAAATGGTCCCAATAGATAATCCTTGTATTGATGGTAGGGGGAACTTTAACTTGGGGATGAAGATTTATTTTAATGACATGAATGGCAGTATGGCCTGCAAAAATTATATAAACAAAATGTTGACATATACATCAAAATAACAAACCACAAACACTCTTTGAGGGCTAACTAATTAATGAAAATAGTGAAAAGGAAAATTAAAGATTTGCATATGGTGATCATAATCTTTTCTTTTTCCCAGAGAATATAGATGTAGATACTCAGGATCACCTGGAATCCCCTCCTAAGGCAAGGCTCGCCATGCTGACTTGGTTAAATTGATGATAGGCAACTCCTATCCTCATATTGTTTAGTGGTTCCAAATTAATAATAACTACTGCAGTTATTACAATTAATAATACAATTATATACAGAACTTACAAATTTCCATTACAATGTTATCTGGAGGTTGTGGGCAGCAACTCACTTTTTTACATTTCTGGGTTACTTGACTTCAGGCCAAAAATAAGCAATACATTCTCTTTTTCTAATACAGTAACCATGTTTATCAGTAGGGTGAACTGCAGGCAATGCATTGTTGGCATTCAGAGGTTATGATGGGTGTTTTTGCCAACTATAATAGACTAAAAGCTGAAAACAGTCTTCACCTGAGGCCAAAAAAACTCTGACAGTAAATAGATTTGTCATTTGGGAGAAACTACAAACATTGAAGTGTGGCCAGCAGAAGCTGAGAGAGTTTTTTTTTTCTTACCACATACAACAGGATAACAAGTTGCAAGCGTTCTCAGCCTTAGGCCAAAAAAGTAATATAAATATTCAGTTTATGATATGACAACTTGATTCTTCTGTAGGGGGGGAAAGTCTATAAATTAAAAAAAATATTAATAATAAATTAACAGGTCCCTTTGTCATTTTCATTTTTTAGCTTCTTTTTAATGATTTGTTTTTAACAATCTAACAATGCAAAAGAACTCTGCTTTCTGTACACATTTATGTAGGTTTTAGATGTGCAGAGAAGAAATAATCATGAAAATAGTGAGCTCTGTTCCATGTTGATAGAGCTACCCCTACTGTATACAGAAAATACGCAAATAGAAACTAGAAGAGAGAGCCTAGGCTTTCTCATAAAAGATGGGATTTTTTAGTGGACCGTATTATCTGTATAATAAGGTAAGCACAAACTCAAAAAGTCATAAAAATTACATTTTATTGATTACAAAACACGTAATATCA
This sequence comes from Aquarana catesbeiana, assembly GCF_042186555.1. Classification (NCBI taxonomy): domain Eukaryota; kingdom Metazoa; phylum Chordata; class Amphibia; order Anura; family Ranidae; genus Aquarana; species Aquarana catesbeiana. The sequence continues at coordinate 91,424,351 of NC_133326.1, read as the reverse complement.
AATATAGTAAAATCATGAACTGCAAAAAGTACATTAGAGATACTTAATACTAAATAATGTAACTATAGAATTGTTCTTAATATAAATTTATGTAATCTAGAGATATCGACAGATGTAAGCGACGCCCTCGAAGAAGCAGGAAACTGCGAAACATGTTGGCTTATCGCATACTCTAGCATCTTTTCAGCAATTCGCGGATCAGCGATATTTAGTATTTAGTATTAAGTATTTGAATCTATAAAAAATATTGTACAAATATTCAGAATTATAAAGATTTTGTTAGAAAAATATCGCATTAAATAAATCAAGGTGATGAATTTTACCGTTGTGGATGAAGTAGGTGTTTCTAATAGAAATATTAATTTCTTAATATTTCTATTTCTATTTAATGCGATATTTTTATATCTTTATAATTCTGAATATTTGTACTATATTTTTTATAGATTCAAATGTGCCCCCTGAAGAGACCGCATACAGGTCGAAACGCGTCGGGGCTTCTGTATTTTACTGTACTATGTAATGTAAATGATGTGTCAATGCACTTTTACCGCCTTATGGATTATAACTGCATTTTTACCGTTTTATGTAACTTGTATTCATCATTGGATCAGACTTTGTATAAGTACATGACATTATTGGACATTTTGTCAATAAATTGTCTTTACAACATCAATATCAATGATTTTTGTAACATTGTACTTTGCTGTTTTAAAGCTCCACTGGGGAATCCACAAATCTTTTAGTTAAACTAATTTCGGGGTGTGCAGCTTTTTTGGTCTCCTTACATATGTCTCCCGTTAGTAGCATTCTCACATTTTATAGCAGCACCAACAATATCAGTTGTATACACAGAGCTCAAGAACATATTTATTACGTTTGTTGTTTCTTTTGCCTAGTGACCAAGTTTAAGCTATTCTCTTATGGACCTACGTCAGGGGTGTCAAACTCAATTATGGTTGCTCTCAATGGGCCAGTTATATCTGTAAGACTATATGTCCAGAGGACACTTACATCAGAAGTCAACAATACCTCACCCTCACTTACCTCACAATGCACCCCCTTCCTTGTGCTGCTACTGGAAAGAAACTGGGGATGGAGCTGGGAAGCAGAAAGTGCAGGGTCTGGAGGAGGGCTGGAGTCTGCTGAGACAAGGGGAGGCAGAGACAAGGCAGTGTTGCGGATCTGTAGGAGGAGTTCTGTCCCCCTCTCTGTTGCCAATTGCTGAGGGGGTTCCACAGCAGCAGGAGAGGTGCGAGGGCCACATGAAATGGACTGGGGAGCCAAATTTGGCCCACGGCCTTGTGTTTGACACATGTGACCTACGTGATCATAGTCTTAAGCCTGTTTTTTTGCTATTGATATATTTTAATTTTTAGGGGGAATTGTTCTTTTTACATTTTTGCCAACCTGATTTCTTTTTCTTGCAGCTTTTATGTTGTAACTCCCAAAATGAAGGAAGTGTTCCTTCAGTTTCATACTTCAAATGTCCAATTCTTATTGTTTATAGCTAATTTAGACAAGAATTAAATCTTTTCTATATGCCGTTCCCCTCCCTAACACACACACACACATGCACACACACCCCAACACCTTCTAACTAATTGCTGGTGTAGCGCTCAGCCCCCGAAGGAGCCGCTTAATATATTGGGCCCCTTCTGCCCTCCACTTGTGATGCCCCGCCTCTCCCGGACCCGAGGACAAGGACGCACCTTTAACTGTTTAAGGCCTGGTTCACACCTATGCAGGTTGCAGTTTACATACTCCAGGTGCAATTTGCATTTTTCAATACACAATTTTGATCCATTGAAGTCTATGGAACCAAAAACCAGAAAAAAGTCCATGGCCCTTTCCATAAAATGCACAGATGTGAACGTGACCCATAGGAAACCATGTTAAATGGACTGTAGTGTGTTTCTGCAAAACTGAAAATGCACTAAAAACGGAAAATTGTATCATACTTACCATAATTTTCCTTTCCTGGTGCCTATCCATGGCAGCATACCTGTGATAAGCTCCGCCCTGGACTCCTCCCCTCAGGATAGTTAATACATTATAAAAAAGACAACTCTACCTCCCAATAGCATTCTCCTATTACATCGAATACCATGGGAGGGCATGTATGCTGCTATGGATAGGCACCAGGAAAGAAAAATTACGGTAAGTATGATACAATTTTCCGTTTTCCTGGTGCCTCCATGGCAGCATACCTGTGATAAAATGAATAGATAACAATAGGGTGGGTAATGCTCATAAGAAAATTTTAATAAGGCAACACAAGAGCTGACTCAATCACCCTTCTTCCAAATTCCACTGAAGTGAGTGCCCCTGGGTCAATCCTGTAATGACGCATGAATGTGTTTGGGGATGACCACGTGGCTGCTTTACAAATAGTTTCCAGAGAAACGCTGGCCCTTGCCACCCATGATGCAGAAACTGCCCTAGTTGAGTGGGCCTTCACTGCTGGAGGATCCATCCCTCTAGCCCTATACGCTTTTTGGATCAACTTGCAAATCCAGGAGGCGATTGTTCTTGGAGCGGCTTCCTTCCCCCTATTTCTGCCCCAAGGCAGAACGGACTTGTGGCTTGTAGGTAGCATTTTAGAACTTTGGCAATGTCCCGTTCTTGCAGAGCACCTGAGAGTGGATCCGTAAAAGTAGGTAGTGCTCAAGTTTCCAATAGAGAGGACCGAGAAGAAACTTTTGGGACAAAACCTTGTATTGTCCATAGTTCCACACTCTATCCGGGAAGAAAGAAATGTGTTCATCTTCTGACCCTAACGCTTGCAACTCTGAAGCCCTTTTTCCTGAGGTTATTGCAATTACAAAGGCTGTCTTGAGCGTTAAGTTCCATAGAGAAGCAGTTTCTAGAGGAACAAAAGGATGAGACATAAGACAGTCCAGGATAAAGGGCAAATCCCAAGCCAGAAAAGATCGCCTTACTGGCGGACAAATCTTTTTAACTGCTCTGAAAAATTGAACGACGGGCGACTCTTCTGCCCATCTTTTTTGGGTAGCTGCCGAAATAGCTACCACTTGAACCTTGAGTGAACTTAAACTGAGACCAAGGTCCAGGCCAGATTGTAAAAAATTCAAGAGGAGAGCAGTAGACGGATCTGTGGAGGCCGAACCCCTGCTTTCCATAAATGACTTGAATTTATTCCAGATCTTTGAATACACTTAATTTGTGGAAGGTTTCCTGGCCTTCATAAGAGTTGAAATGACACTAGAAGAGCATCCTAAAGACTGGAATTCCCTTTCAACATCCAGACATGCAGATTCAGTCTGTGAGGGGCTGGATGCAGGAATCTCCCTTGTGAGAGAAGTTGAGGTAGAATTGGAATTCTTGAGAGGCCGACACGTACTGAGGGCTATTGCCCAGGGAAACCATGGCCTCCTCGACCAGTATGGTAGAATCGTTGCCACCTTGACTGGTTCTTTCGACAACCTGAGCAGGAACCTCGAGATCAAGGGCCTGGGAGGGAAGGTCTATCGCTGGAGGAATCTGTAGATTCAAGATCCAGTCGAAGACTGTCCGGTGAAGAGACCATTTGTTGTCGTCTTGAAAATAACAAGACAGATGATCTGCCTCTTTGTTCAGATGGTAGGTAGACTGCCTTCAGATCCAGCAGATTTTTTTCTGCCCACAACATAATGGGCTCTACTTCCCTCAGCAAAGGTATGCTGTGGGCCCCCCCCTGCCTTTGAATATACGCCACTGCTGCCCTGTAGTCTAGGCGTATTAAGACCGACTTCTGTCGAAGATGATCTTTCAGATTCACCAAGGCTAGAAAAGCTGCTCTTAACTCTAAGATGTTGGAGATTATTCCCTTTGTTGGGAAGTCCCATTTCCCCTGTATTGCAAGGTGATCGCAGTGTGCTCCCCAACCCAATGAGCTTGCATCGGTGGTTAGGATGGTCCAAGATGGACATTGAAGTAGACGGGGTTTTGAGATTAGATTCTTCTTCGACCACCAAAGGAGACCTCTCCTCATGGATACTGAGATCAAGATCCGCTGGCACAGTGACTTCCTCTTCCACTGGGCCAGAAAGCCCACCTGAAACATCCTCAGATGCCAATGAGCCCAGGGTAGTATCGGTATCCAAGATGACATAGTCCTGATTAGACTCATACAGTTTGATCCTGACAGGTGAGACAGTGTTCTTACATGGGACATCTTCTGGACAATAGCCACTTTTTTTCTGAGGAGGAAGGCATACTGTTCCGGCTGAGGTGTTGAAAAAGAAAAAGGGTGCCTAGATAGATCATTACCTGGGTTGGAGTCAGGAGACTCTTTTCTCTATTCACCAACCAACCAAATTTCTTCAGGGTAGACAGGAGAACCTCTCTGTGCTCCAGAAGTTGTGCTGGACTGGGGGCTAACAGCAGGATATCATCCAGGAAATGGAACACTCGCAACCCCCTTTCCCTGAGGGGTGCCAGAATTGCGATCGGTACTTTTGAGAATATCCTCGGGGACGTGCACAGGCCAAAGGGAAGGCACTGGAATTGGAGGTGCATGGGACCCACTGCCACTCTTAGATATTTCTGGAAGGCAGGCAGAATGGGCACATGAAAGTAGGCGTCCTGAAGGTCCACCCAGACCATCCAGTCCCCTGGTTGGACCATCTGGATTATGGTGTGCAAGGACTCCATTTTGAAGGATTCCAGGTGAACGTAAAGATTTAACCTCTTCAAATACACTACCGGTCTCCATTCTCCACTCTTTTTGGGAACAAGAAAGAGAGAAGAATAGAAACCTGTGAATTTTTCTGAAGGTGGGACAGGAATTACTGCTTACTGCGTCTGTAGTAGGCGAAGATATTTTTGCAGAGCCTCTGCTTTCTGAGGAGAAGTAGGTAGTTTTGTTGGGACAAAAAGGTCTCACGGAGGGAGATCTAGAAACGTCCAGAAGTGTCCGAAACAGACGGTGGATACCACCCAGGGATCCTTGCATTGGCTGGACCAAACTTCGGCAAATTTCTTCAGCCTGGCCACGATTGGGGGTGGCTGGAGTGGCTTTCTGTCAAAAGATTTCTCCTCCGGGCTTCTTCTTCTTCTTCCGCTCTTCTTCTTTCTCTGGTCTTCTTTGTCCAGTGTTCTTCTTCCTCTCCCGCTGCTCCCGCCGATGACCCTCATCCAATCCGCTGATCTGTCTGTATCGATGTCAAGCATTTCTTAGATAACGATGGGGGCGTAGCCATCGGATTGCATCACTCGGAGGCCCCACCCCCTTGTGACATCATGGACCCATCATGCCCTGGGCAGTGACGTCACAAGGGGTGGGGACTCCGGATGACGTTGTCCTATGACCATGCCCCCATTGCTATCTAAAAAATGGTTGACATTGGCGTGGACAGATCAGTGGGACACAGCATCGGAGGAGGATCGTCAGGAGGAGTGGTGGCAGAGGAAGAAGCACACTGGACAAAGAAGAGTGGAGCAAGAAGAGCAGAAGAAGAAGTGGGAGAAGATGCAGGAAGACCGGAGGAAGAAGAAGATATTTTTAATAAAAGACTTGTCAAAAGCTGTCTACTGTATTTTTTCACACTACACTACTTTTTTTTAGTGAATGGGTAGGTGTACAATGTACCCCATACTCATTCACATAGGGCGGAGGCTGGGATCTGGGGGCCCCCTTGTTAAAGGGGGCTTCCAGAGTCCGATAAGCCCTCCGCCCACAGACCTCGTCAACCACCGGCCAAAGGTTGTTGGGAAGAGGCGCCCTTGTCCCCATTAACATTTTTTTTTAAATCTTGGCATGGGGGGTCCCCTCCGAATACATACTAGACACAAGGGCCTGGTATGGACCTGGGGGGGACCCCACACTGTTTTTTTTCCACTTTTTTTTTTAGCCGGAAATTCTTTTTTTTTTTTTTACATTCAGCGGGGAAGCACACTGACAGCTGATGCTAATCCGTTGTTAAGGACGCTGCTGCGGGCTTCCCGGTCCCCTCCTTAGCAACCAGCTATATACAGTGTAAAAAAAAAACAAATCGCGGTAAAAACGCATGTCCAAAAATGCATCAATCCCTGCAAAAAGCACTGCAGAAATTCTTAAAAGCAACATGCATAGATGTGAATCGAGCCTTATGGCCCACCCTATTTCCTACCAATCTATATTCTGGAGTACAGTGTCTTTCATGGCGTTGTCTAAATAATGCTGCAAAGAGCACTCGGTGTGACCATTTAACTCCTGACCCTTCTTTTAAAGCGGAGTTCCACCCAAAAATGGAACTTCCACTTTAAGTACTCGTGACCCCCTGACATACCACATTTGGCATGTCATTTTTTTGGGGGGGAGCGGGTACCTAGTTTTCACAGCTACCCAGCTCCCACTTCCTCTCCTGGCACCGCGGCGCCAGAAGGAAGTTCACCTCTCTCCCCTCCCTCCTTTGAAGCCACAGCGGGGCGCCCACACTTGCAATGCCGGCGTCACAAAGAGGAGGGGAGAGAAGCAAGGCTTCGCGTGGCAGCATCGCTGGACCATGGGTCAGGTGAGTGTCTGTTTATTAAAAGTCAGCAGCTACAACTTTTTGTAGCTGCTGACTTTTAAATGGCTGGAACTCCGCTTTAATCAATTTCCGGGTAAATAAATTCCCTAGATTGTTTAGCCCTATTTATTTTCAAGAGTCAAGTCTCTACCACATATCAAATATTGGGAGGCCTGTAACATATGCCAATAACAATCTTGGCAGTATGGATACCCATGTGTACCCATAATGCTTCATCACCATCACACTTTCCACCAACAAGATCATTCTTCCCATTCATGTTTAGATCTCTTTTCAGAGACAGACACAACCACCTATTCTATCTAGCCCTATTATGTGAAAAAATTAGTGATGGCAAATTGATGTTTGTGTGATGGGTGCACAGATGTAAATATAGACAGTGTGCATTCGGATCCATTCACCCACTCCTGCCTGCATGTAAAATTTTGATATGTGGCTGTTTCTGTGCAACCACTGCAACTGCATTCACCTCTATAGGCTGCCTGCGCTCAGCCTGGGGTGGATGTAGGCGAAATAACAAAGCGAGGCTGCACACAGGATGTGTGTCAGTGCTCTAAATGAAGCCATAAAGTGATTTAAAACTCAAAATTGTTTTTTTAACCACTTAAAGACCAGCCTCGTTTTGAGATTTTGGTGTTTACATGTTTAAAACAGTTTTTTTTTCTAGAAAATTACTTAGAACCCCCGAACATTATATATTGTTTTTTTCCTAACACCCTGGAGAATAAAATGGCCATCATTGCAATACTTTTTTTCGCACCGTATTTGCGCAGCGGTCTTACAAGCGCACTTTTTTTGGAAAAAAATCACTTTTTTGAATAAAAAAATAAGACATCAGTAAAGTTAGCCCAATTTTTTTATATTGTGAAAGATAATGTTACGCCGAGTAAATTGATACCCAAAATGTCATGCTTCAAAATTGCGCCCGCTCGTGGAATGACGTCAAACTTTTACCCTCAAAAATCTCCATAGGCAATGTTTAAAATAAATTCTACAGGTTGCATGTTTTGCGTTACAGAGGAGGTCTAGGGCTAGAATTATTGCTCTCGCTCTAATGATCGCGGTGATACCTCACGTGTGGTTTGACAACCGTTTCATATGCGTGCGCTACTCACGTATGTGTTCGCTTCTGCACGCGAGCTTCTCGAGACGAGGCATTTTAAAAACATTTTTTTTCTTATTTATTTTATTTTATTTATTTTTACACTGTTTTTTTTTTTTTTTTTAAACATCCCTTGTAATAGAAAAAAGCATGACAGGTCCTCTTAAATATGAGATCTGGGGTCAAAAAGTCCTCAGATCTCATATTTGGCCTTAAATGCAATAAAAAATAAATAAATAAATTATTGTCATTTGAAAAAATGTGGCTTTAAGAGGTATGGGCGGAAGTGACGTTTTCCATGTCAGCCCAGGGGACAGATGCGATCACCTCCACCGCTTCCGATGACTCCGGTAAGCAGCGGAGGGCACCGGATCGCGGCGGGACCGCCGGCCGAACACGGGGATACCGGGGTTATGGCAGCTAGCTGCTGCCATAACAACTATATCCACCCCCAAATAAGGGACGTATATGTACATGCGGCGGTTGGCAAGTGGTTAATAAAAAACTGTTTTATATTTGCCTGCTTTGTGCAAAGGAATTGCACAGAGTGGCCCCAAATCTCTTCTTCTCAGGTTCCCGGCCAGCACTCCTGGCTCCTACTCCTCTAGGTGTGCCTCTATAGGATGCCACTTCCTATGATGGCACACCTGCTAGCTCAATCCCCAGCTGCGCTGTGTCCATAGGCACAGACAGCGTGGCTCATCCCCGCCTCCTGCTCCCTTGTCACTGGATTAAACTGACAGCAGCGGAAGCCAATGGCTTCCGCTGCCTCAGTAAAGCCTGTGAGACCAAAAAGTGAGAGGAGAGAACCACTGAAGGGGGGGCACAGCGCTGAATTGAGTGAGGGTTTAGGTACATATGGGGGGGGGGATGCTTCAACCTAAACATTTTTTACCTTAATGCAAGGAAAGCATTACATTTTAAAATATTTAGGCTTTAAAACCACTTTAAAGTGATACTAAACATACAATGTTTAATTGTCATTATCTCTTATTTTGGTATTAAGATAATGCCACTATATTGAATTCTATATTATTATTATTATTATTATACAGATATATATATATATATATATATATATATATATAGCGCCAATATTTATATAGCGCCTTTCCAATATAAAGGGAAACAGTACAGTTACAATACAATAAGATACAAGAGGGTTAAGAGGGCCCTGCTCCTAAGAGCTTACAATCTATACAAAAGGTTAGAACTGTGAGGGCTGAGCTGATGGAAGTGGTAAATGTTCAGTTAGAGGTGTGATTGGCTTCCCTGAAGAGATGAGTTTTCAGGGATCACGTTAAGGTGGCCAGAGTAGGAGATAGTCAGACAGATTAGGGTAGTGGGTTCCAGAGGATGGGAGAGGCTCTGGAGAAGTCCTGGAGACGACAATGGAAGGAGGAGACAAGGAGGCTTGAGAGCAGGAGGTCTTGAGAGGAATGGAGATGATGGTTTGGGTGATATTTCGAGATACGATTGGTGATGTAGCTTGGTGGCAGAGTGGTGAATGGCTTTGTATGTTGTTAGTAATTTGAATTTAATTTGCTGGGCAATTGGAAGGCAGTGGATGGATTGGAAGAGAGGGGTGGCAGACACTGAGTGGTTGATAAGGTAAATGAGTCTGGCAGCAGCCTTCATCATAGAATAAAAGAGGATAGCTTATGGAGAGCTTGGCCTGTGAGAAGGGAATTGCAATAGTCAAGGCAAAAGATAACAAGGTATTGAATGAGTATCTTGGTGGTTTCATTAGTTTAAAAGGGATGAATTTTAGAGATGTTACGATGTAAAAGGGGTGAATTTTAGAGATGTTACATTGTAAAAAAAAAAAAACCTGAATACCTTATTTATTCGTTGCTGTTCAGGGGGTCACATGGCATTTCCCAGGTCTTTCCTGTTTTCAGGGAAAGATCTGAGGAAGGAGTTTCTAGTACTCTGCTGATGTATGCTCTATAGCTGCAGAGGACGTCTGGACTATAAATCTGTGTTTGCACAGCGCTGATTGGTGCTGTGCCAGTCACATGACATAAAAAATAGCTTTTATAATAGATAAGTAAATATAATAAATAAATAAATAATAGCAGCAAAATGTTTTAAAGCTTATTATGAATCTATATTTCAAGACAAATGTTTATTACTATTTTATTGCAATAATATGGGTGGAGTGTAAGTTGACCGACAATAGCTTTCACTTTGTTCACACTGTAAAGATATCTGTAGGAGGTTCTGCCAATCACAAGACTAACTGGCAGGTGAAGCTTCCATCAGTCAACATCATATATCCCACTCCCATAGTGTTTAGCAATACAAAGACATGGAGGAAGAGGGAGGGTGGTAGCTGTCATTTACCACTGTGTATGCACCCACATCTATAGTCACATGGGCTGCACAGATAAGAAAAAAAAAGGAAAAGAACAGCTTAGAATGGAACTAAAAGTAGAGCATGTTCAGTAGATATGGCCATGGCTGGTCTACACAATCTCAGGCTGCAGCAGGGCCTGAGACAAGGAAGGAAGGACAGTGAATAGCAGTAGGATCAACCAGGCACTTTACAGATAATGAATGGAATAGTGGCAAACTGAGCATGTACACATTGGGGTTGATTTACTAAAGACAAATAGACTGTACACTTTGGAAGTGCAATTGCACTCTGCAAGGGCATTTGATCCAGAGTTTAGTAAATGCTTGACTTTGCAAAGAATACCCCATCACATGCCAGGAAAATTAAAAAAACACAGCATCTTTACTTGCACATGATTGGATGATGAAGTCTGGAGGAAATGCTCTTGCAGAATGCAAAGTGCACAGTCTATTTGTCTTTAGAAGATCAACCCCAATGTAATATAGCATGTATTGACGGTTTATAATTATTTGGGCTTAATGACACTTTAACCACTTAACAACTGGGCCATAGCCGATAACTCTGGGAGGGCATACTATGACGTCCTCCGCATACGGGACTGTCCGTGTTCGCCAGGGTTCACAGGACCCGACACGTCACAGATCGCTGTAAAGGGCCTTTGACAGCGGCCCTTTACCATGTGATCGCTCCATCCAATGATGCCCATAAGTGAGTGCTCATCAGTACCATCCTCTCAGTAGATCCATCAGTGCACATCAGTGCCAGCTAATCAGCGCAGCCGCAGTGCATTAGTGCACGTCAGTTCAACCTCATAAGGACCCAGCAGTGCAGCCTCACCAGCACCCATCAGTGCACCCTCATCAGCATCCAGCAGTGCACCCTCATCAGCATCCAGCAGTGCACCCGCATCAGCACCCATTAGCGCACCCTCATCAGCACCCAGTAGTGCAGCCTCACCAGCACCCATCAATGCACCCTCATTATCACCCATCACTGCACCCTCATCAGCACCCAGCAATGCACCCTCATTAGCACCCAGCAATGCAGCCTCTTCAGCACCCAGCAGTGCAGCCTCATTAGACCAGCTTTATCAGCACCCATCAGTGCAGCCATATCTGTCCAAGTGTCCCTATCGCACCACAGCCCACAGTGACCAGTATGGCAAAAAAATATTTTTCCAGTGAGGAGGCATACCGGCTTCTTAGTCTGAGTGACGAGAGCAGCGGGTAGCTCTCGGAGTCTGATTCTGATTCGACATGTGAACACGTTTTAAGCAGTGGGTCTGCTACAGAATCGGAGGAGGAGGAATGTGTGCCCATGAAGCCAAGGCATTCTGGGGAGGAGCAGCAGCCTACTACAAGTAGAGCAGTGGCATCAACCAGCAGCTCAGTGCCATCCACCTCTAGCGCAGTGCCATCCATGAGAAATGGAGTACCACTGTAACAAAGGCCAAGCACTAGTGGGGTGTCATCTCAGCCCCAAAGGGTTAGGGCCCATGGCAGCCTTCCCTTTGCTCTTTCAAAACCCCCGTGGCTTCCCCCCTAATTCCAGAGCAGCAAACATCCCCATTTTACCGCCCAGCCAAGTGTCCAGGTGACCACCGATAATTTTGCCCTCATTGATTTTTTTAATTACATTTTTACTAAAGACCTATTATCTTCCATCATGGCCCAGTGCAACCTCTATGCACAATAGTTCATAACAAGCAACCCTGGTTCAAGCTACACCCGTCCATTTGAGTGGAGAGAACTTACCATGGAGGAATTTAAATTTTTTTTTAAAGCCTAACTTTTAATATGGGACTCACAAAAAAAACTAATTTTACTCCTACTGGCCCACCAACCCCATCCACCACTTGCCAATCTTCTTATCCATTATGCCATGGTCAAGATACCTAATGATTATGCGGTTCCTCCATTATAATGACAACACTCAGTGCCCTCCCTGAAATGAACAAGCTTATGACAAATTATTTAAAATTCAGCCACTTCTAAATTTTTTCTCTGAAAAATTCCCCCAGTTACATACCACCGACCAAAATATTTCCGTTGATGAGTCACTTGTCAAATTCTCAGGCAGGCTGGGCTTCAAGCAGTTTATCCCCAGCAAAAGGGCCCGATATTGGGTTAAGTTCTACAAACTTTGTGACCAAGCCACGGGGTACATCTACGCCTTCCTGGTGTACGCAGGAAAGACACCCAGATGCCTAAATATCATTTATACTGTATGTGGATAATTTCTATACAAGCTTGCCCCTCTTTCTCAATCTTCACCGGAGGAAGACTCCAGCATGTGATACAGTGAGAGCCAATAGGAAGAGCTTCTCGCAAAGGCTCGTTAATGAAAGTCTACTATGAGGGGAGACGGCATCTTTGCGGAATGATGAGATATTGGCTATCAGATGGAGGGACAGACTAAACGTCCACATGATCACATCGATCTATAACGACACCTACGTGGAAATCCCCAGAAGAAATGGCCCAATCCAGAAACTAGCTTGTGTCCACAGCTATAATTTGTTCATGGGGGGAACTTCAATGATCAGTTGATCGAACCCTACCTTCCCACAAGAAAATCCCGCCATTGGTACAAAAAAGTCTCTTTTTTTTTTTTTTTTTCAGTTTGGCCATGTATAACACTTATGTTATTTACCAAAAATCTACTGAGACCCCCGTATCCTATCATCATTACCAAGAAGAAATTATCTCCACCCTTTTGTACCCTGAAGGCCCATCAAAAAATATTTGCTCTGATTCAGTGAGCAGACTCCATGAACGCCACTTTCCTGAGAAAATCACCCCCCCGTGAAACAGGCCAAAGACATCAAAAGAAATGCCTGGTGTGCTGCAGAGGAGGAGACACCGTCTATTATTGTCCCCAATGTACTTCCAAACCAGGCCTCTGTATAGGTGACTGTTTCCGCCGTTACCATACTTCATTATTAGGGAAGTATGGTAAACCTAATTGTCATTTACCTCCACACCCCTTATGCCACTGCGCTAAACTGTACATACCGCTGCCTGTTATACAACCACACTTCTGCCTAACGCTAAACTGTACCTACCTCTGCCTGCTCTGGAACTGAACCTGGACTGTTTGACCACGTTTTTTTGCCTGCCTCTTGGACTGATCTTTTCCCTGCTACTGGAGTAGTGGGATTCGTAACACATGGGGTCTCACATATGTGAGGGGCTTCAGAATTGTTTTTCTGGATAAAGAAAACTAATTTTTTTGTTTTCTCATTCCCGGATTAGGGTCTGGAGTCTGGAGACTTCAAAGAGATTTGGGTGGGAGAAGCCTCTACCCTGTCCCCATTCTTTCCTGGTCTGCTACCTGTACTATGGACCATGTTCCTGCTTACTACCAGGACCAATATTTTGGCACTGCTGGCAATATCTCTACCTGCACTGACCCCGGACTGTATATGGACAGTATCTCTGCCTGTACTGACTATGGACAATATTCCTGCCTGCTGTCTGGACAATTCCATTCTCTGTCAGTGACCACATTCCTGCCTGCTGCCTGGATCGGTGCTCTCCTCCTGTGGACAACTGCACTACTAAAACCACAGGTAATTTTTTGTTTAACCTTTGCTCAGCAGAATGTATTTTGGGGTGTAATTCTTGGTATGTACATACTATGTATTAGAAATATGAAGGGCCTTCAAAAATATGATAGGTTGTCAGGAAATTAGATGCATAATTTATGTCCGTAGAACAACTGATGGCGCTCCTTGGATGTTGGGCCTCTGTATGTGGCCAGGCTGTGTAAAAGTCTCACACATGTGGTATCGCCATACTCAGGAGCAGTAGCATAATGTATTCTGGGGTGTCATTTTTGGTATGTACATGCTATGTATTAGGAATATCTTATAAATGGACAACCTTGTTTAAAAAAAAAATGCGTTTTCATTTTCTTTCCACATTTTCAAAGCACTTGTGGAAAAAATGACATGTTCAAAAGACGCATTAGGCCTCATAGATTATACATTGGGGTGTTTGCTTTCCAAAATGGGGTTATCTTGTGGGTGTTTCCATTGACCTGGTGCTCCAGGACCTTCAAAAGTGTAATAGGTTTTTGAGAAATGAGATGTATAATTTATGCTCTTAGAATGCCTAAAGGTACTACTTCAATGTTGGGCCTCTGTAGGTAGCCAGGCTTTGTAAAAGTCTCACACATGTGGTATCATGTGATACAGTGAGAGCCAATAGGAAGAGCTTCTTGCAAAGGCTCGTTAATGAAAGTCTACGATGAGGGGAGACGGCATCTTTGCGGAATGATGAGATATTGGCTATCAGATGGAGGGACAGACTAAATGTCCACATGATCACATCGATCTATAACGACACCTACGTGGAAATCCCCAGAAGAAATGGCCCAATCCAGAAACTAGCTTGTGTCCACAACTATAATTTGTTCATGGGGATACTTCAATGATCAGATGATCGAACCCTACCTTCCCACAAGAAAATCCCGCCATTGGTACAAAAAAGTCTCTTTTTTTTTTCAGTTTGGCCATGTATAACACTTATGTTATTTACCAAAAATCTACTGAGACCCCCGTATCCTATCATCATTACCAAGAAGAAATTATCTCCGCCTTTTGTACCCTGAAGGCCCATCAGAAAATATTTGCTCTGATTCAGTGAGCAGACTCCACGAACGCCACTTTCCTGAGAAAATCACCCCCCCCCCCCCCCCCGTGAAACAGGCCAAAGACATCAAAAGAAATGCCTGGTGTGCTGCAGAGGAGGAGACACCGTCTATTATTGTCCCCAATGTACTTCCAAACCAGGCCTCTTTATAGGTGACTGTTTCCGCCGTTACCATACTTCATTATTAGGGAAGTATGGTAAACCTAATTGTCATTTACCTCCACACCCCTTATGCCACTGCACTAAACTGTACATACCACTGCCTGCTCCGGAACTGACTCCGGCCTGTTATACGACCACACACTGACCACATTCCTGCCTGCTGCCTGGATCGGTGCTCTCCTCCTGTGGACAACTGCACTACTAAAACCACAGGTAATTTTTTGTTTAACCTTTGCTCAGCAGAATGTATTTTGGGGTGTAATTCTTGGTATGTACATACTATGTATTAGAAATATGAAGGGCCTTCAAAAATATGATATGTTGTCAGGAAATTAGATGCATAATTTATGTCCGTAGAACAACTGATGGCGCTCCTTGGATGTTGGGCCTCTGTATGTGGCCAGGCTGTGTAAAAGCCTCACACATGTGGTATCGCCATACTCAGGAGGAGTAGCATAATGTATTCTGGGGTGTCATTTTTGGTATGTACATGCTATGTGTTAGGAATATCTTATAAATGGACAACTTTGTGTAAAAAAAAATGCGTTTTCATTTTCTTTCCACATTTTCAAAGCACTTGTGGAAAAAATAACATGTTCAAAAGACGCATTAGGCCTCATAGATTATACATTGGGGTGTTTGCTTTCCAAAATGGGGTTATCTTGTGGGTGTTTCCATTGACCTGGTGCTCCAGGGCCTTCAAAAGTGTAATAGGATTTTGAGAAATGAGATGTGTAATTTATGCTCTTAGAATGCCTAAAGGTACTACTTCAATGTTGGGCCTCTGTATGTAGCCAGGCTGTGTAAAAGTCTCACACATGTGGTATCGCCATACTCAGGAGGAGTAGCAGAATGTATTTTGGGGTGTAATTTGTGGTATGCATATGTTATGTGAGAGAAATTACCTGTTAATATGACAATTTTGTGAAAACAAAAAATCTTTATTTTGCAAAGAATTGTGGGAAAAAATTACAACTTCAAAAAACTAACTACTGTGGGGCAAAAAAGTATTTAGTTAGCCACCAATTGTGCAAGTTCTCCCACTTAAAAAGATGAGAGAGGCCTGTAATTGTCATCATAGGTATACCTCAACTATGAGAGACAAAATGTGGAAACAAATCCAGGCAATCACATTGTCTGATTTTTGAAAGAATTTATTTGCAAATTATGGTGGAAAATAAGTATTTGGTCACCTACAAACAAGCAAGATTTCTGGCTCTCACAGACCTGTATCTTCTTCTTTAAGAGGCTCCTCTGTCCTCCACTCATTACCTGTATTAATGGCACCTGTTTGAACTTGTTATCAGTATAAAAGACACCTGTCCACAACCTCAAACAGTCACACTCCAAACTCCACTATGTTGAAGACCAAAGAGCTGTCGAAGGACACCAGAAACAAAATTGTAGACCTGCACCAGGCTGGGAAGACTGAATCTGCAATAGGTAGGCAGCTTCGTGTGAAGAAATCAACTGTGGGAGCAATAATAAGAAAATGGAAGACATACAAGACCACTGATAATCTCCCTCGATCTGGGGCTCCACGCAAGATCTCACCCCGTGGGGTCAAAATGATCACAAGAACGGTGAGCAAGAATCCCAGAACCACAAGGGGGGACCTAGTGAATGACCTGCAGAGAGCTGGGACCAACGTAATAAAGGCTACCATAAGTAACACACTATGCCGCCAGGGACTCAGATCCTGCAGTGCCAGACGTGTCCCCCTGCTTAAGCCAGTACATGTCCGGGCCCGTCTGAGGTTTGCTAGAGAGCATTTGGATGATCCAGAAGAGGATTGGGAGAATGTCATATGGTCAGATGAAACCAAAGTAGAACTGTTTGGTAGAAACTCAACTCATCATGTTTGGAGGAGAGAGAATGCTGAGTTGCAACCAAAGAACACCATACCTACTGTGAAGCATTGGGATGGCAACATCATGCTTTGGGGCTGTTTCTCTGCAAAGGGAACAGGACGACTAATCCATGTACATGAAAGCATGAATGGGGCCATGTATCCTGAGATTTTGAGTGCAAACCTCCTCCCATCAGCAAGGGCATTGAAGATGAAATGTGGCTTGGTCTTTCAGCATGACAATGATCCCAAACACACCGCCCAGGCAATGAAGGAGTGGCTTCATAAGAAGCATTTCAAGGTTCTGGAGTGGCCTAGCCAGTCTCCATATCTGAACTCCATAGAAAACCTTTGGAGGGAGTTGAAAATCCGTGTTGCCCAGTGACAGCCCCAAAACATCACTGCTCTAGAGGAGATCTACATGGAGGAATGGGCCAACATACCAGCAACAGTGTGTGCCAACCTTGTGAAGACTTACAGAAAACGTTTGACCTCTGTCATTGCCAACAAAGATTGTATACAAAGTATTGAGATGAACTTTTGATATTGACCAAATACTTATTTTCCACCATAATTTTCAAATAAATTCTTTCAAAAATCAGACAATGTGATTGTCTGGATTTGTTTCCACATTTTGTCTCTCATAGTTGAGGTATACCTATGATGACAATTACAGGCCTCTCTCATATTTTTAAGTGGGAGAACTTGCACAATTGGTGGCTGACTAAATACTTTTTTGCCCCACTGTATGTCTCTTACTAAATACCTTGGAATCTCTACTTTCTAAAAATGGGTCATTTGGGGGGTATTTGTACTTTCCTGGCTTGTTACTGTCTTAAAAAATTAGATTAGATTAGGCCATCAGTTCATCAGGTATGATCGGGTGTGATCAGTTTTCAATGATTGCCACCAAAGCTTGTAGACTCTATAGCTTTCACAAAGACCGAATAATATACACTAATTTGGGTTAGTTTTACCAAAGATATGTGGCAGTATAACTCTTGGCCAAAATGTATGAGGAAAAATTACTAATTTGCTAAATTTTATTAAAGAAACAAAGAAAAATGCATCTTTTTACAAAATGTTTGGTCTTTATTCATTTATAGCACAAAAAATAAAAAACCCAGTGGTGATTAAATACCACCAAAAGAAAGCTCTATTTGTGTGAAAAAAAGAAAAAAAATCATATGGGTACAGTGTTGCATGACTGAGTAATTGTCATTCAAAATGTGAGAGCACTGAAAGCTGAAAATTGGTCTGATTAGGAAGGGGGTTTAAGTGCCCAATGGGCAAGTGGTTAAATGTTGGTCTTCAAAATGCATAGACCAGATCTTCCTCCGTAATGCTTCACCAAATTGCTGTTTGGAGTTAAGACAGTTAAAGATTTTACAATTACAGTCATCAATACTCAGATTGTGGGCAAGCAGTATTCTAATGACCTGCCTTTCATAAAAAGACAGAGAGGTCAAGCAGAAAAATAGTACAGTGCAACTATCAGAATAAAGTATTGCAATGCAAATCGGGAAGACCGGGTTAAAAATAATCAAAGAAAAACAATAGGAAACCGAAGAAATTAAATAGGAATGCAGAGGAAAAGAGTGAGAAACACAGTAGTGCTAATCAAATACCCTTCTGTTTGAGTAATTATAGTAATTTAGGCTGTGTCAAACTAATTCAAACCTTAAATGAAGCAAAAATGTAATATCATTCTACATAATGAAAATTCTTTAGCATACTCATAAATAAATTATAAAAATTGCATGTCCAATGTCTGTTACCTTACAAAGTATAGTCCAGCTTTAGTCCTAAACACCATGGTAAGTAATGAATAGAAAGGCTTGAAGCAAAAGAATCAGCATTTAATTACACTACACTAAAAAAATAAAAATAAAACTCCTTATTATTTAGTATTGAAGCTCATCAAGCTGTGATACATAGTTCAAAAGAAAGCACTTTTGCATGAAAAACAATTCAGTCAAATATGAACTACCTATTGATCGTATAAATTAAATAGCACTCAACATTTTTTTTTATTCAATCAAATTCAGCACATCTGTATTAAACTATAAAAATAGTCAAGAATATATTTTGTATTTAATCCCACTTATTTTATTTTTTTCTGTAGTTTTGAACTACTTACTATTGTTTGATGCATGGTGACATCTAGTGGCAGTTTTAGGCCACTACATCTTGTTTACTTATGTGATTTGGTATCTCCCTCTGTCCTCCCCTCCTGTGTATTGCTAGTTAGTTCTGTCCTAGCTAGATCCTCTAATTTTCTTCCAAAGTGATTGTCTTCTTACACCTCAAAAGACTAGAAAAACAACGCAATTAACTGATACAAAATTGTGTTGGATTTAATTTCTGTGTCTAGTTTAAAAGTTAGGCTGCCTGTGGATGGTTCTAATGAAGAAAAAAACATCCAAGATGTGGGGTGAATTTATACAAAGTAGTAAGAGGGCTAAAACATTTGGAGAATTACCTGGCTCAAGTTAGCTGCTCACAACAGTCAAGGCTACCCTTGAGCAGGTTACCAGAAAAAAAAAACTTGTACTAATAGGAAAGGATAAAAGAGTCCAAATTAATTTATTAGTTTATACTAAAAAAACAACCAACATGTTTCAGGGGTCAGAAAAAAGTCCCCCTTCATCAGGGCTAGATCAAAACACAATATAATGTAAATGTAAATGTTACTGATACAATCATAAGTCTAACATCCATATTTCTGAAATGCCTATTTTTTAATTTGGGCTCTTTTATCCTTTGGTCTGGTGCTCCTTCCTGTTAGTGCATTTTTTTATGGATGGTGCCAAGTCAATAGGAGATCATACCGTCTGGACAGACAAGCTCTAAGGAGGTATGTCAATGCATAAAGTGACATTTGAAATAGAACAGCTCTGGTATTAGCTGAGAATGTTGATAAATTCAAAAAACTTCTAGATATCTTGCACATTCAGCATAATATACAGGGCTACTGGAATTCTTCAATTCAATGGAAGGTTGATCCAGGGATTTATCCGATTGACAGTATGGAGTCAGGAGGGAATTTATTTAACAGCAAATTGGCTTGTAGGAGTTATTTTTTTCCTCTGGATCAAACACATACACACACACAGGTTGAACTTGATGGCCCAGGATATTTTGCAACCTTCCCAATGGTGAACTATGTAGTCATGTTATTGTAGTCATGTTATTGCCAATGTTATTGATATTACACACAATATTACCAGAATACTTTTAAAGCATGTGTAACCCCAATTACTAAAAATCTCATATAAGCTTTACCATGTTAATATCATTTTAAAAGTCATTTTCATTCGCATTTGCAGCTTTCTTTAACATAATACCTGGTGATGTTGTCATGAAGGTCCTTGTTCAGACACTTCCTCCTTTAGAACGACAACACTCTTCCTTGTCTACCAATTGTGCTCCTGCATTTTAACTCTATCATGTGGGCTTCTCATTGAGGCTTCTAGGGGCCATGTTAACACAGACTATGCAGACATGGTCCTCTGTTGTCACTATTTGGGAAACTTGCCCTGAAAAATGCCCAGTAGCCATTGCTGGAGTGCATGTATCTATTCAAAAACATGTCTGTAAAGAAGTTGCAGGACATCAGCAACACTGAGATGCAATAAAGGATGAAAACAAGTATTTTATTGTAAACAGCAAGGATACACAATGCTTTAGCAAACTAAATGCCAGTCTGTTAGGGTTTATATCTACTTTAAGCTTACATATATTGTAATTCATAGGTCAAATAATGGTAAACTATAATATCTTCTCAGATGAGCCAATAATTGGCCCACAATGTTATACCTGTAGTTTATCATAAACTGGAAAACCTAACAAAAATAAAAGCCCCTTCTGATCACACCCCTTGGTGTAGTTATTTTAGAGGGATACTTACTTTTTAAAATCTTCTTGCATACAGTAACAGGAGCTTTACAGTTTGACTGCATTTAAATGTTTACAGCGCTTAACAGAGTAAAGTCCAATCATTGATATATACTTATTTCCATATAAATAAAAAAGCTATCCCTGTTTATGTATCCCACACTCCTTTAACCACTTGCTTACGGGCACTTATACCCCCTTCCTGCTGAGGCCAATTTTTAGCTTTCAGTGCTGTCACACTTTGAATGACAATTGCGTGGTCATGCAACACTATACTAAAATTGAAAATGTTATCATTTTTTTACACAAATACAGCTTTCTTTTGGTGGTATTTAATCACCACTTTTTTTTTTGGGGGGGGGGGTTGGTAAAAAAACAAAAAAAGACCAAACATTTTGAAAAAAAAACAAAAAAAGTTTTTTCATATTTTGTTATAAAATTTTGCAAACAGGTAATTTTTCTCCTTCACTGATGGGCACTAATAGGCTGCACTGATGGGCACAGATGAGGTGGCACTAATAGGTGGCACTGATGGGCACTAATAGGTGGCACAGATAGGTGGCACTGATAGGTGGCACTGGTGGGCACTGATAGGTGCCACTGATGGGCACTGATATGCGGCACTGGTGGGCGGCACTAATAGGCAGCACTGATAAGTGACACTGATGGGCATTGATTGGCAGCACTGATAGGTGGCACTGGTGGGCACTAATTAGCAGTACTGGTGAGCACTGATAGATGGCACTGGTGGGCACTGATTAGCAGCACTAGTAATGATTAAGCACAATTGTACTATGTGAAACGTGTCTACAAGACTGTATTCCTGGTGTCCTTTGATGTCACTTTGATGATTCAATAAACGGCTAATTGGACTTTCTTCGATGTGCAGATATTTCTTTTCCATTGCATATATCAACAGAGGCGCGCCGGAGCTGGCACTTGTTTAAAGCTCTTATCAGGCACAGTTATTCACCTGGAGCGGTGATTTATTTATTTCTAGCAGCACTGAAGGGCACTGATTAGCAGCACTGGTGGGCACTAAGGGGACCTATGTCCCTCTAACAGAAGTCGGTTAGCGGCCTTTCTTCAAAGGAAGCAGTAAAGGCAGCAGTATGCAGCTATCGTGTACAAAAGCACATGTGCACAGATGTAATGCACCAATCACACCCAAGGTGCATTTGATGCATTACATCTGTATGCATGCACTACTTTACACAAATAGCTGCATGCATCTGCTTTCACCCATTCCTGTCTATAGTTGACTGCACACAGCTATAGGACACTCAGCACACCAGAAACATGCATGTAAGAGCAATGATACAAAGCAATAAAACATTTTAATATGGCAGTACTGCCTTGTTACCACTGTACACTGAAAATAATCGCAATGGCTAGGCACGTTTTTTAACTTACGTAGTGTTTTTGGTACCCACCAAACTATATATAGTCCACTTTTTTATGTATATATTGATTTGCATGCACTGTTAAATACAGGGGCATCTGAACTGCCAGAAACAAAAACATGCTGATCCTTATCGGAAGCTGTTACCTCTCCTAATGAATGTTGACAATGTTTATGTGATGTTGGCAATGTCTACACGTTATATGTTTCAAAACTGATCAGGACAGATGATAAATTTTGCAATTGCACTTTGGAATGATAAAAGTGCTGGCGTTCACTTTGTTGTAGCTGTTTGTTCATTTCAAGTGCTGAAAAACATCTAATTATAAAGACTCTAAATCAAGGATAGGACATAATTTAATCACACTTCCAATGCAGACTGTTTATCATTCGCTGTGGAAGTAAAAGTGATTTTATTTGGCTTGAATGTGCAGATTTTATATAACCAATGAGTACCAGGATGTTGGTTTATAATGATTTTGTTTGTTTTTTTCTTCCTTTTTAAATTGCAGAGCTGTGTCCTGTACTGTTACTTTGTTTTAAGGATATACAAAGCTGAGGGGTTTAAAGCTGAGCATTTATTTACCATTGGGGTTGGTGTTTAGCAGGAACACATTGTGAGCATGACAATTTTTTTAAGTAAAACTCCAGACAATTTGTTTTACTTTTACAATAGTGAAGGCTAGATCCCCAAATATATTGTTATTTCTGGTTTTATCTTCATTTTTGAGATTTACCTCCAGTCCTTGATGTGTCACTGGCCCTGGAAGTGAGGAAAATCTCTCCAATGGGGGCAGCATTATATCAATCAATATATAACTGCTGCTTCCATAATAGTCAGTAGAGCTATATAAATCCTTAGTTAAACCTCATTTAGTATACTCTGTCCAGTACAAGGAGATATTGATAAGATAGAACGAGTCCAGAGATGGGTAACAAAAATGGTGAAAGGTCTAGGGGAAAAAACATATGAGGAGAGATTTCACACGGGACGTTTTTACAAACTCTCCTTAATGATTTAACTTGACAGATAGTAACCCATGTTTAAAACGTCAGTTTTGCAGCATTTACATGCCGCGTTTAGAAGCGTTTGAAAAATTATTTTTATTTTTTTCAAAATAGCCAAAAATGAAAAATGCCTGTAAACGAAATGTGGCTAAACACAGGTTACCGTGTTTAGACGCATTTAGACATGTTTAGAAGCGTTTGGTGCTTGAAATGCCTCTAAACTCAGTGTCTGAACTCATTTTTTTGCTTTCCAAAAAAGGCCTCTAAACTCAACTGCCTAAAAACAACATTAAACTAACCTGTGTACATGTACACATAAGATAACATTGGATGAGTTCAGGGGCAGCTGAAAAAAGCAGCCAACTGCCTCTGAACGTCCATTTACCAGCAGCAGTGTACATGAGGCCTAACACATACAGTACAATCTGGGAAAGGGGAGACATGACTGAAATGTTCTAAATTATTAAGGGTGTGAATGTGATTTAGGAGGGCAGAATTTTTTTTAATGAAGCTAAGATCAAGAACACAGGAATATGACCTCAAACTAGAAAAAGGAAAGTTTAACACTAATCAGTGACCAGCGCCAGTACATTAACCCCCTCATGCTGCATATTACAAATACCATTGGTAATTAACCCCCCCCCCTCCCCAATCCAAACAGTTTACGAATTCATCTACAGATGGCAATCTGCTTACTTGTTGTGCAATGCACACTTGCTTCCTCCTCCTCTAGATTGCACTCGCAGGTCGCAGCTCCAGAAGCAGCACTCAATGCTCCTCTCCCATCCCGCCTCCAGCCGGCCTCTCAATGACGTCACACCGGGCTGGAACTAGGGAGTGCCTGTCAGGCGGCGATATTCTGCCTGATCTCCGCCTTACAGGGAAGTGAAGAGCCTATCCATCCTAGGCTTGTGCCGGGTGCAGGAGCACACTGGGTACATCGCTGTAGCTATGTAGCAGCAGCGCGGCCAGCGCGTACAGTCAAAGACAGTGTACTTGTGCAGCCAGATTGTAGCAGCACACTGCCGGCACTACCTACCTCCAGTAAATGCTTCTGCCCCCCCCCCCCCTCCCTGTACTGGCCCTGAGTCCAAGCACCTCCTGATCCCTCCATTACTTGTTTTCTTTTTGAGACATCAAAGGAGAGCAGGTAGCATTTGCCCCCAGGCCAGTACTAATAAGATATGTTGTGATGATGGTCCTGAGTTGAGACTCTTCACCATTCCAACATCAATCAATGCAGGAACTGCAGTCTGAGACACACGCTGAGCATTATACAATTACCTGCTCCCTGTCCAAACCTGTAATCACAGTACCTGCCACTGAGATGTTTTATTACTGAATGCAAAAAGTATCAAGGAATGCTGAAAGATGTGAAAAGATGTGAAAAGTTGTGTCACAAAATGTCCTTCAGGAACACTATTACCCAAAAATGATGTAGCGCAACTCTCATAAAAATACAGATATATAAATACCTCTTGACAATAAATCTTAAATAATATGTGAACAAAAACAATATGCATAAAATCTGTGCATACAAAAATGATGTTTAAATATCTCTAAAGTATGCAAATAAAGTCCAATGAATATCTAAACTTGTAGAATATTGAGAAAAACGATAAATGATATCCAACTTGAATCCTCTTCAATCACCACTGTGATATGTATATATACACAAAGTGAATCCACCACCCATGTAGATAAGCCTCTCTCCTCACTGACATGACCCCTGCATTACCAGTAGGTCTCACCACGCAGTTTTCCCTCTATGGGGATGAAGAAAACAGCTAATATCTCCAATTCTCCACTGCCTCCTATTCGGATGGATGGGTAAATGGATCTCAAATCCCAACAGCATGCATGCTGGATAAAAAGCACACAAACCTAGTGCTCTCCGTTTAAAACTCACATTTAATAAAGGAATAAAATATTGTACTTACAAAAAATGGCACTATAGGCAGTGCTAACCATGAATCACTTGTCTCACATACACAATCACAGAACAGCTAGATGCAGAGATGGCTGTGGGATGACATCATGCATGTGATTCCTCCTCCTATACGTATGTTACGTCCAACTCATCTGGACTACCTCAGAACTTTGGGTAATAGTTTGGCTTAGCACATTTTGAATCACTTATGGGTGTTGGCTAGCAACTCATTTAGCACTGATTGACTTTTCATTTTTGTTTTTTCACATATTACTTGATTGCGCAGATTAAATATTGATACACTCCTTTAGGAACACCCACCTTTTTCCATGCCCACCAATCATTGTTACTCAAATTTAAAACCACATAAATCTGTCTCTACCTACCATGAGAGAGCTAGGTGAATAAGCTGTGCCTGATAAGAGTTTTAATCAAGTGCTAGCCCCAGCCCGCCTCAGTGGATATATGCAATGGAAAAGAAATAGCTGCACGTCGAAGAAAGTACAATTAGCCGTTTATTGAATCACCAAAGTGACATCAAAGGACACCAGAAATACAGTCTTGTAGACACGTTTCACATAGTACAATTGTGCTTAATCATTACTAGTGCTGCTAATCAGTGCCCATCAGTGCTCATCAGTACTGCTAATTAGTGCTCACCAGTGCCACCTATCAGGGCTTTTTTTATAGCAAACATGTTATACTTACCGGCTCCGTACACTGGTTTTGCACAGAGCAGCCCTGATCCTCCTCCTCTTGTGTTCCCTGCCCGGTCTCCTGGCTTCTCCCTCCTGCTAAGTGCCCCCCAGGGCAGCTTGCTTGCCCATCGATCACAAAGGGAGGCTGAGGTATGCTGAGAGGAAAGGCATCCATGCTGACCCAATAGGGGGCTGGTACAGGAGTATTACCTGTACCCCCTTATCAGTGGTCTTGAGTGGTTTTGGTCTTGGTCATTAACATTTCAAACACCAACCAGCTATTTATTTCTAAACTGACAAAAATATTAAAATAGTATTTTCTTTGTAACCACAGCAACTGGGGACATTTTACACAGTAAGCCCTCAAAAAAGTAATTTTCTGCTCATGTTATTGGCACAGTAAATTTCTCTTTTTAAAAAATTTATATCATTCATGGTGACGAGTAATTATAGCAGGCAGAAGCTCCCACTTAGTATTGTGGAACGTATATGTCAGTTACGAGAAAGCAGGATGAGATAAAAGCCTTAAACTGACGTTGCTAAAAACCTTGCAATGTTACATAGTTACATAGTTAGTCAGGTTGAAAAAGACACTAGTCCATCCAGTTCCATCAATGTATGTAACTGGACCTAAGGCTCAATTCAAAAAGCTAACACACAAGGATAAGGATCCCTAATTGATAGAACAAATAAATACAAGGACAGGGCACACAGCAACCTTTGTGTTTATTTGTTCAAATTAGATTTATGAATCTTCCTTTCCCAGTATATGAGGCTACGTGACCTGTACAATAAATTTAGCGACTGTTTGGACCAATCATTATCACACCAGCATACCTATCAGTCCAAGTCATAACTTTTTTATTATCTTTCTGTGTTGAGCATCCTTATTGTGTTATTTTCAGCTGAGTCTAACAAGATGTGAAATTGCAGTCACATGGCTGAAAATAAAGATGCTTTTCCTCGTGTTGAAGCTTTTTCAATTGGGCCCAACAAAAGGAGAGTTTTTTTTACAATATTTAAAGTGATACTTAACCACTTCAGCCCTGGAAGGATTTACCCCCTTCCTGACCAGAGCACTTTTTACAATTTGGCACTGCGTCACTTTAACTGCTAATTGCGCGGACATGCAATGCTGTACCCAAACGAAATTTGCGTCCTTTTCTTCCCACAAATAGAGCTTTCTTTTGATGGTATTTGATCACCTCTGCGGTTTTTATTTTTTGCGCTATAAACAGAAAAAGACCGAAAATTTTGGAAAAAAATTATATTTTCTAATTTTGTTATAAAAAAAATCCAATAAACTCAATTTTAGTCATACATTTAGGCCAAAATGTATTCGGCCACATGTCTTTGGTAAAAAAAAATGTCAATAAGCGTATATTTATTGGTTTGCCCAAAAGTTATAGCGTCTACAACTAGGGTACATTTTCTGGAATTTACACAGCTTTTAGTTTATGACTGCCTATGTCATTTCTTGAGGTGCTAAAATGGCAGGGCAGTACAAAACCCCCCCAAATGACCCCATTTTGGAAAGTAAACACCCCAAGGAAATTGCTGAGAGGCATGTTGAGCCCATTGAATATTAATTTTTTTTGTCCCAAGTGATTGAATAATGACAAAAAATTACAAAAAGTTGTCACTAAATGATATATTGCTCACACAGGCCATGGGCATATGTGGAATTGCACCCCAAAATACATTCAGCTGCTTCTCCTGAGTACGGGGATACCACATGTGTGGGACTTTTTGGGAGCCTAGCCGCGTACGGGGCCCCGAAAACCAATCATTGCCTTCAGGATTTCTAAGGGCGTAAATTTTTGATTTCACTCCTCACTACCTATCACAGTTTTGAAGGCCATAAAATGCCCAGATGGCACAAACCCCCCCCCCAAATGACCCCATTTTGGAAAGTAGACACCCCAAGCTATTTGCTGAGAGGCATGTTGAGTCCATGGAATATTTTATATTTTGACACAAGTTGCGGGAAAGTGACAATTTTTTTTTTTTTTACACAAAGTTGTCACTAAATGATATATTGCTCTCACAGGCCATGGGCATATGTGGAATTGCACCCCAAAATACATTTAGCTGCTTCTCCTGAGTATGGGGATACCACATGTGTGGGACTTTTTGGGAGCCTAGCCGTGTACGGGGCCCCGAAAACCAATCACCGCCTTCAGGATTTCTAAGGGTGTAAATTTTTTATTTCACTCTTCACTGCTTATCACAGTTTCGGAGGCCATGGAATGCCCAGGTGGCACAAAACCCCCCCAAATGACCCCATTTTGGAAAGTAGACACTCCAAGCTATTTGCTGAGAGGCATGGTGAGTATTTTGCAGCTCTCATTTGTTTTTGAAAATGAAGAAAGACAAGAAAAAACTTTTTTTTTTTCTTTTTTCAATTTTCAAAACTTTGTGACAAAAAGTGAGGTCTGCAAAATACTCACTATACCTCTCAGCAAATAGCTTGGGGTGTCTACTTTCCAAAATGGGGTAATTTGGGGGGGTTTGGTGCCACCTGGGCATTCCATGGCCTCCAAAACTGTGATAGGCAGTGAAGAGTGAAATCAAAAATTTACGCCCTTAGAAAGCCTGAAGGCAGTTCTTGGTTTTCGGGGTCCCGTACGCGGCTAGGCTCCCAAAAAGTCTCCTACATGTGGTATCCCCTTACTCAGGAGAAGCAACAGAATGTATTTTGGGGTGTAATTTCACATATTCCCATGGCATGTTTGAGCAATATATCATTTAGTGAAAACTTTGTGCAAAAAAAAAAAAAAAATGTGTCTCTTTACCGCAACTTGTGTCACAATATAAAATATTCCATGGACTCGACATGCCTCTCAGCAAATAGCTTGGGGTGTCTACTTTCCAAAATGGGGTCATTTGGGGGGGGGTTTGAACTGTCCTGGCATTTTATGCACAACATTTAGAAGCTTATGCCACACATCACCCACTCTTCTAACCACTTGAAGACAAAGCCCTTTCTGACACTTTTTGTTTACATGAAAAAATTATTTTTTTTTGCAAGAAAATTACTTTGAACCCCCAAATATTATATATTTTTTTATAGCAAATGCCCTACAGATTAAAGTGGTGGGTGTTTCATTTTTTTTTTTCACACAGTATTTGCTTGGTTTTCGGTGTCCCGTACGCGGCTAGGCTCCCAAAAAGTCTCACACATGTGGTACATGGATACCAAACATGACATGCTTTACAATTGCGCACAAACGTGCAGTGGCAACAAAATAAGTACATTTTTAAAAGCCTTTAAAAGCCTTTACAGGTTACCACTTTAGATTTACAGAGGAGGTCTACTGCTAAAATTACTGCCCTCGATCTGACCTTCGTGGTGATACCTCACATGCATGGTGCAATTGCTGTTTACATTTGACGCCAGACCGACGCTTGCGTTCGCCTTAGTGCGAGAGCAGGGGGCGACAGGGGTGCTTTTTTTTTTTTTTTTCTTTATTATTATTTTTTTGCTTTTTTATCTTATTTTTAAACCGTTCCTTTCATTTTTTTTTTTAATCATTTTTATTGCTATCTCAGGGAATGTAAATATCCCCTATGATAGCAATAGGTAGTGACAGGTACTCTTTTTTGAAAAAATTAGGGTCTATTAGACCCTAGATCTCTCCTCTGCCCTCAAAGCATCTGACGACATCAAGATCGGTGTGATAAAATGCTTTCCCAATTTCCCAATGGCGCTGTTTACATCCGGCGAAATCGAAGTCATGAATTGCTCGTAGCTTCCGGTTTCTTAGGCCATAGAGATGATAGGAGCCACTCTGGTCTCTGATCAGCTCTATGGTCAGCTGGCTGAATCACCGGCTGCATTCTCAGGTTCCCTGTTGAGAAAAACACGGAAGACGGTGGGGGGGGGCATTCCCTCCCACTGCTTGTAAAAGCAGTCTAGAGGCTAATTAGCCGCTAGGATTGCTTTTACATGAAAGCCGACCGCTGGCTGAAAAGAATGATACCAAGATGATACCTAAACCTGCAGGCATCATTCTGGTATAACCACTCAAAGTCGTGAATGGCGTACCTGAAGACAACAAAATGGTTAACAATAAAACACAGTAAACGGTAAAGTATAAAAAATTGCATACCTGAAAAGCAGGCATGATAAAACATAATAACAATAAAACATTGCAGAATAGAATACAGTAATAAAGAGCAGAACAATAGAGAGAGAATAGAGAGAGAGAGAACAATAAAACGACAACTATTTTTTAAAATTTTATATATATATTTTTTTTTTTTTACACTTTTTTTTGTAACTAACTTTTATAACTGTAACCGGTTCCAGGTTCGGGTCTCTCAAAATGCGATGGCATCTTGGGAGACCCTGTGAAAGTGCGCCTAGTCTGTGCAATGCTGTACCCTACGCTAATACTCAACTAGTGCAAAACATTCACCAATGCAAAGACCAGGATTATCAGGACAGGAGGGGCAATAATAGCGGGTGTCACGCCTATATCCGCGCTTGCTGCAGACACAACATCTTTTTTGGGGGGGTTCGCTGGGTAGGGGTACTCGGGAGGACATAAAGAAAATGCCTCTCATGCAGCCGACTGCATTTGGTTGGGGATGTGAATGGGGGAAGTACGGGTGCTGCAGAAGTGGTGGTTCCTAATTAGGATTGGCGAATGCAGCAGGAAGGGCATTATGGGCACGACGGGCCTGTATGTCTTCTTTTTGGTGGCAGCGGGACACTACTTGAACTGCACTTATGGGACTCGCCACGTCACCAAGTGTTACTGCAGTGCTGGTTTGACTACGACCGGGGTGTACTAGGCTGCTGGTGCTTGCCAGTTCACCAAAACGCTACCAAAAAAACTGTTAGTGATCGCAGGGATCAGGCCTGACTCTGCGAATGCTGCAGTTATGCATTTAGTGTTTTGTAAGTGTCAGTGATCGATCGATACTGCACTTGGGTGGGCTGGGCCGGGCGGAGGGGCAAAACGCAGGTGCTAGCGGGTATCTGGGCTGATCCCGCTAACACTGCGTTTTTGGGAACCCTAAACTGCTGGGGACGCTAGTATAGATCTGATCGGATCAGATATTGATCAGATATACCACTAAGGGAGGTGTACGGTGCGTGGGTGAGTTTAGCGCTACTGGCACTAACCTGACACTGCCTGGGGCTGGTGCTTGCCAGTTCACCAAAACGCTACCAAAAAAACTGTTAGCGATCGCGTGGATCAGGCCTGACTCTGCGAATGCTGCAGTTATGCGTTTAGTGTTTTGTAAGTGTCAGTGATCGATCGATACTGCACTTGGGTGGGCTGGGCCGGGCGGAGGGGCAAAACGCAGGTGCTAGCAGGTATCTGGGCTGATTCCACTAACACTGCGTTTTTGGGAACCCTAAACTGCTGGGGATGCTAGTATAGATCTGATCAGATATTGATCCGATCAGATACTATACCACTAAGGGAGGTGTACGGTGCGTGCGTGGGTGTTAGCGGTACTGGCGCTAACCTGACGCTGCCTGGGGCTGGTGCTTGCCAGTTCACCAAAACACTACCAAAAAAACTGTTAGTGATCGCAGGGATCAGGCCTGACTCTGCGAACGCTGCAGTTATGCGTTTAGTGTTTTGTACGTGACAGTGATCGATCGATACTGCACTTGGGTGGGCTGGGCTGGGCCAGGCGGAGGGGCAAAACGCAGGTGCTAGCAGGTATCTGGGCTGATCCTGCTAACACTGCGTTTTTGGGAACCCTAAACTGCTGGGGACGCTAGTATAGATCTGATCGGATCAGATATTGATCCGTTCAGATACTATACCAATAAGGGAGGTGTATGCTGCGTGCGTGGGTGTTAGCGGTACTGGCGCTAATCTGACGCTGCCTGGGGCGATGCATATCACCGCCGGGCGATCAGGGGGCTAAACTTTTATTTGGTAATAAATGGCGGGTGCCCTGACACTATAAAAAATAAACAAACTAACCAGCGTCACCCGTAGTGGTTATACGGTGATCAGTGGTGAAAGGGTTGACTAGGGGGCAATCAAGGGGTTAAAACATTTATTAGGTAGTATATGGGGGTCCCTGTCGCTATAAAACACTGACGGCAAACCTAAATATTTACCTCCCTAACTAGCGTCACCAGCGACACTAATACAGCGATCAGAAAAATGATTGCTTAGTGACACTGGCGACGGGGGTGATCAAGGGGTTAAAACTTTATTAGGGGGGGGTTAGTGGGTACCCTAGACCTAAAGGGGGCTAACACTTACTGCCCCAACACACTAACTGTCACAAACTGACACCATGCAGTAATCAGAAAAAAAAAAAACTGCTTGGTGTCAGTGTGACGGGGGGAGGGGTGATTGGGGGGTGATCGGGGGGATCGGGGGGATCGGGGGTGTTTTGTGTGCCTGGCATGTTCTACTGTGTGTGTGTGTGTTTTCACTCACATTACAGTCTTCTCTCCTCGGCGCCAGAACGGAAACTGCCGAGCCGAGGAGAGATGACATTTCCTTTGCTGCTGTTTACCATACAGCAGCATAGGAATGATTTCATTGGCCAGCGGCGATCGCAAGAGGGGGGCCACGAATGGATGGCCTCCCCCTCACCTCCGATCGCCGCTGGACAAAAGCCGACTGCCTCGGGCATCGGGGGGGGTCCGATTAGACCCCCCGCCCGCGGGAGGCAGATCACGTATGGGTACGTGATTCTGCCTGCCCGTGCCATTCTGCCGACGTATATCGTTGTGAGGCGGTCGGCAAGTGGTTAACTCTGATTTTAAAAATGCTATTCACGTATGTATTCTTAAAGTGGTTGTAAGCCCTCACATATACCCAGTGAAGTGAATAGCCTCAGATGATACACAGGGATGAAACAAATCCTTCTAAGTTTTACTTGTATATCTGCTGTCTTCCTCTTTCTACACTCTATGAAAAGTGCAGATCATGTTAAAAATCTTTCTCCCTCTTTCAGCAGTACACAGGGAAGGGTGGAGAGACCAGACTTACACTGTGTGAGAGCCGATTGGAGGAAAAGGACACACCCCCCTCCACATAGGCAGAGCTGTATTCAGAATAGACACACTCAATGCATATCTACCTCTAAGCTGCCTTCCCGACACAAATTTCGAGCTCATGTTATCTCATGTGTCGGAGAACTTGTCAGAAGTGACTCGTAAAAATTAATAACAGAGGAAGGAAGCACCAGAGAGAAACAACACTTAGAGCTTTGGGGAGAGAAAAGTAGATCCAATCTCCATTTTTTTTGTTTGTTTTTTTGCTGTTGAGATCCAACTTCTTGTTAGAGGATGGCTACATTAATTCTCCATGGTCCCACTGAATGTAGGAATGTTGTCACCCTATCTTGCTCGCTCCTGAGATAGACTAAGGACTATGGACTATGGGAATTGTAGTGTATATAGAGCATTGCACATGACTGCAACCATCCTGGACTACTAATTCCAAACAAAAGAAAGTGAGAGGTCAAAAGGAGAGGTTTGGGAGTTCATGGAGGATGTTACAAGGAGGCAGAAAAACAGACATTTCATGAAAAATAGATTACAGGGTCATTAGGTAGTAAATGTGCATGGAATTATTTTGGAGAATAAGGATATTGTTTAGTGTCACTTTAAAGCCAATTTTGGCTTCTTTCAATATCCCCCATCATTTTACATGTTGTGTTAAGATAACACAGGAGAGCTATGGAAACATAAAAAAACATTTTTTCACAAAAGCTTAAAAGAAACCTGTTATGTGAGAAAAACAAAAGATTCTTTGTTTCTGAAAACCCTAATTTCCTGGCTGCCATGCTCACTCTCCAAGTGCTTGCTATTTGTCACTAGGTCTGCATAACGGTCTGGAAACTAACATTTTAGAAAGCAGTTAGCAATGACTGTCCCAATATTTTTTTATAAAACATTGTTGGGGTTTAGAAATGTGGGCATTTTATCAAAAACATTTGCAAACCCAAATATTACCTTGCAAAGGTAGTGGTGGCATCACAACACTGCCGTATATAGCCTGTGCAGGGAGCAAAGCTTTGGAAGGGAGCCTGCAGGCCCCACCCACTACAGGCTGTCTGCAGAAAACTACAGGAGGGGGCGGAGACAATACCACTCACCTTGTACATGGAGAGAGAGAGAAGCAGTGACCAGCCTTTAATACAGGAAGCTCCTACAGAGTGCTGTTTGAACATTGCATATAAAATTAATTCTATAAGTCTGATCTTGCCGTGTACCATATCAATGATGAAGAATAGTGTACGATTCGCTAAAATTAAGGATTTTTAAGGCACTTGCACACAAAATATTATAAAAGTACAAATTTATTGAACATCCAAATTCATTAAAGTGATACTTAAGTCTTTTTTTTGTTAAAAATAACAAACATGTCATACTTACCTGCCCTGTGCAGTGGTTTTGCACAGAGCAGCCCAGA
This sequence comes from Aquarana catesbeiana, assembly GCF_042186555.1. Classification (NCBI taxonomy): domain Eukaryota; kingdom Metazoa; phylum Chordata; class Amphibia; order Anura; family Ranidae; genus Aquarana; species Aquarana catesbeiana. The sequence goes on along the minus strand of NC_133326.1, from coordinate 91,390,369 downwards.
ACCTCCTCTTCTTGGGTCCCTCTTCCGTGCTCCTGGCCCCTCTCTCCTGTTGAGTGCCCCCACAATAAGCAGCTTGCTGCACATAGAATATTAGAATGCATGAAGATAAAAAAAAACCTGCTGCCCTTACAACCACTTTAAACCCATCATATAAAATGAGCAGCTGATCAATCACATGAATATCTTTACAAAGACCATCCTCACATCTACAGGTAATAATAACCACATTTAAATAGATGAAACTCCTGCGTGTTTCAATTCATCAGAAACACTTCATCGGGGGAAGTGATGGTCCATCTAAAGTATGAGTACAAAGATTTAACACCTTCATACAAAATATGAATAAACCATAGTGGCTATAACATGTATCACATGTACATGTGTCACGCTCTCACTCTTCACAGTCAGTGATGTATAAATTCTGCTATCCTGCTCTTACTCCCTACCCCTATGATTAAGCCCCGGTGGGTGGGGCAAAACATATCAGGGGGCATGGCCGAGGAGCGTCAGTGACTTAGGGTTTCACATGAATACATCCACACTAGGATCGTCTATGGTGAGCAAAATTACACCTATGTGCAAATATCTGGCAGAGGTTTACCAGAAGAAAATTACTAAGCCAGTGGCACAAGAAGGGGAATTAAAATTCAAGGAAGTTCTCTATGCAAAGTACTGTTGCAATGGCTAAGCAACACTGAAATGGAAAGGTATTATTTGATAAAATTAAATTACAGTATGGCTTGTGTAGCAATCGCCTACAATAGGTTATATCAGTTTAATTAGGTTTTCTTTTAAGCTCAAAATAATTTTTTCTGTATAACTCACAGCAAATAATGGCACAGTGGGAATCAGCTCTTGTTAAACTGAGACTATTAAATTGAAATAAACAGTTGTAATTATACAGTATTAATGAAATAATCATTTTTATCTAGTTACATAACTATCCTACTTTCTACCATGATATACATTTTTTAGTTTTTAACACTTTTAATTTTTAGTTTTTAACACTAAAGTTTCTTAACATTACACAAATGATATATATTTTTTTATCTGCAAAATAGTTGTTACACTTTGGGGTCAATTTGTAGAAAACTTTCAGTGTAAATGTCTCAGGCATTTTCACAGTCATTACGAACAATTATAGTATTTTGTCTAATATGTTTATTTACTATTATTCTCAGCACCATCTAGTACCCATATTGTTGAATTTTCCTAATTGATGTACTTGAGGAAAATACTACATTGTGACCACTAGATGTAGCTGGCGCTCATAGGAAATAAACCTATTAGTCAAATTTCAAGGATTTTTTGTGACGGCTGTGCAAATGCTTGAGACATTCACACAGATATTTTTTTTATAAATATACCCCTTTTTTAACTCTAGTACTCCTGTTTGCTATGTTACATTTACTAGTAAGTCACGTACATATGTCCTCTCAATACCACTACCTTGTTCTAGCACAGTTCTAAATAGCAACAAATTGCCTGGTCATGAAGGGGGTAAAACCTTTGGAGGCCAACTGGTTATATACTAGGTTGCATATAGAAAGTTTAAAACCCCTGTCAGGTATATGTTACTCTCTGTGGCCCTACATGAAGTGAAAGTGAAATTTCTGTCAAAGGCACCAGACCAAGTCATTGACTGATTTCCCCCCTTTGCCTACTGTTTCTGTGACAACAGTAAAATGATGGATTTCCCATCACGTTCTGTCCTGGTGACAGTAGTCTGTGAATCTCCCCAGTGAGGAAACAAACATTTTAAAAAACGTGACAGGGGTTTAAATAATTCCCCACTCAACCAAATGAGATCCTATTGATATATACAAAAAGGAGAAATAAAACAGTTTTTTTTGGTTTTTTTTCATTTGTGTAGACCAACACATGCATCGACAAAGAAATCTTAAACACACAAAAATTCTTTCCAACATAGAAAACCTTTTAAGTTGTCCAATTTTTTATTTCTCATTAAAAATGCATATATAAAAATACACACTGTATGTAAAAACACATATCTGTGAACTTTTTAACATCTTGGATATATTTTTCAGATTTTTACAATACAAATACTTGTTTGGACATCCACAGGTCAACATGTTTCGTAGAACATTTCCACTTCTTTAGGACAACAATGTCTCACAGATAGTGAAAAATCATATCCACACTTGTCACAAACTGGATGAGGTATCTGTAGGATGGTTCACAACATAAATCTGTAAATATATTTTAACAATCACAAAATCAGCACTAAATAAGTTGTTAATTAGGTGTACGTAAGCGGTTCTCTGATACAAACACGTGTGCGACAAAAATGAAAAGATTCCAGATGTTGGGTGCATGCCCTTTGGCAGCCAGATAAGTAGAGGTACAAGCAACCGGGGCAGATACTAGTAGCAGAAAGGCTAAAAAAAAACAAAAAACAAAGAGGAAGTACATAAGTGGCAGGACGCAGAGAACCAACCAAGACTGCCCATATGATGGCGAGGTTATATCTATGAGTAGCGCCACCAGTTGACAGACATCCTTTCTGCCTTCATTTACCTTGTGGTCCATCAAATGGTTTGTGCAGTTGGGGGACTTTCATCACCCACCACTCTGCATCCCCTTCTTTTCAGCCCCATCCAGTCTTGTCCCAGTAAAACGTCACTTCCAGTTTCGGGAACAGCCTGCTTCTCGCCAAATGCGGCATGCACTCCAGCGTTGAGTACACATCATGACGTACAGTACCTACATCACTTCCAGTTGTTCCAATTCCAATGGGATCCTTTCATTGTTTTCATAGAAAAACCTCTGAAACTGATTTGGATGCCGTGGTGAAGAGTTCCACTTTTCTCAATTTTTTTGCAGTATAACTAAACACATTTGTACATACTTTGACAAAGGTGAAATGTATAGCAGCATTACTGTACATTATGGTCCACATATAACAGCATTTTAATGATTGCAAATAACTTTTTTAAACTTTCTGTAACTTGGTCACAAGATCTTTTTCTAGTTCCACTGCAAGCCAATGGGCAATATGTGGGAGAAGCTAATTTGAGGATTGTGACATATCCTGCATGCATCATTGCAGGGTGTTTGTATCATTGTATCATAGAGAGGTGAGTCGGGAGGAAGTAGAGAGAAGATTTTGCTTGAAGTGAATGTGAATGTGAGAGATGACATCACTGAGGGAGCTAGGGAGGAGGTGGAATCCTTATGGGTAGAGCTCCAAAAGGGATGAAGCTAAGAGGAAAATAATACTGGGAGTATGCTATAGGCCCCCTAACCTGAGGGAGGAAGTGGAGACAGATCTCCTATCACAATTTGGATTAGCAGCAAGGATGGGAAGTGTTATCATAATGGGGGATTTTAATTATCCAGACATAGACTGGGCGGAGGGAACCGCGCATTCATTTAAGGCTTGTCAGTTCCTCAATGTCTTGCAGGACAATTTTATGGGTCAGATGGTAGACGCACCAACTAGAAATAAAACATTACTGGATCTACTGATTACCAACAATACAGACCTGATCACGGATGTGGTAATATGGGGCAATTTAGGTAACAGCAATCACAGGTCAATTCTTTCAGTATAAATCACACAAATAGGAAACATAAAGGGAATACAAAGACACTGAATTTCAAAAGAGCCAACTTCCCTAAACTACAAACCTTGCTAAAAGGCATGAATTGGGATAAAATATTAGTAACAAAGAATACGGAGGAGAGATGGGTTTGCTTTAAGAGCATATTAAATAAGGGCATTAGCCAATGTATCCCATTGGGTAATAAATTTAAAAGCGCGAACAAAAGTCCTGGATGGCTTAACTCCAATGTAAAAATGCATATAAAAGTAAAGGAGAAGGCCTTCAAAAAATACAAGGTTGAGGATTCATCCTCAGCATTCAGTCTTTATAAAGAATGCAACAAAAATGTAAGGGTGCAATTAGGACGGCTAAGATAGAACATGAAAGACACATAGCGGAGGAGAGCAAAAAAAATCCCAAGAAATCTTTAAGTATGTAAACAGTAAAAAAGGGAGGACAGACCATATTGGCCCCATAGGGTGAGTACATGGATTGAAAACTGGCTACAAGGGCGAGTTCAGAGGGTGGTGATAAATGGGGAGTACTCGGAATGGTCAGGAGTGGGTAGTGGGGTTCCCCAGGGTTCTGTGCTGGGACCAATCCTATTTAATTTGTTCATAAACGACCTGGAGGATGGGATAAACAGTTCAATCTCTGTATTTGCAGACGATACTAAGCTAAGCAGGGCAATAACTTCTCCGCAGGATGTGGAAACCTTGCAAGAAGATCTGAACAAATTAATGGGGTGGGCAACTACATGGCAAATGAGGATTAATGTAGAAAAATGTAAAATAATGCATTTGGGTGGCAAAAATATGAATGCAATCTATACACTGGGGGGAGAACCTCTGGGGGAATCTAGGATGGAAAAGGACCTGGGGGTCCTAGTAGATGATAGGCTCAGCAATGGCATGCAATGCCAAGCTGCTGCTAACAAAGCAAACAGAATATTAAAAAGGGATCAACTCCAGAGATAAAATGATAATTCTCCCACTCTACAAGACTCTGGTCCGGCCGCACCTAGAGTATGCTGTCCAGTTCTGGGCACCAGTCCTCAGGAAGGATGTATTGGAAATGGAGCGAGTACAAAGAAGGGCAACAAAGCTAATAAAGGGTCTGGAGGATCTTAGTTATGAGGATAGGTTGCGAGCACTGAACTTATTCTCTCTTGAGAAGAGACGCTTGAGAGGGGATATGATTTCAATATACAAATACTGTACTGGTGACCCTACAATAGAAATAAAACTTTTTCGCAGAAGAGAGCTTAACAAGACTCGTGGCCACTCATTAAAATTAGAAGAAAAGAGGTTTAACCTTAAACTGCGTAGAGGGTTCTTTACTGTAAGAGCGGCAAGGATGTGGAATTCCCTTCCACAGGCGGTGGTCTCAGCGGGGAGCATCGATAGCTTCAAGAAACTATTAGATAAGCACCTGAATGACCACAACATACAGGGATATATAATGTAATACTGACACATAATCACACATAGGTTGGACTTGATGGACTTGTGTCTTTTTTCAACCTCACCTACTATGTAACTATGTATGTAACTATGTAACCATGTAAGTGGCAGCAGAGGAGCCTGTTTATCTAATAAGGTGATCCGAGGATCCAGCGGCTGATCAGCACGTGTGGTATATCCAGAGTTGCAGCCTTTTAGGCTTGCCATGATCCTCTGTAGTGGGGGATCATGGCCTTTTGGTAAGAAGTAACCCCTTCTATAGCGGTGGTGGATCACAAGTTTGTGTCACATAGCAGATGAAGATTGTTTCATGTGGAGGAACTTGATTCTCATCTGTGCACGGGTGGACGATATTTGTTTTAGTCACCCACAGAGACTACCGGTAATTTAGTTTTATTTGAACTCTTACACATATTCAAGTTTCATTTATCACTTCACCACTTCAGTTATTTGTTCTCCCATTCATAGTCATTGTGATTGGGTGTTTATGGGATGTATTAATTAATATTTATGTTTCACTTATTCACATTGTACTGTTTATGATTTATTATCTCACTTATTTATTTATTTATCTATTCATTTATGGTCTATACATATTCACGGGTTAGCGCGATTCTTACGTTTCTAAATTGTTTGTATCATTTGGCTGGAACTGCACAGAGCTAATTGCTGCACTGGTGATCACGTGGCTATTTGTGAAAAAAACATCAATAACAAAATATCAATAACATTATTAAAAAAACTAAGACAGAGTGGCAATACAGAAAACCGTGGGGTTGATTTACTAAAGGCAAATAGTGCACTTTGCAAAGTACAGTTGCTCCAGAGCTTAGTAAATGAGGTAAAGCTTCACTTGCAAAACATACCCAATCACATGCAAGGAATATAAAGAAAAAAACAGCATTTTTGCTTGCACATGATTGGATGATGGAAGTCAGCAGAGCTTCCCCTCATTGACTAAGCTCTGGCAACTGCTCTTGCAGAGTGCAATTGCACTCTGCGAAGTGCAGTCTACATGCCTTTAGTAAATCGCCCCTGTGAATCAGCCAGCCAGCCCCAACGATATTGCATGTAAATCTCTATCAAGTTTATAACATGGCATTTGCTATTGGTCCCCATTTCGGACATTTTCTTGTAGGTCCACTATCAGCGGTGGATTGCCGATTTTCCACATCGTGCATGTGCAGACTTCCTGGGTAGCTTGGAGCTAGTGCACATGCACGAAACGGATCAATATACAGCGATTATCTCCGGTGCATATACATTAACCCCACCACAGCCGCTCGGCTTTCCTCCAGATGAAGCCATGTGCATTAGTGGCGTAACATGTAGAGGTTGAGCCTGGTAGTCACCGTTTCAGATTATGGGAGACCTTGCTGGATTTTATGACATGCTTTTTTTTTTATTCAATAAATGTGAGTGCATTGTATGAAGTTGGGGTTGTGCGTTTGTTAAGCACTGCATTGTTGGAGACTATCTTCTTCTCTTTTGCTACCTATGAGCTGTGTGGAGATGTCCCAGGAGAGGAATCAAATCACTCCAAGAGGAACTGAGGACCATTATCTGGTGTATGATATTGATCTCTTTCTATGTATTAGTGACCCCTAGGTGGGTCTAAGATGAAGATGAAGGTGAAGATGGTGAGCATGCATTTCACCTGGTGAATGGAGCACTGGCTGTTAAGTGGTGAAACACCATGTGATAAGTAATGAAGCATTTATGGATTTGAAACTCTATCTTGCACAATTTTCTGAAAAGAATCACTACTAGAGCACATTTTAAGTGGACTTTTTTGGGACTTTGCATACTTAAGTTAATTTTTTTCCAACATTCACTGATTCATGTCTGCATTTGCACTTTTATTAATTTTGTTATGAAATGTTTAATATTTTACATTTATTTATTTATATATGTATATTTAGTTAATGTTTGGATCAATTTATTTGAATTATTATCTGGGCAGCGTTATCACATATTATTTATTCATTTAATCAGCCAACATAGCGTTGCCACCTTGAACAAGGAAATAATGTGCAGTAGGATCAGCAGATATTTACTCTCTACTGATCTATTTTTGAAACACACATATGTTAGGGAAAATAGTTTTGGAGTGAATGGGTAAAAAATTATTTTTGGGTTTTATGACAATATTGATCACTCCTCGCATCCTATTACTGGAAAGTAAGTACGTAAGTATGTATAAAAAAAAGTTAGATAACCTTGGGGAATGGTTTGGGGTGGATTTGCTTAAGACACATAAACTGTGCTCTTTGCAAGTGCAGGTACTCCAGAGCTTATTAAATGAGGTTGGGGCTTCACTCTGGAAAAAATAGCCAATCACATGCAAGGAAAAAAAAAATTTTGCCTGCACATGACTGTATGAGGGAAGTCAGCAAAGCTTGCCCTCATTTACTACGCTTTGGAGCAACTGCTCTTGCAAAGTGCATAGTCTATTTGCCTTTAGTAAATCTACCCCTATGTTTCCTAATTATTTATTTATTTATTTTAGGTACTTATATAGCGCCGTCAATTTACGCAGCCCTTTACATATACATTGTACATTCACATCAGTCCCTACCCTCAAGGAGCTTACAATCTAAGGTCCCTAACTCACATTCATACATATATTAGGGACAATTTAGACAGGATGCAATTAACCTACCAGCATGTCTTTGGAATGGGCTAATGTGTGACAACTATTTAACCAGTTCAGCTCTTTGGCCGTGTGAACCTTTAATCACAAGCTGATGTGTGTGTTTTGTTCAGCAGGCGACTGGCTTCAAAGTGAAAGTGATGCAGTAGCTTCATAGCCCCCCTCCCCCCCTCGGGCAGTCCCGTGCCTACCAGGGCCCGAGAACAGGGAACACAACATGCCGGCGGGGGGAGAGAGATTGCTGTGAGACGAAGGCAAATCCATTCCTCAATCTAACATGCAAACAATAAAACCAGAAGTAATGTCACTTCCAGTTTCATATTCACACTTTCCTGGCCATTAACGCCAGGGAACACATCTAACCAAGTCGATTTGTGCTTGGTTAGATGGTGAAGGGCAGGAGAGACCCCTAATGTCTCCATAAAGAGTACCTGTCACCTGCCCAATGCTATCACATAGGGGTTTATTATTCCCTTGTGATAGTAATCAAGTAAAAATATAAAAATAAAAGAAAAAAGTAAAAAGAAAAAAATTATACTAAAATATATTAAAATGAAAAAAAAAAATTGCAGAAACCCACGTTTCCCCGTACACCTGCGCAAACACAAAGCAAGCCTAGGGTGTGCACGTGCACGTGTATGTAAACCACGGGCGCACCACATGTGTGACATATCACCGCAAACATCAGAGTGAGAACAATAATTCTAGCACAAGAGCTCCTAGTTAACTCTAAAATGATGAGCTTTAAAGGCTTTTAAAGCCTCGCCTATGGTGATTTTTGGGCACCGTAATTTTTGGCGATAGCGCAAGCGCACGCAATTTTGAGACATGGAATGGTTGGTATAATTTATTTGATGCAACCTCGTCTTTTATATTTTAACCAAAAATGGGTATTATATGGTGTGGTTTTGCACTAAAATCCATTTTATTATATTTTTTCGGAAAATTTGCGTTTTTTAAACAGTTGCGCAAATATCGTGTGAAACAAAAATTTGCAACTATCACTTTTTTATTCTACAGAGCCTCTGCTTTCAGAAAATATATAATATTCTGGGGGTTTAAGTAATTTTATTGCAAAATTAAGATTTTTACATGTATGCGACAAATAAAAAAAAATGCTCTGGAGCCGAACTGAATAATGTGTAAGAAAAGCTACTGTATGTAAGACTGGTATCAGTTATTTTTACAAAGGTAGTTGAAGCATACTTAACCTATACTCTGTTCTGTCACTAACCCCATATATTTTCATTGGATTTGGCATTAATAATATCCTTTAATGATCTTGTGCAGAGGAACTAGAAGTAAGCAATGTCGCTGGAGGGTTCATTAATCTATTCTGCTTCTAGCCACAAAAAAAATCATTTCTTTTAGTATACAGTCCAGTTGTTCAACCTTCTGAACATTGCATTTTTCTGACGTCCACTGGGATTTTAATCAAGAATCCGCATCAAATTAGGAAATCTTCCTCTAGACCAGGGAAATTCACAGAAATGCAAAAAAAATTTTATCTTGTGCTATGCATAATTACATTAGATAAAATCCATATCGCCTTGCAGCACTAAATTTTAACTGGTTGATACTCATATTGCCTGTGTTGTCTGCTATAATGAGGAATGAAGCACAAACACAGGTTATGCATATTTAAATCCGCTCTTTCTGTATCTAATACAGTATTATATTTTATGAGCAGTAAGGGGGGTAGGTGTTAGCAGGGCTTTTTTTCTCACAGAATAGGTGCAGGTACTCCCCCTCCCAAGTCATCACTTGTCTCCGCCCCTACCCACCTTCCCGTACCGCCCCTTTTAGAGAATACAGAACCAAGTATTATTTTGTGGTGCAGTAAAATAGACTACCCTGCAACAATAGACTCCCTCATTCAACAAGAGACTCCGCTATCAACAATAGACATCCCTCCATCAACAATAGACCCACCTATCAGCAATAGACCAGCACAACAAAATGCTACCTCCCCCAACAATAGATTCACCACAGCAACATTAGGCCCCCACCAGTAACAACAGATCTCCCAGCAGTCAGTATTATTAGACCCTGCATTAGCCAGCAATAGATCCCCCCCCAACAGTATCACTCCAGCAACAATTGACCCCCCCAAGTAACAACTGACCCTCCCAACAACAATAGATCCTCCACCAGACCACTCCAGCAATAATAGATCACTCCAGAAGAAATACATTCCCCCCAAATGAAAGTAGATCCCCAGCAGCCACAAACCATAGACCTTCCAGCATTCCCCAGCACCCCTTTCCATTACATATATTCAGTGCTGGAGTTGCCGAAACTGCATTCCCCCCACATTCCCACTGAAAAAAAAGCCTTGTGTGTAAGCCTTATGCCACGTACACACGGATTTTCCAACGGGAAATGTTGGATGTGAGCTTGTTGGCTGAAAGTCCGACCGTGTGTATGCTCCATCAAACATTTGTTGGCGGACTTTCCACCAACAAATGCTTGATAGCAGGTTCTCAAATTTTCCGCCAATAAAATTTTGTTGTCGGAATTTCCGATCGTGTGTACACAAGTCCGTCGCACAAAAATTCACGCATGCTCGGAATCAAGGAGAAGGAGCCGCACTGGCTATTGAACTTCCTTTTTCTCGGCTTGTCGTACGTCTTGTATGCCATCACATTCCCACGTTCGTAATTGTTGGCCAACATTTGTGTGACCATGTGTATGCAAGACAAGTTGGAGCCAACATCCTTATAACAAAAATCCATGGTTTTGTTGTCAGAAAGTCCGATCGTGTGTGCGGGTCATTAGAGTTATATATATAGAAAGACAGCGCTTAGCCAAATGTTTATCAAGGTAATCTATACTAAAAATGTGTATGTGATATATATAGAGTGACCCAACACAATACTATAATCTTTATCTAAACTAAGTAATACTGATATAATCTCTATCAGAGTTGGTGATAATAATATAAACTAAATAATTAATCTAATTAATATAATATGATGTGTGACCACACCACTATGTGATGAAAAAGTGGTAACCAAACCCACATAAAACATCTACTTCAATCTATATGTGTCTATATATAGCCAAAGAACAAAAACAAAAAACAAAAGTCCATAAAAGTCTCAAAGTATTAGTGCCAAAAAATTGTAGCCAAAAAATATTATTATTAGTGAACATGTGTATCAAAAAAAATGTTTAAAAATTGTGTATAACAAAAAGAGTTAAAAAGAAACTATGTTCAATCCCAAAAATGTAAATAGCAGATTCTCCATACAATGTATTCTCCACCGCTTATGATCTAAATCACTCACCAATGTTAGTGCCTATTGAGCATTAGGGATGGGTTATCTGTTCACTCATGTTCGACTCGAACATTGGCTATTCGGCCGTTCGCTGAACAGCGAACAATTTGGGGTGTTTGCGGCAAATTCGAAAAGCCATGGAACACCCATTAAAATTCTATGGGAGAAATCTAAAGTGCTAATTTTAAAGGTCAATATGCAAGTTATTGTCATAAAAAGTGTTTGGGGACCCGGGTCCCCAAAACACTTTTTATGACAATAACTTGCAACCCACCCCACTTTTTATGACAATAACTTGCATCCTGCCCCCCCATGTGAATTGGTAAGGGGTACGATGTACCCCTTACCAATTCACATGGGGGGCGGGATCTGGGTGTCCTCTTTGTTAAAGGGGGTTTCCAGATTCCGATAAGCCCCCGCTCGCAGACCCCCACAACCACCGGGCAAAGGTTGTGGGGATGAGGCCCTTGTCCCCATCAACATGGGGACATCCTCCACATGTTGAGGGCATGTGGCCTGGTACAGTTCAGGAGGGCGGGGGGCACTCTCTCGTCCCCCCCTCTTTTCCTGCGGCCTGCCAGGTTGCGTGCTCGGATAAGGGTCTGGTGTGGATTCTTAGGGGGAACACCACGCCATTTTTTTTTTATTTTGGCACGGAGTTCCCCTTAATATCCATACCAAACCTGCAGGGCCTGGTAATGGAATTTTGGGGGACCCCCACATATATTTTTTTTAATTTTTCAATAACTTTCAATGACTTTTATGTGTATTGTCGGGACCAACAATTCATCAACAGCCGGCACTAGCGCTAGCATGTTTAAATGACTTTTTTTTCCTTTAGAAATGTCATTTTGCTCTCGGGCTGTTATAAACACGGGAAACATGTGCTACTTTACAGGCATACTATAGACACCCCCCAGGTACAAAATTTAAAGGAATATTTCACTTTTATTTTTTCACTTTAAGCATTATTAAAATTACTGCTCATGAAAAAACTGACGTTTTTAAAACTTTTTATGACAATAACTTGCATATTACCCTTTAAAATTAGCACTTTTGATTTTTCATATTCGTGTCCCATAGACTTTAACGGTGTTTACGTGTTCAAATAAATTTTTTGCCTGTTCGCATGTTCTGGATGTGAACCGAACAGGGGGGTGTTCGGCCCATCCCTATTGAGCATGTTTCAGGTGGCAAGGTTAAAGGAGTTGTAAAGGCAAAACTCATTTTATCTTAATGCATTCTATGCATTAAGATAAAAAGCCTTATGTGTGTAGCAGCCACCTCAGCACCCCCTAATACTTACCTGAGCCTCATCTCTGTCCAGCGATGTCCACAATTCCCTTGGCTGTCCGGGACTCTCCTCCTGAGTGGCTGAGACACAGCAGCGATGCCATTGGCTCACGCGTCTGTCAATCAAAGTCAGTTAGCCAATCAGGAGAGAGAAGGGGTGGGGCCAAATGTCAGCTCCGTGTCTGAATGGACACATGGAGCTACAGCTCGGCTTGGGTGCCCCCATAGCAAGCTGCTTGCTGTGGGGGCACTCGACAGGAGGGAGGGGCCAAGATTACAGAAGAGGGACCGGAAAAGAGGAGGCTCTGGGCTGCTCTGTGCAAATCCACTGCACAGAGGAGGTAAGTATAACATGTTTGATATTAAAAAAAAACAAACAAAAAAAAAAACAAGACTTTACCATCACTTTAAGGCTCACTAAATAGATTAAAGTGATTATAAACGATCACCTTGTAAAAATAACCCATTCAGTTTAAAATAGAAATGAAATGCAAATCATTAGTGTATAGATGTACAAAAAAAATAAATACCTGTTTCCCTTTTTTGTAAGTGATCACATATCCTTTGTTCTCAGCTGCATAAGAGCCGGGAGGGGGAGAAACAGCAGCAAACTGATCTTCCTAGTGAAAGGCCATGAGGGGGGGGGGGGGGTGTCAGGACAAGTCTGATCATTGGAGGATAGCAGGCTGAGCACAGCTAGAAAACTGTCCACTCATGCCTAGTGTGGTCAGTTTTAAAAGGAAAGCAGGGAGAGTGGCAGGAACACCAGGGATTTCACACAAAGAAAGCAATATAAAGAGAACAGGATACTTGTTTATACACATACATGGTACATCAGACACATATCAGAATATGAAATGTTGGGTTTACATATTCTTTAAAGCTGAACTTTAGGCAGAAATACAGGCATACCCCACTTTTAAGTACACAATGGGGTTTATTTACTAAAGCTGGAAAGTGCAAAATCAGGCTCACTTCTGCATAGAAACCAATGAGCTTCTAACCCCAGCTTGTTCAATTAAGCTTTGGTAATAAAACCTGGAAGCTCATTGGTTTCTATGCAGAAGTGAGCCTGATTTTGCACTTTCCAGCTTTAGTAAATAAATATTGTGTACTTAAAAGTGGGGTATGCCTGTAAAAGACACAAATGAATGCAATTCTGTACAGCTCTGTCACTGCACATCAGAGCTCAGGGTGGGAGAGGAAAAAGTAGTGCATGGAGCCAATTATCTCATGTGCTGACAAGAGCATGCTGATAGTAGGAAAAAGCCAAGCGAATGAGATGAGCTCATAATTGTACTGCTTCTCTTTCATTGTCCAGTCACTGCCATGACAACTTTGTAACACTGAATGTGGGTTGGTTGATGTTGGCTGTCTATGAGTTCAGAAGTTTGGGGACCTTTAGTGGTAGAAATTAAGTATTACAAAGGACAACTGGATCGAAATTAAGTATTGTTTATTCAATTTATCCCTTACAGAGCTATTCATTCTTATTTTATTTTTGACTGGAGATTTAATTTAATGTAAAGGAATCTATGTATAGCACCCTGCCAGCCCCTCCTACCAACTATGATCTGCCTGCATTGCATAGAGAAGCAACGAGACATAGTTATGACATCCGTGGGTCTAAAATAAGGTATATAATGAAAACAGTATTTAATTAGAATGCTGGTTGGGGGAAAAAACAGGAGAAGCAAAATATAACTAGATTACAGATCAGCCTTGGGATCATGTGTATGCAGAAAATTCAGCTTATCAATGCAATAAATTTTTACGGGGTTATTTACTAAAACTGCATGCTTCAAAATCTGGTGCAGTTCTGCATAGAAACCAATCAGCTTCCATGTTTTATTGTCAAAGCTTTAAGTGGAGTTACCCTTTAAAAAAACATGTCATACTTACCTGCTCCGTGTAAGGTTTTGCACAGAGCAGCCCCGATCCTCTTCTTCTGAGGGGGGTCCCCCGCCAGCACTCCTGGCACCTCCTCTTCAATGAGTGCCCCACTCCCTGCTTAAAGATCACATAATTTGATTGACAGCAGTGGGAGCAAATGGCTCCTGCTGCTTTCAATCTGCCGTGTGAGGAGGGAGAGAGTGGAGAGAGCTGTTGCTCTCATGCACACCATTGGATCAAGATCAGGCTCAAATAAGTATAAGGGGAGCTGGGGGGGATCCTGTGACACACAAGGTTTTTTACTTAATGCAGCGAATGCATTAAGGTAAAAAAAAAAAAAAAAAACCTTTAGACCCCTCTAACACTGGGCCCGCCCATGCGTTCACGGTAAAGCGCTCATTTTAGCGGCACTTTACCACTGTTTAAGCTGTGCTTTTCCTCTGCTTTTCTGCCGCTAGCGGGGTGCTTTTAACACCAAAAAAGGGGTTAAAAACTCCTGTATTGCGGTGCTTCCAAATCGCTTTTCAGGAGCTTCGAAAGCGCTGCCCATTCATTGCAATGGGTAGGGGCATTTTGCCCTCCCAAACTGCTCCAAAGATGCTGCTTGCAGGACTTTTCCTAACGTCCCACAAGCACACCACCCGGGTGTGAAAGCACTCATTGCAAATAATGGGAGGCAGTTTTCAGGCGCTATTTCTAGTGATAACAACAGACTTGGGTAGGGGCGTTTTGTGCTCCCAAACTGCCCCAAAGATGCTGCTTGCAGGACTTTTCCTAACGTCCCACAAGTGCACCACCAGGGTGTGAAAGCTCTCATTGCAATTAATGGGAAGCAGTTTTCAGGCACTATTTCTAGCGCTAACAACAGACTTGGGGGGCACACCCTAAAAGTACATTTACTTTTAAGATGGTGCTGCTATAAGACGGCAAACAGAACAAAATAGATTACAGCGCACACATACAAAAATGACATTTAAATCCTGCAAGGCTATTTAAAACACCGGAACATATTCAAAAATATGGTGATTTGCTTACACCATTTGGCTATATAGTGCTAAGCCTACTACTGCGTCAAAATACCCCATTATCAGTGGGTCCTACACTATTCATAGAATAAAAGATCCTACATCTCAACCATGGGAGACAAACTCCTCTTTATAGGAGATCTATAAGGACTCCTCCTATAACTCAGGTGGACACTAATAAGAGGTAATGAAGGGGGGGTGAGGTGCCCCAGCCCAAGGGATCTGGTCAGGACCCTTACAATATACAAACAACAGACTTGGGGGGCACACCCTAAAAATGCATTTACATTCAAGATGGTGCTGCTATAACACCGCAAACAGAACAAAATAGATCACTAAAACGCTTGAAAACCGCCTCAGTGTGAAAGGGGAATTAGACTTTAGAACCACTTTAATGAAAAAATGAGCATATGATGCATGGAAACCAAAATGCTGCATGCATTATGCCTTTGTTGATTGACCCCATAGTCAGGGCCTTATAAATCCAAGCAAAGCTCTGATATACGGCAATCTAAGACCTTCCTGGCGTTCCCTGGGTCTTATAATTCTTAGTATGTGAGCCAGGTTGCTGCTGCTTCACTGAAGTTCTTAATCATGCTCCATAGACTTCTGCTTTAATTCATACTGATTCATGATACATTTTTTCTTCTCCTGTGACTTTTTACGACGACATGAAGAATCCCAACCTCTGAGATGTTGTAATTCTGATTTTATTAGCTTTCTGCTAGCAAAAAAAAAAGCCTGGCTACTCACTGGGGCTGAATTATATTCTTTTGAGCACTGTTCTTTGGATAATTACAGCTTTACTTCCCTGTTGAAATTGATGGTTATTTAAATAATAACAGTATGGCAGTATTGCTTCCTGCTGACCTGCCGCACCTGCAAATTCTGGCAACCATATTGATCTCCCTCCACAAAAAATACTGCATGGGTTCTGAAGTCAGTGAGAGACAGCCAGGGAGATTTTGTTCTATGAATTTCAAGTGTCATTGTTTAGACCAGGAAAACAAGGAGGCGGTTTACAAAATGTTTATAGAAAAATAACCAATTCATGCCAAGACAACGAGTCATATGATGAGTAGTAGAACACGTTTTTATGAATATGTTTAAAGAAAAGCCTGGCAAAGTGAAAGTTTTATTTAAAATGTTCTATTTATTGTATATCAGGTCAGCTTTAGGTCTATACATAACCCAATACTGACATCTTGTGTCAGTTTTAGGTATTTCACAACATATTTACTGGAGCTGAAAAATAGGAAAATGGAACTAAACTCTCTCAATTAACATGAACTATTTGTAATCCTTATGCTGCTAGCATTAGTATATAGATAGGAAGGTATATTATATTTACTTGTTTTACCTTTTTATTTCATATTTGTTCAGTTACTTTATGGTCTCTGCATAGCCCCCAACTGTCCCTGATTTTGAGGGTCTGTCCCTGATTTGGAACAAAGTCCCTCTTTGCTCCTCATTTGTCCCTCATTTTGGTCTGATCTATATAGTTGTGTATAAAATGCATTTTTTTATCTTTCAAAAAGTGTTTCCCAGTGCTAAACCTTTCATCCAATTTCTAAATTGCTGCATTTGTAAATTTCAAAAGTCAATATAAAGGAATAGTACTGTTTAAAAAAAAAAGCACATAACTAATATTTATTTTGCATATTTCTCCTGTAAGGGGTGGGACAGGGGTGTGTGTCTTATGTCTACATAATTTTGCTAATAGGTGTCCCTCGTCCCCATCTAGAGTTGCCACCTCATCCCTTTAAAACCGAACACATATTAATTACACAACATAAAAATGAGAAACGGGCCTATTCTCACAAAGAACAAGCGCTTTGGGAGCAATAAAACACAATGAGACAAATTAAATCTAACAACCAAAATTAATGGCAACAGCTGCTGCCTAAAGAAACTCTTTTTAGAAAAAAAGAATCATAGTACAATCAAGAAATAAAAAAAGGTCCGATGGACCTTGAGAAGCGCTTATAAATAGGACTAATCAAATAACATGAGCAATCAATGCAATATATGTCCATTCAATGTAGTTCGTACACCAATATGAATCCGTAAAAAATGATAAAAGCACAAAGATTGTGTCATTAATTGTAGGAAAACAGCAAGTCCATTGCAATAATTTATGTAAAGAATTCTTGAAACGAAGAATTGCTGTCACCAGAGGAAAGCCCACATCACACATGCACAAATAAAGAGGGGGGTGTGGAGGAGAACCCCCTCTTGGAAAAACTCTTACCAGATAAGAGCTTAATCTTTGCATGTATATCTCTCAAAACAGTGGAACATCTCTGCCGATATCCTCCTTCCTTTATCCAAAGCGTGACAGCACTTAGATCGTTCAGTTAGTCTGTCTCCATGCGTTCATCTCTAGAGGTTCTCCCTGGGACCCACGCCCCCCCAACCCAGGAAAACACAATAGCTCCACGGGAGGCATTCCACCATCATCACTGACTGATATGGGAATCAAGCAAAATCATATCATCTATAGTCGACTTCAGTATTGCCTCAAAGTTGTCTAGGAATTTTCACTCTGGGTACATATCCTGCGGGCATCTTTGAAGGTCAAGTGCTAACATCAACTGATAGGTAGTTCAGCAGAACTGTTCCTTCAAATCTTTCAGGTACACCCCACAATGGAGGTTAAACCATCAGTTCCCCATTTCGAAGATGTCAATTCTGTTTCTTGCTTTGCAATAATTATTAGCTTGAAAGGTCAGTAGGTGATCCAAAAGATTGCTGACCATAGGCGTGTGCATGAGGTGTGTCAGGTGTGCCTGGGCACACCCTAATCACTACGTGCAGTGCCGATTCCCCCTACTGCCCGGGCTTCCCCCGTGTTGGCCCCCTGCCCCGCAGTGCTTATGGCTTCCCTCCTCTTCTCTCCCCCCAGCTGCTGCAGGGGATGTTTCAGGATGGTGGGACTAGTAAATATGTCATTTACCAGGACCATCCTTTTATAAATGAACACACTCACTCACTGTGTTCATTCATAACTGAAGCATAGTAAACTGTGCTTCAGTTTGTGAATTAGTAGGAAGCCGCGAAGCACAGAGAACTTCCCATTCATTCACCGTACTGTATAGCTGAGACTCCAGAGAAAAGCATATGTGTTTGAGCTTTGGGGTGTACACCCTAATACAATAGGCTGCGCACACCTATGTTGCTGACCCACTCTTTAATAGGCATAGGTGCCCTAGCCTATATTTAGTGCTGTAGTCAGCCTGACAGTTCTGCTTTCTCCATGTTTTTCCCTAAGCTCTGTGTCATTGTTTGCTTCCGCCTGCTGTTGGGGAGTGTCCCTGGCAAAAGTGTAAGAGAATCCAGTAACCTGAGTTAAAAATATTTATTTCTCCCTGGTCAACTATTAGGAGGTTTAATGCCAGAGGTGCCTGCTGGGAAAGGATATAAATATTTGGGATGGCCTTTCAAAGTTCTCTTGTCCTCCCAGACATGCTGCCTGAGAAGGGTGTCCTGTGCTAAAGAGGGGCCCAGCTCTGTGCACTGCAGCTTCTAGCTTTTCTACTGGAGGAGGTCTCTGGGGGGACATGGAGCAGAAAGGTGTCCCCCTGGATTAGAGCACCAGGGGTGAAATGTGTATGGAGGATTTGGAAAGAAGCTGTGTTCATTGCCAGAATTTCTGTTGTCTCATCCAATGAAGCATGTGTGCTGTAAGAAACCTTCTCTACACTTTGAATAGTGCAGAGTGCAAAATTCCTCCTGAATGCAGTAAAATAACCTAATTGTCATTGATTTTTTTCTGATTTTGTGCCCCCTGTGAATGATAAATAAACATATTTGAATACATTTTCCCTAAATAGTTTTCTTCTTGTGTATATCTAAATCCGTGGGCTTCTTTGCTGCTTTCCAAGAGCAGTTGATGTATCGTTGGCAGATTTTTATCATAATGACATAATCTCAAGAAATTGATGTCCAGCGTTTCGCAAAATTACAATCCAAAACTCAAAGCACACGTTCAATCAGTAAATCTATACATTAGCCTAATTATTTATTAAGATATTGCTACTTATTTTTGGTGGTAGTTAGTGGATTATACCAAGATAGAGCATTAACTAGAGCAAGATAGAGCATTAACTCTAAACAGCACTGTACAGTGCCTTGAAAAAGTTTTCACACCCCTTGAACCTTTCCAAATTTTTTATGTTACAACCAAAAACGTAAATGTATTTTATTGGGATTTTACGTGATAGACCAACACAAAGTGGCACATCATTTTTTATGAATAAATATGTGAAAAGTGTGGTGTGCATTTGTATTCAGCCCCCCCCCCGAGTCAAAACCTTGTAGAACCACCTTTTGCTGCAATTACAGCTGCAAGTCTTTTTGGGTATGTCTATACCAGCTTTGCACATCTTGAGTGAAATTTTTGCTCATTCTTCTTTGCAAAATAGCTGAAGCTCTGTCAGAATGGATGGAGAGCATCTGTGAACAGCAATTTTCAAGTCTTGCCACAAATTCTCAATTGGATTTAGGTCTTGACTTTGACTGGGCCATTCTAACACATGAATATGCTTTGATTTAAACCATTCCATTGTAGCTCTGGCTGTATGTTTAGGGTTGTTGTCCTGCTGGAAGGTGAACTTCTGCCCCAGTCTCAAGTCTTTTGCAGACTCCAACAGGTTTTCTTCTAAGATTGCCCTGTATATGGCTCCATCCATCTTCCCATCAACTCTGACCAGCTTCCCTTTCCCTGCTGAAGAAAAGCATCCCCACAACATGATGCTGCCACCACCATGTTTCACAGCAGGGGTAGTGTGTTCAGGGTGATGTGCAGTTAGTTTTCTGCCACATATAGCATTTTGCCGTTAGGCCACAAAGTTAAATTTTGGTCTCATGTGACCAGAGCACCTTCTTCCACATGTTTGCTGTGTCCCCCACATGGCTTCTCATAAACGGGACTGCTTATGGCTTTCTTTAACCACTCACAGAACAGAAGATTTTCCTGCTTAATGACCAGGCTATTTTTTTCGATACGGCACTGCGTCGCTTTAACTGACAATTGCCCGGTCGTGTGACGTTGTACACAAACAAAATTGACGTCCTTTTTTTTCCCACAAATAGAGCTTTCTTTTGGTGGTATTTGATCACCTCTGCACCTTTTATTTTTTGCGCTATAAACAAAAAAAAGAGCGATAATTTTGAAAAAAAAACAATATTTTTTACTTTTTGCTATAATAAATATCCCCAAAAATGTTTTTAAAAAGCAAATTTCTTCATCAGTTTAGGCCAATTTATATTCTTGTACATATTTTTGGTAAAAAAAAAAATAGCAATAAGCGTATATTGATTGGTTTGCACAAAAGTTATAGCATCTACAAACTATGGGAAAGATTTATGGCATTTTTATAATTTTTTTTTTTTTTTTAAACTAGTAATGGCTGTGATTTTTAGCAGTATTTCGACATTGCAGCGGACAGATTGGACAATTTTGACACATTTTTAGGACCATATAAAATTGCACTGATTACTTTTAAATGTCACTGGTAGGGAAGGGGTTAACACTAGAGGGCTATCAAGGGGTTAAATGTGTTCCCTAGTTAGTGTTTCTTACTGTGGGGGGATGGTACTGACTGGGGGAGGAGACATATTGCTGTTTATACTTACTAGGAACAAACGATCTTTCTCCTCTCCCTTGAAAGAACAGGGATTTGTGTGTTTACACACACAAATCCCCGTTCTGGCTCTCGTGCCCGCAGATGGCCGGCAGCTCTTAAAGGGGACAACATACCCATACAGTGTTTTGCGGAAACGTGCCATTTTGCGGGCATATATTGGCGTGAGCTGGTCGGCAAGTGGTTAAACAATGGTTTTCTTCTTGCCACTCTTTCATACAACCCCTGGCAAAAATTATGGAATCACCAGTCCCTGAGGATGTTCCTTCAGTTGTTTATTGTTGTAGAAAAAAAGCAGATCACAGACATGGCCAAAGACTAAAGGCATTTCAAATGGCAACTTTCTGGCTTTAAGAAACACTAAAAGAAATCAAGAAAAATAATTGTGGTGGCCAGTAACAGTTAGATTTATAGAACAAGCACAGGG
Source organism: Aquarana catesbeiana (assembly GCF_042186555.1). Taxonomy (NCBI): domain Eukaryota; kingdom Metazoa; phylum Chordata; class Amphibia; order Anura; family Ranidae; genus Aquarana; species Aquarana catesbeiana. Next base: position 91,369,123 of record NC_133326.1, on the reverse strand, counting down.
AATAAATTATGGAATCACTCAATTCTGAGGAAAAAAATATGGAATCACCCTTTAAATTTTCATTACAAACACTAACACCTGCATCAGATTAAATCTGCTTGTTAGTATGTAGGTAAAGAGGGTAAATCATCACGCAGTGTTGCACAAGATGTTGGTTGTTCACAGTCGGCTGTGTCTAAAACAGTGACCAAATACAAACAACATGGGAAGGTGGTTAAAGGCAAGCATACTGGTAGACCAAGGAAGACATCAAAGCATCAAGACAGAAAACTTAAAGCAATATGCCTTGAAAACAGAAAATGTACAACAAAACAAATGAGTAACAAATGGGAGGAAACTGGAGTCAACATCTGTGACCGAACTGTAAGAAACCGCCTAAAGGAAATGGGATTTACATAGAGAAAAGCTAAAAGAAAGCCATCTCTAACACCTAAACACAAAAAAACAAGGTTACAATGGGCTAAGGAAAGGCAATCGTGGACTGTGGATGATTGGATGAAAGTCATATTCAGTGATGAATCTCGAATCTGCATTGGGCAAGGTGATGATGCTGGAACTTTTGTTTGGTGCCGTTCCAGTGAGATTTATGCAGACGACTGTCTGAAGAAAACATGCAAATTTCCACAATTATGATATGGGGCTGCATGTCAGGTAAAGGCACTGGGGAGATGGCTGTCATTAAATCTTCAATAAATGCACAGGTTTACATTGAAATTTTGGACACTTTTCTTATCCCATCTATTGAAAGGATGTTTGGGGATGATGAAATCATTTATCAAGACGATAATGCATCTTGCCATAGAGCAAAAACTGAAAAAATTCCTTGAAGAAAGACACAAAAGGTCAATGTCATGGCCTGCAAACAGTTCGGATCTCAATCCAATTGAAAATCTGTGGTGGAAGTTAAAGAAAATGATCCATGACAAGGCTCCAACCTGCAAAGATGATTTGGCAACAGCAATCAGAGAAGGCTGAAGCCAGATTGATAAAGAATACTGTTTATCACTCATTAAGTCAATGCCTCAGAGACTGCAAGCAGTTATAAAAGCCAGAGGTGGTGCAACAAAGTACTAGTGATGTGTTGGAGTGTTATTTTGTTTGTTTGTTTTTCATGATTCCATAATTTTTTCCTCAGAGTTGAGTGATTCCATAATTTATTCCCTGTGCTTGTTCTATAAATCTAACTGTTACTGGCCACCACAATTATTTTTCTTGATTTCTTTTAGTGTTTCTTAAAGCCAGAAAGTTGCCATTTGAAATGCCATTTGGCCATGTCTGTGATCTGCTTTTTTTCTACAACAATAAACAACTGAAGGAACATCCTCAGGGATTGGTGATTCCATAATTTTTGTCAGGGGTTGTAAAGGCCAGATTTGTGGAGTGCACGACTAATGCCGCATACTGTACACACGGTCGGACTGTTCGGCTACAAAAGTCCGACAGACTTTCGACGGACTTTTGGCGGACTTGTGGCTGACTTTCTAACGAACTGACTTAACTACATACGATCACACAAAAGTCCGACGGATTCGTACGTGATGACGTACGACCGGACTAAAATAAGGAAGTTGATAGCCAGTAGCCAATAGATGCCCTATTTTTTGTCCGTCAGACTAGCATACAGATGAGCGGATTTCTGGGTCCGGCGGAGTTACGACGTAAAGATTTGAAGCATGTTCCAAATCTAAAGTCCATCAGATTTGCGACTGGAAAAGTCCGCTGAAGGTCTGGTGAAGCCCACACACGATCGGATTGTCAGCCGGATTTGGTCCGTCAGCGTCCGTCAGACCAGTCCGGTCGGAAACTCCGACCGTGTGTACACAGCATAATAGTTGTCCTGTGGACAGATTCTCCCACCTGAGCTGTGGATCTCTGCAGCTCCTTCAGAGTTACCATAGTCGTCTTGGCTGCTTCTCTGATTAATGCTCTCCTTGCCCGCCCTGTCAGTTTAGGTGGACGGCCATGTCTTGGTAGGTTTGCAGTTGTGCCATACTCTTTCCATTTTCAGATGATGGATTGAACAGTGCTCCGTGAGATGTTCAAAGCTTGGGATATTTTTTTATAACCTATCCCTGCTTTAAACTTCTCCACAACTTTATCCCTGACCTGTCTGGTGTGTTCCTTGGACTTCATGATGGTGTTTGTTCACTAAGGTTCTCTAACAAACCTCTGGGGGCTTCACAGAAAAGCTGTATTTATACTGAGATTAAAATACAAACAGGTGGACTCTATTTACTAATTAAATAAAATGAAGGATTCGCACCGGGACTTACAATGAAGTGGGTACCGTTTCCGCCAGTAAACATAACAGTAGTAAATACAGTATAAGGTTTACTCAAGTAAAATTGTTTACATGCATAGATAACACCAACAGTTGCCAATTTAAAAAAGATACAAAACAAGAAATATTGGTACATAGATGTAATGGCAGTCATAGTACACGGGCATCATACTACCCGACTAGTTTTGCGAGATCCAGCTCGCTCTTCAGGGGTGGATGTGTGTAACAATGTACCTAGGATGAAAAAAGTATATATTTGGCAATATGGCACAGTAATGATTATAAAGGCACAGGGTAGGAGGGGTTATGGGTCCCCATACTCACCACTGAGCTTTACCATGGCTAACAGGTGTGCAGCTCCAAGACGGTGGCAGCAGGTGCCTCACCAGGGAGCTGAGGGGCAGAGTCAGATGGGACCCCGCCAGGGGCCAAACAGAGAGCAGGCATGGCATAGGTGTAGTGATGTATCCCAAGAGACCTCGTTAGTCTATAAAGAGTATAGGCTGTGAACATAAGTATGTTTGTCAGGCTTATAAAGTAGTAAAGTAGAATCAATAAGTATTGGCATAAAGATATGTATGCATGAATGAAAGGCCTGGGCCCAAAGATGGTAAGGACATGGAGATGATAAGAAACATAGGATAGCAGAGGAGATACTTTTTTTCATCCTAAGTACATTGTTACACACATCCACCCCTGAAGAGTGAGCTGGATCTCGCGAAACTAGTCTGGTAGTATGATGCCCGTGTACTATGACTGCCATTACATCTATTTACCAATATCTCTTGTTTTGTATCTTTTTTAAATTGGCAACTGTTGGTGTTATCTATGCATGTAAACATTTTTACTTGAATAAACCTTATACTGTATTTACTACTGTTATGTTTACTGGCAGAAATAGTACCCACTTCATTTAAAGTCCCAGGGTGAATCCTTTGTTTAATTATGTTACAGGGATGGAAGTGTGTTACTGGGGACACCAGACCTTTCCCCTTTCTTTTCTTTCTCCATTTACTAATTAGGTTTCCTTTCACTTTACAACTATGTGCCACTTTGTGTTGGTCTATCACATAAAATCCCAATAGAATACATTTACATTTTTGGTTGTAACATGACAAAATGTGGAAAATTTCAAAGGGTATGAATACTTTTTCAAGTCATTGTATATTGTATAAAACAGAAAATCAAATGTGCTTTGTGTAAAGTGAAATTGCAGCTCTATGTATCAGGATAGAGGGATAATAATTATAAATCCAAAACATTGTTTTGGCTTAATAGCACTGTATATTTACTGAAAAATTATTATTCCAGTCATGGCTCACCATACGAGTCATACATAATTTTTAAATGCTCAAATAAATAATTTCATTAATGCAAAATTCCTCAAACCCATGAAAACTAAAATTGAAAAGCTAGGTAATCTTATCCAATAGTAAAATTTGAGGCCTGGGGCGTGTCCAAGATGGCCACCAGAGCAGACGTGCCTTAGGTGAGCGCTGGGACCTGGCTGTGCTATTATCCGCTCTCCCTGCAGAATACCGACTGAAATCGGACCCAAACGGTGCAGGACCCCCTCCGGAACAGTATGCCCAGAGGGAAATACGCTCCGTTGTCTCGTAAATCCCGCAATACCTCTAAAACCCTATACTCCACAACATGTCCGCCTCCCGCTACAGCAGACAGCATGGCGTCTCAGACGGAGGATGCTAACCCAGGGCTGAGGGACCAAAGCAATTTTGATGCCCTCATGCAGGCTATTACAACCTGCCAAACTACCCTGACAGGGAAAATTGAGAGCATGCAGCTCGACATTAGCCTGATCCGCAGAGATATGGACTGTTTTCGCTCCAGGCTGACTGAAACTGAAAGGAGAGTGGGGGAGGTGGAGGGAGGTGGAGGCTCTGGTGTTCCACTGTTTGCGTGCCCCATGGGCAGTTGTCACAATTCCATAGTTGCCAACAGTCCCGATTTTCCCGGGACAATCCCGATTTTGGGACCCTTGTCCCGATTTAATTTTGTCCCGGGTGTTTTCCCGAATTTTTGGGGTTTGTCCCGAGAAAATCGTGAGTGTTTTTGTAAAAAACGGCAACGGCTCCACAAAAATGGCCGCCGTTGCCTCCACGAGTCAGTCACAAAGTTCCCCTTGTGTTCAGCGGAGGGGAGAGGGGCAGCCAATCCGCTTCTCTCTTCAGTGTACAAATAGAAAATTCTATTGTACACTGAAGCCTATTGGCTGGAGGGATTGGCAACCCCTCCCCGCTCTACACTGAACACAAGGAAGACGTGATCAGCCTCCACTGCCATCACCCTCCGCCCCCGTGTGTCCAACGGAGCTCTGAGGAATAGTGGGAGTGACGGGAGGGAAGAAGGGAGGCTTTCATCTGGCTGTTCAGGAGTTGTCTGACCTGTGAGTAGTGGCCTGTCAGTGTAGTGGGGGAGAAGAGAGATAGGGGGAGGGGGTGTACTCAGTGTATGGGAGGCTTGGAGCTTTCCCTGCAGTACACTTCTCAAAGGCTGAGGTCCAGCATGGATGGACTGGGGCTCCGCTGGCTGGGGACATTGATGGTCCTGGCTCCCCTCTTGCACACCATGTCACCACCATACCTGCACCCCTCTCCCCCCGTGTCACCACCATACCTGATTCCCCCCTCCCCCCTGTGTCACCAACATACCTGCACCCCCCTCCCCCCTGTGTCGCCACCATACCTGCACCCCCCTCTCCCCCCCTGTGTCACCACCATACCTGCACCCCCCTCTCCCCCCCTGTGTCACCACCATACCTGCACCCCCCTCTCCCCCCCCTGTGTCACCACCATACCTGCCCCGCCCTCTTCCCCCCGTGTCACCACCATACCTGCACCCCCCTCTCCCCCCCGTGTCACCACCATACCTGCACCCCCCTCTCCCCCCCGTGTCACCACCATACCTGCACCCCCCTCTCCCCCCCTGTGTCACCACCATACCTGCACCCCCCTCTCCCCCCCTGTGTCACCACCATACCTGCACCCCCCTCTCCCCCCCCCTGTGTCACCACCATACCTGCACCCCCCTCTCCCCCCCCCCTGTGTCACCACCATACCTGCACCGCCCTCTCCCCCCCGTGTCACCACCATACCTGCACCCCCCTCCCCCCTGTGTCACCACCATACCTGCACCCCCCTCTCCCCCCCGTGTCACCACCATACCTGCACCCCCCTCTCCCCCCCTGTGTCACCACCATACCTGCACCCCCCTCTCCCCCCCCTGTGTCACCACCATACCTGCCCCGCCCTCTCCCCCCCGTGTCACCACCATACCTGCACCCCCCTCTCCCCCCCCTGTGTCACCACCATACCTGCACCGCCCTCTCCCCCCCGTGTCACCACCATACCTGCACACCCCCTCTCCCCCCCCCCCCCGTGTCACCACCATACCTGCACCCCCCTCTCCCCCCCTGTGTCACCACCATACCTGCACCCCCCTCTCCCCCCCTGTGTCACCACCATACCTGCACCCCCCTCTCCCCCCCTGTGTCACCACCATACCTGCACCCCCCTCTCCCCCCCTGTGTCACCACCATACCTGCACCCCCCTGTGTCACCACCATACCTGCACCCCCCTGTGTCACCACCATACCTGCACCCCCCTCTCCCCCCTGTGTCACCAACATACCTGCACCCCCCTCTCCCCCCTGTGTCACCAACATACCTGCACCCCCTTCTCCCCCCTCTGCTGGGGGCACCTTATGTAAGGACAGACTCTGCTGGGGGAACCTGATGGCATCTGGTGGCAGGTGACGTGGCAGGTGACACGCTCAGGGGTCCCACTGATTCTGCATTATGGTGAGTTGAATGATTTCATTATTTATATTACAATGTAATAATAGTAATAATGCGCTTCAATCATCCTGACATTATAACAACCATGGTGCCGGGATGATTGAAGTGCTAACACCAGGTGTTTGGAGTATCTTTATCTGCTGATTATTAAACTCTGGAATACACATTGCTATTATGGTGTAGGATCTGGGTCTGCTGTCCCTCCATCCCTCTACCCCCCTTTCCCTCTGCATCCCTCATTCATCTCAGACTCTAACCACACCCCATTTAGCCACGCCCATGTAAGCCACGCCCACTATTTCACGTAACACGCCCATTTTTTTTGCGCCGCGCGCTTCGCGCGCCGCATTTTTCCTTTTTTCTATGCCCCGCCTACTATCGCATGCCCCGCCCCCTAATTATAGCCTGACTCCGCCTACAGCCAAAAAGTGTGTCCCGAATTTTTTTTTCCCAATGTTGGCAACTATGCAATTCGTTATGGGGATCATGCACCCCATGGTTTGGGTGGTGGTGCGGGGTGGGGGGGGGGGATGGTTTCGGAGTGACTGGTTCTACTCTGTTTTTTTTCTTACTTTCTAAATTTCAATGATGATTTGTTTGCTAAATGTAAGACATGTAATGTTGCTCTCTCGTCACTAGAGGGAGACGTCTACCCAACAAAAGATGCATGGATAGCTACATTCCTTATCAGAAATGCTGATGTATTGTACAAATTCTATATAACTTTAAGGCTGTTCCAATCCTATCAGATATTCACCATGATGCCCAAATGACCCCACTTAAAGTCTTGTCCTGGAAAGTACGCGGCCTCAACTCCAAAATAAAACATTCCTTGGTATTTAATTACATTAAAAAATACAACCCCCACATCTGCATATTGCAGGAGACTCATTTAACTGGATGCAGGACGTTGGCTCTAAAGAAGCCCTGGGTGGGATCCTACTATCAAAAAAAAAACAGAATGAGTGCAGCGCTAAAACTAAATATAAATTGTATATCATACTAAAAATAACCATAAAAGAGTGATTGATCCACCAAAAAAAATGAAATATAAATACACAGAACAAATCTCCCATAAAGGACAGAGACAAATGTCTCACCATATATCACATGTGAGAAAATTATAAAATAAAAAAGTGATATAATAAGTCCCAATTATAAATATTACAGAAAATCAAAAAAGTCCATAAATAAAGTGAATAGATGATCAAAGTGCATATATTCAGGAGAGATGTGACACAGGTGAATCCAGCATCCAAAGTGACTTGCACCCAAGTGAGGTATGAGGCTCCTTACCAGCTCGAGATGACCACTATGACAGTGGTCTCACCAGGCATTTGGGAAATTATCAGGTCACCCACAACCTATACCGATCTATCCAGTAGTAAATGTGGAAAAGAATCTTCCTTCAAAGACAGCGTGTAACCGAACATAACAATCGCGGCGTCTCCACGAGCTTCCTAGCTTCCTAGCTTCCGACCTATTTCACTCCTTAATGTTTTTTTTTTTTAATCAAACAAAAAGTTTATTGAGCATAAATGTCAATACAGGTTATTAACAACGGATTACAAAAAACAAAAAGTTTATTGAGCATAAATGTCAATACAGGTTATTAACAACGGATTACAAATTCACTCCTTAATGTTGATGCTAAAATAGTTTCTAAAATATTGGCTAATCGGCTCAATTCGGTCATCCTCTCCCTGGTTCATGGAGACCAGACGGGCTTCATGTCAGGGAAGGGTACAGACATTAATTTACGTCGGTTGTATACGAACATATCCCATGCGGTGGCCACGGGATCCCCTGCAATGACTGTCCCCATGCGCACGACGACTAAGGTTTGGGAACAGCTGACAGCTAAACTTAATCCACCTAACACACTCTCCCCCTATATGCCACTGTGGGGCAATCCTAGGCTACCACATCTCTTGTCTATCCCGGACCCAGCTGTCTGGGCTAGACATGAGATTAAAATTCTACAACATATCATGCCAGCAGGTAAACTCCTATCCTATGATGAACTAAAACACACCTTCCAACTTCCAACCACATCCTCTCCGCCCTGTACCTTCGGGTATTCTGTGGGACTGATGGCCAGGGGACTAAGCTCTTTGCTAAATGGAGGGTGGATGTGCCCCCCCTGACGGACGATGATTGGGATGAAGGAAGTGGGAACATTTTTCCATGTGGTATGGTCTTGTCCCCTTATTCAACAATTCTGAAGGGAGGTGGTGCAATGTATCAACTCAGTTGGGAATTTAGCCATGGGACTTGATCCTCGTGTCCTCTTACTTGGTGACTGTGACACTCTCACCACAAATCCTCACAAAAGGTTAATGATTTTCTATGCCTCGTTCTATGCCAGAAAGGCCATCCTAACTAAATGGAAGCAGTCGGAGCCCCGACAATTGGACAGTGGAGAAATCTTATCGACTCTACCCTTCCACTCTATAAACTTACATAGTTGTAAATGGCCGAAAAAATTTGGGAAGATCTGGGGTGACTGGACCAACAGCTAAAATCCTGATCATGATAGGACCCTACTCTGTCCTAGTTTGTGCAGCTGGGCAGGTCGTGATCGGGACTTTCGATGTCTCCCCCTACTCCCCTCACCCCCCTAAGGAGCCCTTTAAATTCCATTATTCTTAATATGGTTGATACAGGATAGGACCATTTGTACCTATGATATTTTATCCCTTGAATAAAAGACAACCCTACCTCATTTTGCACAAGAATGTATTACCGATGCTATGTACTAAGAAGCACATGTAATTAACATGTTGGTTAATATGTCTTGCACTCTGTTGTAATATTTGTCAATATGTCATTAGTTCGATTTTATTTCCCTTTTGATGTTTATTAATGTAATATGTAATTATGTAATAAAAATCATCTCCCGATGGAGATTAATAAAAACTTTGCTGTTAAAAAAAAAAAAAATTGAGGTCTGATACAAAGTTAAGCAAGCTTCAATGTCTATTGTAACCCAGTATAATACACTCATGTAAGGCTACTTTCACACTGAGGTGTTTTGCAGGCGCTATAGTGCTAAAAATAGCACCTGCAAAGCGCCCTGAAAGAGCCACTCAATTCACTTCAATGTGAAAGCCTGAGGGCTTTCACACTGGTGTGGTGCGCTTGCAGGAAGGTCAAAAAAGTCCTGCAAGCTGCATCTTTGCAGCACTATAGGAGCGGTGTATTCACCACTCTTAAAGTGCCCCTTCCCATCGAAAAACAACGGGGCAGCGCCGCAAACCCTTTTTTGGCCGATAGCGGGGGTAAAACCGCCCTGCTAGTGGCCGAATAGCGTCGTTAAAACGACGATAAAGCGGCGCTAAATATAGCGCCGCTTTACCACCGGCGCCTGCCCACCCCAGTGTGAAAGTAGCCTTAGATTAGTATTTATATCGTAACAAGTGTTCATTCTACCAGACAAATTCCTTGGTACAGAATTCACCTGACCACCTGAAACCTGAGCTCCATCTATTCACACAGCCAGCATCTATAAATGTATTATTTTTGTCATAATTATTTATTTATTACATGTATTTTTATAGCACTGACAATTTATACAAAACTTTACATATTTTACATCCACATCAGTCACTGCCCTCAGGGAGCTTACAATCTACTATGACATTTCTTTTTCTCCTTAAGATCTATACTAGATCTTTATCATAGATAAGGGTTTTTTATAGATTTTTAAGGTAATCCCCAGCTGCTTCTTTACAAACAGAACAAAGCGGCTGGAAACTGTCATTTACCAGAATTTTTTTTTTTTTTTTTCCTTTATAAATATTACTTTTTCTTTAAACTGTCAGTTTTGTCGGCGGACCTGAACGGGCGTTCCATGTAAGGCTATGGAGCGACGGATGTCAGCGGTGACATGTCCGCTGACATCCGACCTGGTCCGATCCGCCAAAATCAGACAGATGGCCCTATGTTCACATCCGTCCCTGGCGGATCGGATTGGGCGAGATCTGACGAAAACGGACATGCTGTCCGTTTTCGTCTGATCTCTCCATAGCAAGCAATGGTGCTCATCAAGCCCCTCCCCGCTCAGTGAGCAGAGAGGGACCTGTCATCCACCGGCTCAGCAGAGATCAACAGAGAGATCTCCCGCTGAGACAGCGGACAGAGGCGGACTCCAAGGCAGCGGATCCGCCTCATGAGAATGATGCCCAATAGGCACAGACACATTAATGTAACAAGTAGTTGCCCACAGGGTATAATCTGTACAGGGTTATTTTAACTTGGAAAAAGAAAAAGAAAAGAGAGTCCATGTAACACAGAATGCACTGACTACTACACAAATCATTAACTATATATTTTATTGAAGTATATAACATTCCAAACCCCTAATGCATTATAAAAAAAAAAAAAAGGTAGCATCAAAACTTTGTATGTATGTTACCACAAATGCTGTACATGGGCATTGGGGTTGCTCTCTTTAAATTCTTTCTTTGAATTCTTGATTTATTTCCACAATTCAAGAAAAATCACAGTTCTACTCGCAGGTAAGAGGCACAGTAGGGGATAGTAGGGGTAACCAATCATCTACTGTTATTGTCAAAGCTTCATTGAACAAGCTGAATTTAGAAGCCAATTGGTTACTATGAACAGCTGCACCAGATTCTCTGGTCTCCAGTTTTTGTAAATCTCCCCCATTGAATCAAGTATAAAAACATGAACAAATAAATGGACATTAAGTTGCCAACCCAAATAGTGCACCCTGATCTAAACCTGCAGAATTAAAATGTTCATTTAGTAATGGTGTTGTAGGGGAAAGTTAACCTGGGACAGTGAAAGGAAATGAGGGGATGAAGGAGAGAAATGTGGACAAAAGAGAGGATATGAGAGAAAAAAATGTATATTAATAAGCTGTATATATGATATGAGATAAAGGCCTTAAAGAGAAACTCTTCTGGGAGGGGGGTGGAAAACTCTCATTCGTTTCTAATAGGACCCCAGGGCCAATCAACAACGTAAATAAAGTGAATATATATGCACTGTTCTGTGGTCCACTGGGAAAAACTGAACATAGAATTTTCGGTGCTTGTTAAATATTCATACGTTCTGTGCATAATGAGCATCAAACAACGAGTATGCATACGTGTAAATGGTCTTTTGAAATACTCTACAAAGTTGACACTTTTAACAGTACAACTGCATCAGCAGCCCGCTATGGCCAAATAGGGAACCCAAAATTGGTTTAGGCTCATGCTGCCTTTGCAGCTAACAAACTGGGCTTACAGATGCTTATTACCAAGCTACTGGTCCTGAAGTTTCTGTAGCTAACTAACAAATTTGAACAGATGTTTGAAATATTGCCTGCAAGCTCTTGTGTTAGATGTCCCTGCATCCCTATGGAGCGCCCCTAGATGTTAGATTCAGGACCAAGATAAGCCTGAGTCTATCAATCAAGGATGAGAAAGACCATCATCGGGAACACAGGTGATCCAGGTAAAATAACTAATTTATTTTTTCCATTAAAAATATTTTGCTTATTAATTAATATGTTGGACTTAATATATGACTTGCTATGTGGCCTAAATATGACTTAAATTATGACTTAAAGTGTTACTAAACCCACAACAGTAAAATCAGTCTGTATATGCAGTAAAGAATGCTTGTTATACTCACTGTGGAACCTTAGGGGTTGATCATCTGCATTATGTAAAAAGGCTGTTTGAGCCGGTCTTCTCTGATCCTCCCCTTCTTCCACTGTCCTCTGATCATTTCCTGACACAGAGTCTATGGAGTCAGGTTGCACATGCTCAGTTTGGTGTGTATTGTTAGAGAAGTTTTTTTTTTTCTTCTTGGGAGAGTGCATGTGATCAGCACAGAGCCAATCAGTACTGTCCAGACAGAGGGTCAGAGATCATACAGTCTCATAGGTCAGTCAGAAATCTCCCCCTACAAGCTTTAACCAGTGCTTGACTGGCTACTCATAGAAGTCACAAGACTGCTCTACCTGCTGATGAGAAAAGGTATTTAGCAGTTTATATATACTAAAATAATTGCATTTCCATGTTCTGTGTACTGTGGGAAACCAGATATAGTGAATGCAGGTTCTGGGTTTAGTAACGCTTTAAATACAACATAATATATGACTTAATACTGTAATTAACTTAAAAGATGGGTGGTTCTGTTTTAAATCCCAGCTTTGGGCTCAGAGTCTGTGCTGCATATTTATTTTTAACACCTGTTGGGGCTCTATTTTCATTTTTAAAAATATTGCCCTGTATTTATAATTCTTTAATGTCTTGAAGAAATATACATTTGTGTTTCATAAACTAGTAAAGATTTTACCCTCTGTTATCAGGTAGAAGCTTCTCCTGCAGTCTATTCTCTTGTGAATGGGAGAGGACAGGCTGCTAGCTGGGCGAACTGATACGAAAAAAGCCTCTTTCAGTCAGTGAATATACAGAGAGGTGTTGGTAAGCTTACTTAACGTGGTAGTAAATCCTTATATATATATATATGCAGTAAACTAACAAGCCTCAGTTGATACACAGAGATGAAACAAATCCTCCTACATAAGTTGTACTTGTTTATCTGCAGTCATCCCTCCTGTACATCCCTCTAAAACACACAGAGCAAAAGATTATTCTTAGCTCCAGCAGGCAGGGGGCAGGGATCTGATGTCACACGCACAGACTAAAGAAGAGAAATGTGTGTGACCTGAGACCTAAGTGGAGGAAAAGCAACCCCCCCATACAGAATAGTAGGGCTGTCAATCAACTGCTGTGTGCTGGAGGAGGGGGAGGGGCTTTCACCCAGGATTCTGTGGTGTTAAAACCGAACTCCAACAAAATGCTTGCTTTGTCAGGGGGTGAGCACAAAGCTTACAAGATCCTTCAATCCTCCAGAAAACACCGCTCCCCCACAGTCCAGCATTGGACTCTTCCTGGTCTATGGAGTCTGCTCTGGGTATGATGATGTCAGGAACAGTCCACTATTCAAGAATTCTGGGGCGTGGGGGTGCCAGACCAGTCTTGTACTGGTAGGATCAAAGTATTAAGCCTAGTACACACCACTAGTTTTTCTTTCATTCAACCCAGCAGATTGAATGAAAAAAAACCTGACAGCTTCCCCCCGCCACAATATTTCAGTCAGTGCTCTCATCGCTGATCGGTTGGCTGCTGGTTCTCCAGCATGATCGTTTGCTTCTGTCAGACCAGCTGCCATACACATGGGCCGCATGTCGGACGGTTTTTACTGAACCGGTCAATGTCATCCAACATTTGGCTCATGTATACTAGGCTTAAGATAGGAATATCTGTTATTACTCCCTTAGAAAAAAAACTAGCAGTTAACCTGTGCCGTGCAGGCACAGCTCCACTGCATAGGGAAAAAATGCCCAGAGTTTAGCTGTAAGTTAGACTGTAAGATGTCAATCATGCAGAGAGCAGAGAGAGGTGAGATCAGAGAAGAACCACAGTAGGTGCTTTGGATTGAGGAGTGCACACTATAGAAGCACATGCTTTGTTCAATTTTCATTTCAGAGGTTTACAATCACTTTAACATAAGGAACCCCATATATCACCAAAGGGCCACACATAATGTTTAGAAAATGACATTCTATAATAAGCTGTCAGAGGCTGCAGATATGCTACAGAAGATAGCCAGAGACTACAGATATGCTATAGTAATTTTTGGAAACAGTCATAAGGAAACAGTCATAGACTGGAGACATGTAACATTAGACTGCTGGAGATTATTGCTATTACAGCCCATTTACAAATCAATGCTTTCATGATGTGTGTGCTACAATAAGTGCAAAAGTCCACATGCAGCTCCTGAACCACAGACTATCCACCAGGGATGCAAAGTTTTCGGTCTTTTGATTTGCATAGCTTTTAGCTGTTGCAGTCTCTGTAATTGTGGGTATAAAATCTGCACCCCTTTTAGTAAATGTGACACTGGCAGCTGTACTGCAGCATCTTGAAGTGGCTTCTTCTACTGTATTATTTACAAAATATAAAAATGCCACCCCTCTTGTTGCCGGAGTCTGGATGGCCTGTGTCCTGCTGAAGCCGGAGTTAAACTCCAGCCATGGAACCAACCAATATTGGACTTTTGCTTGAACAGGCATGCTGGGGCAGCTAATAGCCTGTAGATAGGAACTAGAGGTGTTTAGGGAATATTTGCACCTTATCTTGGACTGCTGATTGTTGTTGTCATCATGTTAATTTATTCTTTAACTAATATGTTTGAAACTTTGCCTTTGCATGGTCTAAATTTGCTAAATGCAAGTAACGGACACACATAATCTACAGCTCAGGTCACTAAAGCACATTGGGGTATGGAGACAACAGTACAAAGAGTAAATACAGTGTGAAGATACACCTGGTTACCAAGGGTAACAAAGGTTTCTCTAGCATCCTGTTGTTAAGCCTGTACATGTGGCAGGTGAGATAGCCTCTTGCAGCAAGGAAGATGTTGCCAGGACTCCTTCAGCACTGATCCATCTCCCATAGCAATGAGAGCAGATCTGTATCACTGGGACCCTCATCCTGTACACAAGAATAGAAGAGTTCAGTCAGTGAACAGATGGAGTCTGCGCTAGGTGCATGACAGTGTATACTGTTACTGGGAGAGAGGTAGCAGTGATAGGCTGGACAGGTGGAGAAGACAAGGGATCTGCGTGTCCCTCCTAAATGTGCAAGCAACTGTGTTGGTGTATATGGCATCAAGAGAGTTTACTAGAGTTCATTCATGTTTAGTCATCTATCCGGGTCATGAGCGTGGCTCAAGTAAGGGTAACCCAGGTGTAGTGCTGTGACCCTAAACAAAGTGCCCGGCATAGCCAATAAGAACCCACCCAGTGGTAAGCCTCTCATATGACCCTTGCTTGGCACCCAATGAGGAGAGGAACATGGAGGGAGTGTAACCTGCCTACCCATACATACAGTACCAATCCAATTTTACACATTAATGTTACAATACTAGAGACTTCCATTTTAAAAATGACTTTTGGATTATATCAATTAGTTCTTCAGTTCTACTATAGAGTAAGCTGTACATGAATCATTTTCTGCTTGTATGACCTCTGTTTCTTTGTTGGATTTTTTACAAATCTTTGAATATACAGTGTGAGGATCCATGCCAACTTCTGCATATTCTGAGCTGGGTTCAACTGGAGGTTTCATGTCAACTTCTGAATACACTGGGATGGGTTTAGCTTCAGATCCCATTCCAACTTCTGAATATTCTGAGTTGGGTTCAACTTGAGGTTTATTCTCTCGGCCTACACCAACTGCGTAGGGTGTACCTTTAAACACACACATAAATTGCATTAAGAACATAATAATAAACACACTTTTGGGTAGAGCCAATGTATTAGCCTAGACATATTTGCAGAATTGTGATCATGTATTTGTAAATGATAAGACTCTTTCAAGATATGTTTGTTTAAGACACTGTTCCCTGTATGTTGGGTAAGTTCCTTGCAGGTTGAGCACTATGGGGTTCATTTATTACAATTGGAGAGTGCAAAGTCTGGTGCAACTGTTCATGGTAGCCAATCAGCTTCTCACGTCAGCTTGTTCAGTTAAAGTGATTATTAAACCACTTAATGTCATTCCTACAATCCCCTCTGCTATATTAAATAATATCCCCAGTGTATGTGTTTTTTTTTTTTTATTTTAAATGCCACTGTGTACCTTATTTCATAGCACTGCTCGGCGCACACGTGACTGCCCGCTGCTTCCTCTACCAATCTGACAGCTACAGCGGGAGGGGTTGAGAATCCCTGGCTGATGCCAGTCGGGGGGGGAGGAAACCGGCGGGTGGTCACGTGAGCGCCGCTATGAAATGAGATACACAGCGGCATTTAAAAAAAAAAAGATACACTGGAGACATTATTTAATATAGCAGAGGGAATGATAGGAATGTTGATAGCAGAGAAGAAATGCTCCTGCGCACAAGTGGATTACCAGACAAACTATTTAATGTCACAGGCCTTGCTGCCCTCAAGAATGGAGGAATCCTAATAGTCAAAGATATAAAAAGAAAAGAAGGGGCACACCAGCCTTGTGCATTATCAAACAGCAGCATTCAGTCAGAGCAGTGCTGAGCTCTGAGGAAGAGGGGACTTTCCCTTCGAAACGCGTCAGCTGGCAGTGATCCCTGTAATTTCCTCCGTGACCTTTGGAGAGTTTTGTTCATCTCTGACTGAATGCTGCTGTTTGATAACTATTCATAATGCAAGAACTCTACAATTGTTTGTGAGTAGTTTTCTTTTATTACTTTTAATAAATACATATCCAAAGGATAATGCACAAGGCTGGTGCGCCCCTTCTTTTCATTTTATATCAATGATAGGAATGTCATTGAGTTACAATAGCAGCAGAAGGGAAGCAGATCAGCACTGACACAGCTGACAGGCGGGGGGGGGGGAGAGAACAGAGGAGAGCTGCGGATGACGGAGGCATGTAAACTGACCACGGTGTCAGGGCTCAGCAGCCATGATAAACCGTGGTCAGTTTACGGGGGGGGGGAGGGCAGAACCAGGCAGGATCAGCCAGGTATTTTAGGTGATAAAAAGGGACCAATTATACAGCACAAGCACAAGCACTGTGCTGTTATTCGTGCTTTAAAGGAACAGGATCCATTTTTTTTTTTTTTTTTTTTTTTAGGGTTACAACCGTTTTAAGCTTTGACCAAAAAAAACAAAACTGGAAGCTGATTGGTTTCTTTGCGGAGCTGCACCAGATTTTGCACTTTCCAGTTTTAGCAAATTAAACCCTCCGATACAAGTTTATCTGTGCAGCAAAGAATTGTGGGACATCTAAAACCATTTAAAGAAAAGACATATCATGCAATGCTATCTAGCTCTCTTTTGGTAAATTGAGTATGACCAAGATGTTTATTTGCTGCAAAAGGTATAGAAAGCAGTCTAATGCCCCGTACACACGGTCGGATTTTCCGATGGAAAATGTCCGATCGGAGCGTGTTGTCGGAAATTCCGACCGTGTGTGGGCTCCATCGGACATTTTCCATCGGATTTTCCGACACACAAAGTTGGAGAGCAGGAGATAAAATTATCCGACAACAAAATCCGTTGTTGGAAATTCCGATCGTGTGTACACAAATCCGACGGACAAAGTGCCACGCATGCTCAGAATAAATAAAGAGATGAAAGCTATTGGCCACTGCCCCGTTTATAGTCCCGACGTACATGTTTTACGTCACCGCGTTTAAAACGATCGGATTTTCCGACAACTTTGTGTGACCGTGTGTATGCAAGACAAGTTTGAACCAACATCCGTCTGAAAAAATCCTAGGATTTTGTTGTCGGAATGTCCGAACAAAGTCCGACCGTGGGTACGCCCTATTAGAGGTGAGATATTTTATATTATTTTAGTGCCAATATATTGGTTGTAAGATATCAGTTCAAACTAGCTCACTAGCAGTAAGCTAGAAGAGCATCAGTATTGTAGATTACTGGTTGTGGTAATAGATACTGTGGATGGTGCTATGGATTATATTTATACACAATAGAGGAAAAATATTGATACTGCCATACCTTGTATAATCTATAAGTACATTGCTATCCATAGCTTGCCGCCTGTGTCTTCGCAACATCTCCAAGATACGCCCCTTCCTAACCAATGACACCACAAAGCTTCTAATCCACTCCTTGGTCATCTCCCGCCTTGACTACTGCAACTCCCTCCTCATTGGTTTACCTCTAAATAGGCTATCCCCACTTCAGTCCATCATGAACGCTGCGGCCAGGCTCATCCACCACACAAACCGCTCAGCGTCTGCTACACCCCTCTGCCAATCCCTCCATTGGCTGCCACTCAGTCACCGAATTAAATTCAAGATACTAACTATAACCTACAAAGCCATCCACAACCTGGCCCCTAGCTACATCTCTAACCTAGTCACAAAATACCAACCTAATCGTTCTCTTCGCTCCTCCCAAGACCTCCTGCTCTCAAACTCCCTTGTCACCTCATCCCATGCTCGCCTTCAGGACTTCTCCAGAGCCTCCCCCATCCTCTGGAATGCTCTACCCCAATCCGTCCGATTTTCTCCTACTTTATCCACTTTCAGACGATCCCTGAAAACTCATCTCTTCAGAGAAGCCTATCTGGCCCCCACCTAACAACTGTACATTTATCTTCTCAATCAGCACATCACCCACAGTTATTACCTCTTGTATCTCTTGACCTTCCCTCTTAGATTGTAAGCTCTAAGGAGCAGGGCCCTCTGATTCCTACTGTATCAAATTGTATTGTATTTGTACTGTCTACCCTCAAGTTGTAAAGCGTTACGTAAACTGTTGGCGCTATATAAATACTGTATAATAATAATAATAATAATAATACATTGTCTTCCTATCATTCATTTAAAGTAAGAGTCACCCTTTTGGTGAAATACTTACATTCGTATTCTGTGGGAACTGTGTTTGAATAGCTAAAATGTTAAGAAAAAATAAATGTATTACACTTTAATATTTTAGGTTTAGATTTAAAATGCAAAGAGTGTTAGAAAGAAGGAGGAAGGGGTAAAGGAAATAAAGGGGAAATGGAATCTGAAAGGGAAGAAACGAAAAGGACAGTAGAGTAGGGCGAGGGAGAAAACTGAAGGGCAAGGGAAGGAAAAAAACATGGGAAAGGAGGGGAGGGGAGAAAAAATAAGCAGTGACTGCGCTTTTTGAACCATAATAACCTAGACAACTTGAATTTTTGGAAGTCAGCAATGACAACCCCTTATATTTTTATCACTACAGGTCCCATTGAATACAACTGAATTAAAATTTGATTTTAAAGTTTCAGTAGTACATGTTTAGATTTCATAGGTTTCCATAAATCTAAATATGACTTTCATAATAGAGACTCTGGGCTCTGAATATAGCAATTAAAAAAAAACTCTCCAAAGTCATGGACAAAAAAAAAAAAACAGATGGGATTGTAGAGGCAGCAGACTAAGCAAGCCAGCTCAGAATTCTTCATGACATGATATGGACACAAGATTATAATAATACATTCCAATTTCCTGACGGCTCCATGTCAGCATAGCTGGTTATAGGCTCCGCCCCCCCATGCCTCCAGGACTTAACTCATATAAATTTGAGCCCACCTACAGCCTCGGAGTTCTTCTTTTTTCCTCCTATGAGCAGTACCAAGGTGTGCTCCTCTACCTGGCTGGTCTAAAGGGCTGGCCGTCCGTCCATGCGCGTGGATTAGGCTGGACGCAGTCCCTGGTGTCTCGGCTAAATGACCCATAATCCAGGGAGCCCCGCTGCTGGTCCTCGGAGTGGCTTTTATCAGGGCTAACAGCCTTGTTTGGGGTCCGCTAGGTTCATGTGAAGTGGGCAGAAGTGTTGGCAGAGTCTCCCCTATGCGCCCGCGCTGTGCCGGTGTTTACGGTCGGATGACGGAGGATGGGTGAGCTAAATTTGAAAAATGCTTTGTATCCAAATGAATGCTGCATTGCTGGGCATTGTTGTGCCTTGCTCCCTGCAGCCACTATGCATAGCCTGAGCTCCTCCACAAGGAGTACTCTGCATAACAGGTACACAAAGTAACATTTTGTCTGTTCACACATGGCAATAACCTGTTGGTGGCTTCTCATGTTTGCTTTACTGTTGTGCCATTATGCCAACCCTCTCAAAAGACCAGCATTTCCAGAGAAGGTAGGGGAGTCACCTGTGGATGACTACTGGAGCCAGCCATGGCCTGTTGAGATATGGGATATCCTTTTATATTTCTATGTGCTCCAGTTTTTCATTAAAAAAAAAAAGGGGAGAAGCATGTTTATGAGGTCTACAATTCCCTTGCTTTGTGTACATTGCAGAATTGAGGAGTGTGTAGCATTATCCCTCCCCTGTTTTGGCTAGTTAGTTCCCAGCTGTGCTGACATGGAGTCGTCAGGAAAACCGAAAATTGAATTCAAATACTTACCGAAATTTTCTTTTTTTGACGAGCTCCATGGCAGCACAGATCCCACCCAGCTTGGTAGGACTAGTTACAGAACGCCGAGGCTGTAGGTGGGCTCAAGTTTATATGAGTTAAGTCCTGGAGGCATGGGGGGGCTGTGCTGCCATTGGGCTCGTCAGGAAAGGAAAATTACGGTAAGTATTTGCATTCAATTTTCCGTTTTTATCCCAGACCAGAGTGAGAGATTCTCTGTTTTGGTTATAGGTAAAAGCCTCTTTCAAGATACCAGACAAAAGTCAAAAAAATTTAAATTTTCTTATTTTTTCTGGCAGCCCAATTATTAGGTCGATCATTAGATAGTACACACGATCGGACATTCCGACAACAAAATCCATGGATTTTTTCCGACGGATGTTGGCTCAAACTTGTCTTGCATACACACACAAATCTTGTCGGAAATTACGAACGTCCAGAACGCGGTGACGTACAACACGTACGACGGCAATAAAAAAGGGAAGTTCAATAGCCAGTGTGCCACCCTTTTGGCTCCTTCTGCTAATCTCGTGTTAGTAGACGTTTGGTGAGAGACGATTCGCGCTTTTCAGACTCGTGCTTTTCAGATCGTTACTGTTCTTCAGTTTGTGCTTGTAGGTTCGCACCTGGTTTTCAGTGTGTGTAGTCAGTTCGCATTTGTTTTTCAGAGCGTATTTTATAGTACGTATTTGATTTTGCAGTGCGTTCTTGACCGCTCGTTTCTGATTTTCAGCACGCTCTTCTCAGGCCTTTCTGTTTCTCAGTGCCTTCTGTTAGTTCGTTCTGACCAGCCGACCATTTTGAAGCCATGTTGAGGTTACGAACTCGTCGTAGAGTTCGTGCTGTGCAGGGGCTTGGTGTTGGGGTTTTTATTACTTTGACCCAAGCCCAGTCCATGAACAGGGCGGGGGAGGAGTTCATGGACCAAGAATTGGGTGCTCCAGCGTGACCAATTCTCGCACATGCCTTTGTTGCGGGAGATCCAGGAGAATAATCCTGATAATTTCAGGAATTATCTCCGGATGACGGACCCCATTTTTCACCGTCTGTTGGCTTTGCTGTCCCCTTATATTACCAAGCAGGACACCTGCATGTGGCAAGCCATCACTCCCGAACAGAGGCTAGTCGCCACGTTGCGGTACTTGGAGACAGGGAGAAGTCTGCAGAACATCAAGTTCTCGACAGGCATCTCCCCCAGGCTCTGGGGATCAATATTCCAGAGACCTTTTCTGCCATCATTCAGGTCCTGCAGAAGGACTATATTAAGGTAAGATTTCTCCTTTAACATCACATTATATGTATTTAATGTTTGCTAATGTATTTTATTTCTTTCATCACTCCCTAATTACCATGATTGTAATATGCTGTGAATGTCCCCTTTGTCCTCACGCATGCTTGAATTGTTTATGCTTCCTTTTTTGTCCTTTATGCATATTTGCTTCACTAATCTCCCCAGCATGCTATCCTGGGCCCATACACACCTAGCCTAGTCACTTAACAATGTATTTTGTCAGCTCCATTGTAGTGCTTTACCCTAAACACCACCTAAAATGTGTACAAATGTTAACAAGGATGAAATACCGCGCTGAAAACTAAAAAATAAATAAAATAAAATAAAATGAAAATAAAAAGCAGCAGCTCAATTTTGTATGATATATACAAGCACAATACATGAAAAATGGAAGAAGGAGATTGCGCTGAAAAAAATCTAAATAAACATAATGTGACAGTCCATAAAACGTGAAATACAATGGTAAGTCCCCACATAAAAGGGGATACCATCAAAAAATAATCCTATACGGAAATGACATTCAGTGAGGTGAATCTTGGTATAATGATCCTTGTGTGCAAAAAAAAAAACACCAGTGACAGTGAACCTCCACCATAAAAAATGCACGCTTACCAGAGGGCAAGCGATAGCAAGCCTGTAAACTAGGATCGATATCCTGACATCAGACCAGTACCAGCAGTGGATCACTTGATGGCAATGAGGACATTCCAGAGGATTGAGGCTCAAAGAATGGACCAGCGATCCGTATTATGGGGACATGAAAAGAAACTCTCCATAGTGTAAATCCATATAAATAATTTATTAAAAAAGAAGTATTGCACTTAAAACAAACAGGAAAAAAAAATGCTCATAGAAAGATGCCGGCCGGCTCGCAGACACCCGTCCACCAATACACGATACACTGCAATGATGTCAGCATGCCTCCCACCCGACGTACGTTTCGTCAAAGATTGACTTAGTCATGGGGAACAGGTGATGTGCTGACTCATCTTAATAAATAGACAACCAAGCCTCGCTGTGAACCATAAGCGGCTAAAATGAATTGCCTGATTCCATAATGGGAAGATACATGATTTATATTATTGCCTAAAATTAATGCAAAAAATGAGTTAAAAATGAAAACTAATGAATAATTAATTTTTTAATGGGATTTCAAAAATAATAAGAGGACGGGAAAGGTATTATTAAAAGCGTGAAACACTACATGGGAATAAAAAACATGTCGTGTGTACATAACCAAAACAAAATTGTCCAACACTGACCTCTAGTGGAACAAATGTGTTCACATTTATAACACACTATGGGAAAGAAAACACTATGCTAGTGTGATCTGCCAGCAGATATCACGAAGGGACCAACAAAATATATTAAATAGAATATAATGGAATCTATCAAGCATATTATATATTAAATGTTACCGAAATTATAGAAATTCATTGGCCAATCTAAAAAAATAATAATAAATATTATATAATATAATATTGAAAATAAAATATAATTAAAGAAATATAATAAGAGAAAAATCTATAATAATACTATTATAGAGAATGGCCCAAAACGGTGTTTGGAGTTAACCTCCCAACCAACATTGGTCAAAGGGACACTAAACTATAAGGCAATAACCAATAAGGGATGTGAACCATGGGGACAGGTGAGTCATAAAAGTGACCCCATCACAGTTCCCTATTGGTATCACTGGACATAGGCAATGAGCCAGATAAATTAATAAGTAAGCCACTGAGGGTTCACAGCAAGTTTACAAAAGATTAAAAGATTAGGAATTATCGATAAAAGCACTGAGGTCAACATCTACATTGAGTCCAAAGGGAGCATAACATTTGATTTTATGGATCCAGGCCATCTCCAGTCTCGAGATACCACGTACTAAAGACCCACCTCTCCAATGGGCAATATATCTATCGATCCCAAGGAAGATAGTCTTAGCAGGATTCTTGTTGTGAACCTCCAAGTAGTGTCGTGAGACTGGGTGCTTAGGAAAACCATAGATGATGTTAGTTAAATGCTCATTAAGCCTAACCGAAAGTGCCCTCTTGGTTCTGTCCACATATTCAGCCCACATGGGCATTGAAGCAGGTACACAACACCCTTGGTGGAACATGTATTGAAAGGCTTGATTTCAAACTCTCTGAGAGTTCTGGATGAAACAAACCTCTGGGTTCTTCCATGAGGACATCCACTCACAGAACAGACCCTGCACCTCCTACATTGATAAAACCCAGTGAGGTTTTCAAAGAAAACCCTTAAAATGGGAGGGGGGTCAAGAACTTTGGGAGCTAATCTGCCCCTAAGGGAAGAAGCTCCCTTGTAGATGACCTGTGGCTTATTGGGGAGAACAGTATTAAAAACAGGATCATTAGTTAAAATGTGCCAATGTTTATTGATAAGTCTACCAACATTCCTATGCTGGATGGAGTAGGTGGTGATGAAAGGGACAGACGGTATCCTGTCCCCATTGGGTGGTCTCTCTCTCAATAGATCGGCCCCATCTAATGAGGACACTTCTTCTAGAGATTTAACCAAGGAGGCCTCAGAATAACCCTTTTCCAGAAATCTATTAGTTAAAACATTAGCCTGTAGAAGAAACTCGCCAAAATCAGAGCAGTTTCTCCTCAGTTGCATGTATTTGCTTTTGGGCACTGATTTTAGCCATGTTTTATGGTGGCAACTATTGTGAAGATATGAAATATATGAACCATAACTTTCTATGTATCCAGAGTTCCTCTTCAACATGAATTTGTATTTTTGATATTTCTTATTATTCTTGTTTTTCTCTAAGATGTTTCTGAATTCTTTTGGTATTGCAACACAAGTGGCTGGCCAGTTGACAATTAAATGTTCTGCCAATGACCTGACACAATTCTCGGAAAGGATGTGATATGGGAAGATGTTGACATAGAAAGTCCCTGTCTAAAAGTCAAATTAACCTTTCCCAAATAATTATTCTTCCCTTTCTGTCAAAATAATTCCTTAATTAAAAATATTCAGGTCACGATAACCCAAAACCTGGCCAAAAGCTGTGTTGACATACTTGGTGAAATGCGTACTTGTGACGTGTAACTTTGGGCTTTTGCCTGCCATAGAATGTAATGCTAGAAGTTTATATAAAAGTCTGAAATCACTTGTAATCTGTATCACGATCGACTTAGATGTGATCCACTGTACAGTGCATATTCTGAAGTAAACAGACATGAGACGAATGCAGCTCTATTGGCGTTGATGTCCTTTATTTCAAGGTTCAACTTAACATTTTGGTGCCCCCGATTCGTGTCTTCTTGTCTGCATCTCCACCACCGGCTCTCCACCCTCTCCAGGACAGACAGCAGCAAAGAAGCCTCAGGTGAGAAAACTTTCATTTTCTCATGATATATACTGTCTTTTCTGTGCGGTGTTGAGGGGCCGGTTGGGGGAGTGCAGCCACAGAAGGTAACACGTTTCCTATTTGATTTTGCCTGCATTTTGTCTCTGCATGATTACTGAGAAAGTTAAAAGGTACCTATTATAATTTAAAGCATGCTAAAGAAAGATCATTTTAAGCGCTTGCCTTTTCTCCTTGTCTCCAGAAATGACAATATATATATATATTTTGTGAAGGGATGTATAAGTGCAGGTACCACAATTTCTAAAGAGTGAATAGAAGTTGGTGGTGGTGTTGAATTTTTGTATGGTTTTTTTTTTTGTATGTTTTTTTTGAGCGTTTGTGGTCCTAAGGCGGATAGGTATTGCCTTCAGCGGATAACCACAAATGAGGTGAATGACCTGCTGTGTGTTCTCTGGAATAGGGAGTCTAGATAGGGACTAGCCTATTGCCACTCAGAAAGGAGACGTCCTTCTGAGATTAGAACGAGCAAGATATCTCAACTTATGTACTGGGCTGCTGGTACACAGCCATAAAGATAAACGGTGGAGCTCTCGGTCCCGGAGTTCCAAATTATTGTCATTTCTGAAGAGATTAATGAGAAATTGTGATAAATATGGGAAATTTGCTTGAAAAAAATGTTTTGCCTGTCATGAATACATTTGGGTTAACAAAAGAAAGGGCAAAAAAGTTATTGAAAATAGCAAAAGCAACAGGGCTAAGTATTGCTAAATTACAGTGAAGGGTTAGTGTGTGGGTGTGGCGCTGTCCTAATTTATAGAGATACTTGGTAAATTGTGTGTAGCCAAATCCCATATGTAAAGTCAACTCCAGTTGACGTCCCTATGATGAAACGCGTAGGGCGTGGCCTATTCTGACGCTTTTGCATCATCTCCCAGAGGATCACCAACATAAATCTGAAGCTCTCCTGTTTTGATGACATTTGGTTGCCTATTATAAACTGCTTAAATGTGAGTACCATTCTGTCATCTGCGTTCAATAAAGAGTGTTTTATGGTTTTACGCTATGGAATCTCCTCTTTCTTCTCTTATGCCTAAAACGTCACCGTGACCCAGAAACAGCCCGTGGATTGCCGCACAGTGGCATACACTGTGACTGCGCATTACCCCCCGCAGGGGTTAAAGAAGCTGCCTAAAACGTCACCGTGACCCAGAAACAGCCTGTGGATTGCCGCACAGTGGCATACACTGTGACTGCACATTACCCACGCAGGGGTTAAAGAAGCTGGCAAGTGTCCGCATGATCACAAGACACGAGCACCTGGTCACCAAGATTAATACAAATACCTGCCTTGTTTTACAAAGATGTCAAGTTTTTCACTTAAATTGCACTGAGCACTAGTCACGATTTAACCTATGTAATTATTCAGCAATGTTATGTTTGTCAATCACTATATGGGGTTTTTATGCAGATGGAATAGCTTTGGCTAAAGTCATTTTTTGATTTCATCCCCTGTTCCCCTTCCCCCTCCCCCAATTCAAAGGGGGCCAACCTAGCCGTTATATTTGCTATATGCGATTTTGTTTATATTTTGTTTATAATTTACATGCGATTTTACATGTGGGATTTGGCTACACACGACTTACAAAGTATTTTTTAAACTAGGACAACGTTACACCTACACACTCCAAAGGGGGTCACTGTGCTGTTTTATGTTTGGTTTTATTTTCGTTGAATTTTTTATTTGCAATTTTGGTTTATACTTTATATGCGACTTTACATATGGGATTTGGCTACACACGATTTACCAAGTATTTCTATGAATTAGGACTGCGCCACACCCACACACTAACCCTTCACATTGCTAAATTACAACCAAGTGCTCCTATCATCAGAATGTTGGTGAGTGGAGACCCAGATGCCCTGAAACATCATGTAAAATGGTGTAAACTAACAAAAAAGGAGTATAAGAAGGACCCATCTAAATGATGGCCGCCAGAAGGGTTCCTTAATACACCTACAATTGATGCATTGTTTAATCTGCTTTTTAAAATGTCTGATTGTGGGGGGATTGAATGTTTAGCAGCCTGGGAAGAAGTATCCAGGAAAGATATAAAACCGCCCCCTATAAAATGTGCTCAGAGAAAGTTGCTTTACATGTAGAAGATGAGGATGAAATGCCCAATGCATGGGCTTCCCTTTATGACTCAATAAGAAGGGAATTATCAGGAGCGTCTGCACCTATGGTACAGCAAGTGGAAACTACAGGAGGGGAGTCAGCTAGTGATAATATAGGAGAAGCATCTGGTTATCAGCAGGCCACTCCAAGTATTATGATAGAAACTCCACAGCGTAGACACATAGGTAAACTTGTTGATAAACAGTATTCCCCACATTACCGTAGAGAGGAACCATTCTATGATGTAGATGGTACAATGACATTTGAAAAAGATGGGGAACTGTGGCAGTACACTCCAGCAAGAGCAGATGCCTTAGCAAGATTTAATAAATTAAGTAAATTGGATACTAATATTTCTCCAGCAGGGGGTTTTAGGGAACATGCCTCACCTGTGTTAACTAGGCAACAGGTAAAGCGGATGGGATTACTACCCCAGCGTACCCCAGAAGATAGACAAAAGAAAAAAGTATTTTAAATCCAAATTAGAACCATTTGGACAAATGCCCTTGAGAGAGGTAGCTTTACCGGGGGAAGAAGATGGCCAGGGTAATTATACCGCAAGAATAGGAAAAGTTTATGTCCCCTGGAAACCCAATGAAATTAGGGCAATTATTGTTGATCTGCCCAACTTAGAGAAATGTCCAAAAGAAATGGTATAAAAAGTTGATGTGGATAGAGAAAACGCAACAAGCTACATATATTGATATGTGGATCTTGATTGATTGTGCGGTGTTAGAGAAGTATGTGGATGTATTGAATGTATTTGCAAGATATGCGAGCATTGATGGATGTTTTTCAAAAGAAAGATGAGGATGTGTTAGATTACTGGAATAGATTCAAGGATGCTATTCAGAAGCATACTGATTGGATTCCAGATGATAAAAGTGATATGAAGCGACCAGAGTTGGTGAATGTATTGGTGGGTAGAATGTTGCCTAAGATTAGGGAAGAAATAGAGCTTCGTACAGTGGGATGGAGAAAGAAACCTGCCCCTGAGTTAGTTGAGATTGCTCAAATAGCCTACGAAGTGTTAAAGAAAAGGAAAGACAAGGTAGAAAAGAAGGAGAAAACAAAAGATGAATATACAACTACCAGAGGTTAAGGGAAAAAGTCCAAGAGCCCAAGGGGGTACCAGTATCTACAGTACAGGTAACACCACAGGGTGTACCGGTAGCGGCCCCCCCTTACCCACCTCAGGGAGTGGTATATATCTCTAATTATGGGGCGCCACGGCAAAAGCGTGGCAATTGGAGACAAAATGAGGGACAACGCATAAACCCTAGAATTCAGTCCCGATACCAACAAATCATTCCAAATAGAGTAAGACTCCCAACCCTGCAGCCTCGTACCTCCCCCACTTGCTTCAATTGCGGATTGAGTGGACATATAGCACGGGACTGTAAGGGACACTAGGATAAGGTGGGATGTGGTGACATTGGGAGAACATTCAACAGAACACTCATTTGTATTGTCTCCACATTCCCCCTGTAATTTATTAGGACGAGATTTACGTTCAAAAATGGGGGTAACCATTGCTTTATCTCCGGGTAAAACTGTCATTGACATACCGCATGGGTTAAAAGAGGAAGCAACTGATCTGTTGTTCATGCCTTTATTAGTAGCTCATATGGAGGGAGGAATTCCAGAAGAGGCCAAACAAAAATTGACCCCTCCATATGGGTAACAGGAGCAAACACTCCTGGCCTTATGAAAGTTGCCCCTGTGCGGTTAAATAGAGACCCTACACTACCAGTACTTAGACTATCTCAATACCCCTTATCTCCTGAATCAATTGAAGGTATTAAACCAGTAATAGAGGCGTTACTACAGGAGGGTGTTCTTACTCCTTGTATGGGTTTTTTTTTTAACACTCCTATCTATCCATTTCCCAAACCTATAAAAGCAGGAGAAAGAAGCTATCGCTAAAACTAATGAATATTGAATTTTACAGAATCTGAGAGATTAATAAGGATAGAGATAAAAATAAATAATAATGAATGTATAACAAGTTCCCGTACTGGGGAAAAGCAGCACTGCATATGAAAAGTATTATGGTGCAGGTCTTAGCTGTTCAAATTAGAAGGGAAAGATGAGCTAAGTCTAGCAGAACTAAGATGTATGTTAGAAATGCCCCAAGAATGGGGGCTCGAGTTCAGCAGATAGTGGAGTGTGGTGATTTGATTAATGAAAATTTCATTCCTTCCCTGAACTTGCTGTCTTGAATTTGGGACAAAATACAGAACCAATGATTGATGTGTCAGTTAATGGTTTATCTATCCTGTGTTTAATAGATAAAGGCGATTCAAAGAGTTTGTTAAATATATGTGATGCCAATTTTTCCACTTCGAATCAGCAGGTAATTTTTGGTCGGGGTAAGTAATGATGTAATTACTGCCAAAGTCACTGAGCCTCTATAAGTAAGAATGGGAGGTCAGTGTCATAAATGTTCTTTTGTTTTATCGCCATACTCCCCTGGCAGTCTGCTAGACAGAGATATAGTAATAAATATAGGAGTAACTATAGTTTTAACTACTGAAGGAATGAGAGTAAAACACACTTGAAGTAAAGGGAGACTTTAGATTTGCTCCTTATGCCATCAATTTGTTAACCCCAAGCAAAAGGGGCTTTTGTAAATATTTATAGTGACTCAGCCTATGCTGTAGGCATAGTGCATAGTTTTGCACAACTCTGGCAAGAAAGGGGTTATTTAACAGCAGCAGGAACTCCTATACAGCATAAAGAGTTAATTGTTAGACTATTGGCAGCGGTCCAGCTGCCTCTTAAAGTTGCAGTAATTAAATGTAAAGCACATACCAGAGCAGATGATAGTATATCACTTGGGAATGCTTTGGCTGATAGGTATGCTAAAGATGCTATACATTCTTATGAGCCAACTACAGCGCTTCCAACATTCCTGCTCACAGATCTACAAGTGGATCTGGACATTCTATCAGCCCTGCAGGCAAGCTCGCCTCATACATCCTCTTGGATCACAAAGGGAGCTGTTTGTGGGGCAGATGGTCTATGGAGATTGAAAAACAGACTGGTTGCTCCTCCGATTTTGTTTCCTTCTTTGTTTGCTTTGAGCCATGGGCCTTGCCATGTCTCAACAGGAGGGATGTGTCGGGTGGTAGCCAGAGATTGGTGGGCTCCAGGTTTTTCTGTATATGCTGCTAAACAGGTTACTGAATGTTCTATAGGTCAAATGCATAACATTGAAAGTCAGTGCCCACTCCCATGAGGCATATTCTACATACTGAGGAGTCATTTCAAATTGTGCAAATTGACTTCTCGGATATGCCCCCTTGTGGTCGATTTAAGTATTTTTTGGTTTGCATTGATCAATTTTCGAGCTGGCCAGAGGCGTGGCCCACGTCGAAAAATGATGCCAGAACTGTGGTAAAATGTCTGACGAGGGAATTGATCCCAAGGTTTGGTATAAGGTCAAAAATTTCCTCAGATAGAGGTACACGTTTTGATGATAAACTCATGGCAGAAGTAGTGAATATTTTGGGTATGAAACAGCAATTGCATACTCCTTACAGACCTCAGGCTAGTGGGATGGTGGAACGCAGCAATCAAACCCTGAAGAGGTATTTGGCCAAAATAACTGCTAATGGACAAAGCACATGGGTAGAAGCGTTACCTATAGCCTTGGCGACCATTAGGACTACCCCTAAAGAAGAACATGGGCTGTCACCTTTTGACATATTGTTTGGGTGACCGCCTAAAAGACTACATTTATCTCTTGTGCAGCCAGAGACAGTGACTTTAATAAATGGTCAAGATTCCATGATAGAATATGTTCGCAAATTGGCAAATGTGTTTTCTGATACTTTTTCCAGAGCCAAAGCAGGACAACCTGTGGACACGAGTGAAGGAACTCATGGACTAAAGTCAAGAGATTGGGTGTATATCAAGAATCACACACCCCGGACTACTTTGTCCCCTAAGTGGAAAGGACCATTTCAGGTCATTCTTGTGTCTCCTACCGCAGTGAAGCTGAAAGACTATAAGTATTGGGTGCATGGTGCACACTGTAAGAAGTCTGTGGTTCCAAAAGAGAATATAAGCCGGTCTGCTACTGGCAAGAATTGTTCTGAACCTTTACCTTCCAGGTCTCCTCCACTGACTCGTGCACGAGCAAGAAAACTGCAGAATGAATCTCTTAGGGCCTAAGATGAATGTGAAGCTCTGGAGTGTTATCCTCTGCGATGGAGTGGTGGTATGGATTACAGTCATGGCATATGAATGGACATACAAGAAAGAAAAGGGTAAGATACAAGACACTTTTCTTTTTAATGCTACTGTAATGGAAGAAATGTCACAACTTAAACCGGTTTCAGATGCTGATCTAAGAGCATGGAGGGAAGCCGCACATGAATATCATGCCAAACTAGCAGAGCCTTTCCATAACTCTTTTGTATCTATGCACCTGTAAGCTGCCAAGAAACTGAATATCACTAATTGCTGGATATGCACACATGCACCTATTTCTCATAAGACTATACCTTTGTTAGGAATACCTAGCACTCTAGCTGAAGTAGAGGACAGTGCACACTTTGGTGATGTCAGTAGAACAATGATTGACAGAGCTACCGTATTTATCGGCGTATAACACGCACTTTTTTCCCCTTAAAATCAGGGGGAAATCGTGGGTGCATGTTATACGCTGATCCCCGCTATCATTATGTGAATGTCGGCGATCGCCGCTGACATTCACATAGCGTGTCGTTTTAAATATGGCACCGCGGAGTTCAGAGGGACTCGGCGGAGCTGAACGAGCGCCGCCGAAATCACAGAGCCGAGATACACATAGTTGAGTGTATTCGGCTCTTTCCGGCGCCGCTCACAGTCACGCCCAGTCCCGCCCTTGGACCTGTGTTATATCCATCATAGGGTGGGACTGGGCGGGACTGTGAGCGGCGCCGGAAAGAGCAGAATGCACTCGAATATGTGTATCTCTCCCTCCGAACTCCGTGGCGCCATATTTAAAACATGCAGTTATGTGTATGTCGGCGGCGGCGGTAGGCATGGACACTGGGGGCAAGGCTGCACTGACCACTGGGGCAAAGCTGCACTGACAAGGCTGCACTGACCACTGGGGCAAAGCTGCACTGACAAGGCTGCACTGGGACAAAGCTGCACTGACAAGGCTGCACTGGGGCAAAGCTGCACTGACAAGGCTGCACTGACAAGGCTGCACTGGGGCAAAGCTGCACTGACAAAACTGCACTGGGGCAAAGCTGCACTGACAATTCTCCTGATAGGCCTACATTTTATCCTAAGTCAGATGATAACTTCACAAATATTGAATCGCATGACAGAGAGATTAAACCATTATTTTCTATTCCTTGGGTAAATAGATGTTGTATTAAAAAGGCTTTCAGTATCATCATTGATTTGGCAGACCTGATGGATAACATTACTGCCTTGTATGATAGAAACTTTATAGCCCTTGCTATAGAATTGAAGACGATCAAAAAAGAGGTTTTGCAGCAGCACCGGCTGGTGCTGGATTATCTCACGGCCAGTCAAGGAGGAATATGCACCATAGTGGGAACTACTTGTTGTAACTACATTGGAAATGATACTAAGACTGAAGATGCCATCATTTCACATGTAGAAAAGGTACAACAAATGAAGGTTAATTTTCGCAAAGAACATACCGAAACTGCTTGGGTTGAGGGTAGCTGGGAAGGCTGACTCTCCTGGCTCAATCCTCTCAACTGGTTTTCTGGTATTGCGGGATGGTTTTCTGGAATTTTACATGGTATTCTATATATTTTAGGAATTATAGTCCTCATAATCCTGATAGTTAAATGCGCACCTATGTTATGCAAATGTTGTTTGAAGATAATCACACATGCTGGTACTAATATTGGTTCTTCTGAGCCCTTAAGGTCTCGAGTCAGAACTGCTCATAAGATGGTGGTCCGTATACCTGGAGATCAACCTAAAGACACAGAATAAGCTTAAAAGGGATACCGAAAGAATTCTAAACACAGGAGGGGCTGTGAAGATATGAAATATATGAACCATATCTTTCTTTGTATTCAGAGTTCCTCTTTAACACGAATTTGTATTTTTGATATTTCTTATTATTCTTGTTTTTCTCTAAGATGTTTCTGAATTCTTTTGGTATTGCAACACAAGTGGCTGGCCAGTTGGCAATTAAATGTTCTACCAATGACCTGACACAATTCTCGGAAAGGATGTTATATGGGAAGATGTTGACATAGAAAGTCCCTGTCTAAAAGTCAAATTAACCTTTCCCAAATAATTATTCTTCCCTTTCTGTCAAAATAATTCCTTAATTAAAAATATTCAGGTCACGATAACCCAAAACCTGGCCAAAAGCTGTGTTGACATACTTGGTGAAATGCGTACTTGTGACGTGTAACTTTGGGCTTTTGCCCACCATAGAATGTAATGCTAGAAGTTTATATAAAAGTCTGAAATCACTTGTAATCTGTATCACGATCGACTTAGATGTGATCCACTGTACAGTGCATATTCTGAAGTAAACATACATGAGACGAATGCAGCTCTATTGGCGTTGATGTCCTTTATTTCAAGGTTCAACTTAACACTATCGGTCGGGGAAAAATTAATTGCGGTCAGTAAAATGCGGTCTTAAAATGAGTTGATGCCGTAAATTTAACGTGAGTTATTCCAATCCTGAGGTCCAAGAAATTGATCTCAGTCTGACTGGCTTCATATTTGAAGGAGATACCTCTGGTATTAATATTTAGTTTGCCCATATATAAATCCAGATCAGTCCGACTGCCATCCCACAGGAGGAGGATGTCGTCTATATTCCTGGCCCACAACACCACTTGGGGTTTATTGTAGGCATAGACGACATCCTCATCGCAGAGGGCCATGAAAAGGTTTGCCAGGCTAGGGGCGTATTTGGCACCAATGGCAACCCCACGGTCGTGCCTATAGAACTGGCCACCAAACCAGAAATAGCTGTTAGCGGCCGTTTACCAAGTGATCGCTCCATGAAATGATGGAGCGATCACTTGTAAACAAACCGGCGTCATGTCAGGTCCTCCCTCCCCTCTCTGTACTGATCTGTACAGTGCGAAGGGAGAGGGGGAGAGATAATTTGGTGGGCTGGATCTGAAGTGCCCACAGCACTGCTCAGTGCCCATACTCTGCAATACTCTGCCTATACTCGCCAATACTCTGCCAATACGCTGCAATAAATTTTAACAGAAACAAAGAATTTTATTTTATTTTTTTTTTTTTACCGAATTTTCAGTCTTTTTTTATTTATAGTGCAAAAAATAAAAACCCAGCAGTGATTAAATACCACCAAAAGAAAGCTCTATTTGTGTGAAAAAAAAGGACAAACATTTCATATGGGTACAGTGTTGCATGACTGAGTAATTTTCATTCAAAGTGTGATAGCATCGAAAGCTGAAAATTGGTCTGGTTAGGAAGGGGGTTTAAGTGCCCAGTGGTCAAGTGGTTAAATTCATGCATAGTGCCTGAGGCTTTTTATGGGGGTCCCAAACTCATTTGGAACCCTCCCTCCCCCCAACCGCTAAGTCAACCGATACCAATCCTCTATCTGCTGACTTTGCTCAACCCATACACACTATACCTACCTCTTTCATGGTCATATTTATGAATGAATTCACCAAAGCATGTAGTCCAAGGGCCTGCCTGAATACTTTCAAATAGTACTGTTTAAAGTTTTGTTCTCTTATTATCTTGATAGGTAATTGCAGAATGAAAAAATGTGCTTCAATTTGTACAGTGTGTATTCATATTTTTTATTATGACACTTCTTACCTGTCCAGTGGGCTGCCAATAGTGTAAGTAAGGAGGGGCTGGCCAAAGTTAAACACATTATTTATGTATTCAGCTCTCATGGAAGTGGAGAGGGTTACCTGTCCAAAACATCTCCCCCACCCTAAAATTTTTACAATGGGCCATCAGAGAGGGTGAGGAATCTGATAAGTGTACTTTATATATTTGTCTTTAAATACTCCTTCAAATAAATGTTATACTGATGTTGGCCAAGAATGTTTGTGTTTAATCTGCTTGCAATGTTTATGTGCAAAATTACAAAAAAATTTTTTTGGTTTGACTCCACAGTTTCCTTCAACGCCACAGGAATGGCAGACTGTGGCATCCCACTTTGCCCAGACTTTCCCAACTGTGGAGGGGCAATAGATGGTAAACACGTCCACATCGTACCACCCCCCAACTCGGGGTCATACTTTTATAATTACAAGGGGTTTAATAGTATAGTGTTGTTGGCGGTGGTGTCGGTGACTTACGAGTTTCTGTATGTGGACGTGGGGAAAAATAGCCAGATGTCAGATGATGGAGTCATCGCCCAGACAGAGTTTTACAGACAGCTCCAGAATGGCAACTTGGGCTTGCCACCTCAAGAAGACAATGTGGCGGCACTCCAGTTTGTCTTCGTCGCGGATGAAGCTTTTGCGCTGGGGGACCATCTTCTGCGGCCATTCCCGATGAGGACCCTCACCCCAGACATGAGAGTTTTTAATTGCCGGCTGGCCAGTGCCAGAAGAGTGGTTGAAAATGCCTTTGGAATAATGGCCAGTCAGTTCCGCCTATTTCTGACAGCGATCCATATGGTGGAATATAAACTGAATCATATTGTTCATGCCTGTTGCATTCTCCACAATTTCCTACGGAAAAATGCTATAAACTATGTGACCTCAGTTGGGACTGAGGCCGGTGTTCCAAATCCAAGTACCTTGACCACACTTGAAGCTGGCCGTCCTGGCTTGCCCCCCCCCCCCAAAGCACCTGCGAAGTTAGACAGAAGTATCTTGAGTACTTTGGGGGTAGGAGGGCCATTGATATGCCAAACAATGTGTGAAAATTTTCTCAAATGAATATTTTTGGTATAAACTGAACTCATATTTCCTTTGATTTACTGCTTGTGTTTCTTTTAGCTGTCTCCTAGGTTCTCCAATGCCCTTTTTTTATCGCCATTTTCTTTAATAGTGCAAACGTAATTTCTTTGATACAAGAGGTGACAATCTCTTCTTCTGCGAAATATTATGTCGTGGGTCTGCTACACACACACCTTGTTTTTGTTGTTAATGTATGTAATGCATTAATGATAAAAAGATTCATCATTTTCAGCACCATAAATGAAGTTGAAAGCACTGTGGGAGTTATTTACTAAAGGAAAATCCACTTTGCACTCCAAGTGCACTGCAAAAGTGCACTTGAAAGTGCACTTGTAGTGCAAACTGAATTTGCCTTTAGGAAATAACCCCCATTGTCACGGTAAACAACAACTGACTCCAAAAACTGCTATTGACCATTGAAAGAAGAAGCCACACATTGTTGAGTCTTAAAACAATGTTTTACTCACATGTGCGTTGGAAAAGGGTTTTTGAACAAACCAACATATTTTATGAATAACATTTTTGGTATAGACAGTACAAATAGCCTTTTTTGTGTTAAATAGGCATGTTTAAAACCATAAAACAATACCCAACTCAGGAACTTACAAAGTTCAACTTTGCAAAAATGAAGGCAAGATCAGACATTAGTATGTCCAAACTGTGTTGATCTTGCTTTCATCAGATGGGGTGATGTCACCCCTGTGAAAGCCAAATTTTGAAGATGCACACAAATTGAGAGTCAAAATCTGGATTTGCCTCCTGATCCCATGCCTAATGTCAACATGTGCTAGCTCACATCATGGGCGATCAATGGACGTGTTTCGGGGGTGCAACCCCTTCCTCTCAGCTACTTTAGTTGCGAGGAAGGGGTTGCACCCACCAAACCCGTACATTGATATCCCATGATGGCAGACAGCACATGTTGACACACTGTGTGCATCTTCAAAATTTGGTTTTCAAGATACTTAAAAAATTGGTGAAACATATCCAAGAAATTAAGACTTTAGGTGTTTTTTAGATTCTGCCTAAAACATCAATGATGTCTTCCTTGATCTTCTGTAAATCACGATTGCAGACCATGCTCTCCCTGATGAGGATCTGTGCGCTTGCACTTGTGAAATTAGTTTCTTCTTCCACAACATCCACATCACCTTAAATTAAAAAAAAAAACACCATGTATTACAAATATGCAGGCATACATCTATTATCTGAAGCTGTGGTCTCAGACACTCACCTGTTGTGGTCACAATTTCGCCAACTTCCAAAACCTCTTCCTCCTCCACATCCTCTGGTTGTGTTGGTGGTATTTCCCCTTCTTTGGGGGATTGTGGGGCCTGGGTGTCCTCAGATGTCCCAAGTTTTTTCTTCCCTATGTGAATAAAAAAAAAGGTATACTTAGCACACAGATATTTGAGCCCAATAATAGGAAACTGAAACATTGTTTGGAAGTGTCGTACAATTGTCTTTTTGGGCAAAGTTCCAAGCTGAAGACATTTTTTTCCCTTTCTTAAGCTGGAATACTTACCTTTTTTGTACAATTTTCACACATGGAGACACCCCTGGTATCCATTGTAGCACCTGTGTGGGACACCCTAAAAAATTTGTTCTGGTGTCCCACACTAGTGCTCCTGCATCCAGATGTGTAAACAACTGCTGAGTGTCCTCTCCTTACACTGAATCAAGTTTACATTTCATAATAGTTACAAACCCATCTAGACAACTAAACTTATTTTATTCCAAATAGGCCTGAACAAATGTAGTTAACCTGCATCTGCCAAAAACATCGTATTAGTGGGCGAACGAACAATGTTTACTACGAACGATTACTGTGCCCACGAACCTGAAAGTTGCCATTTTAAACTGTATAACAGTAAAGAAAAGCACATGGAGCAGCATGCAAGAAATAATAATAATAGGAACACTCGACAACAACTTACTTTTTCGAAGAACTCTCTTGATCCTTCTACTGATCATGCTCCCTCAATTTCAGGTCTGACCAGCGTTTCCCCAGTTGATCCTTGGATCACCGTACCCCAAAATTCCGGCGCAGACTCTTCACAACTTTAGTTATGATCTTGGCCTTTCTGACATTTGGGTTTAGGTAAGGTCCATGCTTCCCATCATAGTCAGCCCTCTTCAAGATGTCCACCATCTCCACCATCTCTACAAAGGACATATTTGAGGCCTTAAATCTTTGTTGCTGCTGCTGTCTGCATGCACTTCCTCTTTCTCCGCCATCCCCACTGTGAAAAAAGAGAAGGGGCAGGGAATAGACTAGAAAGAAGGTCAAGGGCGGGCGGAGTTTGATTCATGCGCAGTGTATATAAAACGTAACACGTGTGCATCGTACGTACGATCTGTGAGTGGCGGAAGGAACATCGGAAGCGCCGATCGTTAGATTGAAGGTACAATTTGAACTTGGGGCATCAGTGGTCTATACTGCTTATAGATTGAGGCCTATATTGGGACAAGATTAGAAGAGTTTAGCCTGACATTAGGGTTTGTCTTGTGTTGTGTCTTGCAAAGAAAATGGATGGCTTCAATGACCACAACTTCCTCCCCATATTCATAGACAAGAACAGGGAGCTGCGCTGTCTGTGGCAAGTGAAACATCCACATTATAATCATAAGCAAAAGAGGCAGGCAGCGCTGGAGAAACTGCTGGAGTTGGTGAAGCCGGTGGTCCCCACGGCAAACATCACCTATTTAAAAGCCAAAATTGGTGGCCTGAGGAGCACTTATAATAGGGAGCGTAATAAGGTCCAGGATTCCATAAGATCAGGAGCAGCAGCAGATGCCATTTATGTCCCCAGGCTGTGGTACTATGAGAGACTGCGGTTTCTGTCAGACCAGACTGAAGTCAGGCAATCCCTCTCAACCCTACCTTCCACTCTTCCTTTCACGCTTCCTTCCACCCCAGCTGAGGTTTCCGACATCCAACCTGGGCCTTTCAGGCAGGAAGAAGAAGTGGAGGAGCCTGGCTTGAGTCAGGTATAGCATTGTTCAACATATTTCTGGTAGTAAAATTAATGTTAACTAGATGTTATTATTGATCACTAATTGCTGATTTAATAATGTGTTTTACATATCAATACACAGTAGTGGCCAACAATGTTTGGGACAAGAAGGGAAAATGCTGGGGTCAGAATGATAGTCTTTTCTATTTGTTAACATTCAATTTGCAACAGTCATGAGCTGAAATTTGTGTGTGATTGATGAACAAAAAACTAAAAACTATGAAAAACTTTTTTCATACACAGGAAATCCTCAGCCAGGAGGAGGGCGTGGAATGTGGCAGCCAGGAGGAGGCTGTGGAATGTGGCAGCCAGGAGGTGGCCGGGCCCAGTAGTAGCCTGCCAGAATCCCAGGTCCCTCCCCTCCGCCTTCCAACCAAAAGGCCCAGGAGGCAGCGCTTGGGCTAATTCGGGAGGCTAAGGCGGCCCTCAGAGCCACTCCCACTCCTCAAGAGGCCTTTGGCTGCATGACTGCCAGCAAAATGCAGGAAATGGAGGAGGACCAACGCCTCTTGTGTGAGGAAATTATGTATATGACCCTAAATAAAGGGGTTGAGGGGCCAACTCACAACCAAAACACACCTGTGTGAGTTGGACCATCCTCCTCCTCCTCCACCTCCTGCCACACTTCCAACACCACAGCCACAGCCTGGAAGCAAGTGGGGAAGGAAGAGTGGAAGTAAGACAAGAAAGTGATGGCCTGGGTTCAGTCTGGTCTGACAAAAGACGCAGGCTGTTTTATGACCACAGCCTGGGGACATATATGTCATCTGCTGCTGTTCCTGATCTCTTGTAGCCCGGAACCGGATTGTGCTCACTATTATATGGACTCCTCAGGCTACCAATTTTGGGTGTAAAATAGTTGATGTGTGCCCTGGGGTACAAAGGCTTCACCAATTTCACAAGTTTCTCCAGTGTTGCCTTCCTCTTTAGTTTATTATGACCCTGTCAGGGACATGTCAGCAGTCGTCGGGTGAATCTGCGTGCACGCAGGTCCACAAGGAATGTTTCTAGGCGAATTCAGCTAAATTCCCCACCAGGGGGCGCCGGCGCGCTCCCGCGTGTGCCCGTATGCGCGTTCGCGGGTGCGCGTGCGCACGCCCGTTTGCGCTAGCGCCGTTTGGCGCCAAGGGGCCTTTAAAAGGGTGACAGGTGCTCATGTCAGGTGCTGTTCGTCTGCAGCTCTGCACCTGAAAGTTCCTGTATTTGCTTATCTGTTGTTTGCTATTGACCCGTGTAACCCTGAAAAATCTATATTTAAGATTTTTCATATCTCATAGATATGATGTGGGTTAAATAAGAGTTCTTTTCGATCAAGAGTGAAAGCTTAAAATATAATAACATTTATTAGGACACAGTTGAAAGTCTAGCTAATACACAATCGTCTATCTATCGCCTTACACCAAGGAAGAAAATATTAGGTTGAAATAAAGTATTTACATGAAGGAATACAGGGTATATTCCTCAATACAGTAATCTACACACATATTTAGTTACAAGTAAAAGGGCATTCCTTTCCCATAATTACCCATCCTTACCAAAGCTCCTTTCAGCTCGCTGGTCTATCAGAAAGAGAGGGGTTACCTCCCCCTTCGCTCTGAGTATATCAAACCAAGCTGATGTCTCATTGGTTGGCCTAGCTTGGATCATGATTGGAGGGCTTACTCCATAAGTCGGCCCCCTTTCATGCAAATCCTTGTGACTATGTTGGCCAAGTGTGTTAATTGTATTTCCCCAGGAAGTTAGGTCCATTGCATATCCCAGCATGGCACCCTTTCAAAGGAGTAGGTGTAGAACAATGGAATTGGCTCTCCCTTGTTTGCATATACAAGCCTTGGCCCACATTCTCTGCTCTTAGCAAAAGCTTAAATGAAACCCTTTTTGAAATATATTCATTATTACAATATTTTACAGTTATTAATGGAGATTTCACATAAACTTATAAGGCAACACCCGGCTACGTCTGACCTCTCTCCAGTCTCCAATCCGACCCGGCTTGCCTGACCTTACTTATTCTGTTACCTGTTGCCGAACTCCTGCCTGTCTGACTATCCTTGGATCATCCCTCCTGTTAATACCTGCCTGATCTCCTGCCAAAACGGACTGTCTGACCTTGTTTGCCTGTGTCCTGTGACGCTGCTTCCAATCTGCTTGTTTGGCATCCAGCTGCTGTCATCGCATCTGTCCGCCTGCCCTCCGACCTGCACCAGTTTACCTGCATCCGCAGTTCAGCCATCCCTGAGGGACATCCTTCCAGCTCCGGTGACTGCTTCTGCTGGACTCTGCATCAGGCCCTCCTACCCACTGCGCTCAGGAGACCACTGTTCCCACTTCCAGGGGCTCCTGAACCAGCATTTAAGAGAGGTCTGCTTCTACCAGTCAGGCTCAACCACCAGGTACATTACAGACCCATAATAAATGGCTAGTTTGTATTCACAAATACTTGCCTATGTGTTTTACTTCAAAAAGGACAGTTTGTTTGTGAGTAGGCAGGTACATTTCCAAAATACAATGTCAAATTAACCACTTGAGCCCCGGACCATTATGCTGCCTAAGGACCAGAGGTCTTTATCCAATTTGGCACTGCGTCGCTTTAAATGCTAATTGCGCGGTCATGCAATGCTGTACCCAAACAAAATTTGCGTCCTTTTCTTCCCACAAATAGAGCTTTCTTTTGATGGTATTTGATCACCTCTGCGGTTTTTATTTTTTGCGCTATAAACGGAAAAAGACCGAAAATTTTGAAAAAAAATGATATTTTCTACTTTTTGTTATTAAAAAAATCCAATAAACTAAATTTTAGTCATACATTTAGGCCAAAATGTATTCGGCCACATGTCTTTGGTAAAAAAAATGTCAATAAGCGTATATTTATTGGTTTGCGCAAAAGTTATAGCGTCTACAAACTAGGGTACATTTTCTGTAATTTACACAGCTTTTAGTTTATGACTGCCTATGTCAATTCTTGAGGTGCTAAAATGGCAGGGCAGTACAAAACCCCCCCCAAATTACCCCATTTTGGAAAGTAGACACCCCAAGGAAATTGCTGAGAGGCATGTTGAACCCATTGAATATTTATTTTTTTTGTCCCAAGTGATTGAATAATGACAAAAAAAAAAAAAAAAATATTTACAAAAAGTTGTCACTAAATGATATATTGCTCACACAGGCCATGGGCCTATGTGGAATTGCACCCCAAAATACATTCAGCTGCTTCTCCTGAGTATGGGGATACCACATGTGTGGGACTTTTTGGGAGCCTAGCCGCGTACGGGGCCCCGAAAACCAATCACCGCCTTCAGGATTTCTAAGGGTGTAAATTTTTGATTTCACTCTTCACTGCCTATCACAGTTTCGGAGGCCATGGAATGCCCAGGTGGCACAAAACCCCCCAAAATGACTCCATTTTGGAAAGTAGACACCCCAAGCTATTTGCTGAGAGGCATATTGAGTCCATGGAATATTTTATATTTTGACACAAGTTGCGGGAAAGTGACACTTTTTTTTTTTTTTTTTTGCATAAAGTTGTCACTAAATGATATATTGCTCACACAGGCCATGGGCATATGTGGAATTGCACCCCAAAATACATTTAGCTGCTTCTCCTGAGTATGGGGATACCACATGTGTGGGACTTTTTGGTAGCCTAGCCGCGTACGGGGCCCCGAAATCCAATCACCGCCTTCAGGATTTCTAAGGGTGAAAATTTTTGATTTCACTCTTCACTGCCTATCACAGTTTCGGAGGCCATGGAATGCCCAGGTGGCACAAAACCCCCCCCCCCAAATGACCCCATTTTGGAAAGTAGACACCCCAAGCTATTTGCTGAGAGGCATGGTGAGTATTTTGCAGCTCTCATTTGTTTTTGAAAATGAAGAAAGACAAGAAAAAACTTTTTTTTTTTTCTTTTTTCAATTTTCAAAATTTTGTGACAAAAAGTGAGGTCTGCAAAATACTCACTATACCTCTCAGCAAATAGCTTTGGGTGTCTACTTTCCAAAATGGGGCCATTTGGGGGGGGTTTGTGCCACCTGGGCATTCCATGGCCTCCGAAACTGTGATAGGCAGTGAAGAGTGAAATCAAAAATTCACGCCCTTAGAAAGCCTGAAGGCGGTGCTTGGTTTTCGGGGTCCCGTACGCGGCTAGGCTCCCAAAAAGTCTCACACATGTGGTATCCCCGTACTCAGGAGAAGCAGCAGAATGTATTTTGGGGTGTAATTTCACATATTTCCATGGCATGTTTGAGCAATATATCATTTAGTGACAACTTTGTGCAAAAAAAATAAAATTGTCTCTTTCCCGCAACTTGTGTCGCAATATAAAATATTCCATGGACTCGACATGCTTCTCAGCAAATAGCTTGGGGTGTCTACTTTCCAAAATGGGGTCATTTGGGGGGGAGGGTTGAACTGTCCTGGCATTTTATGCACAACATTTAGAAGCTTATGTCACACATCACCCACTCTTCTAACCACTTGAAGACAAAGCCCTTTCTGACACTTATTGTTTACATGAAAAAGTTATTTTTTTTTGCAAAAAAATTACTTTGAACCCCCAAACATTATATATTTTTTTAAAGCAAATGCCCTACAGATTAAAATGGTGGGTGTTTCATTTTTTTTTTTCACACAGTATTTGCGCAGCGATTTTTCAAACGCATTTTTTGGGGAAAAAACACACTTTTTTAAATTTGAATGCACTAAAACACACTATATTGCCCAAATGTTTGATGAAATAAAAAATATGATCTTAGGCCGAGTAAATGGATACCAAACATGACATGCTTTAAAATTGCGCACAAACGTGCATTGGCAACAAAATAAATACATTTTTAAAAGCTTTTAAACGCCTTTACAGGTTACCACTTTAGATATACAGAGGAGGTCTACTGCAAAAATTACTGCCCTCGATCTGACCTTCGCGGTGATACCTCACATGCATGGTGCAATTGCTGTTTACGTTTGACGACAGACCGCCGCTTG
Source organism: Aquarana catesbeiana (assembly GCF_042186555.1). Lineage (NCBI taxonomy): Eukaryota > Metazoa > Chordata > Amphibia > Anura > Ranidae > Aquarana > Aquarana catesbeiana. The sequence goes on along the minus strand of NC_133326.1, from coordinate 91,325,380 downwards.
CGTTCGCCTTAGCGCAAGAGCAGGGGGCGACAGGGGTGCTTTTTTTTTTTTCTTTATTATTTTTTTGCTTTTTTTATCTTATTTTTAAACTGTTCCTTTCATATTTTTTTTTTAAATCATTTTTATTGTTATCTCGGGGAATGTAAATATCCCCTATGATAGCAATAGGTAGTGACAGGTACTCTTTTTTGAAAAAATTGGGGTCTATTAGACCCTAGATCTCTCCTCTGCCCTCAAAGCATCTGACCACACCAAGATCGGTGTGATAAAATGCTTCCCCAATTTCCCAATGGCGCTATTTACATCCGGCGAAATCTAAGTCATAAAATGCTTGTAGCTTCCGGTTTCTTAGGCCATAGAGATGTTTGGAGCCACTCTTGTCTCTGATCAGCTCTATGGTCAGCTGGCTGAATCACCGGCTGCATTCTCAGGTTCCCTGTTGAGACAGGAGAGCCAGAGAAAAACACGGAAGACGGGGGGGGGGCATTCCCTCCCACGGCTTGTAAAAGCAGTCTAGAGGCTAATTAGCTGCTAGGATTGCTTTTACATGAAAGCCGACCGCTGGCTGAAAAGAATGATACCAAGATGATACCTAAACCTGCAGGCATCATTCTGGTATAACCACTCAAAGTCGTGAATGGCGTACCTGAAGACAAAAAAATGGTTAACAATAAAGCACAGTAAACGGTAAAGTATAAAAAATTGCATACCTGAAAAGCAAACATGATAAAACATAACAACAATAAAACATTGCAGAATAGAATACAGTAAAAAAGAGCAGAACAATAGAGAGAGAGAATAGAGAGAGAGAACAATAAAACGACAACTATTTTTTTTTATTTTATATTTTTTTTTTTTTTGACACTTTTTTTGTAACTAACTTTTGTAACTGTAACCGGTTCCAGGTTCGGGTCTCTCAAAATGCGATGGCCCTGTGAAAGTGTGCCTAGTCTGTGGAATGCTGTACCCTACGCTAATACTCAACTAGTGAATGGTAGCGTTCAAAACATTCACCAATGCAAAGACCAGGATTGTCAGGACAGGAGGGACAATAATAGCGGGTGTCACGCCTATATACGCGATTGCTGCAGACACGACATCTTTTTTGGGGGGGGTTCGTTGGGTAGGGGTACTCGGGAGGACATAAAAATGCCTCTCATGCAGCCGACTGCATTTGGTTGGGGATGTGAATGGGGGAAGTACGGGCGCTGCAGAAGTAGTGGGTTCCCAATTAGAATTGGCGAATGCAGCAGGAAGGGCATTATGGGCACGACGGGCCTGTGTTTGTCTTTTTGGTGGCAGCGGGACACTACTTGTGCTTGCCACCTCACCAGCTTGAACTGCACTTATGGGACTCGCCACGTCACCAAGTGTTACTGCAGTGCTGGTTTGACTACGACCAGGGTGTACTACGCCGCTGGTGCTTGCCAGTTCAATAAAAAGCTACCAAAAAAACTGTTAGCGATCGCAGGGATCAGGCCTGACTCTGCGAACGCTGCAGTTATGCGTTAAGTGTTTTGTAAGTGACAGTGATCGACCGATACTGCACTTGGGTGGGCTGGGCTGGGCCGGGCAGAGGGGCAAAATGCAGGTGCTAGCAGGTATCTGGGCTGATCCCGCTAACACTGCGTTTTTGGGAACCCTAAACTGCTGGGGACGCTAGTATAGATCTGATCGGATCAGATATTGATCCGTTCAGATACTGTACCACTAAGGGAGGTGTATGCTGCGTGCGTGGGTGTTAGCGGTACTGACGCTAACCTGACGCTGCCTGGGGCCGGTGCTTGCCAGTTCACCAAAATACTACCAAAAAAACTGTTAGCGATCGCAGGGATCAGGCCTGACTCTGCGAACGCTGCAGTTATGCGTTTAGAGTTTTGTAAGGGACAGTGATCGATCGATACTGCACTTGGGTGGGCTGGGCGGAGGGGCAAAATGCAGGTGCTAGCAGGTATCTGGGCTGATCCCGCTAACACTGCGTTTTTGGGAACCCTAAACTGCTGGGGACGCTAGTATAGATCTGATCGGATCAGATATTGATCCGATCAGATACTATACCACTAAGGGAGGCGCATGCTGCGTGCGTGGGTGTTAGCGGTACTGGCGCTAATCTGACGCTGCCTGGGGCGACGCATATCACCGCCGGGCGATTAGGGGGCTAAACCTTTATTCGGTAATAAACGGCGGGTGCCCTGACACTATAAAAAATAAACGAACTAACCTGCGTCAACCGTAACGGTTATACGGTGATCAGTGGTGAAAGGGTTAACTAGGGGGCAATCAAGGGGTTAAAACATTTATTAGATAGTATATGGGGGTCCCTGACGCTATAAAACGCTGACGGCGAACCTAAATATTTACCTCACTAACTAGCGTCACCAGCGACACTAATACAGCGATCAGAAAAATGATCGCTTAGCGACACTGGTGACAGGGGGTGATCAAGGGGTTAAAACTTTATTAGGGGGGGTTAGGGGGGTACCCTAGACCTACAGGGGGGTAACAGTAACTGTACTAACACTGTAACTGTCACAAACTGACACCATGCAGTAATCAGAAAAAAAAAAAAAAAAACCTGCTTGGTGTCAGTTTGTGACGGGGGGGGTGATTGGGGGGGGATTGGGGGGCGATCGGGGGGGGGATCGGGGTGTTTTGTATGCCTGGCATGTTCTACTGTGTGTGTGTGTTGTGCACTCACATTGATGACATAATTTCCTTTGCTGCTGTTTAGCATACAGCAGCAAAGGAATGTTCCCATTGGCCGGCGGCGATCGCGAGGGGGGGGCCCACGAACGGATGGCCTCCCCCTCCACTCCGATCGCCGGAGAACAAAACGGGACCGCCTCGGCACCGGGGGGGGGGTCCGATCGGACCCCCCACCCGCGGGAGGCAAATCACGTACATGTACGTGATTTTGCCTGCCCGTGCCGCCTTGCCGACGTACATCGGCGTGAGGCGGTCCTTAAGTGGTTAACAAGGGACACTAACACCAAACAACCTCTTTGAGGTTAAAAAAAATGCAAGATAATAATGGTGTTGTGGTAACTTGACACACAAAATGAAAAACAATATTATGGAGAGCACTAGAAAAAAAACAAAGGAGATCTTGATATTAAAAAAAAAAAAAAAACACTATAAACTAAAATTTAAATACATTATTATGGAGATCTTACAAAAACCAAAAAATAAAATATTCAGGAGATCACGAGAAATGATAAAGAAATCATTTTTTCAGAACTCTGTGAATATCAGCAGCAAAACAACTTCATTATTCTAGCATTCTAAAGAAGAAGAGAATGCGCTCCATTAAAAGATTTTAAAAATTGTAGCGTGACGACTGTGCTATCTCCATTACAAAAGCTAGTTTTACCAGACCGAGCGCTTTCGTCTCGTACTTGATCCTGAACATGCGTGGAACTTTGTGCGTCGGAATTGTCTACACACAATCGGAATTTACAAGAACAGATTTCGTTGTCGGAAAATTTGAGATCCAGATCTCAAATTTTGTGTCGGAAATTCTAATGAAAAATGTCCGATGGAGCCTACACACGGTCGGAATTTCCGTCAACAAGCTCCCATCGAACATTTTCCACCGGAAAATCCGACCATGTGTACGGGGCATTAGCGTGTTAAATTTAGAGAAGCATTGCATAAATTATTCTCTTTTAAAGACTTGCATATGTGAATCCACACTAAAATCTTCATATGAATGGTGCAAACAGTACTTCACCTGTGATCCACATTTCTCTGTTTCCCTGTTGAGAAAAAAAAGGTATGATGACAAATTGACGCATTCATTTATTTAGTATTATATGAAAATTAATGATCTGATTTTACCTTTATATTTTATGTAAAGTATCACCAGACATAGAATGGCACCAACTAAAGCAAGTCCTCCTATTGTTGCAAGAATGTAGACTGGAAAATAGAACATCAAGATAGTCAAATCAGAGACTATAAGAATGATTTTCTGTCTTTGCTGATGAAATATGTAATGTATACATAACTGTATTCACCAGAGAATTGCAGATTCTGTGATCACCATTCACCAATCAATTGAAATCCATAGAAAAATCAATTTTTCATTGTGTGGAGAGTTTTTATTAAGTTGAATTCTGGTTGAAATCAAAAAGTAACCTTTACAGTGGGCCCACCCTCACGCTGCAAGGGTTAAATGCACAATTTTGTCTTGAGCAGGGGTCTTCAAACTATGGCCCTTCAGTTGCTCAGGAACTACAATTCCCATCATGCCTAGTCATGTCTGTGAATATCAGAGTTTTACAATGCATCATGGGATGTATAGATCCGCAACAGCTGGAGGGCAATAGTTTGGGGATCCCTGGTCTAGAGGGAACATAAACAGCAGTTCTACTAACTCAGAGTGCTTCTCCTGCTTTATTGTCTAGTTACAGGCTAGGAGCAGGTTGATGTTCAAGCTGTACTACTTTACTTAACTACAGCTGAGAAAAGTGAGGTCACTTGCGTGGCTATGTTCCCCTGCCAATTTTTCAGGATCTCAAGAACAGCTAAACACAATTGAGAATCCTTTTGCAAGTAAGATTATTTTCATGTGTAGGTTTTTCAACTCTTTATTTAGCTGTTTGCATGGAGCTCAGACTTAAATATATAGGGTCAATTCACTAAGATTTAAATACTGCATGAATTTTTGAGTTAAAATAACTCATGCGATATTTAACACATGAACGTGCAAATGCACATCAAATATAGAGTTACATTTTTTTATTTTGCTGTATTTAAAGTACCTTTTTTTGCACATTATTTTAACACAATGCAGACCTCCAGCTGCCGCATGCAGTGAAACATTTAGCAGTGGTATTCCCACCACTGCTAAATGTGACAGTTCAGCTTAGGGCTGCTGGTTGTTAAAGAACTGGCACCTGCCAGCGTCTTAACAACCATGACCATGTAAACAAAAAAACTGACAGTTGAAAAAAAAAGATTTAAAAAACAGCATGCAGTTTACCCCCCCCCCCCCCCCAAATCTATACTAGCCCCTTCGGGTCTGGTGTGGATTTTGGGGGGATACCTCACGCCGAAAATTTTTAAAAATGGTATCAGATCCCCCAAAAATTCATACCAGACCCTTATCTGAGCACACAGCCTGGCAGGCCAGGGAAGGGGGGACAAGCATACCCCCCTGCCGAACCATACCAGGGCACATACCTTCAACATGTGGGGTTCTTTGCCAGGGCCCCTTCCCCATGTTTATGAAAAGGACCTCTTCCCCACAACCCTGGCCCTTGCTGAATGTGACAGTTTAGCTCAGGGCTGCTGAGGAGCTGGCACCCGCCAGTGTTCTAACACCCATGACCATGTAAACAAAAGAGCCAACAGTAAAAAATGTATTTAAAAAATGGCATGCAGTTTACCCCCCCCCCCTTCCCAAATCAACCTTACCAGGCCCCTCACGGCTGGTGTGGATTTTGGGGGGGAATCTTATTCCAAATTTTAAAAAAAGGTGTCAGGTTTCCCCCCCCAAATCCAGACCAGACCCCTTTATCTGAGCATACAGCCTGGCAGGCCAGGAAAGGGGGGGGTAACAAGTGTGCGCCCCCCCTGAATCATATCAGACCACATGCCCTTAACATGGGAGGGTGCTTTGCCAGGGTCCTTTCCCCATGTTGATGAGGACAAGGGCCTCTTCCTCACAACCCTGGCCCCTGCTAAATGTGACAGTTCAGCTCAGGGCTGCTGAGGAGCTGGCACCCGCCAGTGTCCTAACAACCATAATCATGTAAACAAAAAAGAGCCAACAATAACAATATAATAAAATATATGACATGCAGTTCACCCCCAATCCAAACTAGGCCCTTTGGGTTTGGTGTGGATTTTATGGGGGGGGTCTCATGGCAACAATTTAAAAAATGGTGTCAGGTCCCCCCAAAATAGCAGACCCTTTTTGGAGCATATCATTACGCCGCACCTGTGACATCATTCCTGGGCGTCATGGTGGGGGCGTGTTTCCACTCAGCTGATTACCTCTTCGGCTCCAATAGTGGGCGGCTCCACCCCTCACTATTACGCTAGCACATGGGTGCCCATCCTCTGATGTGACCCGCCACCTCCCGCTCTGGGATGGCGAGTCGGCAAGCCCAGATTGCGGGTTCCCGACCTGCCATCCCCGAGCATCAGCGGGAAGATTCAAGCCGGTGCTAGAGGAAGCGGAGCCGATGCTTCCTGTATAGCACCGGCTTCTGTCTCAGGCGGAGTGATACCAAATGTGCTCCGCCTGTGACAGTTCCCAGCGCGATACAGGAAGCATGCTCTCTGCTCTCTACTGCAGCCGTTTGCTTCCTCCAGCGCCGCTCCTGTCACAATGATGGCAGGTATAGGGGGATCAAGAACCAGCCACCAGTACCCAGAAATACCAGCCAGCATTACCCAATAGTACCCACCAGTTCCCACAAGTACCACACAGCAGTACCCACAAGTACCAGCCACCAGTACCCAGAAGTACCAGCCACAGGTACCCAGCAGTACACACCAGTACCCAGAAGTACCAGCCACCAGTACCAGCCACCAGTACTCAGTAGTACACACCAGTACCCAGAAGTACCAGATAGCAGTACCCAGAAGCACCACCCAGCAGTACCAAAAAGTACCAGCCACCAGTACCCAAAAGTACCAGCCACCAGTACCCAGAAGTACCAGCCACCAGTACCAGCCACCAGTACCCAGCAGTACACACCAGTACCCAGAAGTACCAGCTAGCAGTACCCAGAAGCACCACCCAGCAGTACCAAAAAGTACCCACCAGTACCCAGAAGTACCAGTCACCAGTACCCAGAAGTACTAGCCACCAGTACCAGCCACCAGTACACACCAGTACCCAGAAGTACCAGCTAGCAGTACCAAAAAGTACCCACCAGTACCCAGAAGTACCAGCCACCAGTACCAGCCACCAGTACCCAGCAGTACACTCCAGTACCCAGAAGTACCAGCTAGCAGTACCCAGAAGCACCACCCAGCAGTACCAAAAAGTACCCACCAGTACCCAGAAGTACCAGCCACCAGTACCCAGAAGTACCAGCCACCAGTACCCAGCAGTACACACAGAGTACCCAGAAGTACCAGCTAGCAGTACCAAAAAGTACCCACCAGTACTCAGAAGTACCACCCAGCAGTACCCACCAGTACCCAGAAGTACCACCCAGCAGTACCCACCAGTACCCAGAAGTATCAGCCAGCAATAACCAGAATTACCAGCCACCAGTACCCACCAGTATCCAGAAGTACCAGCCAGCAGTACACAGAAGCACCACCCAGCAGTACCAAAAGTACCCACCAGTACACAGAAGTACCAGCCAGCACCACTCACCAGTACCCAGAAGTACCAGCCAGCAGTACCCAGACGTCCCAGCCAGCAGTACCCACCAGTACCCAGAAGCACCACCCACCAGTACCCAAAAGTCCCACCCAGAAGTACCAGCCAGCAGTACCCACAAGCACCACCCAGCAATACCAAAAATTACCCAGACGTACCAACCAGCAGTACCCAGAAGTACCAGCCAGCAGTACCCACCAGTACCAGCCAGCAGTACCAGCCAGCAGTACCCTCAGTACCAGCCAACAGTGCCCAGCAGTACACAGCAGTACCAGCCAGCAGTACCCACCAGTACTCGCTAGCAGTACTTCCCAGTACCAGCCAGCAGTACTTGCCAGCAGTACCCACCAGTACCAGAAAGCAGTACCCATCAGTACCAGCCAACAGTACCAGCCAGCAGGACCCACCAGCCATACCCAACCTGAAGGACAGCCAGCAGCAGCCACCAGCCATACCCAACTAGGAGACAGCAGCAGCCAGCAATACCTGCAGGAATCCTGAGGAAGAAGTGCAGGTAAACCGTAGTGCATCAGTGTGAAAGGAGCCTTAGGCTCCTTTCACATGATCACCCCTATAGAGTGGCAGAATTAAACTGACCTGCGTCCTTTTACACCCACTTTTTAAGCAGATCTTCAATCCGATCTGCTTAAAAAACAGAAGGGAATCCGTCCCCTTCTGTCTGGGCAGATCGGAGGGCCCATAGAGTAGAGCGGGCTGTGTCACTGTCTGCTCTGCATAGGCAGAGTGGAAACAGACCTGTCATCTGCCCGCTCCGCTCATTGTGGCCCACGACCAGCTGCCAAGTCGCTAAAGTGGCCCTCGCTCTTCAGAAGGTTGGGCACCCCTGCGCTAACGTGGCGCTGGTGGCTACCCGTGTGCAGTGTGCATGTCCATCGGACGCACATATAAATACCCCTCACTATCCCATTATTCTCACTTGCTGGTTAGGAATTCTCACTTCACATGTGAACGACGTCACGCTATAAAGTCCAAGGTAACTATTTTGGTACCTGTTATGTCGGTGTTTGCACACACTAACTTTTTCACCGCCTAAATTGTTTTTCTTTGTATGTGGCCTTACCAGCACTTTTTTACACTCAGTGTATGGGTTCTACATTTGGCTGTGTTCACCTCCCTACTTCCCACACCTATTTTTCCCATTCTCCTTGGTATAATGGTCTATATTGAACATACTTCACTACCCAAGAGTTTTCAACTCATTAATTTTACATGACATATTTGAAGACGTTTCTATTACTATTTGTTACTTATGAAGATCCTTTCCCTCTTGGGGACACTATGTGTGTGTGTCCGCCCCATGCGTCGGTTTTGCCACCTCAGCTCCTGTGACAGACCAATCCAGCGGTCCCCTTTCCATCACACCGCATGCCTCTCCCTTCCAATGTCGTGTAAGAGATTGGGACTGGTTATACCTCTCCCTCTTATCCAATTTTTCCTCTGTTTACTTGAGCCATACACTTGACCTATTGTTATTATGCTCTTTTTAGACATACTAAGGCATCCTCTCCTGATAAGTAGTTTCAACCACGAAACGCGTCAAGCTAAATGGGATGCAAACATCATATCAACACTACTAATTATTCAGATTGTATCACAAACAATTTTGGACATGCTATACTAATATACAACTTGGATTTTTATTTATTAGAGCAAGGATTGGTTAATGAGATGGACTGTCCAATATTCATGCATGTACAGTATATATATATGAAATTGCATTTTGTTTTTTTTTGTTTTTTACATTTTTATTGTAATGTGCTATGTTTACTAATTGGAATAATAAATTATTATTTCTGTACTTGATATTTGATCACTTGCCTCATTTAAAGTCCCAAATCCCACCTTCTATTCCACTTATCTGAGCATACAGCCCGGCAGGTCAGGAAAGAGGGGACAAGCATACGCCCCCCCCCCCTTTGCCTTCAAGGTAGGGGGTGCTTTGTCAGGGCCCCTTCCCCATGTTGATGAGGAGAATTACCTCTTCCCCACAACCCTGGCCCCTGCTGAATGTGACAGTTCAGCTCAGGGCTGCTGAGGAGCTGGCACCCGCCAGTGTCCTAACAACCATAACCATGTAAATAAAAGCGCCAACAGTAACAATATTATTTAAAACCTGGCATGCAGTTTACCCCCCAATCCAAGTTGGCCCTTCGGGTCTGATGTGGATTTTGGGGGGGCCTCATGCCAACAATTAAAAAAATGGTGTCAGGTCCCCCCAAAATCCATACCAGACCCTTATCTGAGCATACAGCCAAGCAGGCCAGGAAAAAGGGGGCAAGTATAAGCCCCCCCAAACCATACCAGGGCACATGCCTTCAACATGGGGGGGTGCTTTGCCAGGGCCCCTCCCCTAAGTTGATGAGCAGAAGGACCTCTTCCCCACAACCGTGGCCCCTGCTAAATGTGACAGTTCAGCTCAGGGCTTTTGAGGAGCTGTTCTAACACCCATGACCATGTAAACAAAAGAGCCAACAGTAACAATATTATTTAAAAAATGCCATGCAGTTTACCCCCAATCCATACTAGGCCCTTCGGGTCTGGTTTGGATTTGGGGGGGACGTCAGCTCAGGGCTGCTGAGAAGCCAGAACCCACCAGTGTTCGAACAACCATGATCATGTAAACGAAAGAGCCAACAGTAGAAAAAAACTATTTAAACAATGACATGCAGTTCCCCCCCCCCCCAACCTTACCAGGCCCCTCTGGTCTGGTGCGGATTTTAAAAAATGGTGTCTGGTCCCACCCCAAAATCCATACCAGACCCCCCTGAGTATACAGCCAGGCAGGCCAGGAAAGGGGGGGACAAGTGTGCACCCCCCGAACCATACCAGACCACATCTCCTTAAAATGTGAGTGTGCTTTGCCAGGGCCCCCTCCCCATGTTGATGGGGACAAGGGCCTCTTCCCCACAACCCTGACCCAGTAATTATGAATGAATAGGGGTACATAGTCACCAAAAAATTGACAAGTGTAAAACAAGTCCTTTTTCAAAAAACATTTTTCTTTTAAATGTCCCGATGTAAATCCATTATCAATCATGATGAACGCCAGCCGCCTCCCACTCAAAAAAATACCCGCTGCCTGCAAACTCATCGGTTCCCTACAATTGGCTCACACACTGATTGACATGCCACTTCCCCCTGCTGCTTGAGTAAACAAGGGCTGGGACAATGACATCATGAGTGGGCAGGGCCATCCATCGACTATACATGGACACATCCATGTTTGGTCAATTACGGCAGATGCCAGCTCCTTAACAATCAGCTATTCACTTATTTTTAAGAACGCCAGCGGGTGCCGGCTCATTAACAACTAGCTAGTATTCGTTTAATAGCACGTGGCTAGAACTTAAAACTTATTTAAAGTTTTTGTTTACATTTATTTTTTTATTTTTAGTAAATTGACTTTTAGATAGCGTCATGCTGTATTTATCAAACATTTCTTAAATACCACATAAACCTGTAGTGAATTGACATTTTCATTATCGCATGTGATATTTGGGTTAAATGTGTCACATGACCCAAATATTGCTTCAGTAATTGAGTGTGAATTGACCCCATAGTAACTTAACCGGTTCCCGACCGGCGCACGCCGATGTACTTAGGCAGAATGGCACGGCTGGGCAAATGGGCGTACCCGTACGTCCCTTTAAATTTCCTGCCGTGCCATTGCGTGCGTGCCGCCAGAAACTCCGTGAGTTGGGTCGTGGGTCCCGCGGACTTGATCACCGCGGGGATACCCACGATTGCCTCATGGAGAGGAAGAACGGGGAGATGCTAATGTAAGCAAGCATCTCCCCGTTCTGCCTAGTGACAGTGTCACTGATCTCTGCTCCCTGTGATCGGGAGCAGAGATCAGTGACGTGTCACAGGTAGCCATGCCCCCTCACAGTTAGAAACACTCCCCAGGACATACTTAACCCCTACACTGCCACCTAGTGGTTAACCCCTTCACTGCCAGTGTCATTTACACAGGAATCAGTGCATTTGTATAGCACTGATTGCTGTATAAATAACAATGGTCCCAAAAATGTTTTAAAAATGTCCGATGTGTCCGCCATAATGTCACAGTCACGATAGAAATCGCTGATCGCCGCCATTGCTAGTAAAAAAAAATAATCAATAAAAATGCCATAAAACTATCCCTATTTTGTAGACGCTATAACTTTTGCGCAAACCAATCAATAAACGTTTATTGCTATTTTTTTACCAAAACTATGTAGAAGAATACATAATGGCCTAAACTGAGGAAAAAATGTTTTTTTTAATATTTTTGGGGGATATTTATTATAGCAAAAAGTAAAAATGAATGTGTTTTTTTCAAAATTGTCGCTATTTTTTTGTTTATAGCGCAAAAAATAAAAACTGCAGAGGTAATCAAATACCACCAAAAGAAAACTCAATTTGTGGGAAAAAAAAGGACGTCAATTTTGTTTTGGAGCCACATTGCAGGACCGCGCAATTGCCAGTTAAAGCAACGCAGTGCCGAATCGCAAAAAGTGCTCTGGTCAGGAAGGGGGTAAATTCTTCCGGGGCTGAAGTGGTTGAAGTAGAGTTCCAATTAAAAAAAAAAAAAAAATTAAAAGTCAGCAGCTACAAATACTGCAGCTACTGACTTTTAATAATCAGACTTACCTGTCCCAGGGTCCAGCGATGCAGGGAAATGAAGCCCAGCTCGTCTCCCCCTCCTCTCTGCGGCGCCGGCATGGTCACTGGGGGCGCTCGGCTGTGGCTTCACAGCCGGGCGCGCATCTCTCTAAATTGGGGGGAAAAAACATTTGCTCAAAATGCTAATTCCACAATGAAAATGCAAGTTTGAGAGTCTGATATTTTAAGAAACACACAGTCTTACTCACTTCCGGATGCATGACAACAAGTTATGCATGTTATCAGAAAATTCTAAGTTATTCCATAATTTAAATATATCAGTTCAAACTTCAGTAAAAGTGGATCTAAACCCTACAAGTACACCCACATCTAAATGATAGGGCACACTAGCAGTTACTGATTTACATTGAAAATTCTTTATTAATGAAATTAAAGTAATATTGAAAAACCGGGAGCCTAGCGGAGCAGACATGCATTGTTAGAACTCCACACCGCTGAGGAGAGAAGAGAAGGACAAAGCGGAGCCTGCAGGCTCAAAAAGTATCCATTTGAACCTTTTTGCCCCAGGGAACAAACTGTGAAAGTTTGGGCAGGAAAAATGGTACTGGGAGGAAACCGTGGCAGAAATAAAAATCACCTCACAAAGAGCTCACAGGCACTCACTGCAGCTGAAGCAGCTCCAGTCACCTCACAAGATACAGCATCAGGGCGCTCTCACAGACAGAAAATGTCACAGCAAGACTCTCCATTTGAGTCAGATACAGAACAAATCCTCTCACAAACTTCTCCACAAGCCTCCTCAGCATCCCCAGTAATATTATTACAATTTGAAAAGATGCTTCATAAGGCTTTAAAATAAACCTCAGACCAAATAACAAAAAGCCTAACCAAAGAAATAAGAGAGCTGGGAAACCGCACCGCAGCCTTAGAAATAAAAATGGATGAAATTGAAATTACAACCCAAGAAAATATAACAGAATTGGAACAATTAAAAAAAGAGAATTTAATACTTCAAACTAAGCTCGAAGATTACGAAAATAGAGCCAGACGTTCAAACTTGCGCATAAGGGGAATACCTGAAACTGTGACAAACCTGCAATCTACTATTACTGCTCTATTACAAGAACTAAAGCCAGATATCCCTATGGAACGTACACAGAGCCCTCACAGCCAAAAAGAAAGATGGACCCCCACGTGATATAATCACAAAATTTCATTATTACAGAACGAAAGAACAAATACTAATTGCTGCAAGAGAAAAAAAGGAACTTGATTTTCAAGGACACCATTATCAAATTTTTGCTGACCTATCCCAACTTACTATTACTAAAAGACGATCCATGAAACCCCAACTAATGGAACTGCAACGCCACAACATTATGTATCAATGGGGCTTCCCCTTTTCAGTCAGATTTAACTACCAAGGTACAATTTACAGAAGCAGATCAGCAGATGAATTACAACAAACCCTTTTAAAATTAAATCTGACAGAACCCACAAGCAGCAACACTCCCACACGCAGAAGAATGGCATCATCTTCACCTTCAGGCAGCACCCAGAAAATTTCAGAACAAAATGGGAATCATCATTCTCACAAAAGAGGCCGTCATGCCACATCATCCATGGACCAAGAAGATTCAATGGACTGACATCCTAATTCCTGATATCTCTTCATTTATTATACTAAGAGATGGTTCTCTATAAAAAACCTATATTTATAACTGAATGTAACTGCATTCTGATAGTCACACACTGTGTGGGATCATGTTACATTCCAGTTATATTTCTTATTACTTCTGATTCATATAGCCTTAGAATATATAAGTGAAATAAGGAAATTCTTGTTCAGTTATATATTATCAGGTAATAACAATAGATTTATTACTTTTTAGGACAAATATGTTCAATAATCCAGAAGTAATGGAAGCTTTTTCTTTCTTTTCTTAAAACAAATATATTATTACCTAACTAGTTCCTAGAATTATGTTTTTGTTTATTCTAATCTGAAGCAATACAACCTCAATTTTATGAGTTAACATATCTAAACAGTTACGTATGAATAAAATATGTAATTGTTTACTCTAAAAGGGTTAAAATCCCAAAATAATTCAAACTATCTTCATCAATACCAAAGTTATTAACAGTACCTTTCTAACTAAATTATTTAGCCTAGGGCAAGACTAACCATATACAACCACTCTGGAATAAATAATTTCAACAAAAACTATATTCTACACTCCAATTAATGAAACATCATTTTGATGTCTTTTGACATAGCACTTCTCTCCTGTAAGCGGAAGATCCGTGTACCCACATTAGCCCTCCTCATTCTCCCAACCATATTATGTGGGAGTGTGACGAAGGCACTTATTCCCCTGAGAGAGATATTTATTCTCTTTCACGGGTAAATTGTGATTACTTGCAAAAAATAATTTATACAATGTATCATCTAATCTCATATGTTTTTTGTTTACTCTTTACTCCAGAATTCACTGGTTTCTTTTCTATCTATTCATCTCTTCAGTCCACACAGGTTGATCTGCGCAGTCAGCTCTGCATAACAAAAAGTAAGTCAAAACTATTTGATCTATTGCCATGGCACCACTGAATATACTTTCCCTGAATGTTCAGGGAATAAATGTCCCTCAAAATAGGACCAAAGCCTTCCGTACTTTCCATAACAAGAAGGCTCACATAGTATGCCTCCAAGAAACACACTTCACCAAAGATTCTACTCCAAAATATATTTCTCCTTTTTATCAACAAATTTACACGGCTTCTGCCTGTACCAAGCAAAGGGGAACTCTAATTGCATTTCACCGATCCACACCATTCACCTTATCATCAGAAATTAAAGACCCAGAAGGTAGATACCCGATACTCATGGGTTATATAATGGATACAGCAATCGCGGTGATTTCCTACTACGCTCCTAACAAACAATGTACACCATTCCTCTCACATATATTACAAGTGATTAATACACACAAAATAGGAACAGTGATAATGTGTGGGGATTCGAACCAGGTCCTCCTCCCATTTCTAGATAAATCACCTTTTACACCATCCAAAATAACCTCTAGATTACCTTTTTCTCAACTTCTTTCCAAATACAATCTGGTAGATTCGTGGAGAGAAAGTAACCCAATGAAAAAGAAATTCACTTATTTCTCGCACCCTCATCAAACCTTCACCAGAATAGATCATATTTTTCTAACAATAGGAATGATACCAGAAATTATTGCATCAGATATAATTCCGATTCCGTGGTCTGACCATAATGCAGTATACACTACTATAGCCTCAGCCATACCAAAAGAGCATGACCCAACGTGGTACTTACCGGACATAATGCTCAAACACCCACTACATCAGATGGCCATTGAACAAGCTTTAAAGGAATACATATCAATTAATAATACAACAGACATCTCCCCAATAACACTGTGGGAAGCTCATAAGCCTGTCTTGCGTGGTACAATACAAAGACAAATGGCACTATTTAAACGGGAACGCAAAAATCTAGCAAAAAAACTAGAACTCAATTTTAATGCAGCCTACATATCATTTCAAGATAATCCATCTCAGAGTACAAAATCTCATCTGGAAAAATCTAGATTGGAATACGATCTATTTCTCACTGAGTCAGTTGATAAATCCCTCAAACGCTCCAAACACAATTTCTACATGAATACAAACAAACCAGGTACATATTTGGCTCGGGCATTAAATTCAACTAACAAATCTTTCAAACCAATACGTTTGAAATTATCAAAAAATGTTTACACTTGTAATCCAGTTAAAATAGTCCATAAAATTTCACTCACATCTCGCAACTTTATACAAGACAAACAATGAATTTAATCCTACAGAGGCTGAATCCTTCTTCTCAAAAATAACCTTACCTGAGTTATCTCAGAATCAAAAAAGCAGTTTGGATGAGCCTATAACTATAGATGAAGTTGCTAACGCCATAAAAGACCTAAAACTTAACAAAAGACCAGGCCCAGACGGCTACTCGGCTTTATACTATAAAACATTCTCAGAAATACTCTCTCCCATTCTCACTGAAACTTTTAACAAACTTCTAGATGGACATTCTTTTCGGCAAGAAACACTAATGGCAATTGTTTGTATGATCCCAAAACCCCTTTCTGATGATACTTCCTGTGTGAATTATCGGCCTATCTCTCTGTTAAACCTCGATATTAAATTATTAGCAAAAATAATAGCAAAACGCCTCAATAGCATTATAGGAAAATTAATACATAGAGATCAAGTAGGCTTCATGCCAAATAGACAGGCAGGCGATAATATACGCAGGGCAGTGTTATTGGCACATATTGCTAAAAACGGAAAATCCCTTTATGTTTTCTATCTCTCGATATTAAAAGGGCATTTGACACAGTATCCTGGCAATATATGCAATATACATTACAAAAATGGGGTTTTGGACCCCACTTTTTAACATGGATCAAAGCATTATATAATAAACCCAAAGCCTATATAAAATATGCTGGATACAAATCTGAAGCCTTTAATATCGAAAGAGGTACCCGACAGGGTTGCCCATTATCTCCCTTATTATTTGCCCTTATACTCTAACCCATGGCCCAATACATCAGAACAAACCAAACTATAACTGGCATTGAAGTAGGAGGTATAAGAAACAAATAGCTCCGCGCTTAGGTAAAAAAGGAACTGCAGCCCCCCCAACACAGAATAACACCAATGTGAAATTCTAAGTAAAGTGGAGTACCAAAAAGGGGTGATTGGCGCTGTTCCACTAAATTTCGTCTGATGTGCAAAAGCTGATGTGGTGTGTCAAGTAAAGTGTGAAAATAAAAGATATATAAAAAAATAAACATAAATTATTATATATGTAGGACTGATGAAATTACAGTCGTGTGGGAATTACTGAAATATATGTGACGAATGCCCACATATATATAAAGTGCAACGTGTATTATCTCCTTACTAGACAAAAGGTAATCAAAAACAAAACCTTATAAGTGGGTATAAAAAAATGTGATATGAATTCCCAAAAAACCTTCAGAAAATCCTTAAAACATGACATAAATGACATAAATATGTGCATTAAAAACGCAAATATGTGCATAAATTGCTCAAATAAAAATAAAAATAAGAACCCTATAATCATAAAAGAGTTTAAAAATAAATCATGAAATCATCAGTCCACAGAATGTCCCAAAAAATAATATAATAAAATAAAATTAAAAAAAAAAAATAAAAAATCTTGAGAACGTTCTTCCTAAAGTGCAAATGGTGAGTCTCTTCAAACTTCTAGCAGTGCTCTTAGTGATGTAAACTCTTCCAGCCTTCCAAAGGCCCACCAATGTGCCCTCACTCACCGGAAGAATTCACCCCTGCAGGGGTATCAAGCCTGTCAGCCGTATCCTGCAGCACTGGTCCCTGGTGAAAGTCCCTCAATCGGATCTCCACTCCTGGTATCCGGATCGGTTCCAGTCACTCCCCGCAGACACATCCATATAAAACAAAGACGAGCCCCATCGCGTGAATCCGTAAAAACTATATTGCTTTATTAAAAAATGTTGATAAAACAAACAACAATGCTCCGCTGCCTGATTGGCAGTCAAACCAAGTGTGGTGAGAGCAGCGCGGTGCGGCGTGCGTTCCACTGCTCGCTCCACACCCGGAAGTAAAGCAAAAAGACAGGACGTATGCGTATCACGTGGCCACGACTTACGCGTTTCGTCATCCAGACGTCATCACGCGCCTCAGATGACGTCTGGATGACGAAACGCGTAAGGCGTGGCCACGTGATATGCATACGTCCTGTCTTTTTGCTTTACTTCCGGGTGTGGAGCGAGCGGTGGAACGCACGCCGCACCGCGCTGCTCTCACCACACTTGGTTTGACTGCCAATCAGGCAGCGGAGCATTGTTGTTTGTTTTATCAACATTTTTTAATAAAGCAATATAGTTTTTACGGATTCACGCGATGGGGCTCGTCTTTGTTTTATATGGATGTGTCTGCGGGGAGTGACTGGAACCGATCCGGATACCAGGAGTGGAGATCCGATTGAGGGACTTTCACCAGGGACCAGTGCTGCAGGATACGGCTGACAGGCTTGATACCCCTGCAGGGGTGAATTCTTCCGGTGAGTGAGGGCACATTGGGGGGCCTTTGGAAGGCTGGAAGAGTTTACATCACTAAGAGCACTGCTAGAAGTTTGAAGAGACTCACCATTTGCACTTTAGGAAGAACGTTCTCAAGATTTTTTATTTTATTTTATTTTATTTTATTATATTATTTTTTGGGACATTCTGTGGACTGATGATTTCATGATTTATTTTTAAACTCTTTTATGATTATAGGGTTCTTATTTTTATTTGAGCAATTTATGCACATATTTGCGTTTTTTATGCACATATTTATGTCATTTATGTCATGTTTTAAGGATTTTCTGAAGGTTTTTTGGGAATTCATATCACATTTTTTTATACCCACTTATAAGGTTTTGTTTTTGATTACCTTTTGTCTAGTAAGGAGATAATACACGTTGCACTTTATATATATATATGTGGGCATTCGTCGCATATATTTCAGAAATTCCCACACGACTGTAATTTCATCAGTCCTACATATATAATAATTTATGTTTATTTTTTATATATCTTTTATTTTCACACTTTACTTGACACACCACATCAGCTTTTGCACATCAGACGAAATTTAGTGGAACAGCGCCAATCACCCCTTTTTGGTACTCCATTGAAGTAGGAGGTATTACACACAAATTATGTATATTTGCAGACGATATATTATTTTTTCTATCATCACCACAGGTCTCTGGTCCTAACTTAATACCAGCTCTTGATGGATTTGCAGCCCTTTTCGGCCTTATGATTAATCCTAAGAAATGCCTAGTGCTTAATATTTCACTCATAAACATGGAATTGATCCCGGCTGGGGCTGCACTCCCATTCACATGGGCAGAAAAATCAATCCCATATCTTGGAATTCATTTAACAGCATCTCATTCTGACTTATTCTCAACCAATTATCCTCCTGTATTAAGACAGATCACAAATCTAATAAAACAATGGTCGCAACTTCCTTTATCCTGGATAGGGAAGATTAATGCAATCAAAATGACTATTCTACCCAAATTGCTTTATCTATTCAGAGTCCTCCCTATTCCAATTCCTTCCTGTTTTTTGAGAATAGTACAAAAAAGAGCAACTTCGTTTATATGGGGCTCTTCTAAACCACGTATACCTATACACACACTACATCTTCCCAAAAATAAAGGAGGCCAGGGATACCCTAATTTTACTAACTACTATAGAGCAGCACATTTGGCCAGTCTGTCCAAATACCATGCAAAACAGGAAATCCCATTATGGGTATTTATAGAGGCTTCAGAAAACGACCCTCTATTAATATCAAATTTATTATGGCTTGATCCTAAAGACCGCTTTAAAATTCATAATCCCATAACTAAACACTTCTTATCTCTCTGGGATAAACTAAAAACCAAATATCAGTTACAATCTCCACACAATCCTCTCCTTTCTTTTATCAGAAATCCGGCCTTTTATCCGGCATGGATCTATCCAAATTCTTTTAAAGCTTGGACAACATCAGGCATTCAGACACTAAATGACTTCATAGCATCTAAATCATTCCTTTCATTCCCATCGCTTAGAGAAAAATATGATCTACCAAACTCTGAGATATTTAGATATCTCCAAATCAAAAATTTCTATACACCATTCCTAAAGGGGGATACACCATTATCCCAATTATCCATTTTTGAATCAATCTGTACAAAAGATCCATTTGCTAAAGGTACAATTTCATCACTTTATAATCAAATATATGGAGTAGCAAATCTTAATAGACCCTCTTACGTTCAGAGGTGGGAGGAGGACCTGGGACGAACTTTAGAAGACATGGACTGGTCTAACATATGGCTCACATCTAAGTCATCTTCACCCAACATCTTAGCACTGGAGACAAATTATAAAGTCCTAACTCGCTGGTACCTTGTACCCACTAGAGTGGCAAAATATTCATCTAATACCTCAGCTCTTTGTTTTCGAGGATGCCCAGAAATAGGCACATATTTACACATATGGTGGACGTGCCCAGTAATCCAAACCTTCTGGAAGGAAGTCTTCGTGATTGCATCTAAAATATTTTAAAAAATAATACAACCAGATCCATATTTAACTCTACTTAATCTAAAACCGGAATGGTTAACACTCTCTCAATTCAAACTTATGATCCAACTAATAACGGCTGCAAAACAAACAGTGGCCAAGGCATGGAAATCTCCTACATTGGTACTAGCAGAAACAATTCACAGAATGAATAATACAATGTCCCATGCTAAGATGGTAGCCATCGATCAAAATCAAATTCCAAAATTTGAAAAACTTTGGCATCCTTGGATAAAACAACAGTTCCTGTCAAACTTCAATGACTCTGCCCTGTTGCCATGGTAACAGATTAAATGACTTACAGAGACACCCATTCTAAGGCTTCAAAGAGAACTAAAAAGAATAAACTGACGAGCGGGACAACCTTGTGGACCATATCTCTACCTTTCAACCCTTTTTCTTCTTTCTCTTTCCTTTTCTCCACCTCACGATTAAAGCTCATTATCAGAATTTATTTGACCTATATACACTCTACTTGTAAACAATATGTATAGTAGGTATAAATCATTTAAATACCTACAAAAGTAACTAAGGAAATGATATATATCTTTAATTTAGGTTTACGTGAACCCAATGTTTAATATTTGAAATTTCATGATATTTACCTATATAAACCCTACTGTAAAACAATGAGCTTACTTTATAGATCCTTGTAAACTTACTTTATGTATCTTTATAACATTGTATACTCAATAAACTTCTTTTGACAAGGAAAAAAAAAAAAAAAAAAAAACCTTTTTTCCCCTTTGTAAAGTGATAGTCACGTTTTTTGTTTTTTTTTTTCTTGTTTTTTTTTTAGTTTTTCTTTCAGCATTTAAGCTGTGCCCACACTGCAAGGGTTAGAAGAAACTGTTCCACTTACCTGACCCTCTGCTCCCTTGGCAGATTGTGCTCCCCCACACTTCAGCAATGGACTGTTTCTTGGCGTCAACATATACAATGCAGGGCTATCGACCCAGTATTGGTCCTCATGTCAGAACCCTAAAATGTTGGCGCGTAGAAAAGAAGATGCTGTGTGGGAACTGATCTAACAGCAGCGAGGAGAGGAGGCTCAGGTAAGTAAATCTTCTTTTATTTCCCTCCTAGACCTAAATGAGCAAATAACCTTTGTAGAATGGGCACAACCCTACTACAAGGGATATTTGTCTGGAGTCAGTTGCATTACTGGTGTTTATCAAGCTTTGACTTGGAAACCATAATCACATATTGCATGACAAGTGTAGAACTTGTATGTAGTATATCAATATACTTTGCTGTCATTATTGTTTCACTGGGTGTATAACAATACAATATTAACATTTAATGCAGAATTAGAAGTTAACATACCATACATACTCTCTGTGTCTCCATTGGTAACTTGAATAAATGTTTTATTCACTCTTTTCCATTTATAGCCACCATCATCAAAGAAAAATACAATACAAAGATATTCTCCAGTTTGAGAGATTGTAATGTTTTCAATGTCCAGATAATGAAGTGAATGTGTTTGATTATATCTTTGACAATTTCCCTCAATAGGACAACACAGATTATTTTTTGAAAAGTTGTATAACTCTAATGTCCTTATTACTTCCACTGAAGATAAGCACTTCATGTTTCTATTATGATATGTAGCTATCCAGAGCAAAGCATATGAACCTGTTGTCAGTGTTGCGTTAACATGACACTGAAGAGTGACATTTTCACCTTCTATATATGTTGTTGTATTATCTTTATTTTCATGGGTTCCTGCAAGCAAAAAAAAAAGTGTGTCAAAAAGTGTCAAATCGTATTCTTATGATATGCTCTTTACAACAATGTTAATAAGTTTCAGTCTATATAAAGATGATATTACAGTCAGATTCCAGTGGTCTGGGTTACCCTTAGACTCACTAAAGTCAAATTGTTCTTTGCTTATGTGCTTTAACCCTTGCATGCCCATCCCCACCAGTATATACTTACATTTTCTTTGCCCCCTTGCTGTTTTGTTCATTGTCAGGAGCATAAGGAAAACCCTGGTAATTCTGGGCACAGGATATCATGTGACTTACCCGTGTGACCACACAGGGCCTGTCAGTACTGTCATAGGGGCCCATATCCCTTTGTGAGCTACAACTCTGGGGACTTAGAGCACACATGGGCCGAATGACTCCTGGTTCTGTTCACGGTAGAACTTTTGAACATCGCAAAAGTTTGGAGCCGAATAACGAACCCCTTTGAAGTCTATGGTGCCCATTTTGAAGAGTTATATGCAAGTAATTGAACATACAATGGTTATGGGGGTCCGTGTACTGCCCTGGGGGACATGTATCAATGAAAAAAAAGTTTATAAAAAAACATAATTTTTAAATAAGCAGTGATTTACTGATGCTTACAGTGAAACAATAACAATGAAAAATATTTTTAAATATAGTGCCTGGGGGTCCCCTTAGTCTGTCTGTAAAGTGGCATATCTGTACCGTATATAGAACCTGCTGCAGCAATAATGGCATTAATAAAGCCAAAAAAATAACCATTCAAGCCTTCTTTATTTTATAAACAACAGCTGGGGGAGCCAGTCTGCATGATAAGGCCACAACTGAGTGTACTCGGAACAAGATTAGAGATTTTTTGGATAAATTCTGGTTTCTCTTTCAGAGACTTTGGATAGAAGTAACAGGTGCAGAAAAATTGGGCTTTGGGCGTTGGTGGTGCCTTCACACCTTAACCCTATAGAGGTACTCTTGCTGAAAGCAAGAATGGGCCTTGCTGTCAAAAATTGAAACGATATGCACTTGTCAAACAGGTGCGTAAATGGTCTTTGGGCGTCAATTGTGCTCATGAATCCTACATGAAAAAAGCTAGGCAGCTTAGACAGACTTTCAGAGATTCAAGATCCAGAAAGCATTTAATCAGCAACATCGAACATCAGTGGTTTGATAGCTGCTGCTAATCCAGGACTGTATGGATCAAAAAGTTACAGGAGGCACCAACACAGGATGGAACTGTGGGAGCCTAAGGTAGCACAGTACCACAGCCTAAATTTGGATTAAATAAGAAGAAAGTAGAAAAAATTGACTTTCCAGGCACCAATCATAGAAAAATAAACAATAATATTTTATTAATAGTTAATAATTACAATAAAAAAAATTTAAAATACTGCAAACTATTTGCAATAGCAGCTAAACCTCTCCAATGTGAACTATAAATGTCAGAAATCATGTCATAAAAGACATATATGATAATAACATTTACTCTAAGCTCATAGGCTCTACATGTTTCGTGAAAACTCGCTTCTTTAGGAGATTGATAAGCATTCTAAGGAGAAAAAGAGGCAGATAATTGTAACAATTTTATAATCTTCATTAAATATATAAAAAGGGTCTCGACAGATGAATACAGGATTGCAGGGCAACATCAAAAAACGGCCAAACGCAGGCATGCATAATGCGTAGACATGTGCACTGACAAAAAATGTGTTAATTTTCGTTTAATTCGTTTTTTGCTTTTTTCGGAAATTCAAAAATTTGGAAATTCGAAAATACAGAAATTCGAATTTTTGAATTTCCGAATTTCCACATTTCCGAATTTTCATATTTACGAATTTCGAATTTTCGAATTCCGAATGTCCGAATTTTCGGAATTAGAAAATTCGGAAATTCAAAAATCCGAAAATTCGAAAATCTGAAAAAAAGAAAAAAAATAATCAGTAAAATTCGAAATAATAACTAATAACTAACTTCGGCAGCATAGGCTTTTTCCATCTACGCCCACTATGCACGCCCGTGCACTGCTATTGCCTGTGGTACCTCTGGGGGAGCCCATCCTCCTTTGGTCCTCCCTGGGACGCTCTCCCCGCTCGGCCGCGTCTCGCTCCCGCAATGCAGTGTGCGCATGCGAGGACGAACGGAGATGCGCGCGCATCCCTATTCGGCCGAGTCAGGTGATGCGGAAGTCCTTCCGCACACCTGATTGGGATGTGTATATAGGGCTGCTGGTAACAGCCCTATATTATGGCATCCACCCCAGGAGCTGATAGTATTCAGGATCCATCTACACATTTTTATCCTATACGGCTTGGTATGCAGCTTCCCTTATGGCTTGATTTTTAGACACCTGACATATGGTGATTAGGGATGAGCCGAACACCCCCCGGTTCGGTTCGCACCAGAACCTGCGAACGGACCGAAAGTTCGCACGAACGTTAGAACCCCATTGACGTCTATGGGACTCGCACGTTCGAAATCAAAAGTGCTCATTTTAAAGGCTAATTTGCATGGTATTGTCCTAAAAAGGGTTGGGGACCCGGGTCCTACCCCAGGGGACATGTATCAATGCAAAAAAAAATTTTAAAAACGGACGTTTTTTCGGGAGCAGTGATTTTAATGATGCTTAAAGTAAAAAAAAAAGTGAAATATTCCTTTAAATATCGTACCTGGGGGGTGTCTATAGTATGCCTGTAAAGTGGCGCGTGTTTCCCGTGTTTAGAACAGTCCCTGCACAAAATGTCATTTTTAAAGGAAAAAATCTCATTTAAAACTGCTTGCGGGTTTAATGTAATGTCGGGTCCTGGCAATATGGATGAAAATCAGTGAGACAAACGGTACCCCCCAGTCCATTACCAGGCCCTTTGGGTCTTGTATGGATATTAAGGGGAACCCCGCACCCAAATTAAAATAAGGAAAGGTGTGGGGCCACCAGGCCCTATATACTCTGAACAGCAGTATACAGGCGGTGCAAACAAGACAGGGACTGTAGGTTTGTTGTTAAGTAGAATCTGTTTGTCATTTTGAACGGGTACATTTTTAACGTGTTTAGCTCCAGCCAAAATATCTTTTTAAGCTTTTTGGAAAACATAGGGAAGGATTATCACCCCTGTGACATTTGTTTTGCTGTCTTTCCTCCTCTTTAGAAGATTTCACCTCACTTTTTGTCCCAATGACAAATGTTTTTTGAGAATTTGGGGTTTTTTGTGGAACAAGGATTGGAAAGCATCAGTGGAAAGGAGAAATGTTTTTCCCATATTAACTCTTACAGGAGAGAATTTCCCTTCCTAGGGGTAGATTTCATCTCACTTCCTGTTGTCTCCTTCCGTTTGCAAGTAGGAGTCGTTTGTAAGTTAGATGTTTGAAAGTAGGGGCCTGCCCTATATAGTCAGCAGAAATTTGGGCCTTAGGTGTTGTTGTGGCCACAACATTGTAAGCCCTCACAGGGCTCTGCTGTGAAATATTAGATCAAGAATTGTAATTACATGCCCCTGTTAAACAGGGGCAGAAAAACTGGGCCTTCGGTGGTGGTGGTGGTGGTGGTGGTGCTGGTGTCAAAACACTGTAAGTCCGCACTCGCTCTTGGTGGGTGCAGAAATGGGCCCTGCTGTGAAATATTAGATCAAGAATTGTAATTACATGCCCCTGTTGAACAGGGGCAGAAAAATTGGGCCTGTGGTGGTGGTGGTGCTGGTGCCACAACACTGCAACCCCTCACAGACACTTTAGTTGGAACGCAGGAACGAGCCCTGCTGCAAAGTATTGCATCAAAAATTGTAATTACACTCCCCTGTTAAACAGGGGCTGAAAAATTGTGCCTTAGGCACTGGTGGTGGCGCCCAGAACCAAAAATGTTCTTACAAGCTATCAGCGTGATGATTGAGGAGGAAGAGGATAATTACTCAGGGATAGTCACTCAGCATCAGCATAGGCAGTCTTTGAAGGGATCTGAGATTTCAAAAAAAATTATTCGGTTACATCAGCATCAGGTGCTTGGTAGCTGGTGGTGATCCAAGACTGATTCATTTTTATGAAGGTCAGTCGATCGACCGAGTCGGTGGACAGACGCACCCTGTGATCGGTTACCACGCCTCCAGCAGCACTGAATGTGCGTTCCGAAAGAACGCTGGATGCAGGACAGGCCAGTAGCTCAATTGCATACTGTGCAAGCTCTGGCCAGTGATCCATCCTCAAGACCCAGTAACCCAGAGGATTTTCGGTGGGAAAGGTGTCCAAGTCTGATCTTGCCCCTAGGTATTCCTGCACCATGTAAAACAGACGCTGGCGATGGTTGCTGGAACCGATCATACCTTGGGGCTGCGGACCAAAAAATTGTCTGAACGCATCGGTCAGACGGCCACCTTCTCCACCGCTCCTTCTTTGACTGACCGAAGCCTCAGCAACACGTTGTCCAGAAACAGGAGTTTGTAACCTCCCAGTCTCTGGGAACGCGTTGCACAGACCTTTCTGCAAGGCCTCCCGAAGATGTTTCATCCTCTGCTCCCTCTGCGATGGCAAGATAAGGTCCGCAACCTTACCCTTGTAACGTGGATCAAGGAGGGTTGCCAGCCAGTATTGGTCCTTCTCCTTGATACCACGAATACGAGGATCCTTACGCAGGCTTTGCAGGATCAGGGAGGCCATGCAGCCTAGGTTTGTCCGGAGTCCTCTGGGTCACTAAGGAAGACATGGTCCACAGCCACCTCCTCCCAGCCACGTACAAGTCCATGTGTTTCTTGGGACTGATCCCTTAAAGACTGCTGCTGATGCTGAGTGCCAGGCTCCACCTCCATACTGACACAATCTTCCTCCTCCTCCTCCTCCTCGTCTTCCTGTGTGATTGGCGGGCATGCAGGAACACTGTCTGGATAAAGGGGGCCTTGAGAGCTAGGGAAATCCTCCTCTTCCTGCCTCTGTTCTGCCTCAAGTGCCCTGTCCATTATTCCACGCAGCATGTGCTCCAACAGGTGGACAAGGGGGACAGTGTCACTGATGCATGCACTGTCACTGCTCACCATCCTCGTGGCCTCCTCAAATGGTGATAGGACAGTGTATGCATCCCTGATCATGGCCCACTGGCGTGGGGAAAAAAAAACAAGCTCCCCTGACCCTGTCCTGGTGCCATAGTCGCACAGGTACTCATTGATGGCCCTCTGCTGCATGTGCAGCCGCTGCAGCATGGCCAACGTTGAGTTCCACCTGGTGGGCATGTCACAGATTAGGTGGTTCTTGGGCAGGTTAAACTCCTTTTGGAGGTCCGCCAGCCGAGCACTGGCATTATATGACCGGCGGAAATGCACACAGACTTTCCTGGCCTTCCTCAGGACATCCTGTAAGCCCGGGTACCTGCCCAAGAACCGCTGCACCACCAAGTTAAGGATGTGAGCCAAACAGGGCACATGGGTCATTTGTCCCTGTTGGAGGGCAGAGAGGAGGTTGGTGCCATTGTCGCAAACCACCATTCCTGCCTTAAGTTGGCGTGGCGTCTACCACCTCTGAACCTGCCCCTGCAGAGCTGACAGAACCTCTGCCCCAGTGTGGCTCCTGTCCCCCAAGCACACCAGCTCAAGCACCGCATGGCATCTTTTGGCCTGCGTACTTGCGTAGCCCCTTGAACGGCTACGGAGCACCACTGGTTCCGAGGACAAAGCACAGGAAGAGGCCATGGAGGAAGAAGAAGAGGAGGTGGTGGAGGAGAGAGGTGTGTCACAATCATTAGCATTTTGGAGGCGTGGTGGCGGAACAACCTCCAACACTACTGCACCTTGTCCTGCATCCTTCCCAGCTGCCAGCAGAGTCACCCAATGCGCCGTGAAACTTAGGTAACGTCCCTGTCCATGCCTGCTGGACCATGAGTCAGGGGTAATATGCACCTTACCGCTGACCGCCCTGTCCAGCAAGGCATGGACATTGCCTTCCACATGCCGGTAGAGAGCCGGAATCGCCTTCCGTGAGAAAAAGTGGCGTTTGGGTACCTGCCACTGAGGAACCACACATTCCACAAACTCACGGGCGGGGGCAGAGTCTACCAACTGAAAAGGCAGTAGTTGAAGTGCTAGCAATTTTGCCAAGCTAGCATTCAACCGCTGGGCATGTGGATGGCTGGGAGCAAACTTCTTTCGGCGGTGCAGCAGCTGGGGCAGGGAAATTTGCCTGGTACAATCTGACGTCATGTACCAAAAGCAGATTGCCCACAAGTACTTGGCTGTGGCACACCTAATTCTACACCTTCATTCCTCTCAGTGCAGGTCTCAGAGAGGACTGAAGGTATAGTGGGGTTGGAAATCTCAGCTGATGAGGAGCAAGGAGAGGTCCTCTTTGTTCTTTGGTGTGGGTCTTTTAGATACGCTTGGCAACGAACTGCATGGCAGGTCAACATATGTCTGGTCAAGCATGTGGTACCCAAGCGGGAGATGTTTTGGCCACGCGAGATACGCTTGAGACATATGTTGCAAATAGCAGCGGTGCGATCTGATGCACTCGTCTCAAAAAAGGCCCACACCAAAGAACTTTTTGAATAACGCACAGAGACTGCAGCGCCCTGCACATGTGGAGCTTTGGGGTGTGATGCAGTCAATGTGCTGCCCTTATGATGTGCCACCTCCTCCTCCTCCTCCTCTCTCCTATCAGGCACCCACGTTGAGTCAGTGACCTCATCATCCCCTCCCTCCTCATCACTGGAGCAAACCTGGCAGTATGCTGCAGCAGCGGGAGCATGACTGCCAGATTGCTGTCCTTCTTGGGCACCCCCTCTGTCCGTGCTCATGTTACTGCCTTCATCGAGCTCAGTATCATCATCAGAGCCTTCCAAACGCTGGGCATCCTCCTGGAGCATGTACCCAACACTGTGGTCAAACAGTTCGAGGGACTCCTCAGGAGGACATGGTGGGGCTAGGGAAGGAGTCACTGATGACATTGAGCCGAAGGAAGAGGCCGCTGCTTTGCCAGACAAAGTACCCTGGGCATGGGTGAGAGAGGATGAGGACGGCTTGGTCATCCACTCGACCAAGTCTTCTGCATGTTGCGGCTCAACACGGCCAGCTGCCGAAAAAAAGGCCAAGCGTGTCCCACGGCCACGTGCTGATGAGGATGCACCGTCTCCACGACCAGCACTAAACACAGAGCCTGCTTGCCCTCTCTTATTGGCTTGTGACTGTCTACCTCTCCTTCTTGGCCTTCCAGACATACTAATGGCCTGTAGCTGCACTAAGCTGGGATATATATATATATATATATATATATATATATATATATATATATATATATATATATATATATATATGTATGTACTGATACTGCAGCTAGCAAAATCAACTCCCTGCCTCTAGTATGAGAACACCACCAACCTTCTACGGGTAGCTTTAGCTGAACACTGTGAGGTGGACGCACCCCACTAACTTGTAGGTTTAGCTGAACACTGTGAACAGGACGCACCCCACTAACTTGCAGGTTTAGCTGAACACTGTGAGCAGGACGCACCCCACTAACTTGTAGGTTTAGCTGAACACTGTAAGGTGGACGCACCACACTAACTTGTAGGTTTAGCTGAACACTGTGAGCAGGACGCACCCCACTAACTTGCAGGTTTAGCTGAACACTGTGAACAGGACGCACCCCACTAACTTGTAGGTTTAGCTGAACACGGTGAGCAGGACGCACTGCGCCAACTGTAAATAGTCTAGCTGCCTGACTGTGGTACTAATAGGATCAAAAAAACACCAGTAATTTTCTTCAGGTAGCTGTATATACTGTAACAAGACAAGCCTGCCTGTCAGTAAGAAGATAACAGGAACGGATCTAGCTGAACACTGTGAGCAGGACGCACCCCACTAACTTGTAGGTTTAGCTGAACACTGTGAGCAGGACGCACCGCACTAACTTGTAGGTTTAGCTGAACACTCTGAGCAGGACGCACTGCACTAACTTGTAGGTTTAGCTGAACACTCTGAGCAGGACGCACCCCACTAACTTGTAGGTTTAGCTGAACACTGTAAGGTGGACGCACCACACTAACTTGTAGGTTTAGCTGAACACTGTGAGCAGGACGCACCCCACTAACTTGCAGGTTTAGCTGAACACTGTGAACAGGACGCACCCCACTAACTTGTAGGTTTAGCTGAACACGGTGAGCAGGACGCACTGCACCAACTGTAAATAGTCTAGCTGCCTGACTGTGGTACTAATAGGATCAAAAAAACACCAGTAATTTTCTTCAGGTAGCTGTATATACTGTAACAAGACAAGCCTGCCTGTCAGTAAGAAGATAACAGGAACGGATCTAGCTGAACACTGTGAGCAGGACGCACCCCACTAACTTGTAGGTTTAGCTGAACACTGTGAGCAGGACGCACCGCACTAACTTGTAGGTTTAGCTGAACACTCTGAGCAGGACGCACTGCACTAACTTGTAGGTTTAGCTGAACACTCTGAGCAGGACGCACCCCACTAACTTGTAGGTTTAGCTGAACACTGTGAGCAGGACGCACCCCACTAACTTGTAGGTTTAGCTGAACACTGTGAGCAGGACGCACCCCACTAACTGTAAATAGTCTAGCTGCCTGACTGTGGTACTAATAGGATCAAAAGAACACCAGTAATTTTCTTCAGGTAGCTGTAAATACTGTAACAAGACAAGCCTGCCTGTCAGTAGGAAGATAACAAGAATGGATCTAGCTAAACTGAATAAAGTGTATATGTATATATATATATATATATATATATATATATATATATATATATATATGCAACACCTGGGATGCATATATATACACAATACACTGTAAGTGCAGCTAACTGACTGACTGACTGTTCTGCCTAATCTATCTAACTCAAATCAAATGTCACTGTCTGTCTCTCTCTCTCTCTCAATGAACGCCGGAACACACACTACACAGGGCCGCCGTGCAGGCGGCCTTATATAGTGTGGGGCGTGTACTAAATCCCCTGAGCCTAAATCCCCTATGCAACACCTGGGATGCATATATATACACAATACACTGTAAGTGCAGCTAACTGACTGACTGTTCTGCCTAATCTATCTAACTCAAATCAAATGTCACTGTCTGTCTCTCTCTCTCTCTCTCAATGAACGCCAGAACACACACTACACAGGGCCGCCGTGCAGGCGGCCTTATATAGTGTGGGGCATGTACTAAATCCCCTGAGCCATAATTGGAGAAAGCCTCCTTGGCTTTGGCCAATTACGGCTCTCTGTTCAGGCGGCGCTGTGATTGGCCAAGCATGCGGGTCATAGTGCATTCTTGGCCAATCATCAGCCAGCAATGCACTGCGATGCCGCAGTGAATTATGGGCCGTGACGCGCCACACGAATTTGGCGCGAACGGCCCATATCGTTCGCAATTCGGCGAACGGGCGAACAGACGATGTTCGAGTCGAACATGGGTTCGACTCGAACACGAAGCTCATCCCTAATGGTGATAGACCTTCCACCCCCCTTTTTTTTAATACTGATTGGTTATGCTTCTGCCTTTTCAGATGTTGTGGATTTGAGGCCCTATGCTTGCTTTCTTGTGCTGCTGTTTTCTCAGTAGATGTTATCCATTTATGAAGTTTGGCTTTCTGGGTTTTCTGCTGGGCTCAAACTGAGTATTTTGGCATTGACACCCTTTATAATATATTGATTATAAAATACAGGTGAGACCAATATCATTATATGTTCTAGTTTCTTTTCATCTAGATTGGCTTTCTATCAAGTTATTCTGATTATACCTCCCTTACATTTTCTATTTATATGTCTATAGATTCTCTCTTCTTTGCTCAGCATATTATGAGTTAATATCCAGAGACCCTAATTGCTACTGATTTATACACAGTTACGCCCTGATAGCATGATTGTGGTTCATCTATACTTTGGCAGGTTTTTGTGGTGTGTGGTAACTTTTTACTTATATTTCTTGTGCTATACTTTGGGAATTTTATTTTATTTTTCCCTTTTGTCCTATATGGTTACCTAAGTATTATTTTCTATCTGGCACATCCCCACATGTTGCTTGTTGTGCATTATGCATGCCTACGTTTGGCCGTCTTTTGATGTTGCCCTGCAATCCTGTATGCATCTGTCGAGACTCTTTTTAAATATTTAAATGAAGATTATACAATTGTTACAATTATCTGCTTCTTACTCTCCTTAGAATGCTTATCAAGCTCCTGAAGAAGCGCGTTTTCGTGAAACATGTAGAGCCTATGAGCTTACAGTAAATGTTATTATCATATGTCTTGCATGACAAGATTTCTGACATTTATAGTTCACATTGGAGAGGTTTAGCTGCTATTGCAAATAGTTTGCAGTATTTTAAATGTTTTTATTGTAATGTATTAACTAATAATAAAATATTATTGTTTATTTTTCTGTGATTGGTGCCTGGAAAGTCCATTTTTTCTACTTTCTTCTTATCTAATCCAGGACTGATTCATTTTGATAAAATGTCAGATGGTCCATAGAGTCTGTGGACAGACGCACTCTCCTATTTGTCACAAAACCTCTGGCAGCACTGAATGCTCATTCGGAAAGCACGCTGGATGCGGGGCAGCCCAGCAGCTCAATTGCATACTGGGCAAGTTCTGGCCTGTGGTCTATTCTCATGACCCAGTGGAAAGCTCTCCATGTCTGTTTTCACCCCTAGATAATCTCCCACTATATGATGCAGATGCTGCTGATGGCATGTGGAAGCTGACAGCCCTGGGTGCCGAGGACTAAAAAAAAACAAATTTTGAAATGCATCACTGAGTCGGCTCCCTTCTCCACCGCTTTTCTCTTGACCAACAGAAGCCTCAAAACTAAGTTTTCCATGAGACTGTAATCTACCAGAGTCGGGAAAGGCACTACATAAACTCATCTATAAGGTGTCCCTAAGATATTTCATCTTCTACTCCTTCTGTGGGGATGGGGTGATTCTGAGACTTTCCCTTTGAAATGATGGTCAAGGAGGGTTGCCAACCAATAGTGATCCTTCTCCTTGATGCCACATATTCTCGGGTCCTTTTGCAGACTTTGAAGAGCGAGCGAGCCCATGCACCGCAAGTTTGCGGAGGCATGAGAAGCAAGGCATGAGAAACTGCCTCCTCCCAGGCACATACTACTCCCAGGGGGTCTGGGGATGGAAAACCATCCGTTAAGGGTTGACGTATGTCTTCCTCTGCTTCAATGCCTCCAAAACTGTTAGAATTATCCTCCTCCTCCTCTTGTGTGTTGTATGGCGTCGCAAGAATGTTGTCTGCATAAGCGGGCCTTGAGAGATAAGGAAGTCCTCCTCTTCCTCCCGCTTCTGTGCATTGGAGTGCTCTCTCCACAATGCCATGTAGAGTCTGCTCGAGCAGGAACACAACAGGGATTGCGTTACTGATACATGCATTGCACGGCTCACCATCCTTGTCGCCTCCTCAAATGGTGACAGTACAGTGCATGCATCCTTTATCAGCAGCAATTGGCTTGAGGAAACAAAAGACAGGTCTGAGCCTGTCATTGTGCCATACTAACATGGGTACTTGTTGACGGCCCTCTGCTGCATGTGCAGCCACTGCAGCATTGACAACGTCAAGTTCCACCTGGTGGGCATGTCACAAATCAGGCCGTTTACAGGCAGGTGGAATTCTTGCTGAATTTCAGCCAACCGAGCACTGGCTGTGTATGATCGCCTGAAATGGCTACAGACTCTTCTGGCCTGCTTTAGCAGATCTTCCAACCCTGGGTACCTTTTAAGAAATGCTCCACCA
Organism: Aquarana catesbeiana; assembly: GCF_042186555.1. Classification (NCBI taxonomy): domain Eukaryota; kingdom Metazoa; phylum Chordata; class Amphibia; order Anura; family Ranidae; genus Aquarana; species Aquarana catesbeiana. The sequence continues at coordinate 91,291,742 of NC_133326.1, read as the reverse complement.
CCAAATTGAGGACATGTGCCAGGCATTGCACATATGTCAACTTTCCCTGTCTAAGGATGGACAGGAGGTTTGTGCCATTATCCCACACCACCATTTCTGTCTCCAGCTAGCAATAGCGTGAACCTCCTCTGGGCCTGCCCCTGCAGAGCTGTGGGTCCTGTCCCCTAGACACACCAGCTGAAGCACTACATGGCACCTTTTAGCCTGACTCCTTGAATAGCCCCTTGAATGCTTAGAGGGTACTGGTGGTAAATAGGACAGTTCAGCAGAGGAGGACATGGAGGAGGAGGGGGTGGAGCTGACAAATCTCGCATCATCATCACTAGCTGTATGGAGAGGAGGTGGCATGACAAGCTGCAGCACTGAGCCCTGTCCTGCATCCTTCTGAGTTGCAAGCAGAGTTACCCAGTGTGCTGTGAATGAAATATAGCATCCCTGACCATGCTTGCTGGACCACGTGTCAGCAGTAACGTGGACCTTGCGGCTGACTGCCTTGCCCAACGAGGCCACAACATTGGATTAAAAAGAAGGGTTTGGGACTTTATATGAGACGTATTTAACATCTCCATTCCTATGTCTATTTAAAGAGAGAGAAGGTTGGGACTTCAGATGAGGCATGTGGTGCACAGCTAACAAATGAATCAATGGTTCAAATAAATGGTATTTTTTTAAATCCGGTCATTAGGGATGGAGGCGTGTGAGTGACCAGTATGCAAATGTGCGACCACCCATCCTGTGTTTCTAATATAGGTCATGATGTACCCCACTGAGGGTCTAATTATCCCCCTCCTTTTTAGGTTTATGAGACAGTCAATGTTTTCCAATTCATATCAAGTATATTGCCTTATAATTTGCGAATCAACTGGAGCTATGTTACTTCAGGCTGGGGGATGTCCTGCCTGTTCCGGAATTTGCGATGCGTTCAGAGTGCCCTTCCTCTTCCCCTCATTAGTTTGGTTGGATGCGGGGGTTTTGGCGGGTGTGACCCCGGGCGCATCGCTCCATGCATGCAAGGCCTGATTGGATGTTGCCACGCTTGGCGTGTGTTTTTTACCATCTTGGCTGACATATGGATAGTCGTGTCTGAGTTGATGGGTGTTGCCATGCCGCTCCGGCGAGGATGCCTCTCCTCCCTTGTCATGCCAGCGTGATGCTGGGTGAAGCCTGCTTGTTAGGCAGGCGGCATAAATAATCTCCAATTAGTGTTATCAGTTTCTCTGACAGCACACGCTGTGCACCTCACACCATCTCCATGGATCATGGTCTTCTATAGTACCTTTCACAAGTTAATCACTTGTAAGTTTCAGCCTATGCACTTTCCTGACTCCTGAGCAAATGTTTTCACTTCTTTTCTTGGTTGTCACTGTGGTTGGTTCATATGCAATATAGTATTTCCTTTTGCACATATGTTGCTTTTTGCTTCGCTACTTAATTAATTTTTCCTCTTTATTGGTTACGGGCTCCCCTCATTTCCTACTCCATTACATACATTCATTGATACATATCATTTATTTTGATTTAGATCATTGGAGCCCACATCCACCTAATTTTTTGGACAATTTTAATTTTGGGGATTCTCATGTGCCCCTTGCTTTCTTACAGACTCCTGTTACTTCAGCTCCTGGAACAGACAATACTAGTAGCAGCCCTGGTTTTTCTTTCCAGTTTTTTCTATTTTACATACAGTTAACATGTGAGTATATGGGTATGGATAACCATGGTGTCCTTACCAGTATTTCCCTTTCTATGTTCAGGCACATCACTGGATCCAATTAATATATTCATGTTCTTTCTGTAGATTTTTGATACATCTTCCCCTGAAGAACTGGAATGATCCACAGAAACGCGTCGGTCCTTTGTAGAGATGCATCATGGTCTCATCCAATGGCACGTGATGCCTTTTCATCATCTATTTAGTCCTTATAGTCATTAACCTTTATAATACTCTCATGTTATGGAGGATGGTCTTTTACATTTGTAATGCAATAGCTATGTTTATAATCAAAAAAATACTGCGCTATCCCTCAAATCAAATAAACATTCAAAAAGTGTGTCTATGAAAAACAAAAAAATAAGTGCTGCTGCAACCATAAATGTGAGACAACCCCCACCTCAATAGCTATATATAGGATAGGCTGCGCTGTTTATATTTACCCATTATGGTTTGATACATATTATTGATATGTTCTTCAAAACTTTATGTACTTTTGTAATACGATATACTATGCATTATTTTAAGAGAATAAATACCATTTGTTAATTTGTTAGCTGTGCACCACATGCCTCATCTAAAAGATGCCACAACGTTCCATGTGATGGTACAGAGCTGGAATGGCCTTAAGTGCAAAAAAAAGCGACTGGGAACCTGTGATTGTGGTACATCACATTATGCAAATTCATGGAAGGGGTTAGAATCCATCAGACGGAAAGGCAGGAGTTGTAAAGCCAGCAGCTTTGAGAAGCTGGGCATGTGGGGCAGAGAAATGTGCCTGCTATAGTCTACAGCTGGTGGTGTGCTTATGACAGACGTGCTGCAAGGACCTGTGACACCCTTTGCTATACCATCATCCCTGTCAGTGGAGCAGTTGAGGCTGCTGAGAGGTCATGAGGTATAGCGGGGGGGTAGGCCATAAAAGGTGAGGAGGAGCAGAATTGCATCCCTTTTGTGTGGCTTTCAGATGCTCTTGCCAATGGGCTGAGAGATGGGAGGTTAAATGCCTTGTCAAACATGTGGTACCAATGGTTGGTGTTTTTGCCATGCTTGATCTGCATAAGCAAAGGTTGCAAATTGCAACAGTGCAATTGGCTGCACATTTGCTAAAAAAGGCCCAGACAGCTAAGCTGTGGGAAGTGGGGCGGGAGATAACAGCTCCGCAATCTGGTGGAATAGAGTGGCTTCTCTCTACTCTTCCATGATGGCTGCCTCTTTGAGGTTGTCCCTTACCCTCACTTTCTTCCTCTGCTCTATCCGATACCCAAGTGACGTCAGTGACCTCATCATCATCATCCCCTCCATCCTCAACATCACTGGAGCCAACTTGGCAATACGCTGCGGCTGGGGGAATATAATTGCCAATTTGTTGTTTACCAGTGTTCTCCCCTCTCTGTAGGCTCATGTTCATACCTTCCTCAACCTCAGAACCAAGGTCTGAATCAAGTAATGGCTGTGCATTATCAAGGAGCAAGTGGCTGATGCTGTGTTCAAATAACTCAGCTGACTCGTCCATGCCTGATGCTGGGGCTATGGCATGAGTACAGTGCCTTGAAAAAGTATTCATACCCCTTGAAATTTTCCACTTTTTGCCATGTTACAACCAAAAATGTAAATGTATTTTTGGGGAATTTTATGTGATAGACCATCCCAAAGTGGCACATAATTGTGAAGTGGAAGGAAAATGATAATCTAAAATCTAGTGTTATCAATTGCCCTCAGAAGTCATCTAATTAGTAAATAGAGTCCATCTGTGTGTAATTTAATCTCAGTATACATATAGCAGATCTGTGAAGCCCTCAGAGGTTTGTTAGAGAACCTTAGTGAATAAACAGCATCATGAAGGTCAAGGAACACACTAAACAGGTCAGGGACAAAGTTGTGGAGAAGTTAAAAGCAGGGTTGGGTTATAAAAAAAATCCCAAGCTTTAAACATCTCACGGAGCACTGTTCAATCCATCATCTGAAAATGGAAGGATTATGTCACAACTGAAAACCTACCAAGACATGTTCGTCCACCTAAACTGATAGGCCGGGCAAGGAGAGCATTAATCAAAGAAGCAACCAAGAGGCCCATGGTAACTCTGGAGGAGTTGCAGAGATTCACAGCTCAGGTGGGAGAATCTGTCCACAGGACATTAGTCGTGCACTCCACAAATCTGGCCTTTATGGAAGAGTGCCATGAAGAAAGCCATTGTTGAAAGAAAACAATAAGAAGTCCCATCTGCAGTTTGCAAGAAGCCATGTGGGGGTCACAGCAAACACGTGGAGAAGGTGCTCTAGTCAAATGAGACCAAAATGTAACTTTTTGGCTAAAAGCAAAATGCTATATGTGAAAACTAACACTGCACATCACCCTGAACACATCATCCCCACTGTGAAACATGGTGGTAGCAGCATCATGTTGTGGGGATGCTCTTCTTTAGCAGGGACAGGGAAGCCGGTCAGAGTTGAGGGGAAGATGGATGGAGCCAAATACAAGGCAATCTTAGAAGAAAACCTGTTAAAGTCTGCAAAAGACTTGAGACTGGGGCGGAGGTTTACCTTCCAGCAGGACAACGACCCTAAACATACAGCCAGAGCTACAATGGAATGGTTTATATCAAAGCATATTCATGTGTTCAAATTGTCCAGACCTAAATCCAATTCAGAATCGGTGGCAAGACTTGAAAATTGCTGTTCACAGATGCACTCCATCCAATCTGACAGAGCTTGAGCGATTTGGCAAAGAAGAATGGGCAAACATTTCACTCTCTAGATGTGCAAAGCTGGTAGAGACATCCCAAACAGACTTGCAGCTGTATTGCAGCAAATGGTGGTTCTACAAAGTATTGATTCAGGGGGGCTGAATCCAAATGCACGCCACACTTTTCACATATTTATCTGTAAAAACTTTTGAAAACCATTTATCATTTTCCTTCCACTTCACAATTATGTGGCACTTTGTGTTAGTCTATCACATAAAATCCCAATAAAATACATTTACGTTTTTGGCTATAACGTGACTAAATGTGGAAAAGTTCAAGGGGTATAAACACTTTTTCAAGGCACTGTAGCTGTGGACAAGGAGGCAGAATAAGCTACTCTGGCAGCTGTGGTGGACTGCGCACTAGTCTGATGGAGGAGGATGAGGATGAGGGTGGTTTACTAAGTCAGTCCACCACCTCCTCTGCATTCTGTGGCTGGATAGCATGGGCAACATCACTAAACAGAGGAAATCATGCCCTGCCTGAGGATGGATCACGTCCACTTTTGCCTGTGGACACAGACGCTGCTGGCGCCCTCACAGTGCCATGGGAACATCTGCCTCTCCTTGTTGACCTCCTAGACATGATGGGAGGGTTATTAACAAAAAGTAATGAAGATAGGGAAATGTGTACGTGGATGCCCTTTAATCAATGGAAAGTGGTGTTTGGTGCACTTTAACTTGAGTACTCACTACACAGACAAACTCCACTGACACACTACAATATACTGCAGTAAAACTGCACTGACACACTGAAATATACTGCGTTAAACGTGCACTAACGCACTGCAATATACTGTAATAAACATGTAATAATGCACTGCAATACGCTGTGGTAAACATGCTATAACAGACTGAAATGTACTGCATTAAATGTGCACTAAAGCGCTGCAATATACTGCTAAAAAAAATGCACCAATGCACTGAAATGTGCTGCGTTAAACGTGCACTAACACACTGCAATATATTAGGGTAAACATGCACTAACACATTGCAATATACCGCGGTAAACCTGCAATAATGCACTGAAATACACTGTGTTAAATGTGCACTAATGTGCTGCAATGTATATACTGTGGTAAGCGTGCAATAACGCACTGAAATATACTGCGTTAAATTTGCACTAACATACTGCAATATACTACGTTAAACGTGCAGTAGTGCACTGAAATATACCGCAGGAAACCTGCCCAGACAAAATAAAATGACACTAAAGTAAAAATGAACAGTCACACTACACTCACACTGCACTATCATTAGATTCACACTAAACTGATACTTTAAACTCACAATAGAATCACAATAGCCCACTATAGCACTCGCTAATAGTACTGCACAGAGCCCTGTTCTATCTCTCTCCACACCAATATCACACTACAAATGGCCGCTATGGTAAGAATATTTTTATAGTGTGGGGTGGGACTAAGAGCAATGAGCCATGATTGGCTAGAGTCATCATGACAGTGTCCAATCATGGCTCTGACAGTGCTATGTGCCCTGATTGGGTGAAGCTTTCATTGCTTCAGCCAATCAGGGCTTCCAATGCACTGTGCGGGGCATAGTGCATTGTGGTAATTTGGCAAATGCCCTGACAATTCGGATGTTCGCTGAACAGGCGAACAGCAATGTTCGGCCCGAACTCATACTTGGGCTGAACCGTTTGCTCAACACCAGAGCTTATACAAGGCTTTGATTTCACTTCTCTGTACCTTTGTCCATCTGCACTGTAAGTTAACACAAGATTTGCACCCCTGTAGATGGGTTGATGCACCATGCTGAATGCAGAGTTTTGGTCCTAAACATCTTCTCCTACAGTCCCGATGGGGACAAAGTACATATAGCATGTTGTCCTGTTTTCTTTGATGCTATGGATGCTATCGTGAAGTGGAGGACAGTGCACCCCCCCCCCCCAACAGTTGTCCAACAATACTAATATAAGATAAATAGCTAATTATATGTGATTGACAGTGCTGGTCTTTTACAGCAGGTACCCGCCTGAGCCCAGCGCTATCATTATTAATGCAGGGGGAAGGAGCATGATCAGCTCAATACAGTCTGGAAGACATACACAAGGCACCCTGTCACTAGTGAGTCATGCAGGGGTGAGGGGGGAAGTCATTCAAGAGAAGGGTCATGCCAGTTGAACACAGGAAGACATAAACTGCACAATGTCACTAGTAGTGGCGGCCCATCCATACGGGATGCAGGGGCGCCGGCCCCTTAAGCCATGCATCCAGCCCCTAATCTACATGCAGGGTGCCGGACGCATGGATTCCAATGTTTTTTTTTATGCATGTGATTAGAGCCAGAGGCTCTAATAGGCTTCAAAAAAGAGTAGTCTCGGGCACTGCGCCATGAGCCTACCCAGTTATGTGACAATAGAAAATTAAAATTCGCTATTGTCTTCCTGATTCTCCTCCCGGCCAATCAGGAAGCAGGTCCTGGTACGCATCACCCGATTGGCGGAGAGGAGAAGCGATCCTATTGGCCACCGAGGAGGTGATGCAAGAGAAGCCACTGTGAAGTCCAGGAGGAGGAGACGCAGGGTGAAACTGCCGCACAGAGGAGAGCTTACAGGCAATAATTGCACAGAAAAAAAAAAAAAAATTATTGATAACCATTTTGAGTTTATCTAAAGTGGAGATTATTATTTACAGATGGATCAATAGACCAGCAGGTAATTGTTTATATCTCATGTGACCTTTTCTTTAAAATTGAATTGCGAGTATGCATTTCTGATCATCTGCCCACAGCCAATCACAAAACATTTTTTGGTGTATGTGCCCAACCTTCTTTAACATTTTTTGTCAAACAGTGGAAGCCATGTTATGACTGGGGTCCAACCAACCTTTTCTCCATCAGGAATAGTGTATGAAGCCCAGGAAGAGGCTACCTTTGGTTCATGTAGACAGAGCTTTCTTGTCTTGTTGAAGATGTGTTCAGGTATGACTATGGTGAAGCAGTCACATATAAGTCCATATAGAATGTGAGTGAACCAAATCCAAAAAATGCAAAGAATCGCACCAAAAAACAAAAAAAGTTATTAAAAAAAAAAAAAAATTGCACCAAAATCTCAACAAACAAAAACATATAAGTGTATACATATAGTGTCCCAATCATAAAATCAAGGTGTATATAAACCCAAGATGCAAAAGAAAATCCAAAAAAATCTTGACAGGTGACTTGTGTGCTCCCCCTCAAGGGTCCCCACTCACCAGATCCTACTACCCCTACAGGGGTAATGCGCATGTAGCTCCTTAGGTTGGCAGGTAACCACTGGTGTCAGCCTTTGCAGTTCCTTGAGAAGCCTTGGGATATCCGGTTTGTGATAGATGTAGTTTTCATAATCCTCATAAAAAAGAGAAATTGGCTCCCATAATGCAGTATAACCAAAACTTCCGTTTTTTAACCGGTTCCCGCCACCAAAAGAAAGCTCTATTTGTGGGAAAAAAAGGACGTCAATTTTGTTTGGGAGCCTCGTCGCACGACCGCGCAATTGTCAGTTAAAGCGACGCAGTGCCGAATAGCAAAAAACGCTCTGGTCAGGAAGGGGGTAAAATCTTCCGGGGCTGAAGCAGTTAAAAGGTTATTTAAAAAATGTATAAAAACAAACAGACAAAAAAATGCATACAGACAAAAAAATGCAGTTCATGCAGCGTAATGCCTAGTCCCATAGGGGCTGCACTTCCTGGTATAAATTATTGGGCGGCACAGTGAAGTAGTGGTTAGCACTCTCGCCTAGCAGTAAGAAGGGTCACTGGTTCAAATCCCAACCACGACACTACCTGCCTGGAGTTTGCATGTTCTCCCTGTGTCTGCGTGGGTTTCCTCCAGGTACTCCGGTTTCCTCCCACACTCCAAAGACATGCTAGTAGGTTAATTGGATCCTGGCTAAATTGTCCCTAGTATGTATGAATGTGAGTTGGGGACCTTAGATTGTAAGTTCCTTGAGGGTAGGGACTGATGTGAATGTACAATATATATGTAAAGCGCTGCGTAAATTGACGGCGCTATATAAGTACCTGAAATAAATAAAATAAAATAAAGCACAGGCAACCGAGCTGTAGGTGGACAGCATGCACTCTGGTTGCGTTCCACCCACTAGCTTAGCTTCCTGGAAGTCACGTGCTGTGCGTAGTGACGCCGTACGTGTTTTGTCACAGACGTCTTCAGCAGCGATGTCTTACCACTGCACGTCACGTATTTTATAAGGGGGAGTGGCTTGTAACTCCGCCCACTTAAAACTGGCCCGCCCAGCTAATACTGGGAAACAGGAAACCCATGCATCGCATAACGATGTTAAATAGGTGACTATCCCGGGACGGACCAAATATGGTTTCAGGTGAAGGTAGATAATAATACACCCGCTCTCCCTTAATAGCACCATAAACTTCATAAACACAAATCAGTTAATATAGAGACCGGGGTAAATATAGCAATATAAGATAAATTTGTACCATTAGTATATAATCTAATTGCTCCAGAATCCCCCTAGTTGCTAAGGATAAAATCTTAAGGATAAACTTAGTAAGAGAGCAAAGCCAGATATTACCAAGTAAAACTGTCTGAATACTAATTACTCAAGCCCTTTGGCCCATAAGGTGTAAAAAGTGACACAAAATAGGGTTAAGGATAAAATGAAAATAAAGGTAAACATAGAATTCGAATAAAGGAAAAAAGTACCTATAGAGATATAAAAATAAAAAATAAAATAAAATAGATCGCCTAGTCCAAAAGTCAGCAAATACAAATAGTTTCTTATTGAACTTGGCTCAACAATTAACTGGCATACCTCCAATTATCTGGTAGCCCAGTCCCTAAATAAAATCAGTTAATACACAGACCGGGGTAAATATAGTAGTGAGAGATACATTTGTACCATTAGTATATGGTCTAATTGCTCCAGAGTCCCCCTAGTGGCTAAGGATAAAATCTTAAGGATAAACTTAGAGAACAAAGCCAGATATTACCCAGTAAAACTGTCTAGATACCCATCAACCATTGCTGATTACTCAAGCCCTTTGGCCCATAGGGTGTAAAAAGTGGCACAGAGTAGGGTTAAGGGTAAAATAAGGATGAAGGTAACCATATCATTAAAAATAAAGGTAAAAGTGGTAAAATGTTGATTTTATGATTGGGACACTATATGTATACACTTATATGTTTTTGTTTGGTGCGATTTTTTTTTTTTTTAATAACTTTTTTGGTGCGATTCTTTGCATTTTTTGGATTTGGTTCACTCACATTCTGTATTTTGGGCTTGGACACTATACGCACTGTTACAAGCAGAGGATCACTATACTATCATGATATTCATGTCTGGATGTTTTATACACTAATTTGTAAGCCATTACATTTTTGGTGATAACTTTTGGTACTCACCTACTGGGGTAGGTGAGGTGTGATAGATATTACACTATCACCTTTATGGAAACTGTTTTGTTATAATTTATTCCACAATAATACTGTTTCTTTTAATACTTAGCCACTATAGTGTGATTTGGTAGAGCACTATTTGACATATAGGTAGCGCCACTCACCCCTTCACATCTTCTTTCTTTTTATATTTTAGAGCCCTCTTACGGGGTTTTTTTTTGTGGAGGCTGCAACCTTCACACACGTCCTAAGCACAGACCTTCCTAATTAATTTATTTATATGAGTCCATATGTTTTTTTTATTTTTTCATGTTATTTTTATTGTTAGAGTCATGGAGAAGCATAAACACAACAGAGGAACTGATTTATTTCCAGTAAATCTTTCCTCTGAGAAATATGAAGGTTGTGATTGGCAACTTCATTCTAAAAATGCTTGCTGGCTATGTGTTGTGTTGACCTTCTGGCTTCAATCATTTTTGAAGTGTTTAACCTTGAACCAGTCTACATATTAGGAAAATCAGTAATACTAGTGCTGAATTAGTGACTCAAAGTACCAATACAAAAGGGTCAGCAAGAAAACCAGGCATCTAGCAGTTTGTGAAGAAGGTCCGCAATAATATCCTACATATTCTTTTCATGACAGGTATACTTCAACCACGTAATACAATGGATACAAAAATATAATAACTGATATCTGTTTCTTAAAAGTTCATCATTAAAGAAAACTAATCCTACATACAATACCGGCTAACCAATAATGTGGTACGTACCATTTGCTGGGGGGATTATAAATGTTTTGTGAAAATTACAAAAAAACTTAGAAGTCACAGAGGAATTATTTGTCTCTGTTGTACAGGTAAATATTCCACCACTGCTTGGAGCTGTATATTTCGTCCCTGATGTCACGGAGGTAAATACATCTAATCCATAGGCCTTACTTCCATATGTATACCAGGTAATCTCCTTTCCTTGCTGTTTATTTCTGCATTCAATTTCAGTGTTCCCTCTGTTAATTCTCACATCTGGCTGATCTGTAAAATAGAATAAATGTGACTTTGCAGTGAATGATTCTCATGTGATTAAAACGTATATGGAAATGAAGAGAGATTCTGGACTCCAACTGTAATATGTTCCTTTTGGCACACCTCAGGCAGAATGTAATAACACTATGTTGGGTACATTAAATCCTAAACTGTTACTATACATCAACACTTAAAGTGGTTCTAGAGCCTAAATATTTTTTACCTTAATGCATTCCCTGCATTAAGGTAAAAAATGTTTAGTTAGCAGTATCGCCACCTCACCTACCTTTTATACTTACTTCACTCTTCATTCAATTCAGTGCTGTGCTCATCTGTAGCAGCTCTCCCCACTCTGACAGGCTTTGCTGAGGGGACGGAAGCCATTGGGGTAGATTTACTAAAGCTAGAGCACTCAGACTCTGGTGCAGCTGTGCATGGTAGCCAATCAGCTTCTAACTTCAGCTTGTTCAATTAAGCTTTGGCAATAAAACCTGGAAGCTGATTGGTTTCTATGCAGAAGTGAGCCTGATTTTGCACTCTCCAGCTTTAGTAAAAAAAAAACCCTTTGGCTCCTGTTGCCTTCTGTCAAATCCTGTAACGAGATGGCAGAGGATAGGGCCATTCTGCGCTGTCTGCGTCTATGGATGCAGGCAGTGCGGCCCCAGGATCAAGCCCGCACTCACAGGAGAGGAGGAGCCAGGAGCACCAGTGGGAGACCCCCAAAGAGGAGGTTCAGGACCACTCTGTGAAATTCCATTGCACAGAAAAGGTAAGTATAACATGTTTATTAAAAAAAAAATAAGACTTTACAACCACTTTTTACACAACTTGCATAGAAATGACTGCTGCTGACACAAGACTGTGTGTGCTTAATGCCAGTGTAAACCGCCAGCTTTCAAGAAGGAAACCTACAAAGAGAAAGTATAAAAGCTGTCATTGCCGAACTCTAGTTGTTCAGCCATTTTACTGCTTCAAAAGCCTCAATATTTGTTTTAATTCCTGACCTAGAACAAGTAGAAAGATCAGGAATCCCAAATTTCCTCTTATTAACTGCATTTTGTTCCAGGTCAGCGATTCAAAGGGTTTGGTTTACTAAAGGCAAATAGGCTGTTCATTTTTCAAGGGAACCTTTCCTAGAATGTAGTGAAAATTGACTATGCAAAGAATGCCCAATCACATGCATAGAAAATAAAACAGTATTTTTCTTGCACACGTATGGATGATGGAAGACACCAAAGCTTGACCTCATTAACTAAGCTAAGGGTAAACTTAATTGCAGTGTACAATTTCCCTTGCAAAGTGAAGAGCCTATTTGGATTTAGTAAGTCAACCCCTGTGTGTACAACTGGGATTCCATGGCTCTAGTTAATCATGCCTGCTCTGCAGTCTGCAGTATCAATTAAAAACAAATAACCAGTATTAATTTAAAGCTGAACATCAGACAGACCTGCAAAGCAATATTTACTCAAGTTATGTGTTCCTCAAAAAAAGGAATTCAATGTACAGCAAAACCTTGGATTGAGAGTAAATTGGTCTGTGAGTGTTTTACAAGAAAAGCTATTTTTTTTTAATACATTTCAACTTGATAAATGAGCGTTGTCTTGCAATATGAGTAGCAACTAAGTAGAAGCTTGCAGTCACACCAAATATGATTTAAATTAGTGCGATTTAAAGCCAGACTTTAACCACTACTTCAGCACTACTTCTGTGAGATTTGTAATGATTTGCTATGACTTCAGTGTTACTTCAGTGCGAGGGGCTGTCCATGTAACAGGGAGGAATAGTGATGTTATGAACAAACGTTTAACTAGCAAAGGTTTAGTATACAGTATCTCACAAAAGTAAATACACCCCTCACATTTTGGTAAATATTTTATTATATCTTTTTTAATGTGACAACACTGAAGAAATGACACTTTGCTACAATGTAAAGTAGTGAGTGTACAGCTTGTATAAAAGTGTAAATTCGCTGTCCCCTCAAAATAACTCAACACACAGCCATTAATGTCTAAACCGCTGGCAACAAAAGTGATGACACCCCTAAGTGAAAATGTCCAAATTGGGCCCAATTAGCCATTTTCCCTCCCCGGTGTCATGTGACTCATTAGTGTTACAAGGTCTCAGGTGTGAATGGGAAGCAGGTGTGGTAAATATGGTGTTATCTCTCTCACTCTCTCATGCTGGTCACTGGAAGTTCAACATGGCACCTCATGGCAAAGAACTCTGAGGATCTGAAAAAAAAATGTTGCTCTACACAAAAATGGCCTAGGCTATAAGAAGTTTGCCAAGACCCTGAAACTGAGCTGCAGCACGGTGGCCAACACCATACAGCAGTTTAACGGGACAGGTTCCACTCAAAACAGGCCTCGCCATGGTCAACCAAAGGAGTTGAGTGCACGTGCTCAGCATCATATCAAGAGGTTGTCTTTGGGAAATAGACATTTAGTAAGGTTCCAGACCTCTAGAGGCCTAATGGTGACCTCCAGAGTCAGGGAGAGTTGACATCTCTCTTGCTAGAGTGGGTTACAAGGCATGGTGGATGTAATACAAGCTGAAGCGATGGGCGCCAGACACTTTTTGAATGCAAAGAGATTTATTGTCTTTTAAACAAGAACTGTGGGAGAGAGGGTTAGGGCTAGGACACCCTTAAGTAGATGCAATGATAATTGGCAGACTCCAAGACTTCTATAGGTAGACAGATATACAGTGGAAGGCCCCCAGCTGGACACCACATCTGTATAGATAGGACCGCTGTCTCCTATGGCAACAAATCTTGTAAGAGTCACTAATGGTAGTGGTATTTAACTATTGGTAACACAAATAGTTCTCTTCGCACTCTACAGTCTCTCATTGTAGGTCTTCACTCACTGAGCTTCCAGTCTCTCATTAGACTCTCAGAGCTGATTGCCACCGGATCCCCTGAGCTCTTTCACTTCCATAACTCGGTATCTTCCTCAAGTGTCACCCCCACTTCCCTACTGGGTCCCTGGCTTGGCACTCACTGATGCTCCTCAAGTGTCACCTCTGCTGTCCCGCTGAGTCCCTGGCTTGGCACTTGCTGAAGTTTTCACACTTCTTCACAATCCCCAGCTGGTGAGAAGACTGCTCTGGTACTGGCTCCAGCTCACAGTGGTCTCCGGTAACAAGGTGGATGGTCCCGTAGTGGCGACAGCTTTCCCCTGTACCTCCGACCACAACTGGTTCCCGGTCTGGCTGAACCGTTACTCTCGGTTGGACTCCAATCCTGCAGTCTCAACCCAGCGCTGCTTCTCCTGCTTCCGGATAGGCCTCAGACAGCCTAACAGCCAGATGTCACTGGGATAGGCCTCAGGCTTCCGGCCTAGCAGCCCGGGGCAGCATAACACACGTCCACGCAGACAGCCGTCCAGGTGGCACAGAACCCCAATCACCTGACTCCACCCAAATAAATAGGAGCTCCCAGCAGACCAAGGGTGTAAAGAAACCCCCGCCAATTGGCTGAGACACCTCATCTATACATAACCAGACCTTGCTAAGCCCTTGTCTATCTAACTAGCATAACGCCACCTAGCAACAGATGAGAGAAGGTGCAGCAAGTCCAGAACTAGAGAGGAATCAGTGAATTTATTAACAATTAACCAGGGAAACTCCTGCCTGGCAAACTAAATTTACTAGCAACCCTGCCTAAACACCAGGCTGCTACATCCTCCCCCTGCCTAGGAAACGACGTCTCAGAATTGCAAGAAAAAAATTTAACTCTGAAGCCTGAGAGTGGATGTTCTGGCAAAACTGGGATGGGTGGGGGAACAAGGATGGAAGAAAAGATAACAAGACATGTGGCATACCATCTCTCCTTATCCAAGGAAGACGCATGGGGTACAGGAACACCAGAAAGAGAAAATAGACAGCATAGAAATATATCCTATCCCTACAATAACACAGTGCAAAATATATATATATATATATATATATATATATATATATATATATATATATATATATATACACATATACATATACATATACATAGGGAGAGGGAGAGGGGGAGAGAGAGATAGATATATAGATATTGTATATAGATAGATTTATATCTATATAGATATATATCTATATAGTGTGAGTGTAGAGTAAACATTAATTACCCTCAGCCGAGAGCAGCAATGCAGTGTAAAAACACCTTATGACATATCTAAATATGAGTACAGATGAAAGCTGGGCCCAGCCCCATGCGAGGGTGCCACCCCTTTTCCGTAACAGACCTAAAGAAACTTAACAATTCCTATAAAACAGTTGTATAATGTGAGCAATGGCTCACTCAGGTTGGCACTCTTACGCCACCTGGTGGCCAGCATATTCAGAAAACAGTCCTTGTGTACTTTTCAGTCCATTATTCAATTTTAAAGGTGAGAACTTGCCCTCTTTGCCACAGCTTATTCTACCTAACTGACTAAACACCCAGTGTCTTTGTAGCCCCAAAGTCCATCAATCCTTCACTCAGGGTGGAACAAAATTCCCCAGCAGTTTCCCTTCTTCCTAAAGACAACTCTGGGGACAGAATGCATGGCTGCATTCAACCAAGAAGCAGCCATGCCATGGTGCAAGGGACCGCATTTCTTGAAATAGGTCCCCTTGCATTGGTAATCTCAGTGTGTGTACACAACAGCCAGAGAAAAGATTTCTTCACTTGTTGAAGAACAAACATGCTGACCGTCAGATTGACCGGTTACTTTTCAGGTGGAGGCACACTAGCGATGCCAGAACACTAGCCAGTGTGACTCAAATAGGCACTCCTTGCAACTGCCGGCAGAACACAGTCCCAGCAGTACAGCCAAACAGGAGTGTCCCCACTAGCAACATTTCTGCGAGGAAGGTGGAGTGGCTTCCAGCATAGTGTCCTGACTCCACAAAGTATACATTAGTAATCCACATGGTTTCAGTAAAGGATCACTGTGATGGGAGGGCCCGTGAAACCCAGAATCACTTGGGAATGGTTGGGAAACCCTTGTTTCAGCTCCCCATGCACCTCCTATGTCTAAGCCACCCTGTGCCCATGAGAGGCACAGGGTGAATGAGAAAAAATGATGGACAGCAGTTTAATGGACAATGAGAAAGTGGTTACTTAAATATAACAGTAATATTTATCCACAATATCTCCTAGGATATATATAGATTTTTTATATATATATATATATATATATATATATATATATATATATATATATATATATATATATATATATATATATATATATATATATATATATATGAGGAGATGATCACAGGCCTCCAGAGCTGGGTAGGAGCCAGACAGTCTACTGTTTGTATTGTTAATTGTAATTAGCTTCTGCTATTGTGAGAAGGTTTTCTGTGTTTCTATTTTTGATAATGTTGATTGTGTCTTCTGAGCTAAAAGACACCAAGTCTGTCCTGAGGGGTCATGCCCCTGAGTCACCTAGGCTGTCTAAAGGATTGGTAACTAGCTCATGTTAATTAGGTTTCCGGTTACAGTTTGTATTGTCATCCTTGTGTATATATTTGTGTGAGATCTCAAATAAAGAAGTCTATCCCTGATGTACTCCAATGTACTTTGTCTGGTACTTGGGGGTTACTATAGCCAGATCCATTGGACTCGTGTTCCAGGACTTAGGAAGCGATATACTGACGGAAGCACTCAAGCGGAGTGTGGGACGTTCTGTCACAATTGGTGGCAAGCAGTGGGGTGCTTCCTGCAGTCTGGGACATCCAAACCTCCACCTGGATCCAAAATCAGGATAGCAGACTTCGGTCACCTCAGCTGAGATATGGACCTGGCATCAGAGTTCCCGGTGCTGCTGCAGATCGTCCTTTCAGCATACACCAGGACTGTGTCTAAGGATGAATACCTGGAGCTCAGGCAGCAGATTCGGGTGGAGCTCTGGATTGGAGCCCTCCAGCTTGCTGGTATAAAAACAGGGCAAGTGCTTTCCAACCCAAGAGCAATGGGCCAGTGACCAACGAGCATTGCAGATGGCATTCCTGGGAGAGCGGCCCCAGAAGCAATGGGTGAGTTGGACAGGTTGGTCCAGCAGGAGATAGAGTTGGACAATCAATCTGCAATGGCACACAGAGCAGGGATATTTAGGGGAGACAACAGAATGCTCTCCAGAGGCATATGACCTTGGAGGCCCTGGATTTCTGTGGGAGAGCCTTACAGATCGTTTGTGTTTGGCGATGAAGGGGAAACTACCCTTGAGGACTTGCAAGAATATAGAAAGACTATGCTCGGTCTTGCAGGGGTCATGGAGCTTAAACCTGATCTGGACCATTTGCTAAGGAAGGAACAGAATCTAGAAAGGGCATACAGGAAACTGCTAGAACACGTTCAGCAGCATGCCAGAGAATTGGCAGTGGAAACTCCGGAGATTGCCGCCCCCAAACCTGAAGTGCCGATAACAGGTCAGAGCTCTGCTAACCTCTGCCCAGCACCAACAGTGGCTTCGGCCTTCTTGAGAGAAGAGGTAGTTGGCCTTTCTCCCACAACACTGACAGGGACATGTGATTTTCTGCCAGTAGCATCTATGGAGTTACAACAAACTTCTCCAGCTGAAGATCTGGTAACCAAACAGAGGGTCCAAGACCTCTGTCCCACACTTTTAGCAATTCCAGAGACTGGGGATTTAATAGACGTTTCTGTAGAGGAGGAACCACCTAGCAAACCCCCAGCAGAAGTGCTGGCAACCGGACAGAGGGTCCTAGACCTCTGCCCCACACCTGCAGCGAGTATGTTTTATGAGAGAGGCAGAGGTTGGCTGGGTGAGTAATGCTCTGTTTGGAACAATTTGGGGTACTGTGTGGGTACGGGCATTGGGGGACTGTAACTATGGACTAACTTTGGAGTCAACCCGTCTGGGGTCTCCTCCTGTGTTAGTCTTCTGCCGAAAGGGGAGAGATGTGACAGGAGGGCCCATGGAACCCAGATTCCCATGTGGAGAAGTTGGGAAACCCTTGTTTCAGCTCCCCATGCACCTCCTATGTCTAAGCCACCCTGTGTCCATGAGAGGCACAGAGTGAATGAGAAAAATGATGGACAGCTGTTTAATGGACAATGAGAAGGTGGTTACTTAAATATAACAGTAATATTTATCCACAATATCTCCTAGGATATATATAAAGAGCTGATCACAGGCCTCCAGAGCTGGGTATAAGCCAGACAGTCTACTGTTTGTATTGTTAATTTTAAATTAGCTTCTGCTATTGTGAGAAGGTTTTCTGTATTTCTATTTATGATAATGTTGATTGTGTCTTCTGAGCTAAAAGACGGCAAGTCTGTCCTGAGGGGTCATGCCTCTGAGTCACCTAGGCTGTCTAATTAGGTCATGTTAATTAGGTTTCTGGTTACAGTTTGTATTGTCATCCTTGTGTATATATTTGTGTGAGATCTCAAATAAAGAAGGCTATCCCTGATGTACTCCAAGACTGGTTTTGTCTGGTACTTGGGGGTTACTATAGCCAGATCCATTGGACTCGTGTTCCAGGACTTAGGAAGCGATATACTGATGGAAGCACTCAAGTGGAGTGCAGGACGTTCCGTCACAACACACAATTCAATTTCATTTACCAGTAATACCTGGGATCCGGTAACTTCAGGGTTTCCCCTCTTGTATTTACAGTGGTAATGTAGTGATAGATGTCCTTCTTGTTCGGCCGGCAAATAGCAAACTTATCTGAGTTGATTTTGCGGCCATAGCCCCAAGTTTGTAGCACCGAAGTATATCTCTCAGCTATCTTAGGTGACAACTTTTGGAAATCTAATCGTAAAGGGATCCTAAGAAAACTCCGCACAGCTTCATCTACCCATTGTGTTTCCTTATCCTGGATCTCTTCCTCTAGATGGGCCAGTATATTAGGGATACAGGTAGCCATAGTCAGCCACTTTCTTAATGATTATGCACTGTGTCCTGGACTGCCTGGGCAGTGTTTTAGGGTCTCCATACCCGGTCAGGACCCGTGCATCTGGTGCACGTTGAATTAGGTATCCTGCAATAATTTCTGGTTTACAATCAAACTTGGTCAACTGGATTGGCTTAGTCAATGCAACGTTAGGAACCCATGTTGCCCAGCGACCCTCCTCAAAGGGTTTAGTAGTACACACAGTTGGAGCTGTAATAGCAGACAGTTCAATCTTAACACTTGCAGCTGGCCCAAAAGGAATGTCATTCTCTTCCAGGTCACATAATTGCTCCTCTTCACTATCACCCCACTTTCCAGTCCATGACAAAGTGTCTGAAAACAGTTCAGAGATTCAATCGGATGAGACATCCGAATTGGAGATAGTGGAGCACTCTTCGGCCGAGAGTAGGTTGCGCTTGGAACTAGCAGCAACTGGTGCAACAACCTTGTCTCCCCCACTGCCCACCGGCACCACCGCCCCCACTGGCACCCTACTTTTACCCATATCAGGCTTACCTGACTCCAGCGTCTTTTTCCCCTGGTGGTTCCACCATCAAGGAACGCAAGTGGGCCCGTCCAGGGCCTCAAGGAATAACCAGAGTGTTGGGTCCTGGAGCAGCCACATAGATGAGAGGAGCAGCTTCTTGCACAAGCCAGGTGATAGCAGGGGGACTCTCCATGCCATTCCCAGCCAGGACAGTGACATTCTTGTACCAATCCGCTTGTAGTGCCTGCAGAGGTTGGGCTGGTGAGACTACCTCAAGCAGGGGTTCCCCGCAGTGTCCACAGACGATCCAAGGCCGCAGGTACATGTCCAAGCTGGAACACTTCCCGCAAATCAGTCCCAAGGCTTCATTGCCTCTAGCCATATACAGGGCAAGACTACCCTCATATGTATACCGCACTCCGGTGTCGGTCAGGATGTCCTTAGACCCACTCAGTCAATGAGACCTGTTGGTTCCTCCCCACATTGTTGGAATGCACAATAACACAGTCTATATGAAGTAAAGATGTTACTTGCCACTTTCCCACAGAGCCAGACGAAATCTGGATGTAGCTGTAGCCGGTTGCAATGAGCGACTGCTGCAGGATCAATGCCTTTGCCCCACGTTGGGCGCCAAATGTAGCAAGGTCCTACAACTCTAGAGGCCTAATGGTGACCTCCAGAATCAGGGAGAGCTGACATCCTTCTTGGTAGAGTGGTTACAAGGCATGGTGGGTGTAATACAAGCTGAAGTGATGGGCACCAGACACTTTTTGAATGCAAAAAGATTTATTGTCTCTTGAACAAGAACTGTGGGAGAGAGGGTTAGGGCCAGGACACCCTTAAGTAGATGCAATGATAATTGGCAGACTCCGAGACTTCTATAGGTAGACAGCTATACAATGGAAGGCCTATAGCCGGAAACCACTTCTGTATGAGAAGGTGCAGCAAGCCCAGAACTAGAGAGGAATCAGTGGATCTATTAACAATTAACCAGGGCAACTATTGCCTTGGAAACTAAATTTACTAGCAACCCTGCCTAAACACCAAGGTGCTACAGATGTATGAGTGCTGCCAGCATTGCTGCAGAGGTTGAAGGGGTGGAGGGGGTCAGCCTGTCAGTGCTCATACTGCATCAAATTGGCTGCATACTGCATCAAATTGGTCTGTATGGCTGTCATCCCAGAAGGAATCTTCTAAAGATGATGCACAAGAAAGCCTGCAAACCGTTTGCTGAAGACAAGCAGACTAGGGACATGGATTACTGGAACCATATCATGTGGTCTGATGAGACCAAGATAAACTTATTTGGTTCAGATGGTGTCAAGCGTGTGTTCTGGTGGCAACCAGGGGAGTAGTACAAAGACAAGTGTGTTTTACCTACAGTCAAGCATGGTTGTGGGAAAGTCATGGTCTGGGGCTTGCATGAGTGCTGCCAGCACTGCAGAGCTACAATTTATTGATGGAACCATGAATGCCAACATGTACTGTGACATACTGAAGCAGAGCATGATCCCCTCCCTTCGGAAACTGGGCCGCAGGGCAGTATTCCAACATGATAGCGACCCCAAACACACTTCCAAGACGACCACTGCCTTGCTAAAGAAGCTGAGGATGGACTGGCCAAGCATGTCTCCAGACCTAAACCCTATTGGGCATCTGTGGGGCATCCTCAAACGGAAGGTGGAGGAGCTCAAGGTCTCTAACATCCACCAGCTCTGTGATGTCATCATGGAGAAGTGGAAGAGGACTCCAGTGGCAACCTGTGACGCTCTGGTGAACTCCATGCCCCAGAGGGTTAAGGCAGTGCTGGAAAAATAGGATTTTTTAAAACAGCTTACCTGTAAAACCCTTTTCTTTCGAAGGACATCACGGGACACAGAGCCACAGTAATTACTGATGGGTTATATAGGTATCACTGGTGATTGGACACTGGCACACCCTATCAGGAAGTTCAACCCCCTATATAATCCCTCCCCCTTGCAGGGATACCTCAGTTTTGTAGCCAAGCAATATAGTGTATTAGAAGAGGGGCGGGACCTCTGTGTCCCGTGATGTCCTTCGAAAGAAAAGGATTTTACAGGTAAGCAGTTTTAAAAAATCCTATTTTCTTTCTCGAACATCACGGGACACAGAGCCACAGTAATTACTGATGGGATGTCCCAGAGCAATGCTACCTGGGGGGGGGGGGACCACGACCAAGTAGGGTGCAATCAGACCTGAGGACCCTGTACCGCTGCCTGCAGCACACTACGCCCAAAGGCGATATCCTCATGCCTTCTCACATCCACCTGATAGAATCTGGTGAATGTATGGACTGAAGACAAGGTTGTGGCCTTGCAGATTTGAGCCATAGAGGCCCGGTGATGCACTGCCCAAGAAGCACCAATAGCCCTTGTGGAATGTGCCCTGATCTGAAACGGAGGAATCTTCTGTTTCAAACCGTAAGCTTGAATGATCAATTGTCGAATCCATTTAGAAATGGTAGCTTTTGACACTGCCTGTCCTCTATTGGGACCCTCTGGCAGCACAAACAAAACATCCGTCTTGCGGATCTGAGCAGTTGCCCCGAGATAGGCCTTAACTGCTCTTACTACATCCAACGAATGTAGAGATCTCTCTTCCGGAGAACAGGGATCTGGAAAAAAGGAAGGTAGAACAATGTCTAGGTTTAAATGAAAATCAGAAACCACCTTCGGTAAAAAACTAGGATGAGGGCGTAGTACCACTCTATCCTTGTGTATAATCAAATAAGGCTCCTTACAGGAAAGGTCTGCTAATTCTGAAACTCTTCTAGCAGAAGAGATGGCCACCAGAAAAATTAACTTCCTTGTCAACAAGACCAAAGGAATCTGACTTATTGGTTCAAAAGGCTGTTTCTGTAACACAGCCAGGACCAAGTTCAAGTCCCAGGGGTTTAGGGGCACCCTAACCGGAGGATTAAGACGCATCACCCCCTGCATAAAGCTTCGGACTAAAGAATGCAAAGCAAGTGGCCGCTGAAATAATACTGATAAAGCAGAGACCTGGCCCTTGATGGTACTCAAGGCCAGCTTCATCTCTAATCCTAATAGTAGAAAGTCAAGGATTCTACCTATGACATATTTCCTGGGATGCCAACCTCTGGATTCACACCAGGATACATAAGCTTTCCAGACTCTATGATAAATCATCCTGGAAGATGGCTTCCTTGCATTGATCAAGGTAGATATGACAGGACCTGAGAGGCCACGACTCTTCAGAACGTGGGTCTCAATAGCCAAACCGTCAAATTTAGCGTTTGTAAGGCAGGATGGAACACTGGACCTTGAGATAACAGGTCTGGGCGAACCGGTAGGGTCCACGGGGAACCCACGGTCATCCTTACTATTTCTGCATACCAAGTCCTTCTGGGCCAAGCGGAGGCCACCAGACGTACCGACTTCCTTTCCTGCCTGATCCTGCGAAGGAGTCGCGGTAGTAGCAGAATAGGCGGGAATGCGTAAATCAGTGAGAACTGATGCCACGGAATCACCAACGCATCCCCGTCCCGCATGCAAGAGGATCTTTTGTCCTTGCCACGAATCTGTATATCTTTTTGTTGAATCGGGATGCAAAGAGATCTACATCTGGAACCCCCCATCTTAGGCATATGGCCCAAAAGACGTCGGGATGCAGAGACCATTCCCCTGGAAGTAACTGCTGGTGACTTAGATAGTCCGCCTGCCAATTCTCTATTCCCGGGATGAAAACTACTGATATGCATGGCACATGCATCTCTGCCCAGACTAAGATCTGGTTCACCTCCTTTTGAGCAGCTCAGCTCCGGGTGCCTCCCTGATGATTGACATAAGCCACTGCTGTGGCATTGTCGGACTGGATCCTGACCGGACAACCCTGTAGCCTGATAGTCCAGGCTTTTAGAGCTAGATGTATCGCCCGGATCTCCAGAATGTTGATGGGTAAGGTCCTCTCTGTCTTGGACCATACCCCTTGGACCGCAGACTGTTCCAGAACTGCTCCCCAACCTGACAGACTGGCATCTGTTGTTACCACCATCCAGGTAACCGGTAGAAAGGATTTCCCCTTCTGCAGGTTTTCGGGTATGAGCCACCAATTGAGGCTCTAACGCACCGCATGCGACAGGTGCATCGGAAAGTCGAATGCCTGAACTTTCTTGTTCCAGGTCGACAGAATACTGTGTTGCAGCATTCTTGAGTGAAACTGAGCATAGGGAACCGCTTCGAATGAAGACACCATCTTCCCTAGTAGCCTCATACAAAGGCGGACAGAGGGACCCTTCTTGGTCCTTACTGCCAGAATCAGCTCTCTTAAAGCAGCGATCTTTGCCTGGGGTAGAAATATTTTCTCCTGGCTTGTATCTATAATCAGACCTAAATACTCCAGTCTTCTTACTGGTTTTAGGAAAGACTTTTCCAAGTTGAGGATCCAACCCAGGTGTTCTAGATACCTGACTGTGGTCCTCAAGTTTCCATTCAAAGAGGCTACCAAGAGCAGGTCGTCTAGGTATGCTATGACAGCTATACCCTGAGCCCTTAATCTGGCCAGAGGAAGAGCCAAGATCTTTGTGAACACTCGAGGTGCAGTGGCTATCCCGAAAGGCAGAGCCACAAACTGGAAATGGCGCCCTCCTACCTCGAAGCGCAGAAACTTCTGCTGAGCAGGAAAAAAGGGAACATGCAGATATGCATCTCTGATGTCTATTGATGCCAGAAATTCTCCTCCCTGCAGGGTGGGAACTACTGTTCAAATTGATTCCATGCGGAAGGATTGAATCCTTAGGAATCGGTTCAGGTCCCTTAAATCCAGAATGGGCCTGACATCCCCATTTGGCTTTTGGACCGTAAAAAGGTTGGAATAGAAGCCCAATCCCTGGTCCTTTGCGGGAACTATCATAATGACCTCCTGCGACAAAAGTCGCTCTAACGCTAGAAGGAGCGACTGCTTCTTCTCTGGGTCTCTGGGGACACTTGATCTGAGGAACCGAGGAGAGGGGAATTCCTGAAACTCCAGCTTGTACCCCAAGGTTACCGTGGAGATGACCCATCTGTCCTGGAAATCCTGCTGCCAGAGCTCTGAGAACTGTCGCAGTCTTCCCCCCACTCGAGTGAGCGGGGGCGCCCCCTCATGCAGAGGTCTTAATGTTTTGCCTAGTAGGCTTCTTCCCGCAGGACTTCTTTTGTCCCTGGGGTTGACTCTTGTCTCTGGACCCCGATGGAGGCGGCCGTAGAGACTGCCTGGAGGCTGAAGCCCCCGGCACTGGGGAAAGAGTCCGTTTGAAAGAGGGACGCTTACTCTTCTTCTTGACAGGTAAGAGAGTGCTTTTCCCACAAGAGATTCTCTTGATATAGTTATCCAAGTCTTCTCCAAACAACCTTGCACCACGAAATGGAAACCCCGCCAGTAGCTTCTTACATGGTGCTTCAGCTGACCAATTTTTCAACCATAGGATTCTACGTATATGCACCAACCCCAGTGAAAGACGGGAGGTTTGCACGATAGAATCTCTAATGGCGTCAACCACAAAGCATAAGGCCGCTGGAAGGTTAGCAAACCCCTGGGCCTGCTGTTCAGGTAATACTTTGATGACCTGCTTAACATGGTCTCTTAAGTATTGACAGACTCCAATCGCTGCTACTGCAGGTTGGGCCACTGAACCTGCTAAGGAGAAAACATCCTTCAATAGGGATTCCATCCTTTTATCTACAGGATCCCTGAGCATCTGAGCATTGTCTACAGGACAAGTCAGGCTATTATTTACGGAGGAAATGGCGGCATCAATAGCCGGTATTCCCCACATTTTAATAAACTTTTCTTCCATCGGATAAAGTGTTGAAAACTTTTTCGGCGGAAAAAAACGTTTGTCTGGGTGATCACACTCAGAATAAATGAGCTTTTCAAGTAAAGTATGAACAGGAAAAGCCTGTGCTGCTTGGAAAGGTTTCAGTGACCCCAAAGCAGAAGAGGATTCTTTAGCAGTTTCAGGTAGGGGCAAGTTAAATGTGGACCGGACCAATCCAATGAGGATCTGCACTAAGACTTTCTCCTCTTGGGAAGTGGCAGAGGGTCCCTCTCCACCTGATTCCTCTGAAGAGGAATCATCCGTCCCATCCTGATCCTCTGAAAGGGATTGGTCTCCTTTATCCCAGAGCTCCTCTGTCTGAGGGTCTTGGGGAACAGAGGAAGGCCTAGTACGTTTTCTTCTACTGAGTGAAGACATAATCACGGCCATTAATCTTTCCTCTAGACCATTCATGGTTGAGGAAAAAACCTCTTGTGTAATATATACAGGGGCTGAAGTGCCAGAAGCAGGTGTAGCCCCTGACCCCGATGGCTCTCCCTGGCTAGCCGCCCCTGGCCCATCAGGGGGGGAGGATGCTGCTGACAGGGGGCCCTCAGAACCTGAACGAGATCCCCTAGTGTCTCTGGTTCCTGGGGTGCTTGAACCTCTTCTACCCATAGTGCAAAGCAACAAGGTGTGAGGTATACAAATGAACACTGACTGCTGAGCGATGTAGTCTGGCTAAAAGCCTTGCTACCCAATGCTCAGTCTGGTGTTACTTCAGTAAATGCTGCCTAGGAGAATGCCTGTGTCCCACCTTACATGCGACTGTCAGCTCTGTGTCTCTCAAAAGGCTGAGTGCACCTGTACAGAGTGCCTTTAATAGCCTGCAGCTGGCCTGAGTGGGAGTCTAAGCACCTGTGCTGACCTCCCCCCCGAGTTTTGAAAAAAACGAGGGCTTCCTGTACTGGCCGACTCTCCTGTAATACTAGGAGGAAGGCTGGGGGAGGGGGAGGATGGAGAGAAGCTGGTAGAGAAGACCTGCCTAAACAGCAAAATGGTCAGAGATGGTGGCCGAGGCAGCAGAGCCCGAGCGGTATAACCACCTTCTAGACCCCTGTGGCCTCTCTCTAGCCTGGGGGGAACATCCAAACATGAGAAATCCCCCCCTTCCATCCTACCTTGCAGCCGGCCTGAGACGCTGTGAAAAAAAACATGTGCAGCGATGATTCACTGAGACAGACCGTCCAGCATGTGAAGGTATGTGCTCTTGGCAGCCCCCGGTGGTCACAATAGACATAGCATGCATTTACCTTAAAGGAGAAACCTACTAGAATTAGAAAATTCTGTGGAATCTCCTCTTACCTTATCCAGCTGCAGGGTTCAGTTTACACAGACCCAATCTTCACCTCTCACGGTGGGCTCCGTTTGAAAAAAACGTCAGAGACTGGGGCCCCCTATGATCCTAGGGGGATCCTGCAGTTCTGGGCCCGTAAAGCACCTCGCCAGAAATTAGGAAGTTTAAAGCCATTTTCTGATCTGCGGAGTCCAGCTCTCTAAAAAGAGAAGCGTTACGGGTAAAACTTCGTTTCTTCGGACACGAGGCCTGGGTACCATCCGTTTCGGCCTTAAAAGGACACTTTGAATGGATCCGGTTCGCCTGGCTTGCCCCAGTATAGGATATCAGGATATTCCCTTTGGAGCTCAGCACAGGACATCTTTACACGTCCATCACCTAAGACACTGGCGTAAAAACTGAGGTATCCCTGCAAGGGGGAGGGATTATATAGGGGGTTGAACTTCCTGATAGGGTGTGCCAGTGTCCAATCACCAGTGATACCTATATAACCCATCAGTAATTACTGTGGCTCTGTGTCCCGTGATGTTCGAGAAAGAAATAATGGTGGCCACACAAAATATTGACACTTTAGGCCCAATTTGGACATTTTCACTTAGGGGTGTGTGGAGTTATTTTGAGGGGACAGCAAATTTACACTTATACAAGCTGTACACTCACTACTTTACATTGTAGCAAAGTGCAATTTCTTCAGTGTTGTCACATGAAAAGATATAATAAAATATTTACAAAAATGTGAGGGGTGTACTCACATTTGTGAGATACTGTATAACTTCTTTCAGACTTAGGTAAGAGGGGCACCTATAAGTGTAGCAATATGGTTACACTTAATGAAGGCACAACATTTGTACCAGAGTAAAGCTGTCCACATAGACCCTCCTCCGAACAGCCGGCTCTCACCACTGTTAGTCTGCAATCGTGACCGGTAAGACTACCCTGCAGTAGAGCGTTCTGAAAGGGAGGCTCGAGCCGCTCGTGGAGCTCGGCGTGGAAGGAATGGCGTCAATGGTGGTTCAGAGGATGGTCTATGTGGACAACCCTGTCCCGGAGGCATGCATACTTAGATGTACCTTAAAGCAGAACTAAAAGCAAAACTCTTTTTCATTTTGGATCGAGTAAGGGAAGGTTATTTTTTAACGTCTGTGTCTAATTAGAAAGATTTCTCTTCACTTCCTGTCTCAAGAGGAAATCCCTTTAAAGTGATGGAATCCCTGGTTGTCACCAGAACTAGTGTCCCCATTGGAAGATTTCCCCCAACATTTTGATTCTCTTTCACTTTCACCCTAGGTGATGATGGTAAACAGGACAAATAAAGAGAGGGTGAATCTCGCTAATAGGGACACAGACGGCAATAAAAACCTGACAGTTGTTCCAATCCCCCTACTCACTATCCAACTAAAAAAAAGTTTTACCTTTAGCTATATATTATACAAGGAAAACAGGGGGGTATCTTATAAGGCCCAAAGATATTAAAATAAAATAGTGTCCAAACATTCACATACTTATAACATGTTCCGTAATCCCATAGATTACATCAATCACAATAGTCTGTTATAAATTACTACCTACAAGTGAATTAAAACATTACTTTGGTAAAGTGCATAAGTGACCAGTGGTACTACTCAATACGAAACATTTAATCATAATATTGCCCCCAAATAATGTACTTACCCCATAACGTATTACCAGTAAGGCAATTGATATCCCTATCGTATTGTATAAAGGTGCAATAATACTACTCAAAATAAATATGTGTATGATATTTCCCCATAAATATTATACCTACCCCATAACCTAACATCATTTATTATCATTGAAGTAATTAATATCCCACTCTATATTAAAAATTGTGAGGGTTAAAAATCTAATTCATAAATCCACCAAATCTCCCTTTTTGAAATGGCTCTTTTCCTATTATAACCCCTCCACTGGGCATACGTCTTGTCAATGCCCACAAACCTAATCCCCCTAGGATCTTTAATATAACAAAGTTTAAAATTAGAATACTGTACATACTATGTTTTTATTATTATGAATATGCTCCCTTTTAGTAGTACAAAAGACACATTTTGTGCATACGAAAAAGCTTTTCATTCATCCCATGCAAACAATGTGTCTTTTGAACTAATAATAGGGAGGAATGGCACAAAAAAAACATTTTTTTCAGTTTCCACCAATAAGGAATAGACCATTGATTAATTTATCTAGTTTTTACCACTTTCACCAAAAGTGAAAGTTAAAAATTTAACATTTTGGAAAACTAGTTCTAGTGACTCCTATGAAAACCAGGAATTCCTTCCCTCAATTTGGAGAGATTTCTTCTCACTTCCTATTTTGGCTATGGGGCAGGAAGTGAAAGGAAATCTCCACAATGGGACACAGATGGCAAAAAAAATGCAAAAAGGTTATACCTTCCCTTACTCTATCCAAAATTAAAGAAAATTAAAAAGAGAGTTTTAGTTCTACTTGAACTGCAGCTACAAACAAAAGTGAGGTCATGGTTTTGGCTATATTCCTCCACAGAATTTTCTGGATATCAAGAATGACTGAACACAATCACAATCCTTTTGCACAAAAGGCTAATTTCATAATAAAAATGCAGGTTGGAGGGTCTGATATTTTACACACACACACACACACACACACACACACACACACACACACACACACACACACACACACACACACACACACACACACACCAGTCTTACCTCCAGGTGCTTGACAACAAGATCCATTAGTTTGGGATGCATCATCATGCATTTTAACACATGCTTCTTCATTATTTCCTAATTTAAATAAATATATCAGTTTAAACTTCACTTAATGGAAGAGTAGTAAAAAAAGTAGCGCTTAGCGCTCAACCTGATATAAAGTAATAACTACAGAATTACAAGGCATAACATACAGAGTGCAAGCATATTCAGAATGTCCAGAGTAGCAATGTAAAAGCAGTTAGAGTTCTAGGGCCCCTTTCACACGATCGGACCGTTCAGGTCCGCCTGTCAGTTTTGACGGCGAACCTGAACGGGCGCTCCATGTTAGCCTATGGAGACATGTCCGCTGACATCCGACCCCGTCTGATCCGCTAAAAGCAGATGGATGGCCCCACGTCCAGATCCGTCGCTGGCGGATCGGATGAGATCGGACGAAAACGGACATGCTGTCCATTTTCATCCAATCCCTCCATAGGCAGCAGCGGCGCCTGACAAGCCCCTCCCTGCTCAGTGAGCAGAGAGGGACCTGTCATCCGCCGGCTCAGCGGAGATTAACGGACTGACCTCCCGCTGAGCCGGCGGACCGAGGTGGGCTCTGTGGAAACGGAGTCCGCCTTGTGTGAATGAGGCCTTAGACTAAAAACTTATTTTGAAACAATGGAGGAGCTGATCAAGGGAAGATACTACAGGAGGAATCTAAATTCATTTCACTCACAAATGCAACAGGTTCATTGATACTAAAATACAAAAATGAATTAACAGTGTTTCTTGGGTAGTATTCTGAGTTATTTGCTTTACAGTACATCTTGTCTGTAACTGTTTTTGTCTTGTAAGAAATATGCAGGAAATATCTCTTAGAAAAATGGAACCTAAAGCGGACCTTCAGTCATTTTTTCAACTTTCCATCTATTAAATCTTCTGCCCTTGTTGTTTTAACTTTGGATAGTAAAACATTTTTTTCTGCCAGTAAATATCCTATACAGCCCACTTCCTGTTTCTTGTCTGGTAAAAAGCCTAGGCTTATGACATTATGCACAGCTCTCTCTCTCGTGAGAGTTTCCCAGGAAGGGAGGGGGGATGAATCATAAGAGGGCCAATGAGAGCTGCAGAGCTGGAGGTGTGCCTCTGTGTAAATCCAGGAAGTGAACAGGCAGCAGCTTCAGCTGCCCACAGTTAAAATGGCTGCAGCCAGATTCAGTGGAGGGAGATTTCTGCAGCATATTTGGCAAGTACAGAGTCACATTATATATGAAATAATATGCAAAGTGGTGGAGGGAAATGTCAGAATGGCAAAGATGTTTTTATTACAAATTATGTGAGGGGAGGGGTTGTGTAAGAATGCACCAGGATGTATTATAAACAGGCATACCTTGAGTGAAGGTAGATTCAAGTGCCTTGAGAAAGCGTGTGCTTTGCATGAGAAACAGTTCATGGCCCAATGGTTTTAAATGTGTAGGGGTCCACTGCCCTCTACTGTCACCTGCTAGTATCACACTGTAATGTATAATTATATTGGTCACTTCCTGACTGGGGGGGTTGTTGGGAAAAGATCCTGGAAGGAGAAAGTGGAGAAAGAAAAAGTCTTATGTCGCGTACACACGTTCGGAAATTGGCCAGCAAAAGACCGATGAGAGCTTTTGGTCGGAAAATACGACCGTGTGTATGCTCCATCCGACTTTTGCTGGTGGAATTCCTGCCAGCAAAAGATTGAGAGCAGGTTCTCAATTTTTCTGTTGGAAAAAGTTCCTATCCGAAAATGCGATAATCTGTGCAAATTCCTACGCGCAAAATTCCTTTGCATGCTCAGAAACAATTTGACGCATGCTCGAAAGCATTGAACTTCATTTTCTCGGCTCCTCGTAGTGTTGTACATCACGGCGTTCTTGACAGTCGAAAGTTCAGAAAACTTTTGTGTGACCGTGTGTATGCAAGGCAAGTTTGAGCGGAATTCCGTCGGAAAAACCATCCAAGTTTTTTCCGATGGAAAATCCGCTCTTGTGTAAGCGGCATTAGCCATATGTCCTGTCAATGCTACTAATACCTGATTAGAAGAGACAATTATGTAAGTATTTCTATGTTCTAATAGTTTAACTGCAGCTGCCCATAGATTCTTCAGTGTATTGCTAAATCCTTGTGACAAACAGAGTATCTGTCCTATTACTATCTCACATGCACAGTGCCAGATAACTAGGACTGTGTTCCAGGCCGGTTGGATAACGGCAGATGTTGTTTTCAGGTTTCCGACACAAAGACAGACGTCGCATCATCCTCAGGGGCCCCTGCAACGGGACTTTGCTGAAACATTCATATGGAGGCATCTATATTTAAAAATTTGTATACCTGGGTATTTGTGCAAAATTCCATCAGGACTCCTATCAGGTCCTTTGCTGGTAACATTGAATGTATGTACTGTTATTATTTCTTAAATAGAGTTTGTATTATTTTTATACTGGTGTGCATCTATATGCTAATGGTTTATGTTATATGCTGGTTGCAGTAGTTCTTCTGTTTTCAATCACTTTGATTAGATTGCTGGTTAACTACCTAGAAAGGGAATCCCCCCCTTGTTCACAGAGTGTCCTGGGTGGAAGCACAGCCAAATTACTATCAATCCCACTTTTCCACTTAGCACAGGTTCTGGCTCTCTTATCTACCTATAGGTTTAGTGCAATATCCTGTTTGGGAAGGGTCAATCCCCCCCCCCCCCCCCTTTAAAAAGAGGGCTACAAATGTTTTTAGGTCTGCACTCCCCACAGACACACTAATGCTGAGTGCCACATATCTATTTGACATATTGCTGGGGCTGTTGCTTTAGTGGGAGCACCTACCCTATATTACCAAAAGTATTGGGACACCTGTCTTTACACGCATATGACCTCCCAGTCTTAGTAAGTAGGGTTTAATATTGAGTTGGCAATTTTTTATTTTGAGAATCTTGCAAGAAACACATCTCAACTTTTTTTTACAAAAAATAAATATTTACTTTTTTTTTTGTGTATGCATAACATATTGTATACACGACTACACATAATAATAAAAGCTTACTTTAACCTATAATATATGAACAAAAGGTTTTTTTCAACCAAGAGCAATATCACTATATTATATATTATACTATATACAATATCTCACAAAAGTGAGTACACCCCTCACATTTTTGTAAATATTTTATTCTATCTTTTCATGTGACAACACTGAAGAAATTACACTTTGCTAGAATGTCAAGTAGTAAGTGTACAGCTTATATAACAGTGTAAATTTGCTGTCCCCTCAAAATAACTCAACACACAGCCATTAATGTCTAAACCGCTGGCAACAAAAGTGAGTACACCTCTAAGTGAAAATGTCTAAATTGGGCCAAATTAGCCATTTTCCCTCCCCGGTGTCATGTGACTCATTAGTGTTACAAGGTCTCAGGTGTGAATGGGGAGCAGGTGTGTTAAATTTGGTGTTATCGCTCTCATTCTATCATACTGGTCACTGGAAGTTCAACATGGCACCTCATAGCAAAGAACTCTCTGAGGATCTGAAAAAAAGAATTGTTGCTCTACATAAAGATGGCCTAGGCTATAAGAAGATTGCCAAGACCCGGAAACTGAGTTGCAGCACGGTGGCCAAGACCATACAGCAGTTTAACAGGACAGGTTCCACTCAGAACAGGTCTTGCCATGGTGGACCAAAGAAGTTGAATACACGTGCTCAGCATCATATCCAGAGGTTGTCTTTGGGAAATAGACGTATGAGTGCTGCCAGCATTGCTGCAGTGATTGAAGGGGTGGGAGGTCAGCCTGTCCGTGCTCAGACATACGCCACACACTGCATCAAACTGGTCTGCATGGCTGTCATCACAGAAGGAAACCTCTTCTAAAGATGATGCATAAGTAAGCCCACAAACAGTATGCTAAAGACAAGCAGACTAAGGACATGGATTACTGGAATCATGTCCTGTGGTCTGATGAGACCAAGATAAACGTATTTGGTTCAGATGGTGTCAAGCGTGTGTGGCAGCAACCAGGTGAGGAGTACAAAGACAAGTTTGTCTTGCCTACAGTCAAGCATGGTGGTGGGAGTGTCATGGTCTGGGGCTGCATGAGTGCTGCCGGCACTGAGGAGCTACAGTTCACTGGGGGAACCATGAATGCCAATTTGTACTGTGACATACTGAAGCAGAGCATGATCCCCTCCCTTCAAAAACTGGGCCGTAGGGCAGTATTCCAATATGATAACGACCCCAAACACACCTCCAAGATGACCACTGCCTTGCTAAAGAATCTGAGGGTAAAGGTGATGGACTGGCCAAGCATGTCTCCAGACCTAAACCCTATTGAGCATCTGTGGGGCATCCTCAAACGGAAGGTGGAGGAGTGCAAGGTCTCTAACATCCACCAGATCCGTGATGTCATCATGGAGGAGTAGAAGAGGACTCCAGTGGCAATCTGTGAAGCTCTGGTGAACTCCATGCCCAAGAGGGTTAAGGCAGTGCTGGAAAATAATGGAGGCCACGCAAAATATTGACACTTTAGGCCCAATTTGGACATTTTCACTTAGGGGAGTACTCACTTTTGTTGCCAGTGGTTTAGACATGAATGGCTGTGTGTTGAGTTATTTTGAGGGGACATCAAATGTACACTGTTATACAAGCTGTACACTGACTACTTTACATTGTAGCAAAGTGTAATTTCTTTAGTGTTGTCACATGAAAAGGTATAATAAAATATTTTAAAAAATTTGAGGGGTGTACTCACTTTTGTGAGATACTGTATATCACTAAACAGCACAGACATCTTCAAAAATTCTGCACATTACTCAAACTTTTTTAACATTCAGACCAAGAAACATAGATCATCATGTGTACGTAGCCTTTATTCAAAATTATGTTTATCCTTCAAAATCTAAAGGAGTGTCCAGAGAGAAAACAGAATCTCACACACGACCACCAGAACAGGAAGGACTGCCTGCCAAAGGGATACCTGACACAGTACATTCCAGGTGTAATATCGGACTACTAAGCTGACTACAAAAAGAGTGTCCAAATCAAATCCCTTTAGATTCTGCAATGCTGCATACATCCACTCAGCAGGGGCGTTGCTAGGTGGCAAAAAGACCACGGGCTTCGGCCCGAAGTCCGAGCCCTGCACCGGGGGGGGGGGGGGGGGGGGCGCTGGGTTTTTTGGCTGGGCGGTGGGGTTGTGTGTAGGGTTGCCACCTGTCCAGGATTCAACCGGACAGTTCGGGTTTAGAATCATGTGTCAGGGTTTCAAACTGCCTGAAACCTGGACACATTCAGACTGGACTATTGCTTCCCAGCAGGGTTGCTGGCTGCAGTTGTCTAAGCTGAAAGTATCTGTTACACTCCCTTTCACACTGCCCAAAGCCAGCACTAACAAACACACACACACACACACACACACACACACACACACACACACACAGGAGAGGACTCAATCTGCTCCTCTACATCCTGCCCTTACCCCTCTGTGTCTGCCTACACTCTAATCCCCAGGACTGTGCCTCAGAAAAGGAAAGTGGGGGCCTGAAATTTGAATTCCAGCAGCCTCAGATACATCTGGAGGAGAGGTGCTGACTGCCAAGGGGTGAGTGAGCTCACCATCCTTCTCCCTCCTGCCTCTGAGTGAGTACACAAAGGTAAATCGGGGTTCTCAGAGCACCCCTTACATCAGAATTTCCCTTTACACCAGAAGCCACAGTGTTCCCTCTTACATCAGAGTTCTCAGTGTTCCCAGAGCATCCCTTATGTTAGAGTCCCCAGAGTTCTTCCTTACATCAGAGACTGCAGAGTCTCCCCTTGCAGTGTAAGGGAACTATTCGAGTTCAGATGTAAAAGGGGAACTCTGCGGATTCAGATGTAAAAGGGGAACTCTGCGGATTCAGATGTAAAAGGAGAACAGTTTTTAACTTCGTATGATTAGAAATGTTATTTATTTGCTAAATATATGTATAGTTTATACAGACATACACTGACCTACCTGACAGATAAGTCACATTCCGCTTCGCAAGATTCAGCCTGTTCCCCCATAATAATTGAAAGAAACAACTATAAATCCTGGTATAGCAGGACTTTAGCAAGATGCAAACAATGCTGACTTACAGAAAGGTAGGAATCAGGTAGGTCTTAATGAAGTCCACCCTTTCCCTCAACGAGAGCCGCCACCCCTTCCAGCATTTCACCTTGACATCAGCATCATTTAGCCTGGCTTCCCAATTTGCCTTACTGTAATCATCAGGGCCAAACTCGATGCCTAATACTTTGACTTTCTGCTGAGGCCTCGGGAAGGTGTCCAGAAGTGCAAAGCTCTCACCTCCCTCGCTCATCCAAAAAACGTCACTTTTATCACGGTTGACCTTGGAGCCTGATGCCTTGGAATACTGCTCTATCACTGAGACCACCTCCTGCGCCTCCTCTGTCCCAGAGATAAAGATAGAAACATCATCAGCATAGGCTACAACTCTCAAGGGCGGCTCACCAGTAATGTCCACCGGCACCTCGCACAACGGTCCGCTCTCTAGCTTTCTGACAAAGGGGTCGATTGCGAACACGTATAGCAAAGGGCTCAGCGGACACCCCTGGCGCACCCCCGATCCAACCCTGAAGGGCCTCCAACCCAACCTTTAAGCATGAAGCTCTCTGCCTCTCTGTATAAAGTTTTAAGACATCCAATAAACCCACCCTTCAGACCATACTTGTCAAGGAGAAGCCAGAGGTACTCATGATTGACATGATCAAAAGCCTTTGCCTGATCCAATGCCGGCAAAAACTTTCCCAAGCCTTCAGCCCTGCAACGTTTGAGAGCCTCCCGGACAGCTAACGCCGCTGAAAAAGTACTCCTGCCCTGGATCAAACAGTGCTGCTGACAAGAAAGCAATCAGTCTGCTACTGACGACAAGTGCCAGAAAAATTATCGTCGCCAGAATCTTTCAATCGACATAGAGAAAGTAAATGGGGCACCAATTCTCAATCATCGAAGGATCCTTGCCTTTTGACAACAGAATCACAGCAGATGGTGGTCTCATGGAGGGAGGGAGCGAACCCTCTTGCAGACAGCCGTCAAATACCTCCACAAAATAAGGTACCAAGCTGAATCTGAAAGTCTTATAAAATTCAGCCGTCAATCCATCTGGCCCAGGTGTTTTCTTAATAGCCAGACCGTTTATAGCTTTGACTACCTCTTCTGCTGTGATTTCCCCTGTCAAACTTGACAGCGGAATGTTATTTCCCAGACCTGGTGTAGAGTCCAGAAACTCGACATCTTTGCCTGAGCGAGGTACTTCTCCCCCAGAAGATCCACATAAAAAGATCTCGAGACCTCCAGAATCCCTGACCTGGATTTCCTCAAAGAGCCCATACTATCCCTTAGCCCAACAACCGTCTTAACTGCTGCGCTTTGTTTGCAGTTCTGATAATGGTCGTGCGAGTGACATTTCCCATAGTCCCTTTCCAAGACCAAAAAAAGCATGCTGGTCATACTGATACTTCCTAAGGAGAAGTTTAACCTCAGAGATTGCCCCTGAATCTCCACCACTCGAGACAAGGTGATCAAGTTTTCTCCGTAGCTTCTGGTAGGCAATGTACTTACCAAGCTGTTTCCTTTTTCCTATGGCCTTGAAAAACCTACTAATCCTGCTTTTAGAAAGCTCCCACCACTCCGACTTACTGCTGCAGAAATCCAGGATGGTTACCTGAACCTGAAAAAAATCCTCAAAAGATTGTCTTCCCTCCTCGTCATCCAGCAGTGCCGAAATTGAATCTCCAAATACCCTTTACTTTAGGTGGCATATCTGAATCATTGAGAATAACAGACAGCATAAGGTGATCAGAGAACTCCACCATACGACACTCAGGAGCCGAAAAGGCAGAGTCCCCCTTAAAAAAATAAAACCCATCTATCCTGCTCTCACAACTGCCTCGCTTAAATGTGTAACCCATGCTGTCTGGGCAAGGCTTAATATGCGCATCTTCCAGACCTGCTTCCCTGGCTATCGTATTAGGAAAGATGCTATCATATCTCAGGCTGTCAGTGGAGCTTTTCCTGTCTTTGGGCCTAGTGACGGTGTTAAAATCACCTCTAAAGACAACTTTCTGAGATGTAAAAAGGAAAGTATTAATCTTTGTAAAGAGGCATTTCCTGTCCCACCTAGTTTGTGGTCCATAAAATATTTATTAAATGTAGATCATGCCCCTTCACAGAGACGTCCAGGACCATACACCTTCCAATCTCTACCTCGCTAACCCGCCGACACGTTACCATGCCAGTAAAAAGTACTGCAACTCCGCTGTAAGTCTCAGCTGCAAGAGACCAGAAAGAGGGCCCACGCCTCCACTCCCTCTTTGCCAGGCGGACATCGGAAAGGCTATTTAGCCGGATCTCTTGCAAAAATAAAATATCAGCATCTATCTCGCTGAGCAAAAATAAGGCCATATTACGAGCCCTTACAGATTTTATGCTGGCAACATTAATCGTTGCCACCTTTATCGGAGTGGGAACTGCCATCAGGATGATTGAGGTAGGCGTTTTAGCCTGAGCTCCCTCCCCCCCTTACTGGAGACCTTGACCTCTTTAGGGAACACTCTACCTCATCCTCCTTCATCTGAGACACAAATTTAGAAGACTCCTCCTCCCCCTCCGATAAGGACCCAAACTTGTTTCCCAGAGGTAGATCATCTACCTCTACAGATGAAACCGAGGCGGCAGAGGTCAGGACTACCTTATTCCTCCTTCTGCCCACCTTAGTCCACTCTCCCTCCTCCCCTGAAGCATTACTCCGAAAGGCCTCATCTACATCATTAGCAGTGGCAGCTTCTCCCTTCTTCACCTTAGAACCTCCTCTAGAGGTCTTACACTACCTCAGGGAAGGCCCTGATGAAGCTGCCACCTCAGATCTGCACGAATCTGCCCCTTTGGCAGCCTAAGCCAATCTGGATGACTTAGATACATTTGGAACACTGGGCACATGAAAACACTGGGGAAGAACACACAACAGAAGTAGGCACCTAAACAGTAGGGGGCACAGACTGGGGAGCAGACACAAGAGGGGTCACACCTTCAGATTGGAAAACTGACACCTGGGGGGGCCAGAACTAGCTGAAACAGCTCCACCAACCCCTTGCTGCCCCCTACGTTCCTCCTCAATCCTCAGCAGTTCTTCCACCATCTTCCCTTATTATGGAGGACTTCAGGGCAAAGGCTATAGGGGTGACCTAACTTTAGGTGTTACAGAGATTACAACGAATACTATTGCAGTCCTTTGCAACATGCCCTGAGCACTGACAGAGGGAACATTGAGCACTGACAGAGGGAACGGGGCATTGAAAAATGCCCCGTTTTACCACAGCGATGACACAGCTTTGGTTGCCCTGCATAAAAAGTAATAATCCTGTCACGACTATAAAGGCAGACAAAGGGATATGCTTAACAATATTACCTGTGACATGCAGTTTTACTAACACTGTCTATCCTTCTGTCCATATCCCCTTGTCATCTACAACTTTCCTCAAGGGTGCTTGGTCATCCGCATATCTCACCAACCACACCACCAGATCTGCAGTAGGAATGGACTCATTACATACTAAAATGGTGACTTTTTGTATAATGGCTGGCGAGAGACTACTTTGGGTGACAAACCTGCCCATCTTGGGGACTCCTACCTCTGCTCATACCTCTCCCCCAAAAGACAGCTAATCCTTCCCCCTTGACAAAGGAGAGATCTTGAAGAATAATAATACTGCGCCACGGAATCCCCAAACAAATTACAATTGAGAAAATGGGACAGGTGGATGCCCTGATATTTCAAAAGAGAAAAAAAAAAGAGGAATTGCTGCCTCTACATATTACTACCACCTAGGTGGAGCAAGAGAATAAATTAGAAGAGGTGTAGATATGGCGCTATTTCTACTTGAAATAAAAATATATAAATTGGGATCCAGGTGGTGGTGATAAATTAATAAAAATTCTACCAACAAAACCAGAACCTGGAAAACATTTATTAGGGTGAAAAGAAAGACCTTACTCAGTAACAGTTGGGGGTGTTAGGCTACGCCCTTTGCCTGTATCAAAATTGAAAGAGTGGGGGTGTGAGAGGTGGTTTGATGTGTTAAATGTGTTAAACCCTCTGTAATGGCAAAATTTAGCCTTAAACAAATGTTGGTGTGTGTCTGCTGCACAGATGAGTGTAAATGAGTGTTGAAATGTGTTGGTGCGCTGCACCCTCTGTCTGCTGCACAGACGAGTGTGAATGTTGAAAAATAACAATGTGCTACATCCTTATGTGAAAAAAACCTGTTATGAAAAAACAAAAGCAAAAACAAAAGAACAAAAAAAGAGAGTGACCAACTGATGTGTTGCACCCTCTGGGGTGTGTGAGGATCACCCAACATAAACCAACATGGTAGAGAATAAAGACCTTCTGTTATCTAATAAATACAAAGTAGCTGGTGTGTTTGACCCTCTGTGCCAAAACACTGTACCAGCATATGATCACAAACTTAAATGTTTAGAATAAAGTGGCATGATCAAACAAAAAATACAGAGGGTGCAGCACACCAACACATTTCAACACTCATTTACACACATTTGTGCAGCAGACAGAGGGTGTAGCACACCAACATTTGTTTAAGGTTAAATTTTGCCATCACAGAGGGTTTAACACATCAAACCACCTCTCACACCCCCACTCTTTCAATTTTGATACAGGCAAAGGGCGTAGCCTAACACCCCAACTGTTACTGAGTAAGGTTTTTCTTTTCACTCTAATAAATGTTTTCCAGGTTCTGGTTTTGTTGGTAGAATTTTTATTAATTTCTCACCACCACCTGGCTCCCAATTTATATATTTTTATTTCAAGTAGGAATAGCGCCATATCTACACCTCTTCTAATTCAAAGGAGAGATCATACTCATGTGACCCAATTGGGCTGATAAAGGCAAAAATCTCCTCCTCTTTAAAACCCATCCACAGAATACGGCCCACCACATCTCTCCTATTGGGGGGGGGGGGCCCTTCTTCAGTCCACCTCAATTGGACCACATTGCGGCGTTTAAAGGAGCTACCAGATGGTGTCAGATTGGCCTGACTTTCACTCACATCACTCCTAGTGACCACAGAATAATTGACCCTGCTCACGCTCGGGACAGGTGCAGCCACCACTGCAGCATAGGAAATAACCGCACTCCTTGCAACATCCCGCACATCACTTTTAGTTACAGAACCTTCTTTAGATAAGGTAAAGACAACATTATTGTCAGGAACAGATGGAGCAGAGGCTTCTGACACAGAAATATTGACATTACCCTTGGTAATTCTTACTTCATTACCAGTAACTAAAGGGTTACCAACAGTGGAGATGTCCTTATCAGCACTCTTCACAGCAAAGTCTGCACACCCCTCACTGGCTTTCTGTACACAGGTGGGAGTCTCATCCAGGAGAGGAGCTTGGCTCTCCGCTGCCCTCTACTGCACCATCTATAGGAACTACACCGTCATTATGTTGTATAGGCAAGTACTGAACAAAAACAGCTTTCTCTGTCCCCCGTTGTTTTAAAGGTACATCATTACCCTCTTCTTCATCCTCAGATGATCCAGACACCACAAACTTGCGACCATGCAAAGGCGATTCCCTTTTTGTAATGAACTTTAGCATACCTGCTCCATTCACAGGCTCAGATGGATCATCTTGCTCCATAGCTTCCTGCTGAGTTGACAAGGGGACAGAAATACCTTTGGCCCGATGACATACTGCTAGTCAAAACATCTGACTGCTGATCACCCGCAGCCTGTCTGCCATTGCTTTCTCCCTTTTCTACAAGTATACTGATACTTGGCGCAGGGTGCAAAGATTTTCCAGCGTGCTGGCCAGAAACACAGTCCAAGCCCACAGAAACTTTTTTGCATTGCACCAACCTTGGCTTCTCGCACTCTGGTGATGCCCTCCACTGACCTCTATGGCCCCTCTGCGCATTGCATGGAAGCGATCATCGTTGCCATACTTTTCCTTGAAAGCTCCACTGGTTTCTTTCAATGTGGCCACCAGCAAACTCTGCTTTTCCACTTTGGCATCCAAAGCCATTAACTCAGGTCGCATCTGTCTTCTCTTGGAACTGGGAAGCCGGTCACTTGCAATTTTTTTATGCTTGAAGTCAAAATTTAACTACACCAGTACTTCTTCCTCCTTGGCGACTCTCGCAATCCTCGCACAAACCTTCTTTCTGTAGGTTGTCAGGCTTTCGCTTTTTAGCTGGGCCATTTCCCAGGTCCTCAAACACTGGTATGGGAGGACCGGTACTCTGGCCATCCGGGGGATCCTCCCCTGGGTCCACCCCGGATTCCTGCATCCACTCTGGGCATAGGAAGCAATCAAGCTCCTTGGATCAGTAGGCCTCACTGGAGCTTAGGAGAGCAGCAGTAGTGCAGCCACACCCTTTGCAGCTATAACAGCTTCAACTCTTTTCTGAAGGCTGTCCACAGGGTTTAGAAGTGTGTCTATGGGAATGTTTGACAATTCTTCCAGAAGCACATTTCTGAGGTCAGGCACTGATGTTGGACGAGAAGGCCTGTCTCGCAGTCTCCGCTCTAATTCATCCCAAAGGTGTTCTATCTTGTTGAGGGCAGGCCCGTCAAGTTCCTCCACCCCAAACCCGCTCATCCATGTCTTTATGGACCTTGCTTTATGGGCCAACTCAATATTGAACCCTACAGACTAAGACTGGGGTGCCATTAAAGTTAATGTGCGCGTAAAGGCAGGTGTCCCAATACTTTTTTTAATATAGCGTATGTTAAAGGAGGTGGAGACAAATATGAGTGAGAGGAGCAGCAGAGAGACTTGTTGGGCAGACAGAATGTGAGCTTGCTGTTCTCTGAGGTTTTGATGAGTTAAACAGCAGCACAGTTTCAGTACCCATGCTATTGAGCACTACTGTCTATACAATGCCATGCATTTTGAACTGTTACAGCTGTTAAAGCGGTATAAAATACAAAAACAAAACATTATTATTATTTTTTCTCAAAAAGAAAAGAGACAACATACATGCATAAACAAAACATTATTACTTAGCAGTTCGTCAACAGATGTTGTGGCTGCATATGTTTTTTATAGCTTTTTTTCCAGTGAGCTAAATAGAAGAGATGGCATTGCTGCGATAAATTATCAGGTTCTCAGCTACGTAATGTGTGTACAGAATTAAAAAAAAAAGCCATAACTAGCCATAACTCTCTATTCACACCTTTGCAGATGTGATGGAGCATGTGCTGTTTCCTGCAGCACATGTAGAGCAGCCCATTCATTTTAATGTGTGAAAAAATAAAACACAAAAATTAACCTTTTTAAAATTTTTGCTGCACCAAATATATATATATGTATAATAAACAGTAAATCACCCACGCTAAATATGGTAATTAGTGATAAACTTGCTGCTGTTCATGACATAAGTCAAAAATGTGAAAGAAAATGGAAATACCACAGCGCAAACAAGCTTAATTGGGTAATGGTAAAGTGCTAGTGCTAATGTAAACTAAATGTGCAAAAAACACAATAAATTTATGAAATTTCATAAACAAGCATGTAGCCAGTGAAAATTCAAAAATGTGCGAAAATGCATATATATAACTCCAATTACGAAATTGTTTTACCAAGTGCTAGGCTTGAACTAAATGTGCTACAATAAAAACAATTAAAAAATGAGATTCATAAGCAAGCATGTAGCCAGTGAAAGTTCAAATAAATGTGCAAAAATGCATATATAAAGTTCTAAGTAACATCAGCGGAGTTACACTCTCTCATAAAGAAATGAATATTTTGCATCAAAGCCTCAAATGTAGTCTGAGGAGACCTCTATGTAAGTTTGATGCATATCTTAATGTAGATAAGTTTATGAGAAAAATTAGTATCAAAAAACACTTCCTTAATAAAACCTCAAACCACAGTAACATGTCGGTTGCGGTTGACAGTGGACTGAAAAATAAGTCACTGTTCAACCCACCGAATACAACCACACAACATCTTGAGGTTTTCAAGGGACTGGTACTACGTGATTTGGAGGCACTTACTCCCAAGAAAAACGTAAATCCTAGACATAATAAAGAAGGAATAGAATCCCTTGAATCCAGGAAGGATATAGTGATCAGACCTGCAGACAAGGGGGGTGGTGTTCCTATTATGGCCAAACTATACTATAATGACCAGCTGTCCGAATTATTATAGGATAATAACACCTACCAGAAATTAAATGGTGACACTACTACGCAGTATAGATTAGAATTGGAGGCGCTTATTACAATGGGGTATACCTACCATTTATACCCTTCCCAAAATTCATAAAGACCCCCAAAATCCCCCCCCCCCGACCCATTGTGAACGGGATTGAGTCTGTGACTT
Organism: Aquarana catesbeiana; assembly: GCF_042186555.1. Lineage (NCBI taxonomy): Eukaryota > Metazoa > Chordata > Amphibia > Anura > Ranidae > Aquarana > Aquarana catesbeiana. The sequence goes on along the minus strand of NC_133326.1, from coordinate 91,248,254 downwards.
CGAGGTTGGGTGAATACTTAGATATATTCTTACAGAAAAGTGTGGTGGAGACTAAGGCTTATCTTAAGGATACAAAAAATCTACTCCAGTCATTACAGGAGATAACACTAACAGGACAGGAGGAAGTGTACTTGATAACAGCTGACGTGACAAGAAGTACACGATTATTCAGCAGGAGGATGCCCTCTTGGCTCTGAATCGGGACCTTAGTAAGAGGGAAGATCTTCCATACTCCCAAAAGGTCTTTTTGAGAAACACGTTAGACTTTTGCTTAACTCACAACTATTTTTGGTTTGACAGTAAGTTTTATACCCAGAAAAGAGGTGTGGCTATGGGCGCAAAATTTGCAGCCCAGTCTTGCCAACCTCTTTATGGGAGTGGGAGGACAAAACCATCTTTCACAATAGAAGGAGTGAACTCCTCTTCTATAGACGGTATATCGATGACCTCCTGCTGATTTGGTCTGGCACCTTTATTATGTGCATTTTTGGACTATTTGAACAAGAATTTAAAACAATATAAAACTTACGAGCCAGTGGAGTAAGGAAGAAATTAACTTCCTCGATGTGACTATTTATAGTGCCGGTGATAAGCTACAGACTAGAGTGTTTTTCAAACCCACTGACAGGAACAGTTTCTTCCCCAGTTTAGAGAAGTTGAAAATATTTTTAACACACACTGGCATGTCTTGTTCTTGGACAGATCTCTGGCTACGGTTCTTCCAGCCAAACCAAAGTTTGTATACCGTAGAGGTCGCAGTTACAGTGATGCTGTAGTAAAAAAGGTCCATGACCCCCCTAGCCATCTCCCCACCTTTTGGGATCAGGAGGGGTTCTTTGCCTGCAGGAGATGTAAAGCCTGCAGGGAAGTCAGAAGACCACTTAAAGGGGTAAAGACCTTTGTTTCCCCTTCTAATAACAAAGAGTTCAGGATTAAACATTTTATGACCTGTAATACGACACATGTAGTGTATGCCTTAACTTGCCCTTGTGGCTTATTATATATTGGAAGAACCAAACGCCTTTTGAGAATATGGGTAGCAGAGCATATTCATAATATACGCATTGGTTTTAAAGATCATAATTTATCTTTACATTTTAAGATCCACCATAATCAGAATCCTGCTGGTCTAAAATTTGGGGGTATAGACCACATTAAACCCTCATGGAGGGGTACTAATTTGGTGAGGGAATTATCCAAAAAGGAAACGCAGTAGATTTAATTAACAGATAGCCTTGCCCCTAGAGGGTTAAACATCCTCGTTTTTTACTATGGAACTTTGTACGCTTGATTTCTACTGAATAAACAAGACAATCTATACTATGTGAGCTCTTTCTCCTTATGTCCAAGTTTGAAAGGTTGGTCTGGTGAGTGTAACCAAAAGGGGGGGGGGGGGTTTGGAGCACGTTGTCACATGTGTGGATATCAATTATTTCAGCTCTTTAGGAATTTTCAGCACAGCAGTACTTGGGAAAGAAATTTTGCAATTGGAACTTTATATATGCATTTTTGCACATTTATTTGAACTTTCACTGGCTACATGCTGGTTTATGAATTTTCACTTTTTTTTTTTTTTTACACATTTAGTTTAAGCACAACACTTGCAAAAAAAATTTAGCAATTGGAATTGTATGTTTTTTTTCACATTTATTTGAACTTTCGCTGGCTACACGCTTGCTTATGAATCTCATTTTTTCTATTGCTTTTTTGGCATATTTAGTGCAAGCCTAGTACTTGGTAAAGCAATTTCGTAAATTGTAGTTGTATATATGCATTTTTGCACATGTAGTGCCCTGGGGTTTAGTCAGGGAGCTCCTCACCAAATTCTTTGCCAGGAGTAGCTACTGTAGTTAGTTGTTAGGGATCCATTGATTTCTCCCTAAGTCTGCCCTGGTTGTACTTTCCTCTTCTACCACTAGGTGGCCGAGCACTTGGAGGTCTTAGATTGAGAAGGACAACTCAAGGTCAGATTATGAGTATGTAGGGTATCTCAGCCAATCGGCAGGGGTTTTGTTGAATCCCTTGGCCTACTGGGAGAGCCTATATATTTCGGGGGCGGTCAGGTGTTCCAGGTTCTTGTGTGCCACCTGGACCGCCATCTGGGTGGACGTGTGTCATTTGCCCCGGGCTGTTAGGCCGGAGATTGTGCCTATCCCGGGGGCATCAGGCTGCCAGGCTCTGTGAGGGCCTATTCAGAAGTAAGAAGGCAGCGCAGGGTTAGGACTGCGACTTGCAGTCCAATCAAAAGTGATGGTTCTACCGGTCGGAGAACCCGTCGTGATCGGAGGTAGAAGGGAAGCTGTCACCATAAAAGGGACCAATCACCTTTACCAGGGACCACAGTGAGTAACTGAAGCAAGTACCGGAGCAGTATTGTCACCAAACAGGCACGGTGGAGAATCGGGAAACTTCAGGCGGTGATCAAGTCAGGGACCCAACCAGCGGAGGCGACGCTTGCAGAGCAGACTTGTGAGTCAAGCCAGGGACTGAGCCGGTCAGAAGGGGTGAAACTTGAAGGTATCTAGAGTGCCAAGCTAGGGACCCAGCAGGGAAGCGTGGGTGACACTTGAGGGAGATACCACCGCAAAAGCTTTGTCGAGCTCAGGGATTCAGAGTAGTGAATCGGAGGGTCCAGTGAGAGACCAGGAGCTCAAGGGGCTGAAGAACTACAAGGAGAAGTTGTAGTACAGCTGAGAGAACTATTACTTTGAGTTAGGAACTGTTTAAGTACTGTTGCCATAGGAAACTGCAATCCTGCATGTACAGAAGTGGCACCTTGCTGGGGCCTTTCCCTGTACAGCTGTCCTCCTGTTGAAATCTCGGAGTCTGCCATTTGAATTTACATCTACTTAAGGGTGTCCTGGCCCTAACCCTCTTTCCCCCTGCAAAAATACAAAAAGGACTGTCAAAGAAATAAAACCTCTTTTACATCCAAGAAGTGTCTGGCGCCCAATGACTTTTACTATCTTTGCACCCACTATGCCTCACAACCCACCACATTTTGAAGGATGTCAATTGTCTTTGGCCTTGAAGGTACCCATTAGACTGGAAGAGGTCAAAGATTTTGCTACATTTGGCACCCAACATGGGGCTAAGGTGTTGTCCTTACTGCAGTCACCCATAGCAACCAGCTCCAGCTCCAATGGGACTTCGCCTGGCTCTGTGGGAAAGCGGCAAGTAAGCTTTATCCTTCTTATAGACTGTGTTGTCATGTGTACTATCAACGTGGGGAAGAACCAACGAGTCTCACTGCTCATGGGAAAGAATCAGCCTGGTCTTTTGACACTTCCTGCTAGCGCTGTAAGGGTTAAAAATGGCCCCAAAAATGGACTCCATTACAGTTTTGGCGCGCCGCAGCAAGAAGGAGGCTGGCGCCACAGTTCCTCAGAAATCATCCCACTCTGCAGAGGATGATGCATTACTATTCGGAACGCCATCTTGAGTTCACATGCTAAGACCTCGTGGGCGAAAGGAAGATATGGCGCACTTGGGAGTCCCAAGGCTCGAAGTCCCTCAACCTATGTGGGCCGAATATGATCCCCAGGAAATTGCTTGTTTCTTCACCTCTGTGACCACAGTTACCGATATGGGCACTCAAATGGTACCGAAGGATGAGATCGCTTTGTATATTTCTCAGAGCTCTGCAGCTATGGGAATTGTCTGCCGATGATGTTCCAGGTTTGCCTTATTCATGCGTTCTTGGAGTAGATGCTGTCAATGTGGGGAGTTATTGTTGATAGGTGCCAGACCGCCGTCGCCATCACGGGTGATGAGGGTCGATTGGGCCCATGGATATGCTAATGTGGAGGAACTTATCTCCAGTACTGAAGACTGAAGCTGTCAATTCTGGCAAGTCTACCCCAACTCGGGCTGACTCTTTTTTCGAAGAACTAGGTGTCAGATGAACTCGCTGACACTGCAGTGGAAGTGTCAGTTCCCACTGCCAGCGTTTTTTCAGAAGCTTCTACGGTGACCGCCAGTCCGGAGCAGATGGTACCAGTAACCCACCTTTCTCCTAAGGAGGCTCAAGCATCTACTTCGACAGTTACCACGGATTTCACTACTACAGCGGATGGTGGGCCTACGGTCAATACTCGTTTAGCTCAATATATTAAGTCATCACAAGCAAAAAGAGACGGGCGGTCTCAGGTCCCTCCATGCCGAGATCTGAAGTCGGTAATTAAAGGAGAGATGGCAGAAAATTGTAAAGAACGTTGGATTCCTAAGGTCACACACAGTTGTGGTGGGGCAATGGGTGCTGCCTGCCCCAAATATAAGGACTTAAATCCGGCATGGAAGTCTTTACCCACGTGGTTAAGTGGTTAAAGGTGACAAGGATATTAGAAGATGTTGTTTATGGACACTGCCAATAGTTTGCAACGAATTGCCTTCAAGTTTTAGATTTTTTATGTTTACATTTGGAGATTTTGATTTTTATATTAATGTCATTTGCAATTTGTTGTTTAATTCTATTCATGTGGTACATCAATAGAATAAATTTATTATTTATTATTGCAAATTATGATATGTAGCAGGTGGGGAGCTAATAAAAATATGGCTCAACTGCCTGTTTTTACCACCCCCAACTGCAAAAGACCTTACTGGCCTAATATAATAATGGTAATAACAGGTTGACTTTTCATAATGCTCTATTTATAGTAACCCCTTACCGCTGACTATACGCATATATATGGCCTTGCAGAAGTGGGTATTTTTCTGTAGGGCCGCATATATGTGTATCTCTTATTGTGCTGGGAGAGCACCGCACCACGAGCCTCCAGCACAAAGACAGGGGCCCCTGTCTCATACTAACAATCAGGACCTGGAACTCCCTGTTCCGGGTCACCTGATCGGTGTGATAGCCTCTGGCTGGCGATCACAGTAATCAGTCACTGTGAGCCCACCCCTTTGTTTACTTCCTCTTCTGAATATATAGGAAGATATATTGCATCTTATTCTTCTTGCAGGAGAGGAAGATATAAACAAACAAGTGTGTAAAAAATAAATAAAGAATAAAAAAGGAAAAAAAAAGAAAGGAAAAAATGAAAAAAAAAAAGAACAAGAGCAAGGTTTGGCAGGGTAAGTGTAATGCCCTGTACACACGGTCGGATTTTCCGACGGAAAATGTGTGATAGGACCTTGTTGTTGGAAATTCCGACTGTGTGTAGGTTCCATCACACATTTTCCATCGGATTTTCCGACACACAAAGTTTGAGAGCAGGATATAAAATTTTCCGACAACAAAATCCGTGTACACAAATCCGACGGACAAAGTGCTACGCATGCTCAGAATAAATAAAGAGATGAAAGTTATTGGCCACTGCCCCATTTATAGTCCCGACGTACGTGTTTTACGTCACCGCGTTTAGAACGATCGGATTTTCCGACAACTTTGTGTGACCATGTGTATGCAAGACAAGTTTGAGCCAACATCCGTCGGAAAAAATCCTAGGATTTTGTTGTCGGAATGTCCGAACAAAGTCCGACCGTGTGTACGGGGCATTAGAGTTAAGGTCGAGGGTCAAAGGTCACAATCAGCATATTTTGGGCAGAATTCAAAACAATTTTTTTAATTAGTAACAGTGTCAGTTACTGTCAGTGTGTTTTAAGCAGGATAAATAAAAAATCTCCTACGGGTACAAACAACATGCATACATATATGTGGTATCACTGCAATTGTCAGGAGCAGGAGAGTTAATTTTGGGTTGTTCTTTGGTAGTAAATTATGGTAATAGCAAGAAATATATATCTATATTTAAAAAAAAAAAAAAATATATATATATATATATATATATATATATATATATATATATATATATACTTTAGCTGCACTAACCCACGATCCAACACCGTTTTCATCTTGCAAACTATGCATAGAACGGGCAAATCCCTACCTAAAAAGCAACCTCCTCGGGCTCCATAAAGTGCTTCCTAGCCGCAGAAACGGAGGATACCTTGGCCATGGATGGGCTAGGCCGCTCTCCACGTAGCACGGGCTCCACCTCCCGCCATAGATCTGAACCCAGACAGCCCTCCCCGGCAACATCGGCCTGCGCGGAGGGAGAAGATAGCACTTCCAGACACTCTGGAGTGGCAGCGCTTGTTGGTGACCTCCCTACTAAATCGTAGCTCGCTTCCATGTTTTTGGGGCTGGAACGCACTATCAAAAAAGAACTTTCCGCGGTTCGATCAGATGTGGCGCAAGTGTTGGAACGAAACAAAGCCTTGATCGCCACGCGGCCGCCATTAGGAGTCTGCAGACTACCACTCGTAACCTCACCATCGCACACAGGATGGCTCTCTATGAGATCGAGGATCAGGAGACCCGCAACAGGCGGAACAATATAAGGATAAGAGGGCTGCCTGAAGCCACCGGTGACGATGATCTCCTCCTGTCCCTCCGCGGTATCTTTAATGGCCTACTAGGCCAGGCAACAGACTATCCCCTAAAAATAGTAAAAATAGACAGAGCGCACAGAGCTCTGCGCCCCCACAATTTGTCCTCTGACACCCCATGAGACATCATATGCAGGCTCCATTATTATGAGGAAAAAGAGCTCATAATGCGGAAGGCCCGAGAAAAGACCCTACTGGACTTTGACGGCGCATCCCTTCTGTTCTTCCCAGATCTGGCCAGGGAAACATTGGAACGTCGCAGGGGCTGCAACCTCTGACTGAGAAGCTCCGCGTGGCCTCTATTAATTATCGCTGGGGCTTTCCAGCATCACTTATTGCTCATAAGGATGGCAAAACAGCGATACTCTGTCTCCCAGAAGACCTGGAAAAGTTTTGCTCAGACACCAACATCTCCCTTCTGGAGAACCCTGGATGGCAGGATACCATCCCTCCTCTCAATACCCATTCTGAACCACGATGGCAAAAGGTGGACCGTAAGCATAGATCAGACACTCCTGGATCCTCTCCCCAATGCGGCTGATCTACAGATCTGAGACTTCTTCGATATTGTCCTGAGAATCCATAACTCCCTCATACCCGCAAGTATATGGATGTTGTTTAGACATGGTTGATCCCCTCTTTATTTTATTATTTTATTACAGTTGATCACCCACGACCTGGGTCCCTGGTTTAGATTGCCACAGGTTTCTGATATACGGAGACTAACTCTGTCTAGCGCTGTGGTTTTCAACTCCTGTCCTCAGGACCCACTAACAGGCCAGATTTTAAGTATTACCTTAGGGAGATGCAGACTGGAAAACTGCAATCACTGAGCAGCAAATGATAACACCTGTGATGTATTTAAGTTATCTTGCAAACCTGGTCTGTTACTGGGTCTTGAGGACAGAAGTTGAGAACCACTGGTCTAGCGCTATTAGGTTATTCACACACAGTTTGTTTTACAGTTACTCATGGATTAAACATATTATGGTTTGTATGATATGGTGCCGGTGCCTAGACAGCGTATGCGCCGTAATAGGTGTTCACTGTCTGTTGCCCGGGGCAAAGACCCCGTCGTCGTTGGGCCCCGTACTCTCAGTCATCCGTTCCCACGGGGACGGGGTGCGTGGGGGTGCGGGATCTGCGACTTGCCCCTGACTCACACAGCAGTTTTTTGCGTGCACATACCTACCTCCAGTTATGGAGGTTTTTGATTGTGTTGAGAGTTGATGCTAATCCATCTTCTTTTCTTTTTTTCACCCATTTTCTTTTCTTCACATACCCCTCCTCTCTCCCACTCCCTTCCCTTTCTAATGTCTGCCTCAGGTAGGATCATTACGGAGATTACAACGTGCGAGCTCCCCCTGTCGGTGCCAATGACTAAACTGACTTTGATATCTCTTAATGTTCGAGGCCTGTATGCTCCAGGTAAGAGGCATAATTTATACAGAGAGATGGATCGCCTGCGGGAGGACATTGTTTTCCTGCAGGAGACCCATCTCACACACACAACTTCAGTGAAACTTTTCTCTCAACATTACCCTACAGGGGTAGGCTATAACCTATCTGATGTGCACAAGGCAAAAGGTGTGGCCACTGCCTTCCGTAGGGGTACCTCGTTTACGCTCGACTCCACTGTAAGTGACTCCTCAGGTCGTTTTCTGTTTTTAAAAGGCAACCTGGGTAATATGCCGTGCACCTTGGCAACACTTTATGCACCCAATCATGACTAAGCGGGTTTTTAGCTGTCACCCTTAAAAAACTGACTGACTGCGCTCAGGGTTGTGTTCTCCTGGACAGTGATTTTAACTCCCCACTGGAACCTCTCCTGGACACATCACTTGGTAAATCCTGCATCTCACATAGGCGTCTATCGCTTATACGTAAACGCCTACATGAAGCCCAGTTGATGGATGTGTGGAGAATAATGCATCCTAAGATGAGAGACTACACACATTATTCGCATTTACACCACACTTATTCCGGTATTGATTATTTCTTCATAGATCACCATCACCTCTCCCTCCTTATAGATTCTGATATTGAAACATCCACTTTATCTGATCACGCACCGATTGTGCTTACATTAAAAATCCCATCCATTCCACATAAAACAGCTAACTGGAAACTCAATGACCAATTACTATTAGAGGAAATTGACAACATAATTAGCAACGAACTGCAACATTATTTTCAGGAAAATGCCCACCCAGATATCTCCCCAGGTACATTGTGGGAGGCCCATAAGGCCTTTATTTGTGGGAAATTCATAGAATTAGGCACTAGGAAAAAAAGAGAGAGAACGATTCAACAATTTGAACTCATCCGAGATATAAATGCACTAGAGCAGCAGCACAAAGCGGGACTATCACAGTCTGTGTTATGTGCTCTGACCAAAAAGAGGGAAGACTTGAAAAACCTTTTCCATGCGGAACAGAAACAACAATTCCGCATAGTAGCCCAACGCTTACATGAATGGGGTAACAAACCCGGTAAATGTTCTCTACAAAAACAAAAAAACGCATCCTTTATAGCCAGAATCAAGACCACGACAAATAATTTAGTCCACGACACCACTGCAATAGTGGAAAAGTTCAGATCATTCTATCAACACCTATACTACGTCCACCAACACATACCAGAACAGGATTCCAGAAAACAGCTTATCCAGGATTACATAGCACAGGCCAACTTACCTAAACTCCCACCTGACACTTTAGCTGCCCTGGACGGGGAATTCACCACCGAAGAAATGTGCATGGCACTAAAAACCATGGCCAAAGGCAAAGCGCCGGGAACTGATGGCTTTACGGTGGCATACTATCGCTCCTTTGCGGAAGTTTCACTCCCTGACTGATTAACTAAGCTAGCGCGATCCCGTCAGTTGGTGACTTTCGACCAGAAACCCTTCATGCAAATATTACAGTCATTCCCAAGCCAGGGAAAGACCCTGGTGTTGGTGGTAGCTATCGTCCCATCTCACTCCTGAATCTAGATGCTAAACTATATGCCAAAATCATAGCTCATAGGCTCCTTCCCCTGGTACCAAAATAGATCTCGAATGACCAGACATGTCTTATCCCTGGCAGAAAGGCACAAGATAACTCCCTACTTACTCTGTCCCTGATTGCACATGTACTTGGTTCTTCCCAGCCCACCCTGCTATTATAGACAGATGCTAAAAAAGCGTTTGACAGGGTGGACTGGGAATTCCTACTAGCGATGTTATCACATCTGGGTATTGGTCCATCACTCCTAAGACAAATATCGGCCTTATATAATTTCCCCACTGCACAATTGAGAATAAACGGTATAGCGATCCATTTACTCTATATAACGGTACGCGACAGGGCTGCCCTCTTTCGCCTATAGCCATTTCTATCAACAATAAGACACAACCCAGATATCCACGGGATCACTGTAGGCAATTCCGAACACAAATATGCAGCGTATGCTGATGACATTCTGTTCTATATACAACAACCCAGAATCTCCCTTCCCAATTTAATGTCGGCTTTCTCAACATTTCACCATGTCTCTAATTTTTTGTCTCTAATTTTAAAATAATATATCAAAATCCGAAATTTTAAACATATCAATCCCAAAGGAGACTGTGACTCATCTGCAGAACTCCTTCCCCTTTAGTTGGCAAAAAAGCGCTATGAAATACTTGGGAATCTTTCTTACTCCTAACCTTACATCCCTATTTCGTACTAACTTTATGCCATTGTTAAATACAATTAGATCTGACCTACAGAAATGGTCAAAACTGGCACACTCATGGTTGGGAAGGATAATGCCCCGTACACACGGTAGGATTTTCCGATGGAAAATGTCCGATCGGAGCGTGTTGTCGGAAATTCCGACCGTGTGTGGGTTCCATCGGACATTTTCCATCGGATTTTCCGACACACAAAGTTGGAGAGCAGGAGATAAAATTTTCCGACAACAAAATCCGTTGTCGGAAATTCCGATCGTGTGTACACAAATCCAACAGACAAAGTGCCACGCATGCTCAGAATAAATAAAGAGATGAAAGCTATTGGCCACTGCCCCGTTTATAGTCCCGACGTACGTGTTTTACGTCACCGCGTTCAGAATGTTTGGATTTTCCAACAACTTTGTGTGACCGTGTGTATGCAAGACAAGTTTGAGCCAACATCCGTCGGAAAAAATCCTAGGATTTTGTTGTCGGAATGTCCGAACAAAGTCCGACCGTGTGTACGCCCTATAAGTGTTGTGAAAATGAACATTTTACCCAGGTTGCTATTCTTGTTTCAAATGATCCCATTTAAAATTCCTGCAGGTTTTTTCAGATTATTGAGAACTATGATATGCAGATATGTCTGGAACAGACGATGTCCTAGGCTTGCCAGGTCCCTTCTCGCTAGATCTAAAAGAGAGGGAGGATTAGCTTTACCGGACATCAAACGATATTTCCTGGCTGTCACTTTAAACAGGATTTCAGACTGGAAATATCACAGAAATTCCAAGCTGTGGGTATCTTTAGAAATAGCACTTAGCGGTACAGATCTTTATTCACAAATTTGGATACCAAGGAAACATAGAACTTTATCCACAAGTACCTTCTCGCTTACACGCTCCACCCTAATGATTTTGGACTCGTTGTGCAAAAAACATAAATGGCCTTACAACTCTCCCCTGATGCCCTTGACTGGTCATAACTACTTTCCGCCCAGGAATATAGACCCCAGACTCCATTCCTGGAACCTTGGAAACACTTTCCTATTACATCATGTTACTAAGGCATCGGACATTGTACCCTTGACCATGCTCACATCCACATCTGCTATATCACTAATGGACCAATGGAGATATCTTCAATTGTCAGCCTTCATTCAGGCTCTTCCAAAACCCTTGCGGGATATTTCTAATCTAACATTGATAGAAACAGCCTTTGCAGAAGACCAACCAGTTGAGTAACCCATCTCCTACTTCTACCAAGCATTAAGGTCACTTGCATCCACTGGCTACCCTAGCTTTCTTCACAGCTGGGAGAAGGATCTTCACAAAGAACTGACCGAGACTCAAAGATCTACAATCCTCCTTCTATCTCATTCATCTTCAATGTCCTCTAAACTTGCAGAGATTAACTACAAACTTCTAACAAGGTGGCATTATATCCCGGTGGTTCTACATAAATCATTCCCACAAACATCACCGCTCTGCTGGCGTGGATGTGGAGAACGGGTATCACATGCTCATGTTTGTTGGTACTGTCTGCTTATTAGACCATATTGGCTTACTATCCTTTATTGGATCAAGGAGATTCAGGGTTTTGAGGTTCACAATGACCCCTGGATCGTATTACTGCATTGTACAGACAAGCCAATAGGATCATAAAAAAAATCTATAACTCCACACTTATTAAATGCAGCTAAAGCCCTCATACCCCGGTTTTGGAAAAAAACATCAATACCCACACTGTGCCAATGGCTAGTGGAGGAAGATCATATATACTATATGGAGGACTTAACATACTCCCTTAGAAATAAAGCTGAGTTGGGAAAAGAAATATTGTCCTGTTGGTTTGCCTTCAAATTCACTTCCGCCTACGCGGAAATTATGGCTCCGACCACATAATGTATTAATGATTTGACTATCTGATGTGAGAGATCTGACCGAGGCGAACACCCCTCCTCTCCACCCCTACCCTCATTTTTCCTAATTTTTTCCCCCCTTCCTTACTTTCTGTCTACTTTTCTTTTCCTCTGTTTTTTTCCTATAATATATAATGCGTAAACTGTCGGCACTATATAAATCCTGTATAATAATAATAATAATAAAGTAAATGACAAGATATGGTACTGAAGCAAAGTATGATTACAACGTAAATTAACAAAAGGCCTGACATAAGGCAACTTTATACATCGATATGTGACTCATAGGATTATGGATGTTATATCACTGCAAGACCTACTTGCGCTTACGTTTAAAAACAATTTGTATCATTTTTCTCGTCTTTAATAAAAACTTATTAAACAAAAATATTATGAAAATACATGTTTATTAGAATTAATTTAATTTCCCCTAACAATAAAAATTATAACCCAATTATTTAAAAACACTTTTTTACTATTAGATATTTTAATTTTATTTTTGACTCATTGCTCCAGTTCTGTCAGTTTCAGACGTATTCACAGAGGTTACTATACCAAGTCCACTTGTCATATACATAGTTAAAACTTCGCACCAGCCTTTGTGAATTTCCCTGACTGAGTCTCTTAAAATCTCACACTGACATTCTAAGTTACATTATTTGTTCATTATTCTTACCTTTACATCCATCTGCAATGGCAAGCAGTAGTAACATAGTTATTAGGATCTTCTGTATATATGCCATCATGGTAGAGTTGTAGAATTACAGGACACGACACGGTTTTGGAACTATAAAAGGTACGACACATGATAACATCTATTTCCTTCCACTTACCACTTCCCTCTATATTTCACTTAGTAACCGTGACAGTTGATAAGCAAAATGCACACGATTCATTCTTAGAACTCTTGCATTATTCTCTATATGGTGCAATTAAAGCCTAAATTTACAAAATGACCACAAGCGACATTACTTCTCTTCACTGTGATGTGTCCCTTGTGCTGCTGTCTTCTAGTTCAGTGGTAATTTTTCTCCTCCAATACCCCCTATCCCTGCTGCCACAAATTTTTGGTACGGTTGGGGTTAATAGAAGGAGGAGTTACAGAAATATAGAACTGCAGAAAAAAGACTGAGTAGTCCATCGAGTCTGCCCATTGTTTTTTTGGGGGGGTTTCCGTTAACATTTTTGTCTGACTATAGATCTATGTTTGTTAATCCCAAGCATGTTTGAAACCAATTATGGTTGATTGTCTCACTATCTCTGCTAGTAGTTTATTCCAAGTATCAACTACCCTTTCAGTAAAATAATACTTTCTAAGATTTGTTTTGATCTTTCCTCCAGTTAGTTTATGATCATGAACCATTGGCGCTGAAAACGTGATTTCGGTAGTTTGGCCTCCAGTCAGAAGGGATCATCTTGGACTACATTAATACCAGTCTATGGGCCATCTATGTGGTTTTCCACGTTCAGCCCCCTATATATACGTATGGAACAGTGTCCAAATAAGATATTCCTATGTACTCTTTTTTTATCATATGTTTTAAATGTGATTCAATAAATTTTTATATTTTATTATAATGTGAGACCATTTTCTTTCCTATTAGGATTATAGTGGCAACCTTAAAAGTCAGTTTTCTATTTTTTCTCTTTTTCTGTGCTTCTTCGCTTTCACTGGGATGTGCCGATTTTTATTTTTTTTATTTTTTTTTCCTGCTTTGCAGGGAAACAAAATCTGGCACATCCCCACTGACAGGACAGAGCTCCGTATTGCTTATATTGACAGAGCTCTGTCCTGTCTTACCCCTCACTGATCAGCTTGTGCTGTGAAGAATCACAGCACAGCCAGCGTGCCAGCGGCACGCGTGTGTACCCCTTACCCGGAAGTGCCAGATCACATAGACACATGATCCGGCATAGGAGAGCAGCTCTGCCACCATACTCCTATGTGAGACGGTCGGCAAGTGGTTCATTAGGGGTGGGAAATTCATTTATAATGGACATGGTTCTACGAGAGGTATATAGATCACCTATTAGGGGTGCAACGAATCGTCACCGATCCGTGATCCGAACGGTTCAACCATTTCGGATCGGCACATACGCGATCCGTGGAGCGCTACGCTGCCTTGGCCTTAGGAAAGGCCGCGGCTTCAGCCTAGCTCCGGAGCGGCGGCCATCTTGGTACACCGGGCGGGGGCCTAGGTGAGCGGCGCACTGACGTCATCATCACCCGCCTCAACTGCAAGCAGACAATCGTAGAGGAGATGTGGATATTACAGTGAAGGGAGATGTTGGGAGATGTGGATATTAGTGGGGGAGATGTGGGGAGATGTGGATATTAGTGGGGGAGATGTGGATATTACAGTGGGGAGATGTGGATATTACAGTGGGGGAGATGTCCATTACAGTGGATATTACAGTGGGGGTGGAGATTGTGGATATTACAGTGGGGAAGATTTTGGATATTACATTGGGGAAGATTGTGGATATTACAGTGGGGGAGATTGTGGATATTACAGCGGGGACTATATGTTGGTGGAATTTTTACAGGTTTTTGTAAATTCAATTAATTTTTTTTTTTTTGTTGATCCGAAAATGATCTGATCCATGACTCCTGATCCGAGGAACGATCTGAACCGTGAGTTTTTTTATCCGTTGCACCCCTATCACCTATTGTACAATTTATTGTTAAAATACTCTATATGCAGAAAGATTTATCATAAGATGGACAGAAACATAGCCAAGAAGGTATTGTTCTTTAGTAAATTTGTTTAGCTACAGTTTTTAGCTGTACAATTAATTTAAAGTGTGGCAACCCAATAGATCTTGCAGAGAATACAGTGATAAACGCCAACTACACTGCAAACATGTCGGTGAGGCCTAGGTCTAAGGTACCCAAACTGGGAGAGACCACACATGGTCCTTGAGGTTGCAATTTATAATGTATATAGAATAGTAGTAAAGAATAAAGAAAGTGTATGGTTTTAGACAAAATAGCATTGAGTATTTGTACAATACCATATAGACTTAGGTCTGTATTACCAGAAGACGGCTTCCACTGCAAGGGGCGGCAGTTTGTGGTATACTGGAATGGCACTCTGCTGCTGCTGGGAAGAGCCCCACTTTAATGGTCTGGGTACCGGAATGTTCCCTCAGCACAGGCATTCTCCCTAAGCGAGGTGTTTCCATCCCTAATCCAGCTGTGCCCAGGGCCCCAAAAAGAAGAGAAGGGATGGGGTTATTAAAGCCTCAGGTAGAGAGTGGCCCTTGAAATTTTGCTTAGGGACCCTAGGATATCTAGAGGCATGAACAATGTTAAACCAGGCTGAGTTTAGTAAGGGGCCCCTAAGTGACTATTCTTAGATGCCACAGGAGAAACAGGGGAAGGACAGGGTACATGAGGCTGGTAAACTGGTAAAGAAGCCTCAGGGGCAGTGTTGCCAACCATCAGTATTTTTACTGGCAGTCAGTAAAAAATGGGCACTCTCCTGCCAGTAAATGCCAGTGACAGGAAAAGGTTGCCGGTAAAAAATATGGCTGTGACTGCTACAGTGTTGGACTTGTGTCCTTTTTTCACCTACTATATAACTATGTGTAACTATGCAAGTGTGTTTGAGCGGCGGGTCTGGAGGAGGGTGTGCCTGAGCATGTTGTGTAATGTCATGGTGCAAGGGAGCCGATCGGAGCAGCTGGAGCCTTGTGTGAGGGTCTGCAGGACAGGAGCAAGGCAAGCTGGTAGCCGGACTGTCAGTGCTGTTTGGACTGGAGTAGACTGAAGGGACCACCTGACTCAGGAGGTGTCATCATCTGAAAAAGGAACATCAATAGTCTTTGCGCTAAAAATGTCCAGTCCATTTGTGTGATAACAAACACACTGACCACAGAATCCTTTGATGAGAATGCTTAGTGTGAAACAATCTGGTCAGCACCATATTCCTTGCAGCACAGTGATCAACGGGAATTGATAACTGTAAAAAAAAAAAAAGGGAATACGAGCGCACAGGCTCACGGTGCAATAACATCTTTTTATTGAATATAAAAGGATAAAATCAATACACTCACAAGAGAAGCTGAATAAACAGCGTCAAACAGTTCATCCAATAGAGAGCCTTAAAAAGGGACACATCCGTGCTTCAGAATAGATGAGAAGACCACTGGATGCATGGATGGGCTGGCTCCACATACACAGGCTCGTCAAGCAGCTGCTGATGAAGAGACGGCCAGTCAGGAGAGGGCTGTGGGGTTCCTACAACACTTGTCCCAGGGAGAGCTCTGATGGAGTCAACTGACAGAGGACACTGTAGTTGTCAGGATAACATCATCATCTGTGCTGCTGCACATAGCTGTCAGTGTCACTGTGAGAGTCAATTTCATGTGTGTGTGCCGCCCATTCTAATTTCTTGCCCTTCTGAGTCCTGTCCCTGAGCTACTTACTTACTATATCGAAAATAAAATAAGAAATGTTTTGTGCATTAATATCTACCTTAAATCACATTGCTAATTGCATATTGTACTTATTTGTAGCTTAAATACTGAAATTTGAACTTAAATCTGTAAACTTTTGGAAATGCCAGTAAAATTCAATCTGATAGGTTGGTAACACTGCTCAGGGGCAACAGGGTGAGCTAGGGTGGGTAGAGGATTAATGAATCCCAGTGAGGGGCCCTTCAAAGCTGTACTCAGGGGTCATAATGCACACAAGAAGAGGACTCTCACCTCTGAGCTGCATACTGAAAGCTCAATCCATCCATCCACACTCCACTCTCCTTTCTTCTACAATATGCCCACCCCCTCTTTAGCTGCTGCTGGACTGCAGGCATGAGGAGTGAGCTCCATCTCTCTCCTAGTAACGAACGAACAAATGATGTCATACTATGGGAGAGTTTGAACAGAGTACAGTAAAGTACAATCCTCTGATCACTGTAATAAGGCAGGTGGATGCTACTTTTAAAGCCCAATATACCATTGTGAAATTATTTATTTATTCATTACTAGTAGGGAGGAGGGAGACATAGCCCAGGATACAACCAGAGAAACAGATGTCGCAGGGCAACTAACTTAAAAGTGGGACTGTCCAAGCAAATTCTGAACAGCGGATGACTATGCATTGAATTTGAAAATTCAGCAGCGTAATGTCTATCAAAATATCATTGCATCCCTACCTCTCAGCAATGTCCCTTTCTGTGGAAATAGCACATTCCCATATATATCTCAGCCGCATAATGTCCCTTAAAAAAAAAAAAAAATCACTTCCTCTTATCCATGAAACAGCAGTGTGCCAAAAAATACGAATTACTGTATTATGCCAACATCAGCAGCACTGTGATTTTGGAATTACTGTACTTTCACTAAGCAACGGTTCAGCAAATTCCACTGTCAATTCCCATTCTCAGCTAAATAGCATATGCCCATGAAGATATCAATTTATTCTTCCCTGGCTCATCAAGGGTGTCCCTGCATGGTAGGTAGCAGGGGTGGCTAGAATTCCACTTTAATAGAAAGCTTTTCATGTAAAACAGGTCGACACAAAGAGGTTGTGCAAGTTGATATGCTTAAAATAAAAAATGGAGGTGTCCGTGACAATGTCAAAATTTGGGGGAGAAAAGACTGAGGGAATCCTACCTATTGCCTGTAGCAGACTGATGACATTATCTCTGCCTAGGTAAAGTCACTAACTGGCTCTCAAGGACAGCTTTTTTAATGATAAAAGGGGGTCTTTTTATCAGGGAATTCCTGTTAGCCAGCTTGTAGGCAAGTGCAGTCTGTATTCCCCACTAGGTGGTGCTTGACTGAAGCTGCAATGCAGAAGGGGAGGGAAGTTGTGAAGAACTTGGCTCCTCTATGACTTCCTAAGGTCAGACATCTGTCTGACTGGACGGTGGCATCCCACATGACCTCAATAGCCATCTTGGATCAGGGCAGAGTTTATTTAAGCCTCTGAGTCATGGGTTTGGCACACTTTATGTGATTGGCTAGTGTAGGGACAGGTTCCCTGTCTGGCAGGGATAGTGCTTAGTGCGGTGGTTCTCAACTCCTGTCCTCAGGACCCACTAACAGGCCAGATTTTAAGTATTACCTTGGAGAGATGCAGACTAGAATACTGTAATCACTGAGCAGCAAATGATATCACCTGTGCTGTATTTCCTTGTCAAAAGAAGTTTATTGAGTATACAATATTATAAAGATACATAAAGTAAGTTTACAAGGATCTATAAAGTAAGCTCATTGTTTTACAGTAGGGTTTATATAGGTAAATATCATGAAATTTCAAATATTAAACATTGGGTTCACGTAAACCTAAATTAAAGATATATATCATTTCCTTAGTTGCTGTATTTCAGTTATCTTGCAAACCTGGCCTGTAAGTGGGTCCTGAGGAGAGGAGTTGAGAACCACTGGCTTAGTGGCAGGAGAAGGTTCCTGAGAAGTAGGGAAAGTGCAGGGACTACTCCATCTCCTTGTAAGAAGCCTCCAGTTCGGGAATTCTCTCAATCTAGTGTTCTCAACCACTTTGGCCTCTGAATGTATTCTTTGCCGCCAGAGCACCACGCTGTAGCCTTACCCAAAAGCTGTCTCAGAAACATATGCATGCGTTTGTGCACGTGCATCACAGCATGTACGCCTAGTGTCAGAATTGATGCCAGATGCCCTCTTTAAGGCATTCAGTGTTAGTGCTGATTGGCCTTCAGCATGTTCCTTGCTCCCTGACTTGTGTTTCCTGTTATCGACCCAGCTTCCTCCTGAACCGAGTTTGGATCCTGCTCTGTACTCTTGTACTACCCATTACTGACCTCGGCTTCATCCCTGACCTTGATCTGGCTCCCGATTTGGTACTTCATTGCCCACCTCGACTTGTTCAGAGACTGCTTCTGCCTCCGATTCTGCCCCATGCTATTGTTGGGTGCCTGCTTGCCCTACATGCTGATGCAGTTGCCTGCTTCTGTGCATAGTTCTGCTACACACCTGCTAACATCATCCTGAACTTTTAGTGAAGTCAGAGTTCCCTTTTAACTTCTGCCAATTCTCCTGGTAACTTCTCATCTGACATATTCTTGCACATTCTGTTAGTTCTTCCTGGTCAGTATCCCCAGTTCATGGTTCTGCAAACTACATCCGCTGTTGCTTTGTTACTTCAGTTCCTTTGCACCCTCTGTTTAAGCTTCAGGGGTGCTTGAGCAGGAGAAGCTGCCCTCATCATCTCAGTCCTATCAGGGCTGTGGCACCTTTACTGAAAAATGATATGGTTGCTGAAGTTTGTGACTTGTCAGTAGTTCGTTTATGCATACTTGTAAGTTTTCTGAATGGCAAACTTTAACCACATCAGCTCTGGAAGGTTTTACCCCCTTTATGACCAGGCAATTTTTTGCTATTTAGCACTGCGCTACTTTAACTGGTAATTGCGCGGTCGTGCAATGCTGTACCCAAATGAAATGTATATCATTTTTTCACACATATAGAGCTTTCTTTGGTGGTATTTGATCACCACTGTTTTTTTTATGTTTTATTATATAATGGAAAAAAGACCAAAAATATTGAGGAAAAAAAACAATATTTTTTACTTTCTGCTATAAAACATATCCAGTAAAAAAGAGGGAAAAAATCAAATACCTTAAAAAAATCCCAATAAGTGTATATTGATTGGTTTGCGTAAAAGTATGGTATACAATATATATTTGAATTTATTTATTTTTTTGTACTACTAATGGCAGGGATCAGTGACTTGGGACTGCGATATTGCAGCAGACAACTAACACTGGAGGGGAACTGACTAACTGATACTGACATCACCAGTGACACTAATACAGTGATCAGTATACACTGTCACTGTACTAATGACACTGGCTGGGAAGAGGTTAACATCTAGGGGAGATCAGGGGGTTAAATGTCTGCCTAACAATGTGTAATGTGTGCTTTTTTTTTTTTTACTAAATATCTCTATTTCTTATCTCTGTTTTGCA
This sequence comes from Aquarana catesbeiana, assembly GCF_042186555.1. Classification (NCBI taxonomy): domain Eukaryota; kingdom Metazoa; phylum Chordata; class Amphibia; order Anura; family Ranidae; genus Aquarana; species Aquarana catesbeiana. The sequence continues at coordinate 91,228,282 of NC_133326.1, read as the reverse complement.
GGGATATGAAACAGAGAGATTGTTCCTTCCGTACAGAGCTCTGCATTAATTGTCTACACAGAGCTCTGGGCTGTGATTGGACACATCCAATCAGCAGGTCCCGGTCATGAATCCTTGACTGGGATCTGCTGATAGACTCCCACTATCACAGTAGGGAGTAGGTGGAGGGGGAGAGGGTAGCGGGTAGCGACGTACGGGTATGTCGTTTTACCTGCACGGTCCACCCATCCACACTATATTACAGGCAGGCGGTCTGCAACTGGTTAAGGTGTACCTGTACCCAGACTATAAACTTTAAAGTTTTTACATATTTTCAACAAGGAGTATAGGATCTTTTAAAAAAAGACACCTTTGACCTATCAGAACCTTTAATGTGAAGCAATTTGTCCTCAAATATCTCAACAGAGAAACTAAAGTTGGGTTCCGATCAGTTTCTAGCAGCTTAGAAACACCTGCTGCTTGAGTGCCTCTGTAGTGAACTTTAAAGATTAATCACAAGGCTACAACAACAAAGGCAACAACTACAGAGTTAAAGTGGTTGTAAACTCTTAAATATACCCAGTAAAGTGACTAGTCTCAGGTGATACAAAGAGGTGTAACAAATCCTCCTACATACGTTGTACCTGTTTATCTGTAGCTATCTCTTCTCTGCAGCAATTCAAAGTGCTGAATTTATACAGCTTGTCTGAGTTTTCAAAAAGCAGAGGGTGGGAATCTTCAGTTGCAGAGCAGAGCTCAGTGAGGTGACCATGGGGCTGATTGTAAGGAATGGGCACACCCCAATTCATACAGCACATAGGAACACAGCTTAGGCTGTCAGTAACAGGCTGTGTGCTGGAGCTCCCTCCCCTGTCACCTTTGACTCATGCAAATAGCAAGCAGAGGAAGGAGGCAGCAGACAGAAGAGAGACTTAGTGCTCTTATACACACCATAGAGAGATATGCTTTGTTCATATTTCTGTCTTAAGGTTTACAGCCACTCTAAATGAGGGCTTGTTTTATTGTGTGTTTGTAATGCATTGTCAGTATATATTATATGTGTTTATATTATATTCATACTTTACAGTGCAAAGTCTAAGCACAGATTCACTTCAGAGGAAGTTTCACATCAATATATCTTTCATATCTATGTAATGTATAGATAAAGTTGCATTTTCTGAGAAGAACAAAAATCTTGGAACACTTAAACATAAATAAACATTTCTTTAGGAATGGCTTATTTATAAATCAGTATATGTGAAATTCCCCAAACATTCACTACTGGTGAATCTATCATTATAATTTAAAACTCATTCACCAGGACACTACATCTGCAGTGCATGTTTCGTGAATGTCTCATTCACTGCTTCATTAATATCCCCTTTATCCACTGACCATGCTTGTGCTCCTACACTGCATGCTGTAAATGTTTGAAACAGATGCTATGATAGGTTGGGTTGGAAGGACATGCTCAGATTCTGGCATTTAATTCTGTTATCATAACTTGGCACTTGTAACATATTGTAAGTGAATGAAACGAAAAGATGGCATGTCATAGTAAATAAATAACCTTATAATTAATTCACAGAATTGTGTTACTTTGAGTGTTCTACACCTACATGTACTTGCTGTCAGCATAAAACATGGTAAACTGTATGTAGTGTTTATGGGTTTTTTTCTTGTTTATTGTGTTTTTTATAACCACTTCAGCCCCGGAAGGATTTACCCCCTTTCTGACCAAAGCACTTTTTGCGATTCAGCACTGCGTCTCTTTAACTGATAATTGCGCGGTCGCGCGGCGTGGCTCCCAAACAAAATTGACGTCTTTTTTTTCCCACAAATAGAGCTTTCTTTTGGTGGTATTTGATCACCTCTGCAGTTTTTATTTTTTGCGCTATAAACAAAAAAAGAGCGACAATTTTGAAAAAAAAGCAAATTTTTTTACCTTTTGCTATAATAAATATCCCCCAAAAAATATATAAAAAAACATTTTTTTTCCTCTGTTTAGGCCGATACATATTCATCTACATATTTTTGGTAAAAAAAAAAATTGCAATAAGCGTTTATTGATTGGTTTGCGCAAAAGTTATAGCGTCTACAAAATAGGGGATAGTTTTATGGCATTTTTATTAATAATCTTTTTTTTACTAGTAATGGCAGCGATCAGCGATTTTTATTGGGACTGCGACATTATGGCGGACACATCGGACACTTTTGGCGCTATTTTGAGACCATTCACATTTATACAGGGATCAGTGCGATTAAAAATGCATTGATTACTGTGGGGCTGTAGGAGTTAAGTGTGTCCTAGGGAGTGATTCTAACTGTGGGGGGGATGGGCTACGTGTGACACATGACTGATCACCGCTCTCGATTCCAGGGAGCGGTGATCAGTGACAGTGTCACTAGACAGAAAGGGAAAATGTTTGTTTACATTAGCATTTCCCTGTTCTTCCTCTCTGTGAGACGATCACGGGTATCCCCGCGGTATAACTCACGGAGCTATACAGATACAGACCTCGCGAGATCACGTGCATTAACGTGATTTTGCGCAGCAGAGCCATCCTGCCGCAGTGAAACTGCAGCGGCTGGTCCTCAAGCAGTTAACAAATTATATGGAAAGCAAATGTGGTACTACAACCTGTACAGATGGTGTAGTAGCTAAAAAAGGCAAGAGAGGGCAGCAGGGGCTGCAAACCCATGGTGAGGTAATGAAAAGGGTTTTTTTGTGCTTGGAACTCTCCCACAGGCCCCACAATAATTTATGTTAACTCAACTCAGAACCATTCACTCTGCATGAGTATAACCAGGGGATTTCTCATTTTAAATATGCTATAAAAAACATGTTCATTGTTTTTAGATTATTGACAGCTTATTCAAATGCGAACTGGTGGAGAGGGAAGTACATTAACTGGAGCAAATTCAGCATATAATGTCAGATGTTTTCTAGGTTGTGCTCTGAGGGGTGACCTAGTCCATACATGGTGGTCCTGCCCAAAATTAATTGCTTTTTGGTCCAGAGTTTTTGTTTTTTTTACAAACACTCTTTCACTTTCACATCATTCCCAAGGATACTCACTTACCCATCCTGCATGTCCCAATTCTGGGCCTATACCCAAGGCAGCAGAAATTTGGTTGGATATCTGTTCCTGGCAGCCAAACAAGATAGCAAGAGCCTGGAGAAAATCCATTGCTCCATTTCAAGAGATGAAGGATCATATGAAAAGAATGCTGGTCAATGAAAAGATGTCATTGTCATAGCATTCTCTATGATTCCCAGCCTAAATTTCAGAAAATTTGGGAACCAGCAGGTCCCGGTCATGAATCCTTGACTGGGATCTGCTGATAGACTCCCACTATCACAGTAGGGAGTAGGTGGAGGGGGAGAGGGTAGCGGGTAGCGACGTACGGGTATGTCGTTTTACCTGCACGGTCCACCCATCCACACTATATTACAGGCAGGCGGTCTGCAACTGGTTAAGGTGTACCTGTACCCAGACTATAAACTTTAAAGTTTTTACATATTTTCAACAAGGAGTATAGGATCTTTTAAAAAAAGACACCTTTGACCTATCAGAACCTTTAATGTGAAGCAATTTGTCCTCAAATATCTCAACAGAGAAACTAAAGTTGGGTTCCGATCAGTTTTATAGCAGCTTAGAAACACCTGCTGCTTGAGTGCCTCTGTAGTGAACTTTAAAGATTAATCACAAGGCTACAACAACAAAGGCAACAACTACAGAGTTAAAGTGGTTGTAAACTCTTAAATATACCCAGTAAAGTGACTAGTCTCAGGTGATACAAAGAGGTGTAACAAATCCTCCTACATACGTTGTACCTGTTTATCTGTAGCTATCTCTTCTCTGCAGCAATTCAAAGTGCTGAATTTATACAGCTTGTCTGAGTTTTCAAAAAGCAGAGGGTGGGAATCTTCAGTTGCAGAGCAGAGCTCAGTGAGGTGACCATGGGGCTGATTGTAAGGAATGGGCACACCCCAATTCATACAGCACATAGGAACACAGCTTAGGCTGTCAGTAACAGGCTGTGTGCTGGAGCTCCCTCCCCTGTCACCTTTGACTCATGCAAATAGCAAGCAGAGGAAGGAGGCAGCAGACAGAAGAGAGACTTAGTGCTCTTATACACACCATAGAGAGATATGCTTTGTTCATATTTCTGTCTTAAGGTTTACAGCCACTCTAAATGAGGGCTTGTTTTATTGTGTGTTTGTAATGCATTGTCAGTATATATTATATGTGTTTATATTATATTCATACTTTACAGTGCAAAGTCTAAGCACAGATTCACTTCAGAGGAAGTTTCACATCAATATATCTTTCATATCTATGTAATGTATAGATAAAGTTGCATTTTCTGAGAAGAACAAAAATCTTGGAACACTTAAACATAAATAAACATTTCTTTAGGAATGGCTTATTTATAAATCAGTATATGTGAAATTCCCCAAACATTCACTACTGGTGAATCTATCATTATAATTTAAAACTCATTCACCAGGACACTACATCTGCAGTGCATGTTTCGTGAATGTCTCATTCACTGCTTCATTAATATCCCCTTTATCCACTGACCATGCTTGTGCTCCTACACTGCATGCTGTAAATGTTTGAAACAGATGCTATGATAGGTTGGGTTGGAAGGACATGCTCAGATTCTGGCATTTAATTCTGTTATCATAACTTGGCACTTGTAACATATTGTAAGTGAATGAAACGAAAAGATGGCATGTCATAGTAAATAAATAACCTTATAATTAATTCACAGAATTGTGTTACTTTGAGTGTTCTACACCTACATGTACTTGCTGTCAGCATAAAACATGGTAAACTGTATGTAGTGTTTATGGGTTTTTTTCTTGTTTATTGTGTTTTTTATAACCACTTCAGCCCCGGAAGGATTTACCCCCTTTCTGACCAAAGCACTTTTTGCGATTCAGCACTGCGTCTCTTTAACTGATAATTGCGCGGTCGCGCGGCGTGGCTCCCAAACAAAATTGACGTCTTTTTTTTCCCACAAATAGAGCTTTCTTTTGGTGGTATTTGATCACCTCTGCAGTTTTTATTTTTTGCGCTATAAACAAAAAAAGAGCGACAATTTTGAAAAAAAAGCAAATTTTTTTACCTTTTGCTATAATAAATATCCCCCAAAAAATATATAAAAAAACATTTTTTTTCCTCTGTTTAGGCCGATACATATTCATCTACATATTTTTGGTAAAAAAAAAAATTGCAATAAGCGTTTATTGATTGGTTTGCGCAAAAGTTATAGCGTCTACAAAATAGGGGATAGTTTTATGGCATTTTTATTAATAATCTTTTTTTTACTAGTAATGGCAGCGATCAGCGATTTTTATTGGGACTGCGACATTATGGCGGACACATCGGACACTTTTGGCGCTATTTTGAGACCATTCACATTTATACAGGGATCAGTGCGATTAAAAATGCATTGATTATTGTGGGGCTGTAGGAGTTAAGTGTGTCCTAGGGAGTGATTCTAACTGTGGGGGGGATGGGCTACGTGTGACACATGACTGATCACCGCTCTCGATTCCAGGGAGCGGTGATCAGTGACAGTGTCACTAGACAGAAAGGGAAAATGTTTGCTTACATTAGCATTTCCCTGTTCTTCCTCTCTGTGAGACGATCACGGGTATCCCCGCGGTATAACTCACGGAGCTATACAGATACAGACCTCGCGAGATCACGTGCATTAACGTGATTTTGCGCAGCAGAGCCATCCTGCCGCAGTGAAACTGCGGCGGCTGGTCCTCAAGCAGTTAACAAATTATATGGAAAGCAAATGTGGTACTACAACCTGTACAGATGGTGTAGTAGCTAAAAAAGGCAAGAGAGGGCAGCAGGGGCTGCAAACCCATGGTGAGGTAATGAAAAGGGTTTTTTTGTGCTTGGAACTCTCCCACAGGCCCCACAATAATTTATGTTAACTCAACTCAGAACCATTCACTCTGCATGAGTATAACCAGGGGATTTCTCATTTTAAATATGCTATAAAAAACATGTTCATTGTTTTTAGATTATTGACAGCTTATTCAAATGCGAACTGGTGGAGAGGGAAGTACATTAACTGGAGCAAATTCAGCATATAATGTCAGATGTTTTCTAGGTTGTGCTCTGAGGGGTGACCTAGTCCATACATGGTGGTCCTGCCCAAAATTAATTGCTTTTTGGTCCAGAGTTTTTGTTTTTTTTACAAACACTCTTTCACTTTCACATCATTCCCAAGGATACTCACTTACCCATCCTGCATGTCCCAATTCTGGGCCTATACCCAAGGCAGCAGAAATTTGGTTGGATATCTGTTCCTGGCAGCCAAACAAGATAGCAAGAGCCTGGAGAAAATCCATTGCTCCATTTCAAGAGATGAAGGATCATATGAAAAGAATGCTGGTCAATGAAAAGATGTCATTGTCATAGCATTCTCTATGATTCCCAGCCTAAATTTCAGAAAATTTGGGAACCATGGCTCAATTATGCCCTTCAATCCATAGATTTGGGTAACCTGAGTGCCCCGTGATTTTTCTGCTGAATCATTCAACCCAAGTCCGTTGGGCTCTGAATTTTTCCCCTACTTTCCCTTTCTTTTCTCCTCCCTATTTTTTTGCTTCCAGCTGTTTCTTTTTACCTAGGATCCTTGGCCCTACTCTCTTCAGCTGTTTGATGTTTTACAGGTTCCTATGTGATCCTAAGGGAAGTCTTGATTCCCTTATAGATGTAGCGCCCTGGAGTTTAGTCAGGGAACTCCTCACCAAATTCCTTGTCAGGAGTAGCTACTGCAGTTAATAGAGATCTATTGATTTCTCCCTAAGTTTGGCCTTGTTGCACTTTTCTCTTTTACCACTGGGTGGCCGGGAACTTGGTGGTACTAGATATGAGAAGGGCAACCCAAGGTCAGGTTATGGTTATATAGGGTATTTCGGCCAATGGGCAGGGGTTTTCCTGAATCCCTTGGCCTGCTGGGAAAACCTATATATTCTGGTGAGGTCAGGTGATCTAGAGTTCTGTGCACCTGGACGGCTGTCTGGGTGAACATGTGTTGTTCAACCCGGGCTGCTAGGCCGGAGATTTGGCCTATCCCGGGGACATCTGGCTACCAGGCTGTGTGAGGGCCTATCCAGAAGTAAGAGGGAAGAGCAGGGTTGGGACTGCGGCTTGCAGTCCAACCAAAAGTGACGGTTTTGCAATGAGTAACTGAAGCAAGTACCAGAGCAATATTCTCACCGAACAGGCACGGGGGAGAATCAGGAAACTTCGGGCAGTGATCAAGTCAGGGACCCAACCAGCTGAGGTGATGCTTGCAGAGCAGCCTTGTGTATCAGGCCAGGGACCGAGCCAGTTAGTAGGGGTGAAGCTTGAGAAGTATCTGGAGTGCCAAGCTAGGGACCCAGCAGGGAAGCGTGGGTGATGCTTGAGGGAAATACCACCGAAAAAGCCTTGAGGTGCTCACGGGATTCAGAGTCAGTGAATCAGAGAGTCCAGTAAGAGACTAGGAGCACAAGGGGCTGAAGAACTACAAGTAGAAGTTGTAGTGAAGCTGAGTGAACTGTTGAACTTAGGAACTGTTAAGTACTGTTGCCATAGAAAACAGCAATCCTGCACGTGCAGAAGTGGTGCCTTGCTGGGGCCTTTCCCTGTATGGCTGTCCTCCTATTGAAGTTTTGGAGTCTGCCAATTGAAATTGCAACTACCTAAGGGTGTCCTGGTCTTAACCCTCTTTCTCTTCAAAATATAAAAGGACTGCTAAAAGAAATAAAACCTCTTTTGCATCCAAGAAGAGTCTGGCGCCCAATGACTTTCACCATCTTTGCACCCACTATGTGTCACAACCCCCTTAAATATTGAAGGATGTCAGCTGTCTTTGGCCTTGAAGGTCCTCATTAGGCTGGAAGAGGTTAAAGACTTTGCTACATATAGATCTTTAGTGAGACCTCATTTAGAACACCGTGTCCAGTTCTGGAGACCTCACTTACAGAAAGACATTGATGAAATAGAACAAGTCCATAGACGGGTAACAAAAGTGGTGAAAGGTCTGGGGGATAAAACATATCGAGAGTGATTTCAGGAACTCAATATGTACAGTCTGGAGGAAAGAAGGGAAAGGGGAGACATGATTGAATCCTTTAAATACATCAAGGGGATGAATAGGGTTCAGGAAGGCAGTCTTTTTCAATATGAAACCAAAATCAAGAACACGGGGACATGACCTCAAACTAGCTGGAGGAAAGTTCAAAACGAATCTTAGAAAGTATTATTTTACTGAAAGAGTAGTACATGATTGGAATAAACTACCAACGAAGGTAGTGAGACAGTCAACAGTAAATGGCTTCAAACATGTTTGGGATAAACATATATCTATAGTCAGACAACAAGGTTAATGAATAAAATAAAAAAAATAAAATAATTTAAAAAAACAAAAAAAGAGCAGACTCGATGGACTACTCAGTCCTTTTCTGCCGTCACTTTTCTGTTTCTATGATCCTGCTTCTTCTGTAACAAATTGTTTATCTTTGGTGTATATTTTCTTGTTCATTACAGTTCCCCTGCATGGGCGTATCCTCTGCCTTTGTTTTTTTATAACAGTAAAAAAATTGTACAGAAAAGGGAAGTACTTCTCAGAAAATGCAACTTTCCTCTACCATTTGAGCCAATGTGCTAATTTTAGAAAAAGAAGTAGAAGAATATTTTTTTTATCTGGAAATAAAATAGTGTGAAAATCTCTACATCCTGTGAGCATATCAGCAATATAGATGTTTAACATAAAAAATAGCTTATTTACAGTGGTAAAAAATTATTCTAACTGTAAAATACAGTATTGACCACTTTTAACCACTTAAAGTGATTCCTTCAGCAATGTCTTTTTTTATATATATATAAATAGCAAATATGTTATACTTTCCTGCTTTATGTAATGGTTTTGCACAGAGCAGCCCAGATCATCCTCTTTTCGGGTCCCCCGTCAGCGCATCTGGCTCCTACCCCCTGCGGAGTGCCCCCATAGCAAGCCACTTGCTATGAGGGCACTCATGCATGCTCGCTCCTGAGCTGACTCTGCCCCCGCTCCCTCCTCATAGGCTGTATTTGACAGCAGCAGGGGCCAGTGGCTCTTGCTGCTGTGTTTGAGCCAGTAAGAAGAGAAAGAACTGAGAGAGCCTCAGCTCTATTTCACATGACTGGACTGAGATCGGGCTCAGGTAAGTATAAGGGAAGTCTGGAGGTAAGCCGATGATTGTATTAAGGTAGAAAAACCTTCTGCCTTTAGAACCACTTTGAGGACCAGCATAATAATCCCCCTTCCTGCCAAGCTATTTTTCATTTTTCCACACTTTAATACTGTGAATGACAATTACTTTACCATTAAAGTGATATCAAATGTGATTCCAACTGCAAAATACAGTATTGACCACTTTTAACCACTTAAAAGAGAAGTATTGGTTTGGGGGTTATTGCAGTTTTATACTTACCTAGGTGGATGCAGAATCGATCCGATGCTGCATCTGTCCCCCAGTGTCTCTACACTGAGAACCAAGCGATCGAACATCGCGATGGCTCGGTTCTCTTGGCTCCCCGAGCAGAGAGCTGCTGCCTGTCAATCAGCAGCTCTTCTGCTCTTCTCCACCACGCTCATTGGTGCGCTGAGCTGTGAAGGGGCGGGGAGCGGTCGTCTCAGCGGCTCGCTGGGAGGCTGAGACGGCTATTAGTCCAGGCACCTGGCCTCCGGGCCTCCCAGAGTCGGGATGATACGGTGCCTGGACTGATATTGGTGACATCAGCAGAGAGCGGACTTCAGACCGCTCTCTGCTGAAAACGGGTCACAGGAGTGCAAAATGTATTGCACTCCTGTGACCCATAGGAGTAGCCCAGCCAAACAAGCTCAGACTGGACTTCTCCTTTAACCACTTCAATACAGGGCACTTATACACCTTCCTGCCCAGACCAATTTTCAGCTTTCAGCGCTGTCGCGCTTTGAATGACAATTGCGCTGTCATGCTACACTGTACCCAAACTAAATTTTTATCATTTTGTTCCCACAAATAGAGCTTTCTTTTGGTGGTATTTGATCACCTCTGGGATTTTTATTTTCTGCTAAACAAATAAAAAAAAGACCGAAAATTTTGAAAAAAATGTTTTTTTTTTGTTTCTGTTAGAAAACTTTGTAAATAAGTATGTTTTCTCCTTCACTGATGGGCACTGATGGGGCTGCACTGACAGGCACTGATGGGCACCAATGAGGTGGCACTGATGGGCACTGATGTTGGGCACTAATATGCAGCACTGATGGGCACTGATGTTGGGCACTAACATGCAGCACTGATGGGGCACTGATAGGCAGCACTGATGGGCATTAATAGGTGGCACTGATATGCAGCACTGATGAGTACACATAGGTGGCACTGATGGGCACTGAAAGGTGGCACTGATGGGCACTGATAGGCGACACGAATGGGCACTGATGGGCATGGATGGGCACTGATAGGTGGCACTGATGTACACTAATGGATGGTACTGATGGGCATCACTGAATGGCAGACATTATTGTTTGGTACTGATAGGCATCCATTGTGGGCACTGATTGGCATCCATTGTGGGCACTTATTGGCATCTCTGGTAGCCATGGGTGGTATACCTGGTGGTGACTAGTGGTGGTCATCCCTGGTGGTCCTGGTGCCGTCCCTGGTGGTCCAGTGTGGGCATCCTTGGGGAGGCTGCACTGATAATCAATCAGCACAGACCCCCCCTGTCAGAAGAGCAGCCAATCTGCTCTCCTCTTCTCGCGTCTGACAGGAGTGAGGAAAAGCTGATCAACGTCTCTTTTTGTTTACATTGTGACCAGCCGTGATTGGACACGGCTGATCACGTGGTAAAGAGTCTCCGTCAGAGACCCTTTACCTAGATTGGAGTTGCGGTGTGTCAGACTGACACACTGCAACAACGATCACTGTGATGCGTGCCCCCGGGAGCACGCAGCGGCTTGTTATCTTTAAAGACGTCATATGATGTCCAGTCAGGATAACACAACCACTTTGCCGTCATTTTGCTATGTGGCGGACGGCAAGTGTTTAAAGTCATTCTTTCAGCAATTTTTTTTTTTTTTTTAACAAACATGTCATACAAACATGTCATACTCATCTGCTCTGTGCAATGATCTTGCACAAAACAGCCCTAATCTTCCGATATTCCTGGCCCTCCCTCCTGTCAAGTGCCCCCAGGGGAAACAGCTTGTTGTGGGGGCACCCAAGCAGGCTCGCTTCCGAGCCACTGCTCTGCATGTCAATTCAGACACAGCGCCGTGGCTCTATTGAAACCTCACCACCACCCAAACTCAAATTGTCTGCAAAGTTTAAAAATCAGGAGGTGTGGGTGATGCCATCATGTTCCACTGATTCCTTCTGATCTGAGAGATCAGAGGCTCAAAATGGGCTGACGTGCATTCTCAGTGGATTTTGATGGGGGGGATAGCTTTTATTAGACCAGATTTCCATTTTCATGGAGGGTCTGTTTTATCATATTTGTTGGGTTTAGATCTACTTGAGGAAAGTCTTAAAACTTCTTAATCTGAATGGTTTAAGGTAATCAGTGTTGTACCCCAAAGTTCAGTGTTGGGACCCTTACTTTTTAATATCTTTATAAATGATATAGGGTCTGGAATTAAAAGTAACATTTTTACATAGTTACATAGTAAGACACAAGTCCATCAAGTCCAACCTGTGTGTCTGTCTTTGCAGATGACACCAAGCTATGCAGTGGATTAACATCCTTACAGGATGTCTCCAATTTACAAGCCGACCTCAACTGGGCAACTAAGTGGCAAATGAAGTTTAATGTTGATAAATGTAAAGTTATGCACTTGGGGGCTAGGGATGAGCTTTGAGTTCGAGTTGAACTCATGTTCGACTCGAACATCGGCTGTATGCCAGTTCGCTGAACAGCGAACAATTTGGGGTGTTCGCGGCAAATCGAAAGCGAAAGCCACGGAACACCCTTTAAAAGTCTATGGGAGAAATCAAAAGTGCTAATTTTAAAGGCTTATATGCAAGTTATTGTCATAAAAAGTGTTTGGGGACCTGGGTCCTGCCCCAGGGGACATGAATCAATGCTAAAAAAAGTTTTAAAAATGGCGGTTTTTCAGGAGCAGTGATTTTAATAATGTTTAAAGTGAAACAATAAAAGTGTAATATTCCTTTAAATTTCATACCTAGGGGGTGTCCATAGTATGCCTGTAAAGGGGCGCATGTTTCCCGTGTTTAGAACAGTCTGACAGCAAAATGACATTTCAAAGAAAAAAAGTCATTTAAAACTCGTGGCTATTAATGAATTGCCGGTCCAACAATACACATAAAATTTCAATGATAGAAACGGCATGGGAATTCCCCACAGGGGAACCCCGAACCAAAATTTTTAAAAAAATGACGTGGGGGTCCCCCTAAATTCCATACAAGGCCCTTCAGGTCTGGCATGGATATTAACGGGAACCCCGGCCAAAGTTTTAAAAAAAAATGGCGTGGGGTCCGCCTCAAAATCTATACCAGACCCTACAGGTCTGGTATGGATTTTAATGGGAACCCCATGCCAAAATTTTAAATCCATACCAGACCCTTATCCGAGCACGCAACCTGGCAGCCCGCAGGAAAAGAGGGGGGACGAGAGAGCACCCCCCCTCCTGAACCATACCAGGCCACATGCCCTCAACATTGGGAGGGTGCTTTGGGGTAGCCCCCCAAAACACCTTGTCCCCATGTTGATGGGAACAAGGGCCTCATCCCCACAACCCTTGCCCGGTGGTTGTGGGGGTCTGAGGGCGGGGGGCTTATCGGAATCTTTAAGCCCCCTTTAACAAGGGGACCCCCAGATCCCGGCCCTCCCTCCTGTGTGAAATGGTAAGGGGGTACAAAGGTACCCCTACCATTTCACAAAAAAAGTGTCAAAAATGTTAAAAATGACAAGAGACAGTTTTTGACAATTCCTTTATTTAAATGCTTCTTCTTTCTTCTATCTCCTTTCTTCTATCTTCTATCTTCTATCTTCCTTCGGTTTCTTCCTCCATCTTCTTCTACTTCTGGTTCTTCTGGTTCTTCCTCCGGTGTTCTTGTCCGGCATCCTCGTCCGGCATCTTCCTCCGCGGCACCGAAGTCTTCTTCCCTTCTTCTTCTCGGGCATCCACCATGATGGGAGGCTCCCACTGTGTGACGCTTTTCCTCTTCTGATGGTTCTTAAATAATGGAGGGCGGGGCTACCTGGTGACCCCGCCCCATCTGACGTACGGGGACTTGACGGGACTTCCCTGTGGCATTCCCCGTGATGTCAGAGGGGGGTGGACAGGGAAGTCACTGTGCGTCAGAGGGGGAGGGGTCACTGGGTGGCCCCGCCCTCCATTATTTAAGAACCGTCAGAAGAGGAGAAGCGTCAGACAGCGGGAGCCCCCCATCATGGTGGATGCAGAGCGGCCCGAGAAGAAGAAGGGAAGAAGACGCCGGCGCCACGGAGGAAGATGCCGGACGAGAACACTGGAGGAAGAACCAAAGCACCCTCCCAATGTTGAGGGCATGTGGCCTGTTACGGTTCAGGAGGGGGGGCCGCTCTCTCGTCCCCCCTCTTTTCCTGTGGCCTGCCAGGTTGCGTGCTTGGATAAGGGTCTGGTATGGATTTTTGGGGGGACCCCACGCCATTTTTTTTTCATTTTGGCACGGGGTTCCCCTTAAAATCCATACCAGACCTGAAGGGTCTGGTATAGATTTTGAGGGGGACCCCACGCCATTCTTTTTTTTTTTATTTTGGCCGGGGTTCCCCTTAATATCCATACCTGACCTGAAGGGCCTGGTATGGAATTTAGGGGGAGCCCCCACGTAATTTTTTTTTAAATTTTGGTTTGAGGTTCTCTGTGGGGAATTCCCATGCCGTTTTTATCAATGAACTTTTATGTGTATTGTCGGACCGGCAATTCATTAATAGCCACGAGTAGTTTTAAATGACTTTTTTTCCTTTGAAAAGTCATTTTGCTGTCAGACTGTTCTAAACACGGGAAACATGCGACCCTTTACAGGCATACTATAGACACCCCCCAGGTACGAAATTTAAAGGAATATTACACTTTTATTGTTTCACTTTAAGCATTATTAAAATCACTGCTCCTGAAAAAACGGCCATTTTTAAAACTTTTTTTTGCATTGATCCATGTCCCCTGGGGCAGGACCCAGGTCCCCAAACACTTTTTATGACAATAACTTGCATATAAGCCTTTAAAATTAGCACTTTTGATTATTCATGTTCATGTCCCATAGACTTTAACGGTGTTCGCGCGTTGAACAAATTTTTTGCCTGTTCGCATGTTCTGGTGCGAACCGAACAGGGGGGTGTTCGGCTCATCCCTATTGGGTGCTAAGAATATGCATGCATCATACATACTAAGGGGAGTACAACTGGAAAAATCTATAGTGGAGAACGATCTGGGGGTTTCCAAAGCGAGCAAAGTCCTTTCTAGTATTAGGAGAGGTATGGACTCCAGAGAGAGAGATATAATTTTGCCCCTGTACAAATCATTAGTAAGGCCTCATCTGGAATATGCAGTTCAGTTTTTGGCACCAGTTCTCAAAAAGGATATCGGGGAACTGGAGAAAGTGCAGAGAAGGGCAACCAAACTGATAAGAGGCATGGAGGAGCTGAACTATGAGAAAAGATTAGAGGAACTGAATTTATTCTCTTTTGAGACGAGGAGATTAAGATTAAGTGACCATGATCATCATGAAGGGCGGTCAACACAGTCAGACGATGTTTTTCAGGGAGGAACAGTTGACTCGAACCTCCTGGTTCCTCAGAGGGACCTCTTCGAAATATGACCCCATCTTCCAACTTCATTCGTTGTTTCCCACACCTGGTATTTCAAGCTAAACTGAAACTTTGACAGAGCTGCCAGCCACTGATGCCCAGCGGTGTTCAACTTTGCATTGGACAGTAGGTAAGTCAATGTGTTGTTGTCAGTCTTCACCACAAAGGTACCCCCATACAGATAGTGGCATAGCTTATCTACAACAGCCCACTTGAGGGCCAAGAACTCCAATTTATGCACAGGATAGTTCTTCTCAGTGGGGGTAGGCTGCGAATCACACCACTGGACAGAGTTGCCTCTCTGGCTCTTGGTACATTATTCCTCCAAGGTCATCTTGGCTGGCATGCACGTGTAATTCATACAGTTTAGATGGATCCGCGTAGGCCAATACTGGTCCTTCAACCAGGCTCTCCTTCAGCTGTTCAAAAGACCTTTCACACTTCGCTGTCCATTGTTCCAAGATAGACTCACGAGGCTTCCTGGGGCCTCCCTTCTGGGTTCTCTGCTGGTCCCACTCCTTTTGCTTCTGTAACAGCTCATTCAATGGCTGGGAAATCTGTGAGAAGTGCTTCACAAATCTTCTATAGTACAAGCAGAAACCCAAAAATGACCTCAACTCCGTGATGATATTTGGGCAAGGCCAGGAAGTGACAACCTCTAACTTTTGAGGATCAGTTGCTATCCCCTCGGCTGACACCACATGCCCTAGTATGTGACTGAGGTCCGGTAGAGCTGGCACTTTTCTAAAGACAGCTTCAACCCCTCAGCGTGTAGTCGCTGGAAAACTTTCTCCAACCGCGTTCTTGACGTTCGGAATTTCTGACAACATTGTGTGACCGTGTGTATACAAGACTAGTTTGAGCCAACATCCGTCGGAAAAAATCCCATGGATTTTGTTGTCGGGAATGCCCAATCGTGTGTACGCCGCATAACACTTCTACCAAGTTCATATCACCCACAGTTTTCTCCATCAATCTCTGGAAAGTAGCAGGGATCCCTGTGGCATTCGGTCAAACTCAAAAAACCCTAGAGGCCGTCTTTTCTCAGTCATCTGGATGCATAGGGATCTTTTAATATCCACTCTTTAAATCCAGCACACGGAAACCATTTGCCCCCTGATAAGCATTTTAGGGTTTTTCTATGCAAGGGGTTGTGTACTGATCTGGGAGAGTTTTTCGGTTCAAGGTTCGATAGTCGATACACATTCGAAGGGACCCATTCTTCTTTCTCACTACCACAATCGGGGAGGCATTGGGGCTCCTGGACTCCTTAATGACTCCTAATCTCTTCAATTCTGCCATCTGCTCTCAAAGATCCTCTAGGTCACACAAGGGGATTCGCCTGGCCAATTCTCGAAATGGCTTATCTTCGGTCAGTTGAATTCGATGTTGAGCACTCCTGGCACATCCCAGGCACATCCCACATCAGTGATTCTTGGAGAACATTTTCTCCCATCAAGCTATCTGAGCTTTGATTCTTTGTTCCCAAGCAGAGGGTAGATTTGGGCAGTGAACCATGGTTCTTCTTCCATCCTCCTTCTGTACTACCTCATCCCTCACCACTGGGGTGGCAGTACTCACTTTTCCGATCACCATACTGAGCTTCAAGCTGATTGGGTGACTATTGATGTTCCTCACGCTGACAGGAATTCATCCCCCGTTTCTTAGTAAGGCCTGAGTGGGTACGATCTCCAGGACCAATTCTATTCCAGCCTCCTCTTCTGCTGAATCAGCCTCCATCACCACATAAGGGCCCGGCTGGTCCCATGACAGCTTGACCATGGCTTTCAGAGATGCCCTCTCCCCAGGCTGCAACACTTTCTTCTCCAATCGCCACAATCTTCCCACTCCTTCAGCAGGTGCCATCTTCTCTTGTAACACTCGCTCGAATGCCTGCCTCAGCTGAGGATGAATCTTCCCTACTGGAGTGCCCTCCAAGGCCAGAGGAGTGAGTATTCTCCACACAATGTTGGTGTTGGTGTCTATCGATAAGGAATTTCGGCCTTCCCCAGGAGGAGGACAGACGACAGCCAACGCGTTTGAAAGTTTCTGGTTTTCCTGCCATGGCAGGATCGAAAGTTATCTTAATGGGTATGTATCCATCATATGGGTACTTCTGGGTCCCTATGCCCCAGATCTCTAATGCCTCGTACACGCGGTCGGACTTTTCGGCTACAAAAGTCCGACAGACTTTCGACTGACTTTTGGCGGACTTGCGGCGGACTTGTGGCAGACTTTCTAACGAACGGACTTGCCTACATACGATCACACAAAAGTCAGACGGATTCGTACGTGATGACGTACACCGGACTAAAATAAGGAAGTTGATAGCCAGTAGCCAATAGCTGCCCTAGCGTGGGTTTTTGTCCGTCGGACTAGCATACAGACGAGCGGATTTCTGGGTCCGGCGGAGTTACGACGTAAAGATTTGAAGCATGTTCCAAATCTAAAGTCCGTCAGATTTGTGGCTGGAAAAGTCAGTCGAAAGTCCGGGGAAGCCCACACACGATCGGATTGTCCGCCGGCTTTGGTCCGTCGGACTTTTGTAGACGAAAAGTCCGACCATGTGTACGCGGCATTACTCCTCAAGCTTGCACGAAGGTATATGCTTCAAGTACTTGTGTCGAAAGTCCCAATACAGCAACGTCACCTGAGAACCAGTATCCAGTAAGGCTTGTGTATAGTTCTTTGGTAGGTTTCTCACAGGTGACTCTATAGTTTTTGCCCTAACCAACCTCCTTGGAGGCAGCGGAGTTGGTCTAACTATTAGTTCCATAAGGTGTGCATTGATTTCCTGCCTGTCTTCCCTTCCCTGAGGATTTTGTTTCTTTCGCTTGTTTGGGTAAAGAAGGGGTAACAGATAGGTAACAGATGACTTGCGTGCTTTCCTTTTCTTGCCTCTTTTCTTGGCTTTGGAGCGTAGTTTCCCCTTGGGACTCTCAACTAGCTCCTTCACTGAGGTCCCTTGAAGTTTCCTGCCGGCTTTGGGAAAAGTAATTTTTGTAATGCTATCAGGACTTCCGTGAGTGATTGAGGACTGATGCCAGACTTGGGGCACTCAGCTCGGAAGTTTCCAACCTCTCTGCACCCATAACATCTCTTCTCTCACCCTTGGTACGGTTTTTGCTCACCTTGGCAAGTCCTGGGCCTTTGCTTGGGTTTCGATCACCCGCATCAGAGCATGATACATTTGGGACTTGGCCTGAGCTATCTGGGCCATCAATTCGGTTGGCCCGAGTTCTGCCACTGGCTTATTAGTGTCAGGAAGGACCAATCCCACCGGTTCAGACTCGGTTCCACTATTTTCATCTGAGAAATCCATCTCCACATGAACAGCTCGAGCCACCACTTTCTCTTTGTTCCCAGCAATAGAACCCAATTCTCTCGATCTTTGGCTTTTCTCTTCTAATATAGCCTCCTCCTCTCGTACTTCTCTTATCAGTTCAGGGTATGTGGGTACCACTTCAGTTCTCTTCAGTAGTAACCTCAATACAATCAGACGACTGGTCAACATCTTTGGGGTCAATACCCCTCTTGATGATAATTTGATGCAGCATCCTATCTACTCGAGAGATGTATTCGGACAGACTCTCTTCCTTCTGTTGGTGGGTGTGGCTGAATTTATATATCATGTCTGTGGTAGTTTCAACCCGCATCTTCCCCCACTGAGGTTGGCAATTGAACCTAAATCTTCGATAGCTCTGGTTGGCATATCTAGATCCATTCTTCACTAAGCAATCAACTAGCTGGTTCATATCTGTGAAGAAAGAGAAAGGAGGGGCACTGGCACTTGAGAGTCAGCTCCCACAAGTACGGGACCCTTCTCCTGAGTTCTGGTCAAGGGCTGCCTCTCAGGCTGTTCTCCCCCCCCTCTAAGTGGGAACACTTTAGCAATCACCCCTTCAGCCAGACATACCGCTTCCTCTTGAAAGCACACAGGTACATCCTCCTGCCACTCCAATAGTACCCTGACTTGATCTGACAGCTCTCAGCCACCTTCTGATCTCTGCTCGGTGTGCTCACTTCCCGAGAGCTCCAGAATAGTGCTTTTCTCTGTTGGAGCTCCCTGACTCCTGCCCCAAGCAACCGCAGCCATCAAATCGACTTCCCACGTGGATTGTGGCTCTTGTCTAGGTCAGTTAAGGCCAGCTGCAGATAGCATCCCAGACAAGCCCCCAAATGTAGCACGACCCCCTAAGGGACTACTAGGTAATTACTTATTAATCTGCATTGCCATGACCTGATGAACATTCCAACCCACCTGACACTATGGGTTCAGACATCTTTGCACCACCTTAAAGCAATAAATCAGACAACTCTGTGCATTTCTGTTCTGGTAATGTTTACTGGAACAGTTCAAAGAAGATATTGTCACAAAGAGGAGGTAATATATCTGCTGAGTTTTGGGCAACAGCGCCAACTCAGCAAAGGAATTCCTCCAAATAACACATACCTAATATCTGCAGGTAAAACAGACTAGTATATACCCATGTACAGTGGAATTCTACTTGCACCTGAAAGGATAAGGGAGTTAGATGGTTATACTGACAAAACTTCTAAAAGGGGGAACCTAGGCCAGCCTATAAACCTTTAACCCTAATGAGAGGTCAGACTTAATGGCAATGGTATAAGGACCCTTGTAGCAATAATGACAGCAATTTCTCCGTTGCAGTTCTGATGGTCTTCACCAGCATGTAGGATCTCTTTAATTGTAATCAATAAGGTGTAATAGCAAGCAATAAGATTTCTTGAAATGGTAGTAGCTAAAGGTGTCTATGCACAGTGTTCAAGATAAGTTCAGCAAAGTATTCCTAAGGTAAAGATGTCTGTTCAAAGTGTCCCAGTGAAACCGTGAGAAAAGAATTTGTAAAAGGTGGGCGATTGTCCTCTCACCAACGACCAGGCCGATTTAGGACCCTCCGGACAGCAGCTCTTGTAGCGACACACGTGCAGTGGATCTGCCGCATCGCTCTCCCGATGCGAAGCTCTGAACACAGGTTGGCGGGCAGCCAAGGTGGTGCTGAATGGATGTCCGACAAACAGCAAGCAGTGCTAGGCCCCTCTCGCCCGAGTTGGAATGTGGATCACCGCGTGGTAGGCCGCGACTACTCTCTCCTTGCACGGAGAGGTCCGTCTTGCGTCAGGCCCAGTGTCAGAAACCATGTAATCAGGCCGAGACAGAAGTACAGTTAAATCACACTTGTTTAATAATAAAAGTAAAAAGAACAAACGTAGTCAAAACATAGCCAAAGTTCAGTAACCGGAACAGATAGTCATCAACGGAATCGGACAGGCATTCTTAATCGTGAAACAACTGAGACCCCTATAATCAATACAAGGTCTCAATTCACCACTCTTCTTCTTAACAAAGAAGAAAGCAGCACCAGCAGGAGACGAGGATTTGCGGATGAAACCTTGAGAAAGTGCGTCTGCAACATACTCCTCCATGGCTTTATCCTCTAAGACCAACAAAGGGTAAATTCAGCCACGAGGGAGTATGGCACCAGGTTGAAGGTCAATTGCGCAATGATACGGCCGGAGTGGAGGCGAACTACCGGCTTGACCTTTGTTAAAAACATTGCTAAAATCACGGTACTCCTCCGGCAGGGAGGAGAGTGAAGAGGTGCACAGGACCTTGGCTACCTTCTGGAAGCATGTCTCACTGCATTGTGGCGACCAGGAGAGAATGTCAGCACCGAGCCAATCAAAAGTGGGGTTGTGCCTCTGTAACCAAGGATAACCAATAACCATCGGAAACTTAGGTGAGGAAATAACTTAAATTGGATTATCTCATGGTGAAGAGCCCCTACGGCCATGGACAACAGAACCGTCTCATGAGTCACATGGGCAGGCTGTAGAGGTCTCCCATCAAGAGCCTCAATGGCAAGTGGAGTGTCACGCAGCTGCAGCAGAATCGATTGCTTCAATACAAAGGCAGCATCAATGATCAGGCCTGCAGCCCCAGAGTCATTTAGAGCCTGTATCTCGACGGATGACTCAGCCCAAGAAAGGGTGACCGAAACCAGGGGCTTATCCTTCAGGATAACTGGGGATGAAACAACGCCACCTAAGGTTTATCCGTGACAGGACCTCAAGGTTCGGGCGTTCACTGGATGGGTAGGACAAGACTTCAAAAAGTGACCTGCCTGGTCACAATAAAGGCACAATCTCTCCCTCCTCCTAAAGGCTCTCTCTTCAGCAGACAGATGCGTGAAACCCAAGTGCAAGGGTTGACCTTCACTGACCGACTCGGTACCAGGAGGCATGGGAGGTGAGGGAGGCAAGAGTGAGACTGCTAAGCTCGGAGACAAACGTACAGGAGGCTTCCACAAGCGCTCCTTAAAAAAGATTTTTTCTCTGAGTCTGAAGTCAATGGGGATGGCAAACGTGATCAACTTCTCCAGCTCAGTGGGTATATCTTGGGCTGCTATCTCATCCTTGATAGTATCCGAGAGACCATGAGAAAAACAGCCACGGGGGCCTCATTGTCCCACGCAACCTCTGCTGCCAGAGTACGGAATTCAATGGCGTAGTCGGCAACAGTTTTCGTACTCTGTTCGATGGACATGAGGCACTTGGCAGCAGAAGTGCAGCATGCGGGAACCTCAAATACCCTTTTAAACAAAGCCACAAACTCAGGGTAGTTCAAGACAACAGGTCTTTGCGTCTCCCATAGAGGGTTTGCCAAGGCCAAGGCTCTCTCAGAAAGCAAAGATATCATAAAACATACTTTGCTTCTGTCCGTGGAAAACGCCTGGGGTAGCATATATCTCAACCTTGTTGAGAAACCCTCTGCATTGGACTGGATCGCCCTCAAATTGCTGGGGAAGCATAGCGGAACCAGACATACCTCTTATAGAGGTAATACTCCAGCCGGGTGCCTGCACAGAGACTGGAGCAGCAGCAGGGTCGGCCTGCAACATAGGTTGTACCAGGGCGGCCACAGTGGAAGATTCCAGGTGAGCCGTGCGACTCAGGAGCGTTTGTAACGCCATGGCAAACTGATCCATGCGGTAATCCAGTTCATCCAATCTGGAAAAAATTTTACCAACAAGTGGATTGACTGCATCTTCTGAATTCATGGCCTTCGCCTACTGTCAGAAACCATGAAATCAGGCCGAGACAGAAGTACAGTTAAATCACACTTGTTTAATAATAAAAGTAAAAAGAACAGCCAAAAAGTCAAAACATAGCCAAAGTTCAGTAACCGGAACGGAAGGAAGGGCCCAGCCCTGACACCCAGGAGAAAGAGACCACAGTGCAGGGCTTTTACTTCTTATATAGTTCCTCCCAGCAATCTCTCCTATGGCAGCAAAGATCCCTGGGATATGTAGTACAGGTAGCACTGTACTTCATAATTGTAGTCCACAGTGCTACATCGGATTGTATGATTTTTTTATTTTTTGGTTGAACTAGATGGACTTGTGTCTTTTTTCAACCTGACTAACTATGTAACTATGTATACTGGGCCTTTATTGTTCTATATGAGCATATCCACATAGTGGCTGACCCACTATGGGTGGGGGGCACGCGGACCTTTGTTTAGTTCCCAGGGTTGTAATGCGCAGCAGCGCTCCCCCTCTTCGTAAAGCTGTACATAGGTATGTGGTAAATCACATTAGCTGGTGTGGGTAATTTATGAGGAAGAATATTATTTAATTCAGACATAGAATGCATTACATAGATACAATCAATATCACATAAAATTTCCAGTAGTCGACACAAGCAACAACAAAGGACCATCTCCCGTGGTAATCAATTAATTAAAAAAGTTCTTATTGAACAGTTACATTGTATCAATACTTTCCATATGGATTCCATAGGGATTCATATGGATAGTATTGATACAATGTAACTGTTCAATTAGAACTTTTTTAATGAATTGATTGCCATGGGAGATGGTCCTTTGTTGTTGCTTGTGTCGACTACTGGAAATTTTATGTGATATTGATTGTATCTATGTAATGCATTCTATGTCTGAATTAAATAATATTTTTACTAACATGGTTTCAGAAATATTTTGCTGCTTAAAAGCCCCCTGGGGGAACTTTTCCACTAATTTTGCGATGCTTTTTGGGGTCTGCAGCTGTGTCAACTCTTGCATGTGTTACTTCACTTTGATATTTATGAGGAAGAAGCATAAAACAGCAATCTGTGCATGAAGGTAGAAAACCGTCTGTGTGCAGCTCCCTTCTTAGCCCCACCTAATACTTACCGGAGCCCGATCTCAATCCAGCCATTCCCCTTTAGTATCACTTTAAAGGTGTACTCCTGTTAAACCAACAATATGTACAGTATTCTTCTTCAGATGCTAACGCAATGGTTAACACTATTTTATTGTGGGCTGTTAATCCTTCTGAAGTAAGTATGACGATAATGTACATTGTTAACCGCTTCCCCACCAGCAGTTATATTGCGGCAGGTTGGCTCCCCTGCGCAAGCCGTTGTAGCTATACATCGGCTCGTGGGGTCAGGATAGCAGGCGTGCGCACCAGCTGCACAACGGGGGTGCCGATGCTCGTGGCCGACGGTTGCGATGACTGCCGGCCATGAACGATTGTGAGCAGGAGACACAGAACAGGGACGAGTGTGTGTAACTGCACACTTCCCTGTTCTGTTCTGAGAGGAGTGACAGATTGTGTGTTCCTATTAGCTAGGAACCATGATCCATCACTTCCTCTAGTCAGTCCCCTCCCCCTTCAGTTAGAATCACCTCCCAGGGAACACAGTTAACCCCTCGATCGCCCCCTAGTGTTCACCCCTTCACTGCCAGTGACATTTTTACAGTAATCAATGCATTTTTATAGCATTGATCGCTGTATTAATGTCAATGGTCCTAAGAATGTGTCATAATTGTCCGATGTGTCTGCCATAATGTCGCAGTCATGATAAAAATCGCAGATCGCCGCCATTACTAGTAAAAAAAAAAAAAAATAATAAAAATGCTATAAATCTATCCCCTATTTTGTAGACGATATAACTTTTGCGCAAACCAATCAATATACACTTTTACCAAAAATATGTAGAAAAATACATATCGGCCTAAACTAAGAAAAAATTAGCTTTTTAAAAAAAAAAAATTAGGATATTTATTATAGCTAAAAGTACAAAATAATGTGTTTTTTTCAAAATTTTCGCTCTTTTTTTGTTTATAGCGCAAAAAATAAAAACCGCAGAGACGATCAAATACCACCAAAAGAAAGCTCTATCTGTGGGGAAAAAAGGACGTCAATTTTGTTTGGATGCAACGTCGCACGACTGCGCAATTGTCTGTTAACCCGACGCAGTGCCGAATTGCAAAAAGTGCTCTGGTCAGGAAGGGGGTAAATTCTTCCGGGGCTGAAGTGGTTAATATGTTACCCCAACCGTTTATATTCATATTAAAGTAGTAGTAAACTACATATTGTTTACTTGTACTGTACCTACAGGTAAACCTAAAATAAGGCTTGCCTGTAGGTACAGCAAATATCTCCTAAATGTGCACCGTGTTTACTATAGTAGCAACTGGTGACGTCACCGGCACATGCGCCCTGCGCTCTCAATGGAAGGCGCGCCGCCTATTGAGAGAGCCGTGCCACGGCTGTGACTCCCATGTGCATGCTATGGGGGCACACGATCGGGCTCGCTCCCGAGCCACTGTCCATTAACGCACAAAGCGTGGTTCAGCCCCACCACTGTTCTCTTCTCTCTTCACTGACTGTGATTGACAGTAGTGGGAACCAATGACTCCAGCTGCTGTCTCAGCCGGTGAGGAGGAAGAGACCTGGAAGAGCCACTGCTCTTGTGCACATCGCTGGATCACGATTGGGCTCAGGTAAGTATTAGGTGGGATTGGGGGGAGGGGGGCTGCTGCACACAGAAGGTTTTTTTACCTTTATGCATACAATGCGTGAAGGTAAAAAAACCTTGAGCCCTTACAATTATTATTATACAGGATATATATAGCGACAACAGTTTGCGCAGCGCTTTACAATGTAAAGGGAGACACTACACCAACAGTACAATTCAAAACAAGAGGGTTAGAGGAGCCCTGCTCCTGCAAGCTTACAATCTAAGAGGGAGGGGCTGGTGTAACAAAAAGTAGGGACTGTGAGGCAGGGGCGGAAGGAACACGTGCCCTGGGCGCTACCATTTGCCATAGGAGGGGGGCACAGCCTGCAGGTGAAGTTCTGCAATGGCCGCTGCCCGCCAGTGTGTACTTCAACAATAACCTATGCCCAGCGGCACTGTACAAATTGTGTGTGCTGAATTTTTGCGCTCCTGCATCCTCCCTTCCCTCAGCACAGCTTCACTGTTTCCTTTACTGTTTCAGTTTACTCCCCCTACAGAGGAGTCCCATAGTCCCTGCCAGCGGCGTGACGTCACGTCACTCACGGCCGAAGGGCGAGGTGGGAGGACTCAGAGGAGCGCAGGGAGCTGTGTCAGACCCGGCGCACTGTGACCTTGAGGAGTCGAGGAGCTGCTGCCTGGCTGGCTCGAGTCTAGCTGTATTCTGAAGGAAGCTAAGGTAGATTTGGATTGCAGTGTGTGGCAAACAGTGTCCGAACATGTGTAAAAGTAACCGCTAAACAAACATTAATAAATGGCTTGGTTGGGGGAGGGGAGGAGGCTGAGGGGAGGTTAATGACCACCACTGCTTTTTAATTTCTGCTGTATGTTATAGCCTGTAACAGATGGGGAAGTGTACAGTGTGTGCACCCTCTCCTGCATGGATTTTGGCTGGAAGAGGAGAGCTGCCTTGTGGACTGTGGAAGTATGCTGTGCGTGTGGTGTATTGTGATGTCCAGGCTGGCATAGCTGTATGACAGGTGTCCCACACAGACACTAGTTCATGTGCGGTCCTTGCAATGTCCACTGCCACCACTGACTTTTTTTTATATTTTTTTTATAAGGTTTTTTTTTTAACCACTTCAGCCCCGGAAGAATTTACCCCCTTCCTGACCAGAGCACTTTTTGCGATTCGGCACTGTGTCGCTTTAATTGACAATTGTGCGGTCGTGCGACGTGGCTCCCCAACAAAATTGACGTCCTTTTTTTCCCACAAATAGAGCTTTCTTTTGGTGGTATTTGATCGCCTCTGCGGTTTTTATTTTTTGCGCTATAAACAAAAATAGAGCGACAATTTTGAAAAAAAAACATTTTTTACTTTTTGCTATAATAAATATCCCCCAAAAATATATAAAAAAAAAATTTTTTTCCTCAGTTTAGGCCAATACGTTTTCTTTTACATATTTTTGGTAAAAAAAATCCCAATAAGCGATTATTGATCGGTTTGCGCAAAAGTTATAGCATTTACAAAATAGGGGATAGTTTTATGGCATTTTTATTAATAATTTTTTTTTTTTTTAAATGGCGGTGATCAGCGATTTTTATTGTGACTGTGACATTATGGCGGACACATCGAACATTTTTAACACATTTTTGGGACCATTGTCATTTATACAGCAATCAGTGCTATAAAAATGCACTGATTCCTGTGTAAATGACACTGGCAGTTAAGGGGTTAACCACTAGGTGGCAGTGTAGGGGTTAAGTGTGTCCTAGGGGCGTGTTTCTAACTGTGGGGGGGTGGCTACATGTTACACGTCACTGATCTCTGCTCCGATGACAGGGAGCAGAGATCGAGTGACACTGTTACTAGGCAGAACGGGGAGATGCTGTTTAAATCAGCATCTCCCCGTTCTTCCTCCCCGTGAGGCGATCGTGGGTATTCCCGCGGCGATTGAGTCCGCGGGACCCGCAACCCGACTCACGAAGCTTGCCGCGGGCGCGCGCACCCGCTGGCCGCCTCTTAAAGGGCAACGTACAGGTACGTGGTTTTGCCTGTACGAGTCCTTCTGCCGCAGTATATCTGCGTGAGGCGGTCGGCAAGCGGTTAAAATGGGGTGGCAGGTCCATTAGTGGTAAAGCGTCACCAGCTTTAGCTGCGCTTTACCACTATTTAAGCGGTACTTTTCAACTGCTAGCAGGGAACTTTTAATCCCCAAGAAAGGGTTAAAAGCGCCCATGTTGCTAGCCGGAGGTGGCTGAGGGGAGGTTAATTACAATAGTATAAAAATACATATAATTAAAATGTGTGAGTGAACTGTTTCTATCGCATTAAACCTAATTGAACTTGTATTGTTAAGTATATTCTTGTTTTGAAACAACATTGATTCTTTATTAAAAACGGGGGGGGGGGGGGGGGGCGCAGTTTGCCATCTTCGCCCTGGGCACCTTGTCCCAGCACTGCTGTGAGGGATGAACTGATGAGGGGAATAGAAGATTCGGTTGTAAGCTGGAGGCAGGATAGGACTCCCTGAAGAGATGAGTTTTCAGGGATCGCCTAAAAGTGTACAGAGTAGATGATAACCGGACAGATTGGGGTAGTGAATTTCAGAGGGTGGGAGAGGCTCTGGAGAAGTCCTGGAGATGAGCATGGGAAGAGGAGACAAGGGAGCTAGAGAGCAGAAGGTCTTGGAAGGAGCTGAGAGGACGGTTTGGGTGATATTTAGAGATAAGATTGATGATGTAGCTTGGGCAGAATTGTGAATGGCCTTGTACGTTATTGTTACTGTTTTGAATTTTATTTGTTGGGCAATGGGAAGCCAGTGGAGAGATTGGCAGAGAGGAGTGATGGACACTGAATGGTTGGCAAGGTGAAGGAGTCTGGCAGAGGCATTCATGATGGAGCTTGCGGAGAGGTAGGCCAATGAGGAGGGAGTTACAACAGTCAAGGCGAGAGATAACAAGGGAGCGAATAAGTTGCTTAGTGGTGTTTGTATTATTGATCTTGATGGAGAAGTCGAGGGGAGGGCACAGGCTGGAGGAAAAATTATGGTTTTAGAAAGACTGAGTTTAAGGAAGCGAGACATCCATGTTGATATGTCAGTTAGTTAGTGGTTAAAGGCTTTAGAACCACTTTAACCACTTCTGGACCGCCCACTGACGTTAGGCGTCGGTATTTTGACGTTGAATACCGAGGTTATGGCAGCAGATAGCTGCCATAACCTCGGTATTTTATGAAAGGGCGGGTGGTCTGCTTTACGATAAAAGTGGTCTCCGCGGTGGATTCGCCGCAAAATCACTTTTATCAGCGGCGGGAGAGGTTTCCATCTCCGCCACTTACCGGAGCGTATGATGACGGAAGTGGCGTCACTTCCATCCAACGGCCTTAAAGGGACATTTTTCTTTTACTGAAAAAAAAAAAGGTTTTTTTTTTTATTGCATTTAAGTGTAAATGTGAGATCTGAGGTCTTTTTGACCCCAGATCTCAAATTAAAGAGGTCCTGTCATGCTTTTTTTCTATTAAAAAGGATGTTTACATTCCTTGTATTAGGAATAAAAGTGATCCAAAAAAAATCTTTTTTAAAGGGACAGTGTAAAAATAAGAAATAAAAAGTAAAATAAATAAGAAAAAAATGAAGTAAAATTTAAAGTGGCCCGTCCCGCCGTGCTCGCGCACAGAAGCGAACACATACATGAGTCACGCCCGCATGTAAACGGTGTTCACATCGCACATATATTGCCGCAATCATTAGAGCGAAAGTAATAATTCTAGCAAATGACCTCTTCTGTAACTCAAAACTGGTAACCTGTAGAATTTTTTAAACATATGCCTATGGAGATTTTTAAGTGTCAAAGTTTGTCGCCATTCCACGAGCGGGCGCAATTTTGAAGCATGGCATGTTTGGTATCAATTTACTCGGCGTAACATTATCTTTCACAATATAAAGAAAAGATTGGGTTAACTTTACTATTTTCTTATTTCTTAATTCAATAAAGTGTATTTTTTTCCCAAAAAATGGCTTTTGTAAGACTGCTGCACAAATACAGTGTGATATAAAGTATTGCAATGACCGCCATTTTATTCTCTAGGGTGTCTGAAAAAAAAACCCCACAGAATTGTTGACATTTTTGCAGATTTATTAAAAAAGAAAAAGTGAAAAATCACATGGTCCTAACTATTCAGACCCTTTGCTCAGTATTTAGTAGAAGTACCCTTTTGATCTAATACAGCCATGAGTCTTTTTGGGACAGATGCAACAAGTTTTTCACACCTGGATTTGGGGATCCTCTGCCATTCCTCCTTGCAGATCCTCTCCAGTTCTGTCAGGTTGGATGGTAAACGTTGGTGGACAGCCATTTTTAGGTCTCTCCAGAGATGCTCAATTGGGTTTAAGTCTTAAGGCTCTGGCTGGGCCATTCAAGAACAGTCACGGAGTTGTTGTGAAGCCACTCTTTCGTTATTTTAGCTGTGTGCTTAGGGTCATTGTCTTGTTGGAAGGTAAACCTTTGGCCCAGTCTGAGGTCCTGAGCACTCTGGAGCACTCTGGAGAAGGTTTTCGTCCAGCATATCCCTGTGCTTGGCCGCATTCATCTTTCCCTTGATTGCAACCAGTCGTCTTGTCCCTGCAGCTGAAAAACACCCCCACAGCATGATGCTGCCACCACCATGCTTCACTTTTGGGACTGTATTGGACAGGTGATGAGCAGTGCCTGGTTTTCTCCACACATACCGCTTACAATTAAGGCCAAAAAGTTCTATCTTGGTCTCATCAGACCAAAGAATCTTATTTCTCACCATCTTGGAGTCCTTCAGGTGTTTTTTAGCAAACTCCATGCGGGCTTTCATGTGTCTTGCACTGAGGAGAGGCTTCCGTCGAGCCACTCTGCCATAAAGCCCCAACTGGTGGAGGGCTGCAGTGATGGTTGACTTTCTACAACTTTCTCCCATCTCCCGACTGCATCTCTGGAGCTCAGCCACAGTGATCTTTGGGTTCTTCTTTACCTCTCTCACCAAGGCCCTTCTCCCCCGATAGCTCAGTTTGGCCGGACGGCCAGCTCTAGGAAGGGTTCTGGTCATCCCAAACATCTTCCATTTAAGGATTATGGAGGCCACTGTGCTCTTAGGAACCTTAAGTGCTGCAGAATTTTTTTTGTAACCTTGGCCAGATCTGTGCCTTGCCACAATTCAGTCTCTGAGCTCTTCAGGCAGTTCGTTTTACCTCAAGATTCTCATTTGCTCTGACATGCACTGTGAGCTGTAAGGTCTTATATAGACAAGTGTGTGGCTTTCCTAACTAAGTCCAATCAGTATAATAAAACACAGCTGGACTCAAATGAAGGTGTAGAACCATCTCAAGGATGATCAGAAGAAATGGACAGCACCCGAGTTAAATATATGAGTGTCACGTCAAAGGGTCTGAATACTTAGGACCGTGTGATATTTCAGTTTTTCTTTTTTAATAAATCTGCAAAAAATGTCAACAATTCTGTGTTTTTCTGTCAATATGGGTTGCTGTGTGTACATTAATGAGGGAAAAAATTAACTTAAATGATTTTATCAAATGGCTGCAATATAACAAAGAGTGAAAAATTTAAGGGGGTTCGAATACTTTCCGTCCCCACTGTATATGTATATATATAGATAGATATATATAATGTTTGTGGGTTCTAAGTAATTCTAAGTAATTTTCTAGCAAAAAAAATGATTTTAACTTGTAAACAACAAGTTTGAAAAATAGAAATAGTGTGGCTCAAAAATTATACACAAATAAAATATAATAAAATGAGCATATAGTCCATATAGGATAAAAGGTTAATCCAAAAGAGCCCAGGAAACAGTAGGAAGGATGCTCCAAGTGATGTAAATAATAGGAGAAACAGCTTTTTTTTTTTTTTTTTTTTCTGTACCAAGGTATATGGAAACGATATGCTTTCCATATACTGTACATTGGTACAAAAGAAAAAAATCTGCTATATGTTGTACTACAACCTGTACAGATGGTGCAATAACTAAGAAGGCAAGAGAGGGCAGTAGGGGCTGTAAGCCCATGGTGAGGTCATGAGAAGGGGTTTTCTATGCTTGGGATTTCCTCCCATAGGCTTTATTCACAATACTTTACTTTTACTCAACTCAGAACCTTTCACTCTGCATCAATTGCAGTTTAACCAGCAATTTATTAAAATAAGCATAATATGATATAAATACATCCAATTGTTTTCAGATCAAACTGGTGAAAAGGAAGTACATTAAACACTTTCATTTAGGAAAACACTCTAGCTGATGTGCTAATTTAGAAAGAAGAAGTGGAATATTTACTTTTCTATGGAAATAAAGTTGTGTAAAAATCATCACATCCTGTCTGCATATTTTGCAATATACTGTAGCATAAACAATACTTTGTTTAGAGTGGTAAAAGCTAATTCCGACTGCAAAATACAGTATTAGCCCCTTTAATGTTTACTGTATAAAATAATAGTAATACAAATAATAATAATAAAGTATAGCACAGAAAGTCAAATCATTTGCAAAGGGAATACAAAAAAAAGAATTAAGATAACAAGTACTTCTGAGAGGTGCAGTGATGTCATTATGCCCGCCGATTCCTTCTGAGATAGCGGAGCCTCAAAATCCCACAAGAATATACCCCTGCAATGGGCTGAAGTGCATTCTCTTGGAATCTCAATAGGGAAAGGGCAGGTTTTCCGTAAAGCAGATTTACATTTTCATGGAGGGTCTGCTATTGGGTTTAGATCTACATGAGGAAAGTTTTATATAAATATATAGTGCATAAGATTGCAATTGCATAGCTGTGCATAACAGAGGTTGTATGTGGTACTGGTAAACCAGATTAGCTGATGTGGATTAAGAAGTGGTTCACACCTAGGCATTTTTTAGTGCATTTTCAATTTTGCAGAAACACACTACAGTCCATTTAACATGGCTTCCTATGGATGTAGTTCACATCTGTGCATTTTATGGAAAGGGCCAGGAGTTTTTTTTTTCTGTTTTTTGGTTCCATAGACTTCAATGGTTTAAAGATGTGTATTAAAAAAACGCAAAATGCACCAGCAATATGCAAACTGCAATCTGCACAAGTGTGAATCAGGCCTAAGGCTGGATTCACACCTATGCATGTTGCTTTTGAGCGTTTTTGGAGGGTTTTTTTTTCATGCTTGCCACGTTTTTGAGCAGCGTTTTTGCGGCGTTTTTGCCGCGATTTGCATTTTGCGTTTTTTTTTACAGTCTAAAAAAAAATTTAAAAAAAATTTAAAAAAAAAACGGCAAAAACGCATCAAAAACGCATCAAAAACGCCGCAAAAACGCTGCAAAAACGGTGCACTTGCGTTTTTGATGCTTGTCCATTGAATTCTATTACATGCAAAACGCTGCATTTTGCATGAAAAAAAGTCCCTGACCCTTTCCAAAAATGCAGAGAAACAAAAAGGCATTGATGTGAACATGTTCCATAGGAACCCATGTTAAAAAATTCCCGTGCATTTCTGCAAAATGCAAAATGCAAAATGCATCAAAAAACGCGCTAGTGTGAATGGAGCCTTAGGCTCCATTCACACTAATGCGTTTTTTGATGCATTTTGCAGAAATGCATGGGAATTTAACATGGGTTTCTATGGAACATATTCACATCAATGCATTTTTGTGCTTCTGCGTTTTTGGAAAGGGTCAGGGACTTTTTTCATGCAAAATGCAGTGTTTTGGATGTAAGGCTGGATTCACACCTATGCATGTTGCTTGTGAGCGTTTTTGGAGTTTTTTTTTTCATGCTTGCCACGTTTTTGAGCAGCGTTTTTGTAGCGTTTTTGCCGTGTTTTTGCCGCGTTTTGCGTTTTGCGTTTTTTTTTTTTTTTTTTTACAGTTTTTTTTACAGTCTAAAAAAAAAAATCAAAAAAAAAAAACGGCAAAAACGCATCAAAAACGCATCAAAAACGCAGTAAAAACGCTGCAAAAACGGTGCACTTGCGTTTTTGATGCTTGTCCATTGAATTCCATTACATGCAAAACGCTGCATTTTGCATGAAAAAAAGTCCCTGACCCTTTCCAAAAATGCAGAGATACAAAAAGGCATTGATGTGAACATGTTCCATAGGAACCCATGTTAAAAAATTCCCATGCATTTCTGCAAAATGCATCAAAAAACGCGCTAGTGTGAATGGAGCCTTAGGCTTGAATTCACATCTATGCATGTTGCTTTTGAGCGTTTCTAGAGTTTTTTTTGTGATGCTTGCCACGTTTTTGAGCAGTGTTTTTGCAGCGTTTTTACAGCGTTTTTGCCGCGTTTTGCTTTTTTTTTTTTTTTTTTTTACAGTTTTTTTTTTAGACTTTATACAGTCTAAAAAAAAAAAAAACTCAAAAACGCAAAATGCATCAAAAACGCTGCATAAAAGCTGTAAAAACGCTGCAAAAACGCTGCACTTGCGTTTTTGATGCTGGTCTATTGAATTCTATTACATGCAAAACGCTGCATTTTGCATGAAAAAAAAGTCCCTGACCCTTTCCAAAAACGCAGAGGTACAAAAAGGCATTGATGTGAACATGTTCCATAGGAACCCATGTTAAAAAATTCCCATGCATTTCTGCAAAATGCAAAATGCATCAAAAAACGCGCTAGTGTGAATGGAGCCTAAGATGGTTCTACACCTTCATTTGAGTCCAGCTGTGTTTGATTATACTGATTGGACTTAATTAGGAAAGCCACACACCTGTCTATATAAGACCTTACAGCTCACAGTGCATGTCAGAGCAAATGAGAATCTTGAGGTAAAACGAACTGCCTGAAGAGCTCAGAGACTGAATTGTGGCAAGGCACAGATCTGGCCAAGGTTACAAAAAAATTGCTGCTGCACTTAAGGTTCCTAAGAGCACAGTGGATGACATGACCGCGCCCTCTTATGACCTCACAGTCCCAGCATGCCTCGGGACTGTGATGTCATAGGGGGCGAGGTCACCGCCTATATAAGTCCGTTGCGGAGCGCTCAGAGAGCATTCCAGCTGGAGAGAGTGTCGTGTCAACATCTCTGGAAGAGAAGAGGGAAGAAGACGATCCAGAAGTCCGGGCCACTGCTGGCAAAAGAGCGGCAGAAGATAGCGGTGGAGCTGGCAGAAGATGCGGACACCGGGAGAAGACGACGGAGAGACCCCCGAAGTCGGAAGAGGACCCCCAAAGTCGGAAGAAGACCCCCGAAGTCGTAAGAGGACCCCCAAAGTCGGAAGAAGACCCCGGAGCTGCCTAATAAATTACTTTAACCACTTGCCGACCGCCTAACGTAGATATACGTCAGCAGAATGGCACGGGCAGGCAGAATCACGTACCTGTACGTGATCTGCCTCCCGCGGGCGGGGGGTCCGATCGGACCCCCCCCGGTGCCAGCGGCGGTCGGCTTGTGACTGGGAGCGTTGTGAGGCGAGGGGGAGACCATCCGATCGTGGCCCCCCCCTCGCGATCGCTCCCAGCCAATCGGAATCCTCCCCTGCCTGTGTGTAGTTTCACACAGGCAGAGGATGTGATGTCATCTCTTCTCGGCTCGGCAGTTTCCGTTCTAGCGCCGAGGAGAGAAGACATGTAAGTGCACAACACTACACACAACACAGTAGAACATGCCAGGCACACTAAACACCCCCGATCCCCCCCCCGATCCCCCCCCAACCACCACCCCCCCTGTCACAAACTGACACCAAGCAGTATTTTTTTTTTTTTTTTTTTTTCTGATTACTGATTGGTGTCAGTTTGTGACAGTTACAGTGTTAGGGCAGTGAGTGTTAGGCCCCCTTTAGGTCTAGGGTACCCCCCTAACCCCCCCTAATAAAGTTTTAACCCCTTGATCACCCCCTGTCATCAGTGTCACTAAGCGATCATTTTTCTGATCGCTGTATTAGTGTCGCTGGTGACGCTAGTTAGGGACGTAAATATTTAGGTTCGCCGTCAGCGTTTTATAGCGTCAGGGACCCCCATATACTATCTAATAAATGTTTTAACCCCTTGATTGCCCCCTAGTTAACCCTTTCACCACTGATCACCGTATAAGTGTTACGGGTGACGCTGGTTAGTTCGTTTATTTTTTATAGTGTCAGGGCACCCGCCGTTTATTACCGAATAAAGGTTTAGCCCCCTGATCGCCCGGCGGTGATATGCGTCGCCCCAGGCAGCGTCAGATTAGCGCCAGTACCGCTAACACCCACGCACGCAGCATACACCTCCCTTAGTGGTATAGTATCTGTACGGATCAATATCTGATCCGATCAGATCTATACTAGCGTCCCCAGCAGTTTAGGGTTCCCAAAAACGCAGTGTTAACGGGATCAGCCCAGATACCTGCTAGCACCTGCGTTTTTCCCCTCCGCCCGGCCCAGCCCAGCCCACCCAAGTGCAGTATCGATCGATCACTGTCACTTACAAAACACTAAACAAATAACTGCAGCGTTCGCAGAGTCAGGCCTGATCCCTGCGATCGCTAACAGTTTTCTTGGTAGCATTTTGGTGAACTGGCAAGCACCAGCCCCAGGCAGCGTCAGGTTAGCGCCAGTACTGCTAACACCCACGCACGCACCGTACACCTCCCTTAGTGGTATAGTATCTGAACGGATCAATATCTGATCCGATCAGATCTATACTGGCGTCCCCAGCAGTTTAGGGTTCCCAAAAACGCAGTGTTAGCGGGATCAGCCCAGATACCCGCTAGCACCTGCGTTTTTCCCCTCTGCCCGGCCCAGCCCAGCCCACCCAAGTGCAGTATCGACCGATCCCTGTCACTTACAAAACACTAAACAAATAACTGCAGCGTTCGCAGAGTCAGGCCTGATCCCTGCGATCGCTAACAGTTTTTTTGGTAGCGTTTTGGTGAACTGGCAAGCACCAGCGGCCTAGTACACCCCGGTCGTAGTCAAACCCGCACTGCAGTAACACTTGGTGACGTGGCGAGTCCCATAAGTGCAGTTCAAGCTGGTGAGGTGGCAAGCACAAGTAGTGTCCCGCTGCCACCAAGAAGACAAACACAGGCCCGTCGTGCCCATAATGCCCTTCCTGCTGCATTCGCCAATCCTAATTGGGAACCCACCACTTCTGCAGCGCCCGTACTTCCCCCATTCACATCCCCAACCAAATGCAGTCGGCTGCATGAGAGGCATTTTCTTTATGTCCTCCCGAGTACCCCTACCCAACGAACCCCCCGAAAAAAGATGTCGTGTCTGCAGCAAGCGCGGATATAGGCGTGACACCCGCTATTATTGTCCCTCCTGTCCTGACAATCCTGGTCTTTGCATTGGTGAATGTTTTGAACGCTACCATTCACTAGTTGAGTATTAGCGTAGGGTACAGCATTCCACAGACTAGGCACACTTTCACAGGGTCTCCCAAGATGCCATCGCATTTTGAGAGACCCGAACCTGGAACCGGTTACAGTTATAAAAGTTAGTTACAAAAAAAAGTGTAAAAAAAAAAAAAAAAAAAACACAAGCAAAAATATAAAATAAAAAATAATAGTTGTCGTTTTATTGTTCTCTCTCTCTCTATTCTCTCTCTATTGTTCTGCTCTTTTTTACTGTATTCTATTCTGCAATGTTTTATTGTTATTATGTTTTATCATGTTTGCTTTTCAGGTATGCAATTTTTTATACTTTACCGTTTACTGTGCTTTATTGTTAACCATTTTTTTGTCTTCAGGTACGCCATTCACGACTTTGAGTGGTTATACCAGAATGATGCCTGCAGGTTTAGGCATCATCTTGGTATCATTCTTTTCAGCCAGCGGTCGGCTTTC
The DNA here is from genome assembly GCF_042186555.1 of Aquarana catesbeiana. Lineage (NCBI taxonomy): Eukaryota > Metazoa > Chordata > Amphibia > Anura > Ranidae > Aquarana > Aquarana catesbeiana. The sequence continues at coordinate 91,191,905 of NC_133326.1, read as the reverse complement.
ATGTAAAAGCAATCCTAGCGGCTAATTAGCCTCTAGACTGCTTTTACAAGCAGTGGGAGGGAATGCCCCCCCCCAACGTCTTCCGTGTTTTTCTCTGGCTCTCCTGTCTCAACAGGGAACCTGAGAATGCAGCCGGTGATTCAGCCAGCTGACCATAGAGCTGATCAGAGACCAGAGTGGCTCCAAACATCTCTATGGCCTAAGAAACCGGAAGCTACGAGCATTTTATGACTTAGATTTTGCCGGATGTAAACAGCGCCATTGGGAAATTGGGAAAGCATTTTATCACACCGATCTTGGTGTGGTCAGATGCTTTGAGGGCAGAGGAGAAATCTAGGGTCTAATAGACCCCAATTTTTTCAAAAAAGAGTACCTGTCACTACCTATTGCTATGATAGGGGATATTTACATTCCCTGAGATAACAATAAAAATGATTTAAAAAAAAAAAAATGAAAGGAACAGTTTTAAAATAAGATAAAAAAAATAATAATAATAAAGAAAAAAAAAGCACCCCTGTCCCCCCTGCTCTTGCGCTAAGGCGAACGCAAGCGTCGGTCTGGCGTCAAATGTAAACAGCAATTGCACCATGCATGTGAGGTATCACCGCGAACGTCAGATCGAGGGCAGTAATTTTAGCAGTAGACCTCCTCTGTAAATCTAAAGTGGTAACCTGTAAAGGCTTTTAAAGGCTTTTAAAAATGTATTTAGTTTGTCGCCACTGCACGTTTGTGCGCAATTTTAAAGCATGTCATGTTTGGTATCCATGTACTCGGCCTAAGATCATCTTTTTTATTTCATCAAACATTTGGGCAATATAGTGTGTTTTAGTGCATTAAAATTGAAAAAAGTGTGTTTTTTCCCCAAAAAATGCGTTTGAAAAATCGCTGCGCAAATACTGTGTGAAAAAAAAAATGAAACACCCACCATTTTAATCTGTAGGGTATTTGCTTTAAAAAAATATATAATGTTTGGGGGTTCAAAGTAATTTTCTTGCAAAAAAAAATTATTTTTTTATGTAATCAAAAAGTGTCAGAAAGGGCTTTGTCTTCAAGTGGCTAGAAGAGTGGGTAATGTGTGACATAAGCTTCTAAATGTTGTGCATAAAATGCCAGGACAGTTCAAAACCCCCCCAAATGACCCCATTTTGGAAAGTAGACACCCCAAGCTATTTGCTGAGAGGCATGTCGAGTCCATGGAATATTTTATATTGTGACACAAGTTGCGGGAAAGAGACAATTTTTTATTTTTTTTATTTTTTTTTGCGCAAAGTTGTCACTAAATGATATATTGCTCAAACATGCCATGGGAATATGTGAAATTACACCCCAAAATGCATTCTGTTGCTTCTCCTGAGTATGGGGATACCACATGTGTGGGACTTTTTGGGAGCCTAGCCGCGTACGGGACCCCAAAAACCAAGCACCGCCTTCAGGCTTTCTAAGGCCGTAAATTTTTGATTTCACTCTTCACTGCCTATCACAGTTTCGGAGGCCATGGAATGCCCAGGTGGCAAAACCCCCCCCCCAAATGACCCCATTTTGGAAAGTAGACACCCCAAGCTATTTGATGAGAGGTATAGTGAGTATTTTGCAGACCTCACTTTTTGTCACAAAGTTTTGAAAATTGAAAAAAGAAAAAAAAAAAATGTTTTTTCTCGTCTTTCTTTATTTTCAAAAACAAATGAGAGCTGCAAAATACTCACCATGCCTCTCAGCAAATAGCTTGGGGTGTCTACTTTCCAAAATGGGGTCATTTGGGGGGGGTTTGTGCCACCTGGGCATTCTATGGCCTCCGAAACTGTGATAGGCAGTGAAGAGTGAAATCAAAAATTTACACCCTTAGAAATCCTGAAGGCGGTGCTTGGTTTTCGGGGCCCCGTACGCGGCTAGGCTCCCTAAAAGTCCCACACATGTGGTATCCCCGTACTCAGGAGAAGTAGCTAAATGTATTTTGGGGTGCAATTCCACATATGCCCATGGCCTGTGTGAGCAATATATCATTTAGTGACAACTTTTTGTAATTTTTTTTTTTTTTTTTGTCATTATTCAATCACTTGGGACAAAAAAAATGAATATTCAATGGGCTCAACATGCCTCTCAGCAATTTCCTTGGGGTGTCTACTTTCCAAAATGGGGTCATTTGTGGGGGTTTTGTACTGCCCTGCCATTTTAGCACCTCAAGAAACGACATAGGCAGTCATAAATTAAAGGCTGTGTAAATTCCAGAAAATGTACCCTAGTTTGTAGGCGCTATAACTTTTGCACAAACCAATAAATATACACTTATTGACATTTTTTTTACCAAAGACATGTGGCTGAATACATTTTGGCCTAAATGTATGACTAAAATTGAGTTTATTGGATTTTTTTTAGAACAAAAAGTAGAAAATATCATTTTTTTTCAAAATTTTCGGTCTTTTTCCGTGTATAGCGCAAAAAATAAAAACGGCAGAGGTGATCAAATACCATCAAAAGAAAGCTCTATTTGTGGGAAGAAAAGGACGCAAATTTTGTTTGGGTACAGCATTGCACGACCGCGCAATTAGCAGTTAAAGCGACGCAGTGCCGAATTGTAAAAAGTGCTCTGGTCAGGAAGGGGGTAAAACCTTCCGGGGCTGAAGTGGTTAAAAACCTGTGTACTGTGTTTTTTATTGACACTTTTTTCCCTAGGTGAATGGGTAGGGGTACGATGTACCCCATACTCATTCACATAGGGTGGGGGGCTGGGATCTGGAGGCCCCCTTATTAAAGGGGGCTCCCGGATTCCAATAAGCCCCCCGCCCGCAGACCCCGACAACCAACGGCAAGGGTTGTCGGGAAGAGGCCCTTGTCCTCATCAACATGGGGACAAGGTGCTTTGGGGTGGGGGGGTGCGGGGGCCCGCAGGGTGCCCCCCTCCCCCAAAGCACCCAACCCCCCATGTTGAGAGCATGCGGCCTGGTACGGCTCAGGAGGGGGGGCGCTCGCTCGTCCCCACCCCCTTTCCTGACCGGCCAGGCTGCGTACTCGGATAAGGGTCTGGTATGGATTTTGGGGGGACCCCCACGGTGTTTTTTCGGCATAGGGGGTTACCCTTAAAATCCATACCAGACCGAAGGGCTTGGTATTCTCCAGAGGGGAATTCCCTTTCGCGCCCGCCGCAGTAGGAAAATGTGTTTTTCCTATTGCAGCTAGAGCGAGATGTACAGTACCCTGCCGCCGAGAACCAGCGCGATCCGATCGCGCTGGAAACATTCTCGCGGCTGCGTACTGCAGTTTGTACAAAAGTCCGATGGCTTTGTGTACACACGATCGGACTTTGCTCCATCGGACTTTTGTTGCCGGAAAGTTTGTCCGTTCGCACAGCCAACAAAAGTCCGATGGAAACTGAAAAAGTTTGTCCGATGGAGCGTACACACGGTCGGATGTTGCTCCAAAACAGCTAATTTGCATGCTTGTTGTCAAAAAGTCCGATCGTGTGTACGGCCCTTTAGGCTTGATTCACATCTATACATGTTGCTTTTGAGCGTTTCTGGAGTTTTTTTGTGATGCTTGCCACGTTTTTGAGCAGCGTTTTTACAGCGTTTTTACAGCGTTTTTGCCGCATTTTGCGTTTTTTTTTTTTACAGTTTTTTTTAGACTGTATACAGTCTAAAAAAAACGCAAAACGCATCAAAAACACTGCAAAAACGCTGTAAAAACGCTGCAAAAATGCTGCACTTGCGTTTTTGATGCTGGTCCATTGAATTCTATTACATGCGAAACACTGCATTTTGCATGAAAAAAAGTCCCTGACCCTTTCCAAAAACGCAGAGGTACAAAAAGGCATTGATGTGAACATGTTCCATAGGAACCCATATTAGAGCCTAAGGCTCGATTCACACCTATGCACGTTGCTTTTGAGCATTTTTGGAGTTTTTTTTTTTCATGCTTGCCACGTTTTTGAGCAGCGTTTTTGTAGCGTTTTTACAGCGTTTTTGCCGTGTTTTTGCCACGTTTTGCGTTTTGCGTTTTTTTTTTTTACAGTTTTTTTTTACTGTATACAGTCAAAAAAAATTTTTTTTTTTTTAAAACGGCAAAAACGCATCAAAAACGCATCAAAAACACTGTAAAAACGCTGCAAAAACGCTGCACTTGCGTTTTTTATGCTTGTCCATTGAATTCCATTACATGCAAAACGCTGCATTTTGCATGAAAAAAAGTCCCTGACCCTTTCCAAAAACGCAGAGATACAAAAAGACATTGATGTGAACATGTTCCATAGGAACCCATGTTAAAAAATTCCCATGCATGTCTGCAAAATGCAAAATGCATCAAAAAACGCGCTAGTGTGAATGGAGCCTAAAACTGCATAGGTGTGAATCTAGCCTAAGGCTCCATTCACACTAGCGCGTTTTTTGATGCATTTTGCATTTTGCAGACATGCATGGGAATTTTTTAACATGGGTTCCTATGGAACATGTTCACATCAATGCCTTTTTGTATCTCTGCGTTTTTGGAAAGGGTCAGGGACTTTTTTTCATGCTAAATGCAGCATTTTGCATGTAATGGAATTCAATGGACAAGCATCAAAAACGCAAGTGCACCGTTTTTGCAGCGTTTTTGCAGCATTTTTGCAGCGTTTTTGATGCGTTTTTGCCGTTTTTTATTTATTTATTTATTTGACTGTATACAGTCAAAAAAAAACTGTAAAAAAAAAAACACAAAACGCCGCAAAAACGCTGTAAAAACGCTACAAAAACGCTGCTCAAAAACGTGGCAAGCATGAAAAAAAAAACTCCAAAAACGCTCAAAAGCAACATGCATAGGTGTGAATCCAGCCTAAGGCCCCATTCACACTAGCGCGTTTTTTGATGCATTTTGCATTTTGCAGAAATGCACGTGAATTTTTTAACATGGGTTCCTATGGAACATGTTCACATCAATGCTTTTTTGTATCTCAGCGTTTTTGGAAAGGGTCGGGGACTTTTTTAAACGCAAAATGCAGCGTTTTGCATGTAATGGTTTTCAATGGACAAGCATCAAAAACGCAAGTGCTGCGTTTTTGAAGCGTTTTTGATGCGTTTTTGGTGCGTTTTTGCCGTTTTTTTTATTTATTTTTTATTTTATTTTTTTTTGTAATTTTTTTTTAAGACTGTAAAAAAAAAATGAAAAAAAAAAAAAAAAAAAAAAAAACGCAAAACGCAAATCGCGGCAAAAACGCGGCAAAACGCCGCAAAAACGCGGCAAAAACGCGGCTCAAAAACGTGGCAAGCATGAAAAAAAAACCTCCAAAAACGCTCAAAAGCAACATGCATAGGTGTGAATCCAGCCTAAGGCCCCATTCACACTAGCGCGTTTTTTGATGCATTTTGCATTTTGCAGAAATGCATGGAAATTTTTTAACATGGGTTCCTATGGAACATGTTCACATCAATGCTTTTTTGTATCTCCGCGTTTTTGGAAAGGGTCGGGGACTTTTTCTCATGCAAAAAGCAGCGTTTTGCATGTAATGGTTTTCAATGGACAAGCATCAAAAACGCAAGTGCACCTTTTTTGCAGCGTTTTTGATGCGTTTTTGGTGCGTTTTTGGTGCGTTTTTGCCGTTTTTTTTTTTTTTTTTTTTTTTTTTTTTTTTTTTGTAATTTTTTTGTAAGACTGTAAAAAAAATGAAAAAAAAAAAACGCAAAACGCAAATCGCGGCAAAAACGCGGCAATAACGCCGCTAAAACGCGGCAAAAACGCGGCTCAAAAACGCGGCAAGCATGAAAAAAAAACCTCCAAAAACGCTCAAAAGCAACATGCATAGGTGTGAATCCAGCTGGATTCACACCTATGCATGTTGCTTTTGAGCGTTTTTGGAGGTTTTTTTTTCATGCTTGGCACGTTTTTGAGCCGCGTTTTTGCCGCGTTTTTGCCGCGATTTGCGTTTTGCGTTTTTTTTTTTTTTTTTTTTTTTTCATTTTTTTTTACAGTCTTAAAAAAAATTACAAAAAAATAAATAAATAAATAAATAAATAAATAAATAAAAAACGGCAAAAACGCACCAATAACGCACCAAAAACGCATCAAAAACGCTGCAAAAACGGTGCACTTGCGTTTTTGATGCTTGTCCATTGAAAACCATTACATGCAAAACGCTGCTTTTTGCATGAAAAAAAGTCCCCGACCCTTTCCAAAAACGCAGAGATACAAAAAAGCATTGATGTGAACATGTTCCATAGGAACCCATGTTAAAAAATTCCCGTGCATTTCTGCAAAATGCAAAATGCATCAAAAAACGCGCTAGTGTGAATGGGGCCTAAGGCTGGATTCACACCTATGCATTTTTAGTGCTTTTTGCATTTTGCAGATTTGTACTACAGAACGTGTTCCATAGGAAACCATGGTTGATGGACTGTAGGGCAAATCTGCAAAATGCAAAAAGCACTAAAAATGCATAGCGCGTTTTTTGATGCATTTTGCATTTTGCAGAAGTGCACGGGAATTTTTTAACATGGGTTCCTATGGAACATGTTCACATCAATGCTTTTTTGTATCTCTGCGTTTTTGGAAAGGGTCGGGGACTTTTTTTCATGCAAAAAGCAGCGTTTTGCATGTAATGGTTTTCAATGGACAAGCATCAAAAACGCAAGTGCACCGTTATTGCAGCGTTTTTTATGCGTTTTTGGTGCGTTTTTGGTGCGTTTTTGCCGTTTTTTTTATTTTATTTTTATTTTTTTTTTTTTTTGTAATTTTTTTGTAAGACTGTAAAAAAAAAAGAAAAAAAAAAAAAAACGCAAAACGCAAATCGCGGCAAAAACGCGGCAAAAACGCCGCAAAAACGCGGCAAAAACGCGGCTCAAAAACGTGGCAAGCATGAAAAAAAAACCTCCAAAAACGCTCAAAAGCAACATGCATAGGTGTGAATCCAGCCTAAGGCTGGATTCACACTTATGCATTTTTAGTGCTTTTTGCATTTTGCAGATTTGTACTACAGAACATGTTCCATAGGAAACCATGTTAAATGGACTGCAGTGCAAATCTGCAAAATGCAAAAAGCACTAAAACTGCATAAGTGTGAATCCAGCCTTAGGCTCCATTCACACTAGCGCGTTTTTTGATGCATTTTGCAGAAATGCACGGGAATTTTTTAACGTGGGTTCCTATGGAACATGCTCACATCAATGCCTTTTTGTTTCTCTGCATTTTTGGAAAGGGTCAGGGACTTTTTTTCATGCAAAATGCAGCGTTTTGCATGTAATAGAATTCAATGGACAAGCATCAAAAACGCAAGTGCACCGTTTTTGCAGCGTTTTTGATGCGTTTTTGCCGTTTTTGTTTTTTTTGTTTTGTTTTTTTTTAAGACTAAAAAAAACTGTAAAAAAAAAAATAAATAAAACGCAAATCGCGGCAAAAACGCAACAAAAACGCCGCAAAAAACGCTGCTCAAAAACGTGGCAAGCATGAAAAAAAAAACTCCAAAAACGCTCAAAAGCAACATGCATAGGTGTGAATCGAGCCGCTCGATTCACACCTATGCATGTTGCTTTTGAGCGTTTTTGGAGGTTTTTTTTTCATGCTTGCCACGTTTTTGAGCAGCGTTTTTGCGGCGTTTTTGCGGCGTTTTTGCCGCGATTTGCGTTTTGCGTTTTTTTTTTTTTTTTTTTTTTTTTTAGTTTTTTTTTTACAGTCTTAAAAAAATTTTTTAAAAAAATGGCAAAAACGCTTCAAAAACGCATCAAAAACGGTGCACATGCGTTTTTGATGCTTGTCCATTGAATTGTATTACATGCAAAACGCTGCATTTTGCATGAAAAAAAGTTCCTGACCCTTTCCAAAAATGCAGAGATACAAAAAGGCATTGATGTGAACATGTTCCATAGGAACCCATGTTAAAAAATTCCCATGCATTTCTGCAAAATGCAAAATGCATCAAAAAACGCGCTAGTGTGAATGGAGCCTTAGGCTCCATTCACACAAACGCGTTTTTTGATCCATTTTGCAGAAATGCATGGGAATATTTTAACATGGGTTCCTATGGAACATGTTCACATTAATGCATTTTTGTACCTCTGCGTTTTTGGAAAGGGTCAGGTACTTTTTTCATGCAAAATGCAGTGTTTTGCATGTAAGGCTCCATTCACACTAGTGCATTTTTTGATGCATTTTGCATTTTGCAGAAATGCATGGGAATTTTTTAACATGGGTTCCTATGGAACATGTTCACATCAATGCCTTTTTGCATGTAATACAATTCAATGGACCAGCATCAAAAATGCATGTGCACCGTTTTTGCAGCGTTTTTGATGCGTTTTTGGCAGGGTTTTTTTTTTTTTTTTTTTATATTTTTTTTTTTTAAACTGTACAAAAAAAAAAACGCAAAATGAGGCAAAAACGCTGTAAAAACGCTACAAAAAACGCTGCTCAAAAACGTGGCAGACATGACAAATAAACCTCCAAAAACGCTCAAAAGCAACATGCATAGGTGTGAATCGAGCCTAATAGAATTCAATGGACCAGCATCAAAAACGCAAGTACATCGTTTTACAGCGTTTTTGCGGCAAGTACATCGTTTTAGCGCGTTTTACGTTTTTGGCGTTTTTTTGGGGTTTTTTTAGACTGTATACAGTCTAAAAAAAACTGTTAAAAAAACAAAAATGCAAAAACGCTGTAAAACCATTGTACTTGCGTTTTTGATGCAAAAACGCGGCAAGCACCACAAAAAACACTGCAGAAACGCTAAAAAGTAACATGCATAGATGTGAATCGAGCCTAATGCCCCATATACACGGTCGGACATTGATCGGACATTCCAACAACAAAATCCATGGATTTTTTCCGACGGATGTTGGCTCAAACTTGTCTTGCATACACACGGTCACACAAAGTTTTCGGAAAATCCGATTGTTCTGAACGCGGTGACGTAAAAATTCGTACGTTGGGACTATATAAACGGGGCAGTGGCCAATAACTTTCGTCTCTTAATTTATTCTGAGCATGCGTGGCACTTTGTCCGTCGGATTTGTCTACACACAATCGGAATTTAAAGGATCGGATTTTGTTATCGGAAAATTTTATAGCATGCTCTCAAACTTTGTGCGTCGGAAATTCCGATGGAAAAAGTCCGATGGAGCCCACACACGGTCGGAATTTCCGACAACAAGCTCCGATTGTACATATTCCGTCGGAAAGTCCGACCGTGTGTACAGGGCATAAGGCTGGATTCACATCTATGCATTTTTAGTGCTTTTTGCATTTTGCAGATTTGCACTACAGAACATGTTCCATAGGAAACCATGTTAAATGGACTGTAATGCAAATCTGCAAATTGCAAAAAGCACTAAAAATGCATGGGTGTGAATCAAGCCTAAGGCTCGATTCACACTATTGCCTCTTTTTTTTTTTTGCACTTTGCATTTTGGAGAAATGCAGGGAATTTTTTTAACATGAGTTCCTATGGAACACGTTCACATCAATGCATTTTTGTGCCTCTGAGTTTTTGGAAAGGGTCTGGGACTTTTTTTTCCCGCAAAATGCAGAGTTTTGCATGTAACAGACTTCACTGGACCCGCATCCAAAATGCAAGTTCTGCATTTTTACCACGTTTTAGTGAGATTTGTGGGGTTTTTTTTTACACTGTATATAGCTGGTTGCTAAGGAAGGGGTCGGGAAGCTGGCCACCATGTCCTTAACAACCGATGAATCATCAGCTGTCAGCGGGCTACCCTATATTGTCAGGTAGTCCGTGTAGTCTGGCTATTTCTTTGATAAAGATTCTTGCCGTGTCCATGGCGGAAGGTGTACCAAGCATGGGTAAGAAGTGGGTCATTTCTGATAGTCAGTCCACTACTACCAAGATTTTTGTTAAATTCTCTGATGGAGGGAGATCAACTATGAAGTCCATAGAGATATTCTTCCAAGGTTGCTCTGGGACTGGTAAAGGTCTTAACAGACCCCAAGACCTGGTTTTGGAACCCTTGTTACGCTGGCAAACCAGACATGAATTAACATATTTTTTGCAGTCCTATCTTAGGGAAGGCCACCACAGGTATCGTTGGACGAGGTCAATTGTCTGCCGAGCCCCTGAAATGCCAGCTGGTGATCATGAAATCTCTTTAAGGCCTGTAGTCTGACTTCCTGGGGAACAAACATTTTGTCCTGATGCCACAGGAACTCTTCGTGAATCCTTAAGGTTGAAATTCCTGGCTATGTGCACTGGAGAGAGGCTTGTACAATAGATGCTCTTAGGTCTGGCTGAATTAAAAGAAAATTTTTTGTGGACAGGATTGTGCCGGGAGTGGTTTCTTCAGGGGTGTCTGGGAACAACCGAGACAGGGCATCAGCCTTTCCATTCTTAGATCCGGGGCGATAAGAGATGTGAAAATTAAATCTCGAAAAGAATAACGCCCACCGCGCTTGACGCGGTCTCAAACGTCTGGTAGTCCTAAGATACTCTAAATTTTTATGATCGGTAAAGATAATGATGGGGTGTGCTGCACCTCCAATCAAGTATCTCCATTCCTCCAAAGCTGTTTTAATGGGCAAAAACTCCCAATCTCCGACATCGTAATTTCTTTCCGGTTGCGTAATTTTTCGTGACGAAAAGGCTACAGGACGCAACAATGATTTGGGGCCCTGTCATTGAGAAAGGACAGCTCCTGTGGCCACTTCAGATGCATTGACTTCCAGAACATAGGGCAATGCAGGTTCAGGATGCTGGAGAACCGGTGCCGAGACAAATACTGCTTTAAGTCTGTCAAAAGCTGCCTGAGCCTCCGGGGACCACTGGAATCCGGAATGCAAATGGGTTAGTTGGGTAATGGGTGATATAATGGCTGAAAAGTTCTTAATAAATCTTCTGTAGAAGTTTGAGAAACCGATAAATCTTTGAAAGCCCTTCTTGTCCGAGGGGGCAGGCCATTTCAGGATTGCTTTTGCTTTTTGGGGATCCATGGCCACTCTTTTAGTAGAAATGACAAGACCCAAGAACTGGATTGATTATTTTTCAAAGTCGCATTTTTCGGCTTTCACGTACAATCCATGCGTTCTTAGAATAGTTAGCACCTTCTTCATGTGAGTTCAATGGATCTCCATGGATGTCATCCAGATACACAATGATGAAGTTGTCAAGATGGTCTCGGAAAATATCATTCACAAAATGCTGGAACGTGGCTGAAGCATTGAAGAGTCCAAACGGCATCACCAAATATTCGAAATGTCCGAAACCAGTTCGGAATGCCGTCTTCCACTCACCCCCCTCACGAATACAAACCAGATTGTAAGCACCTCGTAAGTCCAGTTTAGAGACTCGAGCAGAACGGAATTGTTGGAAGAGTTCCGGGATGAGGGGGAGTGGGTAGCGATTTTTGATGGTGATTTTATTCAGCTCTCGGTAGTCTACACAAGGCCTCAACGTTTTATTCTTTTTCTCAAAGAAGAAAATGCCAGCACCTGCAGGGGATTAAGAGGGATGAATAAATCCCTTTTCCAGGTTTTCATCAATATATAGTCATAACGTTTCAAGTTCAGTCTCTGACAGAGGAAAAATACGACCAAAGGGAATTTCGGAACCTGGAACCAATTCAACAGGGCAGTCGTAGGGACGATGAGGTGCTAGGAAGTCCGCTCCTTTCTTGTCGAATACATCCAGGAATTCTTGGTAGGCAGAGGGTACATATGGGTTGGTACTAGAAACAGGTTGTATGGTTGGGCAGCTGGTGAAGTCCTTAGGACTAGGGGCAAGGCAATGCTGCTGACAGTAGGCAGATGAAAACAGAACTTCATTCTTGAGCCAGTCAATGTGAGGGTTGTGTGCTGGTAACCAGGGGACTCCCGGAATGACCAGAAACATAGGAAAGCACAATACATCAAAGCGTACCAGTTCTTTATGGTCGGAATTGGTTGTTATAGGGATTGGCAGGGTCTCATGGGTAATCAGTTCAGAACTGGGTAGAGATCCATCAGCCAAATGGACTGTTAACTGCTGATTCTTGGTAATAAGGGGAATTCCAAGTCCTTTGGCCAAGGTTATGTATAAGAAGCAGCTACAGGCCTCAGAGTCGATCTCTTCTTCTGCCACCGATAGGGAGAACAGTGTGAGATGAGGTAAGTCCTGACACTTGACAGTGCATTGGGGGCTGGTTCTTCGGCCTGAGGTGGCAATTTTGCAAGAAATGACCATTGTCTCCACAGTAAAAGCAAAGATTCGCCTGTTGGCGGTAGAGCCTTTTTTCAGGCGACAGAGCAGGGCGGACCAGGCCAATCTGTCTGGGCTTGACTTCAGACACAGGAAAGCTGGAGGGACCGGATGCCAGAGGAAAGGAGGTTTCAGGCAGTCTTTGGGCTGGTTGGAGAGTATGAGACCTTTCAGAGTAACCTTCACGTAGGGGTCTATCCAGCTGTATGGTTAACTGGATGAGGCCCTCTAAGGTATCTGGGATTGCTACCCTGGCCAGCTCATCCTTGAGGGACTCTGATAAGCCCAGTCGATATTGGTATCTTAGGGCAGCTTGATTCCAGCATGTATCTGCAGCCCATGTGCGGAAGTCCACTGTGTAATCCTCTGCGGGAAGCTGCCCCTGCCCCTGCTGCAGGGTGTGCAGAGCATTTTCGGCTGTAGCCATATGTTGGGGGTCATCATATAACTGGGCCATAGCCCCAAAGAAAGTGTCAACAGAGTCAGTAATCAGAATTTTTTGTTCTAGCAGTCCATGGGCCCAGACCTGGGGATCATCCAAGAGTAAGGATATAATGAATCCAACTTTAATGTTTTCTAGAGAGAAAGTTCTTGGTTGCAGAGCCAGGTATAACAGACAGGCAATATTAAAGGCCCTAAACTTTCTTCGGTCCCCAGAGAACCGTTCAGGGGTCAGCACACGTGGTTCAGGAGGCGGGATCGGCACTGTGAGGGAAGACTCCTGAGACAGCGCAGCAGAATAAATACAGGTTGAGGTGGGTCTTGGATCAGGAGACATGGGATCCAAGGATAAGTGTTGCAGACGACCCTCTAATTGAACATAGGCGCCTTGTGGGCTCTGCACTGCTTAGGTAAGTGCAGAGACCTGTTGACGCGCCTCTGTCGATCTCTGACATGGCTGGATTATACTGTCAGGTGCGAGTATGGAGATCAAAATGCTAAGAGGGCTCCCCTTGCAGCTAAGTGCAGCGCGCCCCTGGAGTTGGGAACAGGGAGCGAGGTGTCCAAAGAAGCACAGTTGGCCAGGTGCTTGTTTGCAGTCAGATGAGCTTGGTCACTGAGGGATGACTGAAGCAGGCAGAGCTGAACTTGCTGTGTTCAGGTAAACAGAGAAACCAGGAGCCAGGCCAGGGGTCATACACAGATAAGTCAGTCCAGAGCAAACACAGGGACGAGCCAAGGTCATACACAAGCAGGGTCCAGGTACAAGCCGAAGGTCAAGCCGGGTTATCAGGAAGCAGAAGCAGAGACCAGAAGCAGGCCAAAGGTCAAACTGGGAGATCAAGAAGCAAGGTCAAGGCAAGCTGGGTTACAATGGGTAATAACTGATCAGGAAGCAAGGTCAAGGTACACAAGGGAGCTGAGGAGATAATCCAGCAATGTCCTGTAGTCACAGGCTGGCTTAAATAGGGCCACTGGCGCCAACGTCTGTCACACCACTTGCGCGCTGTCGCGCATGAGCAGTAGTGCGTGTGCGCCGATGCACGCCGGCATGCGCTGATGCGCGACGCACGCTCGTGCACATCTCGAAACCCTCCGTGGGTGTCCATGAAGGTTCTGGGCAACATTGCCAGTTCCGTGACGGCCATGTCCCTGACAAAGACATTTTTAATAAAGGACTTGTCAAAAACTGTCTATTGTGTATTGTCACACTACACTACTTTTTTTTGGTGAATGGGTAGGGGTACAATGTACCCGATACCCATTCACTTAGGGGGGGGCTGGGATCTGGGGCCCCCCTTGTTAAAGGGGGCTTCCAGATTCCGATAAGCCCCCCGCCCGCAGACCCCGACAACCATTGTCGGGAAAAGGCCCTTGTCCCCATCAACATGGGGGCAAGGTGCTTTGGGGGTGGGGGGGGGCACAGAGCCCCCCCTGCCCCAAAGCATCCATCCCCCCATGTTGAGGGCTTGCTGTCTGGTATGGCTCAGAAGGGGGGGGCGCTCGCTCCGCCTACCCTCCTCCGTGCGGCTTTCGTTTCCTGGCTGCATCTTCTCCTCGGCCCAGGTGTGTCTGTAATGATAGGAGCCGGAGGAGGAGTAGAGAGAGAGGAGCATGAGGGGAACCCCAGGCAGCGGCCAGGACAGCAGGTGAAATTAATTTCTATTGCTATGCTATAGCAGGAATGAGCAGTGCTCATTTCTGCTATATTTTTATGTTTGGATCTCATCTGGATTTTTTAGCAGCTGCCTATAGACTGGATGGTTGATTCTCACTCACTTGATACATTTAATCCTCATTATTTCCACTATTTCCTAAAGCATTTTGTTCACATCTATTTCAATAAATTTATATTACTATTGTAATGTTGTAATGTGCATGTGCCAAGCAGCCAATCACTTAGTGCTCAATCTGTAAATATACAGATCATGGTATTGCAAAGTGATCCATGCTACAAACCCATTAAACCGTCCACATTCAGTGAAAGTTCATGTGCTGCAAACTTTGCAGTGCATGAACTTTCACTGAATGTGGATGGTTTAATGAGTTTGCATTGATTTCAGCATGTGCAAAGTGCCCCATGCATGCTGAAATCAATGCAAACTCATTAAAGAGGAGTTCAGACAGGATCGGATCAGGTAGCAGCGGGTGTCAGCAGACATGTCACCGCTCCATAGGAGTGAATGAAGCGTCCGATCAGATCCGCCTGAAAAAGTGACAGACTGACCTGATCAGACAGCCAATGTGAAAGGGCCCAAAGTCAGCAGCTACAAATACTGTAGCTGCTGACTTTCAATATTAGGACACTTACCTTTCCAGGGTTCCCGCGATGTCAACACCCCAGCCAATTTGTGGATTGGCTCTCGAAAGCTGCTGCCACCATTATGTCCCATTCCCTAATGCACATGTGCGAAGCGCGATGCGCTTTCCGAATGTTGCGGCGGAGGAGGGGATGTGGTTTACAGATTATTGGGTGGGTCTTAAACAGGAAGGGGTGTGGCCTTGACAGGGAGGGGTGGGTCATATTTAAAATAGGGGGTGCACGAGTTCAGTCAGGCCTAGGGCAGCACAAAACCTAAATACACCACTGAATCATGCCCTCATATACTTATCAGCAATGTAGATGTTCTAGATAAAAATAAGTAATACCTTGCTGCTAGTGCAATGCTAAATGTAATTACGCAGAATACGTTTTACCCCTAAAATGGTTACAAAGTCTAGCTTTTCTAACCTTAATGTATTCTCTGCATTAGATGAAAAACTCCCCACTACTTGTCGAACTCATCCCCATCCCTAAACATTTACCTGACTTGTGACTTGTGTCAGCATTCATGCGCTGTCTCCACTGCAGTAATGCTCCTCTCATTTCCTTTTTAACCACTTCAGATCTGGAAGGTTTACCCACTTCCTGACCAGGCCATTTTTTGCGATACGGCACTGCATCGCTTTAACTGACAATTGCGCAGTCATGCAATGCTGTACTCAAAAAAAATTGATGTCCTTTTTTCCCACAAATAGAGCTTTCTTTTGGTGGTATTTGATCATCTCTGCATTATTTTATTTTTTGCGCTATAAACAATTTTGAAAAAAAAATGATATTTTCTACTTTCTGATATAATACATATATAATACAAATTTCTTCATGAAATTAGGCCAATATGTATTCTGCTACGTAGTTTTGGTAAAAAAATCCCAATAAGCGTATATTGATTGGTTTGCACAAAAGTTAAAGCATCTATAAACTACAGGATAGATTTAGGGACTTTTATTTTTATTTTTACATTTTTTTACTGGTAATGGCGGCGATCTGCGATTTTTAGCGGGACTGCAACACTGCGGCAGACAAATCTCAGTGACACCAGTATGCACTGATCCTTGTATAAATGACACTGGCGGGGAAGGGGTTAACACTAGGGGGCGTTCAAGGGGTTAAATGTGTTCCCTGGGAGCAGTTTCTAACTGGGGGGGAGTGGATTCACTGGAGAAAGAGAGAGATTGTGATTCAGCTGAAACACGATCTCTCACTTTTCCTCCCTGACAGATCAGCGGTGTGCTTTGTTTACATCAGCACACCGCTGCTCTGTGCCTCTTCTGAATGATCGTCGGGTTGCGGCAGGCCATCGCGGCCACCGTACCCACTAATTGGTTCCCGCTTTGTCCAATCACAATGGGAGTGGCACAGGAGTGCACCCCCTAAACCGCGTGCACGAAATTACGTACAGGTACATGATTTTGCACACCCGGGCCGCCCTGCCGCAGTAAATGTACATGGTGGTCCGGAAGCAGTTAAGGAGACACTTAGCCTCTGGCTGCCACTGCTGTCAGTCAAACTCATGTGAGGAGGGAGCGGCAGGGTGGCTTACTGAAGAAGTATGTGTTTATGAATGCAGGCAGCCTGGCTCAGGCATATGGGTGCCTCCTTAGGACACGGCTTGCTAAGGAAGCACCTGGAGGAGGCAGTAATGGACAGTGCCGGCAGGGGACTGCCAGAAGAGGAGGTAAGGGACCTTTATGTGTGAATATCATTGCACAGAGCAAGTAAGTAGAACCCCTTTTTTATTTTAACGCAAAAAAAACAGCCTTTATTATCTCTTTAACCGGACCGACCAGCGTACACGTATTGCGGCAGGGCGGCCCTTCAACGTGAAATCAAGTACCGGTACGTCATTTTTAGCTCCAGGTCTGAGGCACGCATGCGCTTTGCTGGCGTCTCAGTCCCGCTGTGATTAGACCGGATGTTCGCCGCCATCCAGTGATCATTCTCAAGAGAGCCAGAATGGCGGTCTATCTATGTAAACAAGATAGATTGCCATTCTGTCAAAGAGGAAGATGGAGATCTTGTGTTTCTGCTAAGCAGGAACACGTAGATCTCTGTCTTCCCCCAGCTAAAGCACCTCCCCCACACAGTTAGCAAGCACTCTCAGGGAACACATTTAACCCTTTGATCGCCCCTGATGTCAACCCCTTACTTGCCAGTGTCAATAGTGCAATGACAGTGTATATTTTTTAGCACTGATCACTGTATTAGTGTCACTAGTTCCCAAAAAAGTGTCACTTAGTGTCTGATTTGTCCACCGGAATGTCGCAGTCCCGCTATAGGTTGCTGACCGAGACCATTACTAGTAAAAAAATGAATAAATAAAAATTCCATAAAAATATCCCGTAGTTTGTATACGCTATAACTTTTGCGCAAACCAATCAATATACGTTTATTGAAATTTTTTCACCAAAAATATGTAGAAGAATACATATTGGCCTAAATTTATTTTTTACTTTTTTTTATTGGATATGTTTTATAGCAGAAAGTAGAAAAATTAGTGTTTTTTTTTCAAAATTGTCAGTCTTCTTTTGTTTATAGCAAAATGAAAAACCACAGAGGTGATCAAATACCACCAAAAGAAAGCTCTATTTGTGGGAAAAAAAGGACATCAATTTTATCTGAGTGCAGCATGGCAGTGCCGTATCACAAAAATTGGCCTGGTTATGAAGGGTGATAAACCTTCCGGAGCTGAAGTGGTTAATGTTCAATACTATGAACATCAATAGTGTACTCCTGTCAAACTGACAACATAGTTACATAGTAGGTGAGGTTGAAAAAAGACACAAGTCCATCAAGTCCAACCTATGTGTGTGATTATATGTCAGTATTACATTGAATTTCCCTGTATGTTGCGGTCGTTCAGGTACTTATCTAATAGTTTTATAAAATATCGATGCCTCCGTTGAGACCACCACCTGTGGAAGGGAATTCCACATCCTTGCCGCACTTACAGTAAAGAACTCTCTACGTAGTTTAAGGTTAAATTTCTTTTCTTCTAATTTTAATGAGTGGCTATGTGTCTTGTTAAACTCCCTTCCGCGAAAAAGTTTTATCCCTATTGTGGGGTCACCAGTACGGTATTTGTAAATACTACTAAAATAAGGAAGTTCATAGCCAGTACCCAATAGCTGCCCTAGCGTCGGTTTTAGTCCGTCGAACTACCATACAGACGAGCGGATTTTTCGACCGGACTCTAATCCGTCGGAAAGATTTGAAACATGTTTTATTTCTAGGTCCTACGGACTTTTGGGAAAAAAAAGTCCACTGGAGCCCACACACGATCGAATTGTCTGACGGAGTCCAGTCCGCCGGACCAAGTCTGCCGAAAAGTCCGCTCGTGTGTACGCGGCATTAGGCTTTAATTTCTTAGGCACCTAAAATCCATTTAAATCCGCTAGTCCATCTAACACTAGTCTCTCCACAGGTTTAAAATGTGGCTATCCAAGAATGGCTGTGCTGCTCCTTAATACATACAGTGGAGGAGATGGTGTAGTCACTCTAATGCCGCGTACACACGAGCGGACTTTACGGCAGACCTTGCCCGGCGGATGGGATTTCGTCGGACTATTCGATCGTGTGTGGGCTCCAGCGGACTTTGTTTGCTCAAAAGTTGGACGGACTTAGATTTGAAACATGTTTTAAATCTATCCGTCGAACTCAGGTCCGGTCGAAAAGTCCGCTCGTCTGTATGCTAGTTCGACGGACAAAAAGCCACGCTAGGGCAGCTATTGGCTACTGGCTATGAACTTCCTTATTTTAGTCCGGTCGTACGTCATCACGTACGAATTCGACAGACTTTGGTGGATTGTGAGTAAGCAAGTCCGTTCATTCAGAAAGTCCGTCGTAAAGTACGTCGAAAAGTCCACCGGGCAAAGTCTGCCGTAAAGTCCGACCGTGTGTACGCGGCATTAGACAGAAAGTGTGTTACTGTCCAGATCACCAGGTGAAAATAAAGAAAAAAAAATTAAAAAAGAAAATGATGGCATCCGCCACATCTACGAATCGGTACGATGTAATGTATTACATTTTTGTTTTTAGATATAGATGTCTGCAACCATCTTAGTATATCGTTGTACACCTTGCTTCAAATAATAAAACTCATAAAGACCCCATAATGCACCTACTTATAGAGATCCACAGAGGTCTGTCTAGACCACATACAAAACACCAAACCATTGGATAACCTTGCACCTCCTATGTTTATTGTAAATTACTTAGTTTGGAGCAAAATGTATATTTCTGCTGCTAAGTGAAATATACATGAACTATTTGCATAGACTTTCAGTAACTCTTTTTCTGCTCTCTGGATGCAATACAACTAGCGATAGGGTACAAATGCACCACCTAGTGTTTAAAAGGGAAACTGTTCCTCTGGGAAAATGAATCAACTACTTCTGAACTGAGTTTAGTTCACAATATCCTTATTCTCCACAAATAATCCACAGCTAAAGTGACTCCAGTGCTGACAGAGGGGTGGGGGAGTCAAACAAGGATGCTGTGCAGGTGCCCAATGTCCTCCCTATCAAACAATGGCATCAGCAGTTGTTAGGACCGGAGCCATCTTTAATATTGATTGTACCTTGGGTTACAGCACATCATTACCACTCACTAATTAGTTGCTAGAGGTTACACATACCTCCCAACTTTTTGAGATGGGAATGAGGGACACCTATCAGCAAAAATATGCATAGGACACACCCCTTACCACGCCCTTAAAGGAAAATTGTACAAAAAAACAAGATTGGTTAAACCTACAGGTGCTTTTTTTAACACCTAATATTCCTTTATATTGGCTTTTGGAATTTACAAATGCAGCAATTTAGGAATCAGATGAAAGGTTTAGCACTGGAAAACACTTTTTGATAGAAAAAAAGTGTATTTTATATACATCTATATACAGTGCCTTGCAAAAGTATTCATCCCCCTTGGCATTTTTCGTGTTTTGTTGCCTCACAACCCGGAATTAACATGGATTGTTTGAGGATTTGCATCATTTAATTTACAGAACATGCCCACAACTTTGAAGATTTTTTCTTTTTTATTGTGAAGCAAACAACAAATAGGACAAAATAACAGAAAAAGTCAATGTGCATAACTATTCACCCCCCTAAAGTCAATGCTTTGTAGAGCCACCTTTTGCGGCTATCACAGCTCCAAGTCGCTTTGGATAAGTGTCTATGAGCTTGCCACATCTTACCACTGGGACTTTTGCCCATCCTTCCTTGCAAAAATTTTCCAGCTCCTTCAAGTTGGATGGTTTGCGCTCGTGAACAGCAATCTTTAAGTCTGACCACAGATTTTCTATTGGATTGAGGTCTGGACTTTGACTAGGCCATTTACACATTTACATGTTTCCCCTTATACCACTCGAGTGTTGCTTTAGCAGTGTGTTTGGGATCATTGTCCTGCTGGAAGGTGAACCTCCGTCCTAGCCTCAAATCACATACAGAGTGGTACAGGTTTTGCTCAAGAATATCCCTGTATTTAGCACCATCCATCTTTCCCTCAAATCTGACCAGTTTCCCTGTCCCGACTGCTGAAAAACATCCCCACAGCATGATGCTGCCACCACCATGTTTCATTGTGGGGATGGTGTTCTTTGGGTGATGTGATGTGTTGGATTTGCGCCAGACATATCGTTTTCTTTGATGGCCAAAAAGTTAAATTTTAGTCTCATCAGTCCAGAGCACCTTCCTCCATACATTTAGGGAGTCTCCCACATGTCTTTTCGCAAATTCAAAACGTGCCATTTTGTTTTTTGCTGAAAGTATTGGCTTTCTTCTGGCCACTCTGCCATAAAGCCCAACTCTATGGAGCATACCGCTTATTGTTGTCCTATGTACAGATACTCCAGTCTCTGCTGTGGAACTCTGCAGCTCCTCCAGGGTTACCTTAGGTCTCTGTGCTGCCTCTCTGATTAATGCCCTCCTTGCCTGGTCCGTGAGTTTTGGTGTATGGTCGTCTCTTGGCAGGTTTGCTCTTGTGCCATGTTCTTTCCATTTGGTTATGATAGATTTGATGGTGCTCCTAGGGATCATCAAAGATTTGGAATTTTTTTTATAACCTAACCCTAACTTGTACTTCTCAACAACATTGTCCCTTACTTGTTAGGAGAGTTCCTTGGTCTTCATGGCAGTGTTTGGTTAGTGGTGCCTCTTGCTTAGGTGTTGCAGCCTCTGGGGCCTTTCAAAATGGTGTGTATATGTAATGACAAATCATGTGACACTTAGATTACACACAGGTGGACATCATTTCACTAATTATGTGACTTTTGAAGGTAATTGGTTGCACCAGAGCTTTTTATGGGCTTCATAACAAAGGGGGTGAATACATACACACATGCCAATTATCAGTTTTTTATTTCTGAAAAATTGTTTTATGTATATATTTTTCTAATTTTACTTCACCAACTTAGACTATTGTGTTGTGATCCATCACATATAATTCAGATTAAAAAAACATTGAACTAAAGGCTGTAATGTAACAAAATAGGTAAAAAGCCAAGGGGGTGAATACTTTTGCAAGGCACTGTAGATCAGGCCAAAATGAGGGACAAATGAGGAGGAATGAGGGACAGAGGGACATTGCTCCAAATCAGGGACAGTCCCTCGAAATCAGGGACAGTTGGGGGCTATAGGTTACATAACATCATTACTGCCCACTAATTGGTTTCTAGAGGTTGCTGTACATCATTATTGCTCACTGGTTAATAGAGGTAACTGCACATCATAACCTCTGCTTCAAATTGCAGGTTTGGCCAAACTGCACTACCATTAAAGGGTGTGTTATGTACAGAGTGCAGGTTTTTGGGGTGCATTACATAAAGAGTTCATAGTTGAAAGGTGTGCTACATATAGAGCCTGTTCACAGCAGAACATGCGAACAGGCAAAAAATTTGTTCGAACACGCGAACACCGTTAAAGTCTATGAGACACAAACGTGAAAAATCAAAAGTGCTAATTTTAAGGGTTAATATGCAAGTTATTGTCATAAAAAGTGTTTGGGGACCCGGGTCCTGCCCCAGGGGACATGTATCAATGCAAAAAAAAGTTTTAAAAACGCTGTTTTTTGGGAGCAGTGATTTTAATAATGCTTAAAGTGAAACAATAAAAGTTAAATATTCCTTTAAATGTCGTACCTGGGGGGTGTCTATAGTATGCCTGTAAAGTGGCGCATTTTTCCCGTGTTTAGAATAGTCCCTGCATGAAATTACATTTCTAAAGGAAAAAAAGTCATTTAAAATTACGAGCGGCTATAATGAATTGTCGGGACCCGGCAATACAGATGAAAGTCATTGAAAAAAACGGCATGGGATTGTTGCCTTATGAGTTTATTTGAAATCTCCATTAATAACTGTAAAATATTGTAATAATGAATATATTTCATTTAGCTCGCATCTATGAAAGCCGGGCAAAAAGGGTTTCATTTAAGCTTTTGCTAAGAGCAGAGAATGTGGGCCAAGGCTTGTATATGCAAACAATGGAGAGCCAATTCCATTGTTCTACACCTACTCCTTTGAAAGGGTGCCATACTGGGATATGCAATGGACCTAACTTCCTGGGGAAATGCAATTAACACACTTGGCCAGCATAGTCACAAGGATTTGCATGAAAGGGGGCTGACTTATGGAGTAAGCCCTCCAATCATGATCCAAGCTAGGCCAACCAATGAGACATCAGCTTGGTTTGATATACTCAGAGCCAAGGGGGAGGTATCGCTCTCTTTCTGATAGACCAGCAAGCTGAAAGGAACTTTTGTAAGGATGGGTAATTATGGGAAAGGAATGCCCTTTTACTTGTAACTAAATATGTGTGTAGATTACTGTATTGAGGAATATACCCTGTATTCCTTCATGTAAATACTTTATTTCAACCTAATATTTTCTTCCTTGGTGTAAGAAGATAGATAGATGATTGTGTATTAGCTAGACTTGCAACTGCTTCCTAATAAATGTTATTATATTTGAAGCTTTCACTCTTGGTCGAAAAGAACTCTTATTTAACCCACATCATATCTATGAGATATGAAAACTCTTAAATATAGATTTTTCAGGGTAACAGGATCCCCCCCAGTCCATTACCAGGCCCTGGGTCTGGTATAAATATTAAGGGGAAACCCGAACCAAAAAAAATTGCGTGGGGGTCCCCCAAATTCCATACCAGGCCAGGCCCAGTACGAAACCTGGCAGGCCGCAGGAAAAGAGGGGTGATGAACGATACAAGGCCACATGCCCTCAATATGGGAAGGTTGCTTTGGGTTAGCCCCCCAAAGCGGTGTGTCAGACTGACACATCGCTCCAACGATAGCCGCGATGCACGCCCTCCACGGGTGCGCGGCGGCATGTTATCCTGCTGGAAGTCATATGACGCCCAGTCAGGGTAACTGAAACACCGCCTGGCCATCAATCTGCTATAGACGGGTGGGAATTGGTTACTAAGGGACTTGTCCCAAGGTGTGTCTTGTGGTTTTTTAACATCTTGACACTTTTTTTGTGAAATGGTACGGTTACAATGTACCCATTACCATTTCAAACAGGGGGGCCGGGATCTGGGGGTCCCTTGTTAAGACCCCCACAACCGGCCAAGGGTTGTGGGGATGAGGCCCTTGTCCCCATCCACATGGGGACAACTTGCTTTGGGGGCTACCCCAAAGCACCCTCCCCATGTTGAGAGCATGTGGCCTGGTACGGTTCAGGAGGGGGCAAACACCCGATGTTCGAGTCGAACTTACATTCGACTCGAACATCAGGCTCATCCCTAGTACAGAGTGCAGGGTTGAGGGGTGCACTATGTGCAGAGTGTGGGGTGAGCTATGTGCAGAGTGTGGGGATCAGGTGTGCACTATGTGCAGAGTGCAGGGTTGAGGGGTGCGCTACATGCAGTCGAGGGGTGCGCTATGTACAGAGTGCAGAGTTCATGGGCGTGCTACTTACAGAGTGCAGGGTTCAGGGGTGCACAACATGCAGGGGTGCGCTAGGTGCAGCTTGCAGGGGTGCACTGGGTGTAGGGGTGCGTTAGGTGCAGGGGTGCACTAAGTGCAGAGTGCAGGGGTGCGCTAGGTGCAGAGTGCAGGGGTGAGGTGGGTGCAGAGTGCAGGGATGAGGTGGGTGCAGAGTGCAGGGATGAGGTGAGGTGAGGTGAGTGCAGATATGAGGTGAGGTGGGTGCAGAGTGTAGGGATGAGGTGAGGTGGGTGTAGAGTGCAGGGATGGGGTGAGGTGGGTTGAAGAGTGTGGGGGTGAGGTGGGTGCAGAAGGTGCACGGCTCCCCCCCCCAGATTCCAGTACAGAGCTCCACTCCCCCCAAGTACATGGCTCTCCTCCCGTTACCGTTCCCCACAGCCCATCCCCCCGGATTCCAGTACAGAGTTTTCCTCTGTCCCAAATGCTACTCGGAGTGTTGTCCGATGTCCTGCCGGTTCCAGAGGCAGCTTCCCCATGCAGATTCCCTGCCCCCTTCCTCCTCTGCTCTCAGAAATCAGTGTGTATACCCGAGGTTCAGAGCGGTGGCCGGAAGAGGAGCGTTGTCAATTGGAAAGACAGAAGCAGCGCTTCTGTCTTTCCAAGTGACAGTAGCGAGCAGCCAGCATGTGACCAGCTCCGGCAGTAGACGAACTCCGGCGGGCAGCGCAGGGCCCCCCAACAATGACAGGGCCCTGGGCAGCTGCCGCCCCTTTTCCCCGCGTTAAAGACGGCCCTGGTTAGGACACTGACAGCTGGCCTACACAATGCCAAGGTTGTATTTTTGCACAATGAAAACTTGTGGCTTTGTTTAACACAAAAAGCAGGCTTAATCCACCTGATGACTTGCATACAATTTGTTGGCAATTTGGGGCAATTTTTAGTTATTTTTACAAGGCACCCCTGAAGAACCCAGAAGGCTCCACAGCCCAGAAGGCTCCACAGGGTCAGGGTTGCCAACCGTCCATAAATTTAGGGACAGACCCGTGGTGATGTCATGGCACCTTTTATGAATCACAGCAACCAGGACTGGAGGGGGAGGCGGAAGAGCTGCCCACTGGGAGTATCGAGACTGTCACTGGAGGAGGACTCTAAAGGAGAAGAAGAGACAAGCTGAAAGTGCACAGAGTTCCTTAGGACCAATACTGTAGGAGGAAAGAAAAGAATGACTGAGAGACGAGCTCTGTAGCCTCCTTGACGATTTTCCCGAGTGTGGCACAGGGTTAAATTTCAGCACCATTAGTGGTAACCCAGAGCCACACTCGGGATTACATCTCAGGATCCTGGTGCGGTGTTACTTACCTTGTCCCCAGGATCCTGCAATGTCCCCCGCTGTGCCTGCGGGCTCCGTCCTCCTCCGAAGCCTCTCTGTGCCACGCTAAGTTCCCTGCGAGCGTTGCGATGTGCGGGGGCGGAGCCTGGCGGCAAATTAAAAAAAAAAGTAATCATAACACATACAGTACTGTAATCTTACAGATTACAGTACTGTATGAAATTATTTCACATCCCTTTTGTCCCCAGTGCTTTGTCCAATGCCCTGCATGCAGTTTTATATTATAAATACTGTTCTTTCTGCCTGGAAACTTTAGATTGTCCATAGCAACCAAAAAGTGTCCCTTTACGTCAAAAGTGGCTTTAGACCAGCTAGAAAACAGCAATAGTAAATGAGAACACTTGCAGAATTGAGCGATAGTGAATCGTGGGGAAATTAATTTTATTATTATATTATTTTTCTTTTTAATTATTTATATTTATTTATTATATTATAATTTATGTTTTTGTGTTTCAAACTTCATCATACCCCGGATATCTACTAGACTCTTGGTGGACAGATTTAAGTGTGTTATTGCTAAGAATTACAGGCCTACAATATAAAACGCCAAATTTCCATGCAAAAGAATTGTACCGCTTTCAGCACCTAAAATCCTAAATAATCATACCGCCAGGGAGGTTAATGAATAGATTTTCTTTTTACTCCTCAATCACAGGGTGGGGAGGAGACCTATAGGTGAAAGTGAAACTGCAGCTCTGTTTTTCATCTGTATTTATCTGTTTGCCTGGAGTTCAACGCACTTACCTCTTTCAGCCCTTTAGGCAAAACATTACCCAATTTTACTTGTTCCTTCCTCTTCCTTTCCCTCCCTCTTGCAAAAAAAAAAAAAAAAAAAAAGGTATTGAAAGGTAAACTTTTTTTAAATTATTTTTTACTTTCTGATTGCCAGCTTAGGGCAGAATAATGTTGTAAGTCCAACAAAGATCAGCGCTTCCAGAGAAAGGCTGCGAGCACTGATCAGTGTGTTCTGGCAGGGGACTCCCCCTGTTAGAACACAATAGCACAGCTGGGGAGATTGCTGCATAGAGTTGCCACCTCATCCCTTTAAACCCGAACACATATGAATTACACAGGTTCTGAGGCTAATTAAATGCAGGTAAGGCACCATGTGAGTTTAATTACCACCTTAATCAGCCACAGAACCTGTGTAATTAATATGTGTTCAGGTTTAAAGGGATGAGGTGGCAACCATATTGCTGCACCATCATTGCTTCTGTTGGTATGGCGATCTGTCAGGTTTTTTTTTCATTCAGCCCATTGGGTTGAATGAAGAAAAACTGTGCAGAACATGGTTTGTATGTAGGGGACTTACTATAACTGTTATACAGTTTAAGAAAACAAAAAACAAAATTGACCCAATTTGCTAACACAAATCTTTAGCACTAGAGGGCGCTGAAGACCTGGAGAGAAGGAGAGAAAGAGAGCAAGAGAGAGAGAAATTTGTGAAACAATGATTAGAAACATATTAAAATAGAAGGAAGAAATAAAACAGCAAAAATGTAAACTTAAAAAATGCTAAAATACAATTGACTAAACAACATTACATTTTCAATTTTAGGAGTATACCATAATTCTACAGGCATTTTAAAAACCTTTGTAAAACTAGAGGGTGCTGAAGACCTGGTGACATGGGGGTTGATTTACTAAAGGGAAATCCACTCTGCACTTGAAAGTACACTTGTAAGTGCAGTCGCTGTAGATCGCTGTAGATCTGAGGGGAAGCTCTGAAATTAGGGGAAGCTCTGCTAATTTTATCATCCAATCATGTGCAAGCAAAAATGCTGTTTTTTATTTTCCTTGCATGCCCCCTTCAGATCTACAGCGACTGCACTTGAAAGTGCACTTTCAGTGCATTTTTAAGTTTACTTGCAGTGCACTTGTAGTGCAAAGTGGATTTGCCTTTCATAAATAACCCCCATGGTGTCTGTATGTGTAGGAGTGTGAAAGAGGTTTGAATTTGGAGTTATTTTACACTTAAAGGGTAACCCCACAAAAAATATATTTTAGATGTTAATACACCAACCCTCTGGCTTCTGATTACTGCTGGTAACTCCAAGAGACATTAATTTTCACCCACCTTGTATTGCCATTTGGAAGTGTTTTGCTCTCCCTACTAGATTTACATTATTATACTTTACAGAAAATGCAGCTGTAGTAATAGCAAGCATGGAACTTGATGTAGACCACAACCATCTGCCAAAAAATAAAATATCTTGTTATCCTAGCCTTTAAGGGTTTTGAAATGATGGTGGCTATGCCTAACGTCAAATGTCAGTTTCCTCCTCGAGTAGCGCTAACCCCCGTAAGGGCCGCTGGATTTTCGGGGCCTCCTTTACACAAACAGCCCAGACAACAGGAATTTGGCACGTTCACACAGACTTCAAGAACCAGTCCGGGGTATTTTGTTGTGTTTTTGTTTATTTAGGGTGTTATAACTTGGATGGGGAATGGAAGCATGTGATACCCAGAACTGTGACACTTGAAAATAAACTTGAGGCCTTGATACTGTCTCTGGCTGCTAAGAAATAATGTCAGTATGCTGTCCTCCCATAGGATTGATGGATCAACCCAGTAGCAATAAAGAAAGTTCCAACTATTAGGTGCTGCTCCGTAAGGAAATGCTGATGCACCTGGCTGACTTTGGACCCAAGCCAGAGGTTTAGGATGGCTTTAGCGACTGCAGACTGTCTCTAAGCTGTGTTCTGGTTATGGGCTAGCAGAGTATTGCACCTTGCTGCTCCTCCTCTGTCCAAGCTTGGGGTGTGAAGAATGAAGGTCTCTCACTTTGTCCCTCTTGAGTTAATCCTTAAAGCGGAGTTCCGCTTAAAAAAAAGAAAAAAAAGAAAAGTCAGCAGCTACAAATACTGCAGCTGCTGACTTTTAATAATCGTACACTTACCTGTCCCAGGGTCCAGCGATGCAGGGGAACGAAGCCCCACTCCTCTCCCCCTCCTCTCTGCGGCGCCGGCATTGTCACTGTGGGCGCCTGGCTGTGGCTTAACAGCCGGGCACGCACTGCGCATGCGCAAGCTGGGTGGCGCGCTGTAACTGGCCGGGCAATCATCTGGGACCTGTGACGTGTCCCAGATGATTGGCGAGAGGGAGGGGGGAGAGGTTAACTTGCTTCCGATGCCGCGGTGCGCCGGGAGGAAGTTGGAGCTGCAACCCTCTAAAAAGAGGGTTGCTGCTCCCCCCCCAAAAAAGACATGCCAAATGTAGCATGTCAGGGGGTCACCTTCCCTTAAAGCGGAAGTTCCATTTTTGGGTGGAACTCCGCTTTAAGTCCAGATTGCTGCTGCACAGGCTTCCTGATGAACAGGCCCAGCTCCTGACTGTCAGGGTGCTCCAGCTAAGCCTAGCTGAGGCTGGAAAGAGATGTGAGTACTCAGCTCTCTCTCTCTTCCAGTAGCTTCTTCCTTCCATCCAGTGGCAGAGGCCCCCAAGCACAGGGGTCCCCTACAGGTGAGTGGATCCTGGACTCAGCTCTCATATGGCCAGGCCCCAGAACATTAATGGCCTATCTTCCCACTACTGAGCCTTAGCTACCCATGGATTGGAGGAGACTTAAATAACGGCCAAAAAAATGCAGTAAAATAACGTTTGCGGTAAATCAGTTTTGAAAGTGCAATTTACTAAGAATTTTGCATTAACCACTTCAGCCCCAGACCATTTGGCTGCCCAAAGACCAGAGCATTTTTTGCAATTCGGCACTGCGTTGCTTTAACTGACAAATGCGCGGCCGTGCGACGTGGCTCCCAAACAAAATTGACGTCCTTTTTTCCCCACAAATAGAGCTTTCTTTTGGTGGTATTTGACCACCTCTGCGGTTTTTATTTTTTTGCGCTATAAACAAAAAAAGAGCGATAATTTTGAAAAAAACACTATATTTTTTACTTTTTGCTATAATAAATATCCCCAAAAAATATATAACATTTTTTTTTTTTCCCTCAGTTTAGGCCGATACGTATTCTTCTACATATTAATCGCAATAAGCATTTATTGATTGGTTTGCGAAAAAGTTATAGCGTCTACAAAATAAGGGATAGTTTTATGGCATTTTTATTAATATTTTTTTTTTACTAGTAATGGCAGCGATCTGTGATTTTTATTGTGACTGCGACATTATGGCGGACATATCGAACACTTTTGGCGCTTTTTTGGGACCATTCACATTTATACAGCGATCAGTGCGATTAAAAATGCACTGATTACTGTGTAAATGTGACTGGCAGTGAAGGGGTTACCACTAGGGGGCGCTGCAGGGGTTAAGTGTGTCCTAGGGAGTGATTCTAGCTGTTGGGGGGCTGGGCTACGTGTGACACGACACTGATCACCGCTCCCGATTACAGGGAGTGGTGGTCAGTGTCCTGTCACTAGGAAGAATGGGAAAATGCTTGTTTACATCAGCATTTCCCCGTTCTTCCTCTCCGTGAGACGATCGCAGGTATCCCCACAGACATCGAGTCCGCGGGACTCGCGATCACACTCACGGAGCTCGCAGCGGGCGCGTGCGCTAACAATGCCCGTACGTGCCCTTCTGCCGACATACCCTGTTTCCCCGAAAATAAGACCTAGCGTGATTGTCGGTAATGGCTGCAATATAAGTCCTACCCCCCAAATAAGCCCTAGTTAAAGTCCTTGTAGGTCTTATTTTCAGGGTAGGGCTTATTTTCGGGGAAACAGGGTAGGGCTTATTTGGGGGGTTGGGCTTATATTGCAGCCATCACTGACAATCACGCTAGGTCTTATTTTTGGGGAAACAGGGTATATGGGCGTGGGCCGGTCGGCAAGGGGTTAAATACCGAATGTGGTATTCGTTAGATTTAGCGGTAATTACAGCATTATTTAATGCGGTCATTTATCGCATTGAGTTGGTTTCTAAGGAGTGGGCCAGGAAGCCGGCCACAGCATCTTTAACAACGTATGACATTTCTAAAAAAAAAGAAATTAATGAAATGACATTTAAACTGCCAGAAATACAATACCATTGACGGCAATAGAAAAAAAAAAAAAACAGTATGGGGTCCCCCCCCCCCCAGTCCATGCTAGGCCCTTCGGGTCTGGTATTGATTTTAAGGGGAACCCCAAGCCAAAATTTAAAAAAAAAACGGCGTGGGGTCCCCCCCCAAAAAATCCATACCAGACCCTTATCCAAGCATGCAGCCCAGCAGGTTAGGAAAGGGGGGGAGAGTGAGCCCCCCCTGAACCATACCAGGCCATATGCCCTCAAAATGGGAATCCCTACTCGCGCACATCCTGGGGCGCGCACCCGAGAACATTCGTGACCGCTGGGTCCAGAGGACCCGGTGCATCACGGATCACGGTAAACGTCAGCAGCCATTTACCACGTGATCGCTCTGTCAAATGACGGAACAATCACTAGTAAACAAACCGGCGTCACATCCGGTTCCTCTCTCCCCTCCCCGTAACGATTGGTATAGTGCGAGGGGAGAGGGGGGAGATCGGTGGCAGCAGCACTGTGGGCTGGATGTGTAGTGCCCACAGTGCTGCTCAGTGCCCATTCCAGCCATACAAACCCAGCCATCTATACCCATCCATGCTCAACATACTCATCCATCCATCCATGCTCCCCCATCTATGCTCAGCATACCCATCCATCATCCATGCTCACCCATCCATACTCAGCCATCCATGCTCAGCATGCCATCCATACTCATCACACTCATCCATCCATCCCTGCTCACCCATCCATACTCATCCATCCATCCATGCTCACCCATCCATACTCATCCATACTCAGCATACTCATCCATCCATTCTCAGCCATCCATACTCAGCATACTCATCCATCTATCCATGCTCACCCATCCATACTCAGCATACTCATCCATCCATTCATGCTCAGCCATCCATACTGAGCATACTCATCCATCCATCAATGCTCAGCCATCCATCCATCCTCAGCAATACTCATCCATCCATCCATGCTCAGCCATCCCATCCACCCCCATCCATAATTAGCCATACCCAGCAATGCCCAGCCATACTCAGCCATATCCAGCCATACCCAGCCATCCCAGCCATACTCAGCCAAACTCAGTCGTACCCACCCGTACTCAGCCATCCCATCTATACCCTTCCATACTCAACCATACCCAGCAATACCCAGCAATACTCAGCCGTACCCAGCCATACCCAGCCATACTCAGCCATACCCAGCCATCCCAGCTATATTCAGTCGTACCCAGCCGTACCCATCCGTACTCAGCCGTACCCGGCCATACTCAGCCATACTCATTCATGCTCAGCCATCCCCATCCACAGCTCATCCATCCCCATTCATTCTCATCCATGCCACATCAGTTCTCATCCATGCCACATCCATGCCACTACAGTGCCTCACAAAAGTGTAATTGGTAGTCAAATTAGATTTGAAACTTATGTCCCTAGAACACCTGATGATGCTCCCTGCATGTTGGGCCTCTCTATGTGGCCACGCTGTGGAAAAGTCTCACACATGTGGTATCGCCGTACTCAGGAGGAGTAGGAGAATCTGTTTTGGGGTGTAATTTTTGGTATGTACATGCTATGTTCTAGAAACATTGTGTAAATGGACAATGTTGTGTAAAAAAAATGCGTTTTCATTTTCTTTACACATTTTCCAAAAACTTGTAGAAAAAAATGGCATGTTCAAAAGACTCGATATGCCTCATAGATTATACATTGGGTTGTTTTCCTTCCAAAATGGGGTCATTTTTGGGCCGTTTCCATTGTCCTGGTACTCCAGGGCCTTCAAAAGTGTAAGAGGTAGTCAAGAAATTATATGTGTAATTTATGCTCCAAGAACGCCTGATGGCGCTCCCTGCATGTTGGGCCTCTGTATGTGGCCACACTGTGTAAAAGTCTCACACATGTGGTATCGCCATACTCAGGAGGAATAATAGAATGTGTTTTGTGGTGTAATTTATGCTATGCATATGCTGTGTGTGAGAAATAACCTGCTAATATAAGAATTTTGTGAAAAAAAAAAAAAAGAAAAAAAAAATCTTGATTTTGCAATAAATTGTGGGAAAAAATTACAACTTCAAAAAACTCACCATGCCTCTTACTAAATACCTTGGAATGTCTACTTTCCAAAAAGGGGTCTTTTGGGGGGCATTTGTACTTTTCTGGCTGGTTAGGGTCTCAAGAAATGAGATAGGCCGTCAGTACTTCAGGTGTGATCAATTTTCAGTGATTGGCACCATAGCTTGTGGACTCTATAACTTTCACAAAGACCAAATAATATACACTGATTTGAGTTATTTTTACCAAAGATATGTAACGGTATAAATTTTGGCCAAAACATATGAAGAAAAATTACTAATTTGCAAAATTTTATAACAGAAACGAAGAAAAATGCATTTTTTTTACAGAATTTTCTGTCTTTTTTCTTTTATAGCGCAAAAAATTAAAAAAAACAGCAGTGATTAAATACCACCAAAAGAAAGCTCTATTTGTGTGAAAAAAGGAAGGGGGTTTAAGTGCCCAGTGGGTAGGTGGTTAATAAAGGAATTGTCAAAAACTGTCTCTGCGTTTTTATTACTTTTTGACACTTTGTTGGTGAATGGGTAGGGGTGCAATGTACCTCCTACTCATTCACATGAGGGGGCGGGATCTGGGGGACCCCTTGTTAGGGGGTCCCCCGTCTGGGGGCTTCCAGATTCTGATAAGCCCCCTGCCCGCAGACCCCCACAACCCCACAATCAACATGGGGACAAGGTGCTTTGGGGTGGGGGGGCCAAAGCACCCACTCCCCCATGTTGAGGCATGTGGCCTGGTATGGTTCAGGGGGGGGGGGGGGCGCTCGCTCTTCGTCACCCCTTCCCTTTCCTGACCTACTGGACTGCATACTCGGATAAGAGTCCCCCCGACCCCCATGCTGTTTTTTGACAAACAAAGCAAGTGATACCGCCAGCAAAACCCTGGTGGTAAGTATTGCATGTTTTTTACTCTCTGGTCCAGAGAGTAAACTATATTTACCGGCACATTTTTCATTTTGCAGTAATAATAATCGTCATTTTTTTTTGTGTGAATTGGACTTTATTTACCACATGCGATAATTTATGCAAATTAGTCACATGACTTGTTATTGTATGTGATAAACAGTAGTGAATTGACCCCTTGTCTGTTGTCTCTGTTCCTCCACCTTCTAAGCTCCAGCCTACAGAGGAGCCCAACAAAATGTTCCTACTCTGTACACTCAGGGTGCTACACATAGCTCCTAACTGTCCCTGATTTTGAGGGACTGTCCCTGATTTGGAGCAAAGTCCCTCTGTCCCGTTTTGTTCCTCATTTGTTCCTCATTTTGGTCTGATCTATATAGTTGTATATTAAATGCACTATTTATCTTTTAAAAAATGTTTCCCAGTGCTAAACCTTGCATTCAATTTCTAAATTGCTGAATTTGTAAATTTTACAAATTCAGCAACGTATGGGTTTAACGAATCATTTTTTTTATAATTCTCCTTTAACCACTTGCCGACCGCCTCACGCTGATATACGTCAGAAGAATGGCACGGGCAGGCAGAATCATGTACCCGTACGTGATCTGCCTCCCGCGGGCGGGAGGTCCTATCGGACCCCCCCCTCGGTGCCCGAGGCGGTCGGCTTTGGTCTGGGAGCGATGAGAGGCGAGGGGGAGACCATCCGTTCGTGGCCCCCCCCCTCGCGATCCCTCCCAGCCAATGAGAATCTTCCTTTGCTGTTGTATGCTAAACAGCAGCAAAGGAAATTATGTAATCTCTCCTCGGCTCGGTATTTTCCATTCCGGCGCCGAGGAGAGAAGACATCACTGTGAGTGTAAAACACATACACACTCAGTAGAACATGCCAGGCACACATTACACCCCCCCCCACCCCGATCACCCCCCAATCACCCCTCCCCCCCCCCCCCCCGTCACACTGACAACAAGCAGTTTTTTTGTTTTTTTTTCTGATTACTGCATGGTGTCAGTTTGTGACAGTTAGTGTGGTAGGGCAGTTAGTGTTAGCCCCCTTTAGGTCTAGGGTACCCCCCTAACCCCCCCTAATAAAGTTTTAACCCCTTGATCACCCCCCGTCGCCAGTGTCGCTAAGCGATCATTTTTCTGATCGCTGTATTAGTGTCACTGGTGACGCTAGTTAGGGAGCTAAATATTTAGGTTCGCCGTCAGCATTTTATAGAGTCAGGGACCCCCATATACTATCTAATAAATGTTTTAACCCCTTGATTGCCCCCTAGTTAACCCTTTCACCACTGATCACCATATAAGTGTTACGGGTGACGCTGGTTAGTTCGTTTATTTATTTAGTGTCAGGGCACCCGCCGTTTATTACCGAATAAAGGTTTAGCCCCCTGATCGCCCGGCGGTGATATGCGTCGCCCCAGGCTGCGTCAGATTAGCGCCAGTACCGCTAACACCCACGCACGCAGCATACGCCTCCCTTAGTGGTATAGAAATCTGAACGGATCAATATCTGATCCGATCAGATCTATACTAGCGTCCCCAGCAGTTTAGGGTTCCCAAAAACGCAGTGTTAGCGGGATCAGCCCAGATACCTGCTAGCACCTGCGTTTTGCCCCTCCGCCTGGCCCAGCCCAGCCCACCCAAGTGCAGTATCGATTGATCACTGTCACTTACAAAACACTAAACGCATAACTGCAGCGTTCACAGAGTCAGGCCTGATCCCTGTGATCGCTAACAGTTTTTTTTGTAGCGTTTTGGTGAACTGGCAAACACTAGCCCCAAGCAGCGTCAGGTTAGCGCCAGTACCGCTAACACCCACGCATGCACCGTACACCTCCCTTAGTGGTATAGTATCTGAACGGATCAATATCTGATCCGATCAGATCTATACTAGCACCCCCAGCAGTTTAGGGTTCCCAAAAACGCAGCGTTAGCGGGATCAGCCCAGATACCTGCTAGCACCTGCGTTTTGCCCCTCCTCCTGGCCCAGCCCACCCAAGTGCAGTATCGATCGATCACTGTCACTTACAAAACACTAAATGCATAACTGCAGCGTTCGCAGAGTCAGGCCTGATCCCTGCGATCGCTAACAGTTTTTTTTTGGTAGCGTTTTGGTGAAGTGGCAAGCACCAGAGGCCTAGTACACCCCGGTCGTAGTCAAACCAGCACTGCAGTAACACTTGGTGACATGGCGAGTCCCATAAGTGCAGTTCAAGCTGGTGAGGTGGCAAGCACAAGTAATGTCCCGCTGCCACCAAGAAGAAGACAAACAGGCCCGTCGTGCCCATAATGCCCTTCCTGCTGCATTTGCCAATCCTAATTGGGAACCCACCACTTCTGCAGCACCCGTACTTCCCCATTAACATCCCCAACCAAATGCAGTCGGCTGCATGAGAGGCATTTTCTTTATGTCCTCCCGAGTACCCCTACCCAACGAACCCCCCCAAAAAAGATGTCATGTCTGCAGCAAGCGCAGATATAGGCGTGACACCCGTTATTATTGTCCCTCCTGTCCTGACAATCCTGGTCTTTGCATTGGTGAATGTTTTGAACGCTACCATTCACTAGTTGAGTATTAGCGTAGGGTACAGCACTGCACAGACTAGGCACACTTTCACAGGGTCTCCCAAGATGCCATCGCATTTTGAGAGACCCGAACGTGGAACCAGTTACAGTTATAAAAGTTAGTTACAAAAAAAAGTGTAAAAAATATATATATATATATATAAAATAAAAAATAATAGTTGTCGTTTCATTGTTCTCTCTCTCTCTATTCTCTCTCTATTGTTCTGCTCTTTTTTACTGTATTCTATTCTGCAATGTTTTATTGTTATTATGTTTTATCATGTTTGCTTTTCAGGTATGCAATTTTTTATACTTTACCGTTTACTGTGTCTTATTGCTAACCATTTTTTTTGTCTTCAGGTAGGCCATTCACGACTTTGAGTGGTTATACCAGAATGATGCCTGCAGGTTTAGGTATCATCTTATCAATCTTTTCAGCCAGCGGTCGGCTTTCATGTAAAAGCAATCCTAGTGGCTAATTAGCTTCTAGACTGCTTTTACAGGCAGTGGGAGGGAATGCCCCCCCCCCCCCCCCCCCGTCTTCCGTGTTTTTCTCTGGCTCTCCTGTCTCAACAGGGAACCTGAGAATGCAGCCGGTGATTCAGCCAGCTGACCATAGAGCTGATCAGAGACCAGAGTGGCTCCAAACATCTCTATGGCCTAAGAAACCGGAAGCTACGAGCATTTCATGACTTAGATTTCGCCGGATGTAAACAGCGCCATTGGGAAATTGGGAAAGCATTTTATCACACCGATCTTGGTGTGGTCAGATGCTTTGAGGGCAGAGGAGAGATCTAGGGTCTAATAGAACCCCAATTTTTTCAAAAAAGAGTACCTGTCACTACCTATTGCTATCATAGGGGATATTTACATTCCCTGAGATAACAATAAAAATAATTTTATTGGATTTTTTTTATAACAAAAAGTAGAAAATATCATTTTTTTTCAAAATTTTCGGTCTTTTTCCGTTTATAGCGCAAAAAATAAAAACGGCAGAGGTGATCAAATACCATCAAAAGAAAGCTCTATTTGTGGGAAGAAAAGGACGCAAATTTCGTTTAGGTACAGCATTGCATGACCGCGCAATTAGCAGTTAAAGCGACGCAGTGCCAAATTGTAAAAAGTGCTCTGGTCAGGAAGGGGGTAAATCCTTCCGGGGCTGAAGTGGTTAAAGGAGCACGGCAGGGGGTGTGTCCTATGCCTACATACTTTTGCTAAAAGGTGTCCCTCGTTCCCATCTCAAAAAGTTGGGAGGTATGTACACATGTTGAAAATGGAGGCAGGTGGGATAGATATAACTACAGGTTCTTGTATCTATAGAGTCTTATGCTATAGGATCTCCCAAATGGAGGTCACATTAGCCGATGAGGAAATCTCTACAGAAGTGAGTCAAATTCCCCTCTTATGGCTTGCTTACATTTGCAAACCGTTATTGCCACCCCTCTGAAAAGCGATCAGCAGTAAATTTATTTTCAGAGGCAGTTGGCAGGTGGCTCAAGGGCCTTCTCACTGGCTGTGAGAATAAAAAATAATAGTTGTCGTTTCATTGTTCTCTCTCTCTCTATTCTCTCTCTATTGTTCTGCTCTTTTTTACTGTATTCTATTCTGCAATGTTTTATTGTTATTATGTTTTATCATGTTTGCTTTTCAGGTATGCAATTTTTTATACTTTACCGTTTACTGTGTCTTATTGCTAACCATTTTTTTTGTCTTCAGGTAGGCCATTCACGACTTTGAGTGGTTATACCAGAATGATGCCTGCAGGTTTAGGTATCATCTTATCAATCTTTTCAGCCAGCGGTCGGCTTTCATGTAAAAGCAATCCTAGTGGCTAATTAGCTTCTAGACTGCTTTTACAGGCAGTGGGAGGGAATGCCCCCCCCCCCCCCCACCGTCTTCCGTGTTTTTCTCTGGCTCTCCTGTCTCAACAGGGAACCTGAGAATGCAGCCGGTGATTCAGCCAGCTGACCATAGAGCTGATCAGAGACCAGAGTGGCTCCAAACATCTCTATGGCCTAAGAAACCGGAAGCTACGAGCATTTCATGACTTAGATTTCGCCGGATGTAAACAGCGCCATTGGGAAATTGGGAAAGCATTTTATCACACCGATCTTGGTGTGGTCAGATGCTTTGAGGGCAGAGGAGAGATCTAGGGTCTAATAGAACCCCAATTTTTTCAAAAAAGAGTACCTGTCACTACCTATTGCTATCATAGGGGATATTTACATTCCCTGAGATAACAATAAAAATAATTTTAAAAAAAATGAAAGGAACAGTTTAAAAATAAGTTAAAAATAGAAAAAAAATAATAAAGAAAAAAAAAAAAAAAGCACTCCTGTCCCCCCCCTCTCGCGCTAAGGCGAACGCAAGCGTCGGTCTGGCGTCAAATGTAAACAGCAATTGCACCATGCATGTGAGGTATCACCGCGAAGGTCAGATCGAGGGCAGTAATCTTAGCAGTAGACCTCCTCTGTAAATCTAAAGTGGTAACTTGTAAAGGCTTTTAAAAATGTATTTATTTTGTTGCCACTGCACGTTTGTGCGCAATTTTAAAGCATGTCATATTTGGTATCCATGTACTCGGCCTAAGATCATATTTTTTATTACATCAAACATTTGGGCAATATAGTGTGTTTTAGTGCATTAAAATTTAAAAAAGTGTGTTTTTTCCCCAAAAAAATGCATTTGAAAAATCGCTGCGCAAATACTGTGTGAAAGAAAAAAATGAAACACCCACCATTTTAATCTGTAGGGCATTTGCTTTAAAAAAATATATAATGTTTGGGGGTTCAAAGAAATTTTCTTGCAAAAAAAAATTATTTTTTCATGTAAACAAAAAGTGTCAGAAAGGGCTTTGTCTTCAAGTGGTTAGAAGAGTGGGTGATGTGTGACATAAGCTTCTAAATGTTGTGCATAAAATGCCAGGACAGTTCAAAACCCCCCAAATGACCCCATTTTGGAAAGTAGACACCCCAAGCTATTTGCTGAGAGGCACGTCAAGTCCATGGAATATTTTATATTGTGACACAAGTTGCGGGAAAAAGACACATTTTTTTTTTTTTTTTTTTTGCACAAAGTTGTCACTAAATGATACATTGCTAAAACATGCCATGGGAATATGTGAAATTACACCCCAAAATAGATTCTGTTGCTTCTCCTGAGTACGGGGATACCACATGTGTGAGACTTTTTGGGAGCCTAGCCGTGTACGGGACCCCGAAAACCAAGCACCGCCTTCAGGCTTTCTAAGGGCGTACATTTTTGATTTCACTCTTCACTGCCTATCACAGTTTCGGAGGCTATGGAATGCCCAGGTGGCACAAAACCCCCCCAAATGACCCCATTTTGGAAAGTAGACACCCCAAGCTATTTGCTGAGAGGTATAGTGAGTATTTTGCAGACCTCACTTTTTGTCACAAAGTTTTGAAAATTGAAAAAAGGAAAAAAAAAAGTTTTTTCTTGTCTTTCTTCATTTTCAAAAACAAATGAGAGCTGCAAAATACTCACCATGCCTCTCAGCAAATAGCTTGGGGTGTCTACTTTCCAAAATGGGGTCATTTGGGGGGGGTTTGTGCCACCTGGGCATTCCATGGCCTCCGAAACTGTGATAGGCAGTGAAGAGTGAAATCAAAAATCCTGAAGGCGGTGATTGGTTTTCGGGGCCCCGTACGCGGGTAGGCTCCCAAAAAGTCCCACACATGTGGTATCCCCATACTCAGGAGAAGCAGCTAAATGTATTTTGTGGTGCAATTCCACATATGCCCATGGCCTGAGTGAGCAATATATCATTTAGTGACAACTTTGTGCAAAAAAAAAAAAAAATAATTGTCACTTTCCCGCAACTTGTGTCAAAATATAAAATATTCCATGGACTCAACATGCCTCTCAGCAAATAGCTTGGGGTGTCTACTTTCCAAAATGGGGTAATTTAGGGGTTTTGTGCCATCTGGGCATTTTATGGCCTTCAAAACTGTGATAGGTAGTGAGGAGTGAAATCAAAAATTTACGCCCTTAGAAATCCTGAAGGCGGTGATTGGTTTTCGGGGCCCCGTGCGCGGGTAGGCTCCCAAAAAGTCCCACACATGTGGTATCCCCGTACTCAGGAGAAGCAGCTGAATGTATTTTGGGGTGCAATTCCACATATGCCCATGGCCTGTGTGAGCAATATATCATTTAGTGACAACTTTTTGTAATTTTTTTTTTTTTTTGTCATTATTCAATCACTTGGGACAAAAAAAATTAATATTCAATGGGCTCAACATGCCTCTCAGCAATTTCCTTGGGGTGTCTACTTTCCAAAATGGGGTCATTTGGGGGGTTTTGTACTGCCCTGCCATTTTAGCACCTCAAGAAATGACATAGGCAGTCATAAACTAAAAGCTGTGTAAATTCCAGAAAATGTACCCTAGCTTGTAGACGCTATAACTTTTGCGCAAACCAATAAATATACGCTTATTGACATTTTTTTTTACCAAAGACATGTGGCCAAATACATTTTGGCCTAAATGTATGACTAAAATTGAGTTTATTGGATTTTTTTTATAACAAAAAGTAGAAAATATCATTTTTTTTCAAAATTTTCGGTCTTTTTTCCGTTTATAGCGCAAAAAATAAAAACGGCAGAGGTGATCAAATACCATCAAAAGAAAGCTCTATTTGTGGGAAGAAAAGGACGCAAATTTCGTTTAGGTACAGCATTGCATGACCGCGCAATTAGCAGTTAAAGCGACGCAGTGCCAAATTGTAAAAAGTGCTCTGGTCAGGAAGGGGGTAAATCCTTCCGGGGCTGAAGTGGTTAAAGGAGCACGGCA
This sequence comes from Aquarana catesbeiana, assembly GCF_042186555.1. NCBI lineage: Eukaryota > Metazoa > Chordata > Amphibia > Anura > Ranidae > Aquarana > Aquarana catesbeiana. The sequence continues at coordinate 91,151,392 of NC_133326.1, read as the reverse complement.
GGGGGTGTGTCCTATGCCTACATACTTTTGCTAAAAGGTGTCCCTCGTTCCCATCTCAAAAAGTTGGGAGGTATGTACACATGTTGAAAATGGAGGCAGGTGGGATAGATATAACTACAGGTTCTTGTATCTATAGAGTCTTATGCTATAGGATCTCCCAAATGGAGGTCACATTAGCCGATGAGGAAATCTCTACAGAAGTGAGTCAAATTCCCCTCTTATGGCTTGCTTACATTTGCAAACCGTTATTGCCACCCCTCTGAAAAGCGATCAGCAGTAAATTTATTTTCAGAGGCAGTTGGCAGGTGGCTCAAGGGCCTTCTCACTGGCTGTGTTAACACGGCTATGACCTTGTGCACTCCACATGGTTGCAGAACGGTTTTGGTGCGATCCTGTTCAGTTGAATGGGTCATGTTTGCCAGCGGTACTGCAGAAAAGAATAGAAGAAAAGAGGGCGCACTGGAAAGTGTATTATCTGCAAGCTGTAAGGACAACCCCAGTCATAGAGGGCAGCAATGCCATCGAGGAATATCCACATAGGCATGGTGGGACAGTCATTATTGGGTCCATTCAGGTATGCGCAGGAGTATTGCTGCTGTTGCCAGCGATACTGCCTGCCGAACGCAACCTGTGGTATGAATTTTGCCTTACCACAACCATGGCAGTGTGTACTAACCTAGGTGCTTTCCACGTTAACCTGTGGCTTAGCGGTTGCGGGCGGTAAAACTGCAAGTCTACAGCCTGCTTTTACCTCTGCCTGCCCATGCCATGCCTTGGACAGCTCTCATTAAAACAGGTGTCACAATTGGAAGTGCAGCGCTACCATTGTAAGGGCCCCTGATAGAATCTATACCCCACTGGTTGCCCCAACTCTGCAAATCCTCCGTCACCTCTAACACCCTGGGTTCAGTCATTTTTACCAACTGTCACCAATAATAAGAAGCTTACACAATATCAGTGAAACTGTTCAAGTTTGTTTACTGTGGTAAAAGGACACATAAAAGTGTAAAACATAACACTGTATTGCAAAGGTATTTTTATCTGAACAATATAGCACTGTTTATGAACACTATTTTCAATTGGAAACCTTTTGGCAGTAAAGAGAAATGCACAGCACACAAAAAGACCCAAATTGTGCCAGACTGTCAGAGACTACCAACTAGCCAGTTGGCTAATAAAAATTTGCATGTCAGAAGACGTTTGGCTAATAGAAATGTGCATGCGCACATGAATGTTCACAGAACGGCCAACAGGAATGCGCATGCGCGCAGGAATACGTGCACACGAACGGGTGCTCACACAATGTATCTTGGCGCCAGACAAGCTATTTAAGGATGCTTCTGCCTGTGCTCTATGCTGACTGGTCTTCAACTTTCCCTGTGTCCTGTGTACCTCCAGTGTGTTCCCTTGGTTGCTGACCCGACTCCTGACCTGATATCGGATCCTGCATCTGTGTTGTCGTTAGTTTCTGACTCAGCTCGTTCCTGACTTTGGCTCTGCTCCTGATCTGGTACCTCATTGCCCGCCTGTTGATGACCCTGGCTATCTGATGACCACGTTCCTGCCTCTGATCCTGACTTACCGTCCCACTCGAGTGTCTGCCCGGCTGTCTGTTGCTGCAGTTCTGCACCATGCTGGATGTTCCTGCTGCAAGTCTGCTGAGAGCTCTGACCAGCCACACACCCTGGCCCCGCAGCCCAAGTGGAGTGATTCCTTAACCTCAGCTAAACTGCTGTGCACGGCTACAGTTCCAGATCTGATGATTCTCCTGCTGCAAGTTCCCTGACCTACATTTGCTGGCACTCTTGTTCCTCCTGTCCCCTGGACAGGGTATAGCAAATTTGGCTGATCCGTGATGTATCTTTATTTTATTTACACTCTTCCCATATGGCTGAAATATTATTGTATCCAATGAGATTGCTGGAGGTAAAGATGTGTAGAGGATATAGATGTCTGTATACAGTGTTCGTTTGAGTATGTGAACTAAACTTCCAGTGGCACCCCAAGTACCAGAGAGCTGGTTTGAATGGGCGAATGCCCGCTCACCACACTGGTTATAGAAGCTGCTGCCAGCAATGCAGGTGAAGACTCTTTCAGGGACTCCCTCTGAATCCTGGCTCTGGGAATGGTGCCTGACCCCGTCACACAACCACTACCCAGATCTGAAATGCAGGCGTCACTGGAGGATCTGGAACAGTCTCCAGTCCGTTGTAGGTGAGAAGCGATGCTGTCCGCAGAGATCCCTCTGGATGCAGCTGTACGACTCCCCACTGTGCAGGCCACAACTCGGCAGCAGTTCACACTGACACAGCGCTCCTGCTGGCAGGTCCAAGCCGACGTCCCAAGAGAGCGATTTGGGACGCAACCCTCCTTTTTATAACCTCTCCCATTCTGTTCTGCTCTCCTCAACAATCTGGTAGTGGTAGTTCAAGCCAGTCCTGCTGGAATTAAAACTTCAGCATTCGGAACTACACATCCTACGATGCTTTGCTCTACTTTAAGTTTTGGCTAAAAGGAAATGACACAAGGAGTCCAAGTCAACACCACATTAATAATGCTGTACACTGTCCCTGACTTGCAGGCATAAAAGCCAGCTCCTGGCTACATTATATTTGCCCTCACCTTCTTTTCTAGGGACAAACGGTAACATGTTTTACTTCTTATCACTTTGTATCTTGAGCGCAGACAATCAGGACAGATAGGGGTGGAGAATTTCCACACTGAGGAAGCAACAATTAAAAACAGATATGGATTTAATTCTTTCATAATATATACCAAAAAAAAGTTTGGGCTATAAATACTTTACATACACTTTAATGAAAAAGTTGTATGTAGCACTCTTGTCCCTAGAATAGGGCTACAGGTAAATTTAGTTGTGCTGAGTGGTAGCCAGCCTGGCTAATTTGTTGTGTTTAGTGATTACATGACTTCTGTTTAATTCCATTCAATTGTGGCTTCTCCCTTTTGTCGATAGGTGGCACGGTTGCTTTGACATTGGTGTGATGAGCTACAGTACATTTCAGTTATGGATAAACATACTTTTCTCAGCCAATAATATTTTCTGCGATGTATGCTGGGAAAAGCTATTTAATGGAAGGAAGTCAGGTGATCAGGGGTCAGTCTTCCCGCCCAGGATTTCGGCCTGGGTGGATGTGTGTACAATTCCTGGCTGCTAGGCCTGAATGCTGAGGCCTATCCAGGTGGCTGCCGGTTGGTAGGCCTATCCGAGGCCTATCTGGGTGTTCAAGTTTATGCAGAGGATAGCCTGACAAAGATCCGGAAACAATTCTAGAGGGATGGAGTTCTAAAGAAGCACTAGGTGTGACCTTTCATTAGCAGGAGGCTATGAAGTGGCTGGGATGACTTCAAGAGAGAACTCATCCAAAGGGAATCTGTGCATGAAGTAGTGAGTAAAGTTCAGTTACTAGAGGAGACAGCCTGTCCTACAAAGTACAGATGTGCTGGTTGAGTTTAAAGGCTCTTATTCCTGTACTGCTGTCTGTCTCACCTCACCTATTTTTGTGTAAGGAGTCTGCCAATCTGCCTGTTGCTGACCGTTATTAAGGGTGTCCTGTGCCCTATCCCCTCTCGCCCACATTTTTCCTGTTCTGAGAAATAAACTTCTCTATCGTTTAAAGCAGGGGTCTCCAAACATTCTGAACAAAGGGCGGTTTATTGTCCTTCAGACTCTAGGAGGGCCGGACTGTGGGCGTGGAAATTTTCCTGGCATCATTGGGAGTAAACATTTGGTATTGGGGGAGGAATAGTGCTTCATCATTAGTATCATAGGGAGAAATAGTGCCCCATTAGTGGTGTCAGTGGGAGAAATGGTGCTCCATTGTCAATATCAGATGGCAGAATAGTGTCTCGTATCAGTGGAAAAAATAATGCTCCAAGGGCCGGATAAAGGCAAGCAAAGGGCCGCATCCGGCCCTCGGGCAGCAGTTTGGAGACCACTGGTTTAAAGCATAAGACTGGCGCCCAATTTCTTTCTTGTTCATCACCCACCATGCCCACAAACCTGCACCCTGAGAATGTATGTCAGACATCCCTCCCCCCAGTAGTCACCATCAGGCTCACGGAAAATCAGGGAAGGCACTACATGTATGTAGTTTGATAGGTCTTCAATCTTGCGATATAGTATGCAGTAAATATCTGAATACTTTGCAGGAATCCATGGTAATAATCAAAAATAGCAAATAAATGACCTAGATCAGTAGCTGTCAACCTATGAGCTAAAGGGGGCCTCAAATGCAGCCCCTGACATCACCAAAGGGCTGAATATAATGTTTAATATACAGTATGTAATGCTTAAGAGGACTGCTAGAAACTGCAGACCAAATACAGGAAATGAGGATCAGAAAGTGTGAACAGGACACATTTTAGCTGCGGATTTGCTGCAGAAGACAATAAAAAACAAGGAACATGTTACATGAGGCTAGTGGAGATCAATGCTATTACCCCAATCAATGTTCCCTCTACAGATTGCTGAGGTCTGAGGACCTCACATCACATACCAAAGGGCCACATGTGGCCCTTGGGCTGCAGATTGAGCACCAGGGACCTTGATATTAGTATATATCATACCTTCTTAAGGTGTATTTATACACTAAGGCCTCATGCACACTGCAGTCAGATGCCTGTTTTACAGGTGCTTGATGTTTTTTTTTTTTCTGCCTCTAAAGCCCCTCTATGTTAGCCTACGTGCCCATGCACACATAGGCGTTTACAAGCATTTAGAGGCAGGGGCGTTTAGGGGCAGAAATCTGAACACACCAAAATCGCATTCAGGAGAGAAGATTTTGGCCAGAAAAAACACCCAAAGCATCTAAACACATCTAAACGCACCTAAATGCTGGCACATTTAGCTCTTGACCATTCATTTATTCAGTGGGCAGAATAAATAACAATTCTGTTCAACTAAATGAATAAATGTCCAAACAATTGACATGCCTGATTGCGTTTGAAGCTTTGGCGGCTTTTGGTGTGTTTTTAATGCTGCTTTTTTTCAGGAGAAAAGCATTTAGAAGAGCATAGTATGCATGAGGCCTAATAAAAGATTCCACTTCTTTTTGGTCTACTAAATATACCTGCAGCACCCTAAAGTTTAGGCAGGGTTGCTCCTAAATTTACCTGCCAGGAGTAACTACCTTGGCTAATTGTTAGGGATCAATTGACTTCTCTCTAAGTCTGGCATTGCTGCACTTTTCTCTTCTGCCGCTGGGTGGCCAGGTACCTAGTGGCATTAGATACGAGAAGGGCAATGCAAGGTCAGATTATGGGTATATGGGGCATTTCAGCCAATGGGTAGGGGTTTTCTTGAATCCCTTGGCCTGCTGGGAGAACCTATATATTTGGGTGGAGTCAGGTGATCGGTGTTCTGTGCCACCTGGATGGCTGTCTGGGTGGACATGTGTTGTATTGCCCGGGCTGCTAGGCCGGAGTTTGCGCCTATCCCGGGCACATCTGGCTGCTAGGCTGTCTGAGGGCCTATCCAGAAGCAAGCGAGCAGCGCAGGGTTGGGACTTATAGTCCAACCAGAAGTGACGGTTCTGCCGGCCGGAGAACCTGTCATGGTCCGAGGTAGAGGGGAAGCTGTCGCCATTAAGGGACCATCCACCTTATTACCAGGGACCACAGCGAGTAGCTGAAGCAAGTACCGAAGCAGTATTCTCACCAACCGGGGACGGTGAAGAATCTGGAAACTTCAGTGGGTATCAAGCCAGGGACCCATCAAGCAGAGGTGATGCTTGCAGAGCAGCCTTTTATGTCAAGCCAGGGACCAAGCAGGCCAGTGGGGTGAAGCTTGAGAAGTATCTTGAGTGCCAAGCTAGGGACACAGCAGGAGGCAGGGGTGACGCTTGAGGAAGATACTACTGTGAAGATTGGAGGAGCTCAAGGGAACCAGTGGCAGCGGATCATCTAGTATAGTGAGAGACTGGGAGCTCAGTGGGCTGAAGAACTACAAGAAGTGATTGTAGTGGAAACGAAGGAACTGTTATACTTTGTGTTAGGAATTGTTAAAGACTGTTGCCATAGGAGACATAGAAGAGCATTCTTTCACATGCAGGTGTGGCGTCTTGCTGGATGCCTTTCCCTGCATAGCTGTCCTCCTGTTGAAGTCTCGGAGTCTGCCAATTAATCTTGCAACTACCTAAGGGTGTCCTGGCCCTAACCCTCTCTCCCAAATCTCTTTTGCATTCAAGAAGTGTCTGGCGCCCAATGAATTGAATTGCTTTGCACCCATCATGCCTCACAACCCACCACATACAGAAAGATGTCAGCTATCTCTGGCTCTGGAGGTTCTCATTAGACCAAAGGAGGCCTGGGACCTTGATACATATCAGATAATATATGTTTGACAAGTGCAAAAAAATAAATAAAAAAATAGCTGCTCATTCAGCCAGAAACCTTGTGAGCTGATATCTTCCTATGCTCTCTGCCTCTGAACTGTTATCAGTTATCATTGTTCCCTGCTATCTCTATGGGCTACAAAACACCTCCTCCTGTTATGGAGAAGAGAGTGAGGCGTTAAATAGTCCCAACAAAGTGTGTTGTAGCCCTAAGACCCCTTTTCACATTGGGGCCGCAGCTGCGTTGACGCTAAAACGCTGCTCGTTTTAGGCCGTTAGCGGGGCGCTTTTAACCCCAAAAAAAGGGTTAAAACTCCCGTTTTGAATGAGAGGCGGTATTCAGTCGCTTAGCAGAGGCTATTTCCAGCGCTAAAGTGCCTGAAAGGGGTCTTACACACTCCCTGTCCTGCAGTGACAGTGCTGCCTGATACAGTTGTCACCCGCACACAGAAAGGGAGTTAATGGCAGGATTACCAGGCTAAAAGAAAGGACAAAAGTGTGAAAAAAGGAATCAAATGTAGCCAACACGTCTAAGGACCGGTAAGCTGCAATACTATCATTTATTTATTTTTATTCTTGAGCTTAGATACACTTTATCCACATGCCTACTGGATATTTAAACCCCCTTCCTGCCCAGGCCAATTTTCAGATTTCAGCACTGTCACACTTTGAATGACAATTGTGCAGTCATGCAACACTGTACCCATATTACATTTTTATTATTTTTTTCACAAAATAGAGCTTTCTTTTGGTGGTATTTAATTATTACTGTTCTTTTTTTTTTTTTTTTTTGCTACTGAAGATACTGAAAATTTTGAAGAAAAAAATTATTTTTCATAGTTTGTTATAACATTTTGCAAATTTTCTCCTTCACTGATGGGCACTAATAGGCTGCACTGATGAGGTGGCACTGATGAGGGGGCACTGATAGGGGGCACTGATGAGGTGGCATTGGTGGGCACTAACAAGGAGGCACTGATAAGGGACACTGATGAAGAGGTACTGATGGGCACTGATTGGCAGCACTGGCGGGCACTGATTGGCAGCACTGGTGGGCACTGGTGGGAATGCACTGATAATCAGTGCTGACGTCCCTTTAACACAAGCCGGTTATCGGCTCTCTTCTTCTCTCCTCACACTGTCAGCATGAGGAAAGAAAAGCTGATAACCAGCTTGTGTTTACATCCGTGATCAGCTGTCATTGGACACAGCTGATCACGTGGTAAAGGGCCGCTGTGATTGGCCCTTTACCCCGATCTGTGATCAGCAGAGTCCGAAGGACTCATCGATCACAGAGTTTCCCCCGCTCCCGTGCCACGATCATGGGAGAATGTCAATGTATGACCTCCCAGCAAAGTAAACCGTACAACCTCCCGGCAAAGAAAACTGTAGCCGTCTTTTGGATGTAGCATGAGCGGAAACTGGTTAAAGGAGAAGTGCAGTCAAAGCTCATTTGGCTGTACTTCTCCTGTGGATCACAGGAATGCAGTTCGTTTTGCATTACTGTAACCCATTTTCAGCAAATAGTGGGCTGACGCCTGCTGTCGGCTGATGTCACAGAACGGGTTCAGCCTGGGGAAAGATCGCGCCATGTGGACGGGATCCACCCAGGAGTCTGGACCGACAGCTGACTCAGCCTCTAAGCTGCTCCTGCTGTCAGAGCAGGCATCAGTGACTGACAGTCACCGGCTCTCTGCTCACAGAGCTCTTACAACTGAGCAATCAGCGGTCTTTGATCGCTCAGTTCTCAGTCTAATGCCACGTACACACGAGCGGACATTACGGCGGACTTTGCCCGGCGGACTTTTCGATGTACTTTCCGACGGACTTTCTGAATGAACGGACTTGCCTACACACAATCCACCAAAGTCCGTCAAATTCGTACGTGATGACGTACGACCGGACTAAAACAAGGAAGTTCATAGCCAGTAGCCAATAGCTGCCCTAGCGTGGCTTTTTGTCCGTCGAACTAGCATACAGACGGCGGACTTTTCGGCCGGACTCGATTTCAACGGATAAATTTTAAACAAGTTTCAAATCTAAGTCCGTCCAACTTTTGAGAAAACAAAGTCCGCTGGAGCCCACACACATCGAATTGTCCGACGAAATCCAGTCCGCCGGGCAAAGTCCGCCGTAATGTCCGCTCGTGTGTACGCGGCATTAGAGTCGGCAGTGGACAGACCTAATAGGTCTGATGCTGCATCCACCTAGGTAAGTATGATTTCTAAAAACAAAACAAAAAAAACTTCTCTTTTCATCTTTAAAACTATTACATATTGTATCTGGCCGCAATATTATTGTTACAACATGGTTTAGGTTAGCACATTCCCTGCCTTGTAGAAATGCCTCACCATTTGGGTGGATCTGTCTGAGGAATTACGAAAAAGTCACATAGACAAAAGAACTGAAGCTGCTTGTCTGCATACTTTGAAGGTATTGTCAAACATGACTGGCAGACAGATGTCATAGTACCCTTCCTTAAAGAATTTGTGTTTGTTTGTCACAAAACAAGGGAACCCGATGTGCCGTGCAAAATACAACACTGAGACTTGTTTAATACGGCAAATGATGGACTACGCTAAAGAACAGCATGTGATCTATAGGCGTGCGCACAGGGTGTGCCAGGTGTGCCTGGGCACACCCTAATTGCCTTGTGTGCCGCATATTCCCCCCTGTTTTGACCACTGATATTTCATCCCCCCCAAAAAATGTTACACAAGCCCAAAAATTTGGGGAAAAGAAAATTAACTAAATTACACTGTCCACTGCCCTACTGACACCATCAGTACATATACACATGCATATGTATTTAAGCTTTGGCGTGCACACCCTAATGCAAGAGGCTGCGCACACCTGTGATGTGATCAGATAATCAGAACTCATTGTACCACTGAACTGACTACAATAAGCTGTGCTATGTGGGCTACTGATTGTACGTCATTGCTACTTGCAAGTGAACCTGTGACAACAGACGTACAGGAGCTGTAGCTGGTTTGTTTGTAAGTTCTGGAGCTGTCATCCTCATACTTCGTCTACTAACTAGCATGGATCTGAAACAAATACATAGGACATGGAGCACGGCACCCTAGGGGACTGCTTGAATTTACCTGCTCATCTGTATCACCATGACCCTGTGAACCTTCCAACCCACCTGACTCTGGGTTTAGACATCTTTGCAATAGTAATAAGTCTTTGCAAGTAATAAAACAACACTCAATGCGTTTATATTCTATTAACCACTTGAGCCCCGGACCATTATGCTGCCTAAGGACCAGAGGTCTTTTTCCAATTTGGCACTGCGTCGCTTTAACTGCTAATTGCGCGGTTATGCAATGCTGTACCCAAACGAAATTTGCGTCCTTTTCTTCCCACAAATAGAGCTTTCTTTTGATGGTATTTGATCACTTCTGCAGTTTTTATTTTTTGCGCTATAAACGGAAAAAGACCGAAAATTTTGAAAAAAAATGATATTTTCTACTTTTTGTTATAAAAAAAATCCAATAAACTCAATTTTAGTCATACATTTAGGCCAAAATGTATTCGGCCACATGTCTTTGGTAAAAAAAAATGTCAATAAGCGTATATTTATTGGTTTGCGCAAAAGTTATAGCGTCTACAAACTAGGGTACATTTTCTGGAATTTACACAGCTTTTAGTTTATGACTGCCTATGTCATTTCTTGAGGTGCTAAAATGGCAGGGCAGTACAAAACCCCCCCAAATGACCCCATTTTGGAAAGTAGACACCCCAAGGAAATTGCTGATAGGCATGTTGAACCCATTGAATATTTATTTTTTTTTGTCCCAAGTGATTGAATAATGACAAAAAAAAAAAAAAAAAAAAATATTTACAAAAAGTTGTCACTAAATGATATATTGCTCACACAGGCCATGGGCATATGTGGAATTGCACCCCAAAATATATTCAGCTACTTCTCCTGAGTACGGGGATACCACATGTGTGGGACTTTTTGGGAGCCTAGCCGCGTATGGGACCCCGAAAACCAATCACCGCCTTCAGGATTTCTAAGGGTGTAACTTTTTGATTTCACTCTTCACTGCCTATCACAGTTTCGGAGGCCATGGAATGCCCAGGTGGCACAACCCCCCCCCAAATGACCCCATTTTGGAAAGTAGACACCCCAAGCTATTTGCTGAGAGGCATATTGAGTCCATGGAATATTTTATATTTTGACACAAGTTGCGGGAAAGTGACACTTTTTTTTTTTTTTTTTTTTTTTTTTGCACAAAGTTGTCACTAAATGATATATTGCTCACACAGGCCATGGGCCTATGTGGAATTGCACCCCAAAATACATTTAGCTGCTTCTCCTGAGTATGGGGATACCACATGTGTGGGACTTTTTGGGAGCCTAGCCGCGTACGGGGCCCCGAAAACCAATCACCGCCTTCAGCGTTTTTAAGGGCGTGAATTTTTGATTTTACTCTTCACTGCCTAACACCGTTTCGGAGGCCATGGAATGCCCAGGTGGCACAAACCCCCCCCAAATGACCCCATTTTGGAAAGTAGACTCCCCAAGTTATTTGCTGAGAGGCATGGTGAGTATTTTGCAGCTCTCATTTGTTTTTGAAAATGAAGAAAGACAAGAAAAAACTTTTTTTTTTTTCTTTTTTCAAATTTCAAAACTTTGTGACAAAAAGTGAGGTCTGCAAAATACTCACTATACCTCTCAGCAAATAGCTTGGGGTGTCTACTTTCCAAAATGGGGTCATTTGGGGGGGTTTTGTGCCACCTGGGCATTCCATGGCCTCCGAAACTGTGATAGGCAGTGAAGAGTGAAATCAAAAATTCACGCCCCTTAGAAAGCCTGAAGGCGGTGCTTGGTTTTCGGGGTCCCGTACACGGCTAGGCTCCCAAAAAGTCTCACACATGTGGTATCCCCGTACTCAGGAGAAGCAGCAGAATGTATTTTGGGGTGTAATTTCACATATTCCCATGGCATGTTTGAGCAATATATCATTTAGTGACAACTTTGTGCAAAAAAAAAAAAAAAAAAAAAAAAAATTTGTCTCTTTCCCGCAACTTGTGTCGCAATATAAAATATTCCATGGACTCGACATGCCTCTCAGCAAATAGCTTGGGGTGTCTACTTTCCAAAATGGGGTCATTTGGGGGGTTTTGAACTGTCCTGGCATTTTATGCACAACATTTAGAAGCTTATGTCACACATCACCCACTCTTCTAACCACTTGAAGACAAAGCCCTTTCTGACACTTATTTTTTACATGAAAAAGTTTTTTTTTTTTTGCAAGAAAATGACTTTGAACCCCCAAACATTATATATTTTTTTAAAGCAAATGCCCTACAGATTAAAATGGTGGGTGTTTCATTTTTTTTTTTCACACAGTATTTGCGCAGCGATTTTTCAAACGCATTTTTTGGGGAAAAAACACACTTTTTTAAATTTTAATGCACTAAAACACACTATATTGCCCAAATGTTTGATGAAATAAAAAAGATGATCTTAGACCGAGTACATGGATACCAAACATGACATGCTTTACAATTGCGCACAAACGTGCAGTGGCAACAAAATAAATACATTTTTAAAAGCCTTTAAAAGCCTTTACAGGTTACCACTTTAGATCTACAGAGGAGGTCTACTGCAAAAATTACTGCCCTCGATCTGACCTTCGCGGCGATACCTCACATGCATGGTGCAATTGCTGTTTACATTTGACGACAGACCGCCGCTTGCGTTCGCCTTAGCGCAAGAGCAGGGGGCGACAGGGGTGCTTTTTTTTTTTTTTTTTTTTTTTCTTTATTATTTTTTTGCTTTTTTATCTTATTTTTAAACTGTTCCTTTCATTTTTTTTTTTTTTTAAATCATTTTTATTGTTATCTCGGGGAATGTAAATATCCCCTATGATAGCAATAGGTAGTGACAGGTACTCTTTTTTGAAAAAATTGGGGTCTATTAGACCCTAGATCTCTCCTCTGCCCTCAAAGCATCTGACCACACCAAGATCGGTGTGATAAAATGCTTCCCCAATTTCCCAATGGCGCTATTTACATCCGGCGAAATCTAAGTCATAAAATGCTCGTAGCTTCCGGTTTCTTAGGCCATAGAGATGTTTGGAGCCACTCTTGTCTCTGATCAGCTCTATGGTCAGCTGGCTGAATCACCGGCTGCATTCTCAGGTTCCCTGTTGAGACAGGAGAGCCAGAGAAAAACACGGAAGACGGTGGGGGGGGGGGGGGGCATTCCCTCCCACGGCTTGTAAAGGCAGTCTAGAGGCTAATTAGCCGCTAGGATTGCTTTTACATGAAAGCCGACCGCTGGCTGAAAAGAATGATACCAAGATGATACCTAAACCTGCAGGCATCATTCTGGTATAACCACTCAAAGTTGTGAATGGCGTACCTGAAGACAAAAAAATGGTTAACAATAAAGCACAGTAAACAATAAAGTATAAATAATTACATACCTGAAAAACAAACATGATAAAACATAATAACAATAACAATAACAATAACAATAAAACACTGCAGAATAGAATACAGTAAAAAAAGAGCAGAACAATAGAGAGAGAGAATAGAGAGAGAGAACAATAAAACGACAACTATTTTTTTTAATTTTATATATATTTTTTTTTTTTTTTACACTTTTTTTGTAACTAACTTTTATAACTGTAACCGGTTCCAGGTTCGGGTCTCTCAAAATGCGATGGCATCTTGGGAGACCCTGTGAAAGTGTGCCTAGTCTGTGCAATGCTGTACCCTACGCTAATACTCAACTAGTGTATGGTAGCGTTCAAAACATTCACCAATGCAAAGACCAGGATTGTCAGGACAGAAGGGACAATAATAGCGGGTGTCACGCCTATATCCGCGTTTGCTGCAGACACAACATCTTTTTGGGGGGGGTTCGTTGGGTAGGGGTACTCGGGAGCACATAAAAATGCCTCTCATGCAGCCGACTGCATTTCGTTGGGGGATGTGAATGGGGGAAGTACGGGCGCTGCAGAAGTGGTGGGTTCCCAATTAGGATTGGCGAATGCAGCAGGAAGGGCACTATGGGCACGACGGGCCTGTGTTTGTCTTTTTGGTGGCAGCGGGACACTACTTGTGCTTGTCACCTCACCAGCTTGAACTGCACTTATGGGACTCGCCACGTCACCAAGTGTTACTGCAGTGCTGGTTTGACTACGACCGGGGTGTACTAGGCCGCTGGTGCTTGCCAGTTCAATAAAAAGCTTCCAAAAAAACTGTTAGCGATCGCAGGGATCAGGCCTGACTCTGCGAACGCTGCAGTTATGCGTTTAGTGTTTTGTAAGTGACAGTGATCGATCGATACTGCACTTGGGTGGGCTGGACTGGGCCGGGCGGAGGGGCAAAACGCAGGTGCTAGCAGGTATCTGGGTTGATCCCGCTAACACTGCGTTTTTGGGAACCCTAAACTGCTGGGGACGCTAGTATAGATCTGATCTGATCGGATCAGATATTGATCCGTTCAGATACTATACCACTAAAGGAGGCGTATGCTGCGTGCGTGGGTGTTAGCGGTACTGGCGCTAACCTGACGCTGCCTGGGGCCGGTGCTTGCTAGTTCACCAAAATGCTACCAAAAAAACTGTTAGCGATCGCAGGGATCAGGCCTGACTCTGCGAACGCTGCAGTTATGCGTTTAGTGCCTTGTAAGTATCAGTGATCGATCGATACTGCACTTGGGTGGGCTGGGCTGGGCCGGGCGGAGGGGCACAACGCAGGTGCTAGCAGGTATCTGGGCTGATCCCGCTAACACTGCGTTTTTGGGAACCCTAAACTGCTGGGGACGCTAGTATAGATCTGATCGGATCAGATATTGATCCGATCAGATACTATACCACTAAGGGAGGTGTACGGTGCGTGCGTGGGTGTTAGCGGTACTGGCGCTAACCTGACGCTGCCTGGTGCTTGCTTGCCAGTTCACCAAAATGCTACCAAAAAAACTGTTAGCGATCGCAGGGATCAGGCCTGACTCTGCGAACGCTGCAGTTATGCGTTTAGTGTTTTGTAAGTGACAGTGATCGATCGATACTGCACTTGGGTGGGCTGGGCGGAGGGGCAAAACGCAGGTGCTAGCGGGTATCTGGGCTGATCCCGCTAACACTGTGTTTTTGGGAACCCTAAACTGCTGGGGACGCTAGTATAGATCTGATCAGATCAGATATTGATCCGATCAGATACTATACCACTAAGGGAGGCGCATGCTGCGTGCGTGGGTGTTAGCGGTACTGGCGCTAATCTGACGCTGCCTGGGGCGACGCATATCACCGCCGGGCGATCAGGGGGCTAAACCTTTATTAGGTAATAAACGGCGGGTGCCCTGACACTATAAAAAATAAACGAACTAACCTGCGTCACCCGTAACGGTTATACGGTGATCAGTGGTGAAAGGGTTAACTAGGGGGCAATCAAGGGGTTAAAACATTTATTAGGTAGTATATGGGGGTCCCTGTCACTATAAAACGCTGACGGTGAACCTAAATATTTACCTCACTAACTAGCGTCACCAGCGACACTAATACAGCGATCAGAAAAATGATCGCTTAGCAACACTGGTGACAGGGGGTGATCAAGGGGTTAAAACTTTATTAGGGGGGGTTAGGGGGGTACCCTAGACCTAAAGGGGGGTAATACTCACTGTCCCAACACTGTAACTGTCACAAACTGACACTATGCAGTAATCAGAAAAAAAAAAAAAAAAAAAAAAAAAAAAACCTGCTGGTGTCAGTTTGTGACAGGGGGGGGGGGTGATTGGGGGGGGATCGGGGGGCGATCGGGGGGGGGATCGGGGTGTTTTGTATGCCTGGCATGTTCTACTGTGTGTGTAGTGTGTTGTGCACTCACATTGATGTCTTCTCCCCTCGGCGCTGGAACGGAAAATACCGAGCCGAGGGGAGATGACATCATTTCCTTTGCTGCTGTTTAGCATACAGCAGCAAAGGAGTGTTCCCATTGGCCGGCGGCGATCGCGAGGGGGGGGCCACGAACGGATGGCCTCCCCCTCATCTCGGATCGCCGGGGAACAGAACGGGACCGCTTCGGGCACCGGGGGGGGGTCCGATCGGACCCCCCACCCGCGAGAGGCAAATCACGTACATGTACGTGATTTTGCCTGCCCGTGCCGCCTTGCCGACGTAAATCGGCGTTAGGCGGTCCTTAAGTGGTTAATGTTTACTGGTATACTTCAGTTGAGGTCTGGTTGTACAAAGAGGTAATGGTTCAACTGAATTTGGGATAACAGCACAAACTCAGTCGAATGACTACTTAAGAAATATTCTGATGTTGCTCTCTGTCTCAACTGACATTATATACACCTATGTACAGTAGAATACAATTTTGACATAACCTGAAAGGATAAACAAGTTAAGCAGCAATACTGAAAGTACTTCTAGAAAGAGAAACCCAGGCCGGCCTGTTTAACCTCTGATGCTAATGAGAGATGCAGCTAAACATGGATGGTGTAAGGGCCCTTTAAGTAGCAATGACAGAATGTCCCCGTTGCAGATCTAATGGTCTTCACCGGCAGTCGGTGCTCATTAATTGTATCCAATAGGGTGTAGTAACAGAGCAGTAGTATATCTTGTGATGAATGTAGCTAAAGAGAATTATGTACAGCGTTCAAATAAAGGTGCAGTGAAGTGTTCCCACAGCTGACTGTGCACAGTGTCCCAATGAAACAAAGGAAAGGTTTGCAAATGGCCATCTCACCAACGACCAGGCCGATTCAACGCCTTCCAGCTAGTGACTCCTGAATAAACATTCTGGCTGCAGATCAGCTTGCGATGATCCCCTGTTACGGAGCACGAAGCGTGGGTAGTTGCACTGTAGAAACGGTGCTGGTCAGAAGTCCGATAAACTGCAGGCAGCGCTGGCTCTCGGTCAGGTAGGAATGCTGTGGACCCCGTGGTAGGCTGCGATCTCACTCTCCCTGCGTGGAGAGGTCCTTCACACACAAGGCCCCGGAGGAAGAGAGCGCGAGGCGGGTCTCTGGTTTCTTTTATAGTTCTTCCCAGCAATCTCCCTGATGGTAGCAAAGATCCCTGGGATATGTAGTCCGAATGCATAGTCATGCAGAGGAACAGCCGTCTGTTGTAACTACCAATTCCACAATCCCTTAGGTTGGGCTAACACATATGATGTCAATTTGATAACGCTGGACACTAGAGGGATAATATGGTATAAGATAGAGCAGGGAATAGCTGTTCGTGGCAATTATAGTCCATATTGCTACAGACACATTAGACTTTTCAGACTTTACTGGCTGTGCAATAATTAGACAACTGGAAGTACCTGCTATAACACAATACTGCTGTTTTGGGCTAAGTTTAGACATATGGCAACCCCTTGCCACCCCTCTGAAAAGTGATCCATGGAAGAAAGCAAAGCAATATGTCATCTCCTCCCCGCCTGTTTTAACCACTTGACGACCGCCTCACGCAGATATACGTCTGCAGAATGGCACGGGCAGGCAAAATCACGTAAGAAATGATAGTTAATAAAAATTCGGTGATCAAAACACTTAAAGTAAGTCCATATGATCAGAAATTAAAGTCCTTATGGATAAAGAAACTTAATTGGATAGAGGGAGAAAGGCACCCTTTCCTCAAGTGTAAAGCATGCAAGAAAAACTGTCTCCCTAAGGAGCATGATGTTGCAGGGAGTTCCTCCACCTCAAGTATGTAAGCCCCTTACCAGATCCAAAGATCTCCTGTCAAAGAGATCATACATGCAAGTGGCTGTGTCCCCCAGCCACTGGGTCTGGCCACTGGGATGTATGCCACAGACCACCGCTCCAGGAAATCAACCTAATGATGATGTTTCCGCTCCCAATCCATAGATGAACATATAAAGAGAATGCTACATAGCGTAATACAGTAAAAAACTACTTTATTAGATAAAAGTAAAGCACTTACAATGTGTGCAGTTAAAAATCACCTCATAGAATCAATAAGCGTCGTCCGGCTTCAGCTGCTGCCCGTTCCTTCCGGGTTCAGCGTGGTGTGGTGGTGACGTCAGCACGCCGCTCCTCCCTACGCCGTTTTGACAAATCTGTCGTCTTCCTGGATGTCATCTCTCCTCGGCTCGGCAGTTTCCGTTCCGGCGCCGAGGAGAGAAGACTGAAATGTGAGTGCACAACACACACACACATCACAGTAGAACATGCCAGGCACACATAACACCCCCCTTTACCCCCCGATCCCCCCCATCACCCCCTAATCACCCCTCCTCCCCCCGTCACACTGACACCAAGCATTTTTTTTTTTTCTGATTACTGCATGGTGTCAGTTTGTGACAGTTACTGTGTTAGGGCAGTTAGTATTAGCCCCCTGTCGGTCTAGGGTACCCCCCTAACCCCCCTTAATAAAGTTTTAACCCCTTGATCACCCCTGTCGCCAGTGTCGCTAAGCGATCATTTTTCTGATCGCTGTATTAGTGTCACTGGTGACGCTAGTTAGGGACGTAAATATTTAGGTTCGCCGTCAGCGTTTTATAGCGACAGGGACCCCCATATACTATCTAATAAATGTTTTAACCCCTTGATTGCCCCCTAGTTAACCCTTTCACCACTGATCACCGTATAACTGTTACGGGTGACGCTGGTTAGTTCGTTTATTTTTTATAGTGTCAGGGCACCCGTCGTTTATTACCGAATAAAGGTTTAGCCCCCTGATCGCCCGGCGGTGATATGCATCGCCCCAGGCAGCGTCAGATTAGCGCCAGTACCGCTAACACCCACGCACGCAGCATACGCCTCTCTTAGTGGTATAGTATCTGAACGCATCAATATCTGATGGGATCAGATCTATACTAGCATCCCCAGCAGTTTAGGGTTCCCAAAAACGCAGTGTTAGCGGGATCAACCCAGATACCTGCTAGCACCTGCGTTTTGCCCCCTCCGCCCAGCCCACTCAAGTGCAGTATCGATCGATCACTGTCACTTACAAAACACTAAATGCATAACTGCAGCGTTCGCAGAGTCAGGCCTGATCCCTGCGATCGCTAACAGTTTTTTTGGTAGCATTTTGGTGAACTGGTAAGCACCAGCCCCAAGCAGCGTCAGGTTAGCGCCAGTAGCGCTAACACCCACGCACGCACCGTACACCTCCCTTAGTGGTATAGTATCTGAACGGATCAGATCTATACTAGCGTCCCCAGCAGTTTAGGGTTCCCAAAAACGCAGTGTTAGCGGGATCAGCCCAGATACCTGCTAGCACCTGCGTTTTGCCCCTCCGCCCGGCCCAGCCCAGCCCACCCAAGTGCAGTATCGATCGATCACTGTCACTTACAAAACACTAAACGCATAACTGCAGCATTCGCAGAGTCAGGCCTGATCCCTGCGATCGCTAACAGTTTTTTTGGTAGCGTTTTGGTGAACTGGCAAGCACCAGCGGCCTAGTACACCCCAGTCGTAGTCAAACCAGCACTGCAGTAAGACTTGATGACGTGGCGAGTCCCATAAATGCAGTTCAAGCTGGTGAGGTGGCAAGCACAAGTAGTGTCCTGCTGCCACCAAGAAGAAGACAAACACAGGCCCGTCGTGCCCATAGTGCCCTTCCTGCTGCATTCGCCAATCCTAATTGGGAACCCACCACTTCTGCAGCACCCGTACTTCCCCCATTCACATCTCCAACCAAATGCAGTCGGCTGCATGAGAGGCATTTTCTTTATGTCCTCCCGAGTACCCCTACCCAGCGACCCCCCCCCCAAAAAAAATGTCGTGTCTGCAGCAAGCGCGGATATAGGCGTGACACCCGTTATTATTGTCCCTCCTGTCCTGACAATCCTGGTCTTTGCATTGGTGAATGTTTTGAACGCTACCATTCACTAGTTGAGTATTAGCGTAGGGTACAGCATTGCACAGACTAGGCACACTTTCACAGGGTCTCCCAAGATGCCATCGCATTTTGAGAGACCCGAACCTGGAACCGGTTACAGTTATAAAAGTTAGTTACAAAAAAAAGTGTAAAAAAAAAAAATATATAAAATAAAAAAAAATAGTTGTCGTTTTATTGTTCTCTCTCTCTCTCTATTCTCTCTCTATTGTTCTGCTCTTTTTTACTGTATTCTATTCTGCAATGTTTTATTGTTATTATGTTTTATCATGTTTGCTTTTCAGGTATGCAATTTTTTATACTTTACCGTTTACTGTGTTTTATTGTTAACCATTTTTTTGTCTTCAGGTACGCCATTCACGACTTAGTGGTTATACCAGAATGATGCCTGCAGGTTTAGGTATCATCTTGGTATCATTCTTTTCAGCCAGCGGTCGGCTTTCATGTAAAAGCAATCCTAGTAGCTAATTAGCCTCTAGACTGCTTTTACAAGCAGTGGGAGGGAATGCCCCCCCCCACCGTCTTCCGTGTTTTTCTCTGGCTCTCCTGTCTCAACAGGGAACCTGAGAATGCAGCCGGTGATTTAGCCAGCTGACCATAGAGCTGATCAGAGACCAGAGTGGCTCCAAACATCTCTATGGCCTAAGAAACCGGAAGCTACCAGCATTTCATGACTTAGATTTCGCCGGATGTAAACAGCGCCATTGGGAAATTGGGAAAGCATTTTATCACACCGATCTTGGTGTGGTCAGATGCTTTGAGGGCAGAGGAGAGATCTATGGTCTAATAGTCCCCAATTTTTTAAAAAAAGAGTACCTGTCACTACCTATTGCTATCATAGGGGATATTTACATTCCCTGATATAACAATAAAAAATTATTAAAAAAAATGAAAGGAACAGTTTAAAAATAAGATAAAAAAGCAAGAAAATAATAAAAAAAAAAAAAAGCACCCCTGTCCCCCCCTGCTATCGCGCAAAGGCGAACGCAAGCGTCGGTCTGGCGTCAAATGTAAACAGCAATTGCACCATGCATGTGAGGTGTCACCGCGAACGTCAGATCGAGGGCAGTAATTTTAGCAGTAGACCTCCTCTGTAAATCTAAAGTGGTAACCTGTAAAGGCTTTTAAAGGCTTTTAAAAATGTATTTAGTTTGTCGCCACTGCACGTTTGTGCGCAATTTTAAAGCATGTCATGTTTGATATCCATGTACTCGGCCTAAGATCATCTTTTTTATTTCATCAAACATTTGGGCAATATAGTGTGTTTTAGTGCATTAAAATTTAAAAAAGTGTGTTTTTTCCCCAAAAAATGCGTTTGAAAAATCGCTGCACAAATACTGTGTGAAAAAAAAAATGAAGCACCCACCATTTTAATCTGTAGGGCATTTGCTTTAAAAAAAATATATAATGTTTGGGGGTTCAAAGTAATTTTCTTGCAAAAAAAAAATAATTTTTTCATGTAAACAAAAAGTGTCAGAAAGGGCTTTGTCTTCAAGTGGTTAGAAGAGTGGGTGATGTGTGACATAAGCTTCTAAATGTTGTGCATAAAATGCCAGGACAGTTCAAAACCCCCCAAATGACCCCATTTTGGAAAGTAGACACCCCAAGCTATTTGCTGAGAGTCATGTCGAGTCCATGGAATATTTTATATTGTGACACAAGTTGCGGGAAAGAGACAAATTTTTTTTTAATTGCTTTTTTGCACAAAGTTGTCACTAAATGATATATTGCTCAAACATGCCATGGGAATATGTGAAATTACACCGCAAAATACATTCTGTTGCTTCTTCTGAGTACGGGGATACCACATGTGTGAGACTTTTTGGGAGCCTAGCCGCGTACGGGACCCCGAAAACCAAGCACCGCCTTCAGGCTTTCTAAGGGCGTAAATTTTTGATTTCACTCTTCACTGCCTATCACAGTTTCGGAGGCCATGGAATGCCCAGGTGGCACAAACCCCCCCCCCCCCAAATGACCCCATTTTGTAAAGTAGACACCCCAAGCTATTTGCTGAGAGGTATAGTGAGTATTTTGCAGACCTCACTTTTTGTCACAAAGTTTTGAAAATTGAAAAAAGGAAAAAAAAATGTTTTTTCTTGTCTTTCTTCATTTTCAAAAACAAATGAGAGCTGCAAAATACTCACCATGCCTCTCAGCAAATAGCTTGGGGTGTCTACTTTCCAAAATGGGGTCATTTGGGGGATTTTTGTGCCACCTGGGCATTCCATGGCCTCCGAAACTGTGATAGGCAGTGAAGAGTGAAATCCTGAAGGCGGTGATTGGTTTTTGGGGCCCCGTACGCAGCTAGGCTCCCAAAAAGTCCCACACATGTGGTATCCCCATACTCTGGAGAAGCAGCTAAATGTATTTTGGGGTGCAATTCCACATATGCCCATGGCCTGTGAGAGCAATATATCATTTAGTGACAACTTTGTGCAAAAAAAAAAAAAAATTTGTCACTTTCCCGCAACTTGTGTCAAAATATAAAATATTCCATGGACTCAACATGCCTCTCAGCAAATAGCTTGGGTTGTCTACTTTCCAAAATGGGGTCATTTGGGGGGGGGTTTGTGCCATCTGGGCATTTTATGGCCTTCAAAACTGTGATAGGTAGTGAGGAGTGAAATAAAAAATTTACGCCCTTAGAAATCCTGAAGGCGGTGATAGGATTTCGGGGCCCCGTAAGCGGCTAGGCTCCCAAAAAGTCCCACACATGTGGTATCCCCGTACTCAGGAGAAGCAGCTGAATGTATTTTGGGGTGCAATTCCACATAGGCCCATGGCCTGTGTGAGCAATATATCATTTAGTGACAACTTTTTGTAAAATTTTTTTTTTTTTGTCATTATTCAATCACTTGGGACAAAAAAAATAAATATTCAATGGGTTCAATATGCCTCTCAGCAATTTCCTTGGGGTGTCTACTTTCCAAAATGGGGTCATTTGGGCGGGTTTTGTACTGCCCTGCCATTTTAGCACCTCAAGAAATGACATAGGCAGTCATAAACTAAAAGCTGTGTAAATTCCAGAAAATGTACCCTAGTTTGTAGACGCTATAACTTTTGCGCAAACCAATAAATATACGCTTATTGACATTTTTTTTTACCAAAGACATGTGGCCGAATACATTTTGGCCTAAATGTATGACTAAAATTGAGTTTATTGGATTTTTTTTATAACAAAAAGTAGAAAATATCATTTTTTTTCAAAATTTTCGGTCTTTTTCCGTTTATAGCGCAAAAAATAAAAACGGCAGAGGTGATCAAATACCATCAAAAGAAAGCTCTATTTGTGGGAAGAAAAGTACACAAATTTCGTTTAGGTACAGCATTGCATGACCGCGCAATTAGCAGTTAAAGTGACGCAGTGCCAAATTGTAAAAAGTCCTCTGGTCCTTAAGCAGCATAATGGTCCGTTCCTTAAGTGGTTAAAGCAACTCCACCACACTGCAAATGCATGCAAGACATGCAGTTGCATGACGGTTGCAGGGCAGACCCATTCACTTGAGAGGGCTGCGTATGGCAAAGGTACTGACTGCTAAATGCAACAGGGGGGATCGTTTCTGCTTCAGCAACAAAGCAAAACATCTACAGCATGTGTACAACCCTGTCCAGCTGTCTTAGCAGATTAAGGAGTCAGGGCAGGGCTGCTAATAGAAATCACAGGGCCCCAAACAGCCTACCTGATAGAGCCCCCTTCCTCCCAAAATATCAAAAGATATTTTTGCTAAAATGCAACGCCCACGATGCTAAGTTTTGCAGCCATGCCAGAAATTATACTCCCCATCGAACAAGACCCATTCAAGTGAATAGCGGCACAGAGGCGATATCTGCACCCCCACAGTGAGCGATCGGTGGTGTGTTCATTCAGGATGGTGAGCCCCCCTGCTTACCATCCTAAAAAAAAAAACAGCTTGTGTGCCCTCAGCAGCCGAGGAGAAGAGTTAAAGCGGGGGTTCACCCACACCGCCAAAAAAAAAAAATATTAAAAGCCAGCAGCTACAAATACTGCAGCTGCTGACTTTTAATACATGGCCACTTACCTGTCCCAGGGTCCAGCGATGTCGGCAGGGGACGCCGAGAACCCGCTCGGTTCTAGGCAGCTCCCGCCGCCATCCTAGGTGAGGGAATCAGGAAGTGAAGCGTTGCGGCTTCACTTCCCGGTTCCCTACTGCGCATGCGCGAGTCGCGCTGCGCGTCCCTAGTGGTCCCCGCTCTCTCCTGGGAGCTGTGTGTTCCCAGCAGACAGCGCTGTCAGGACGGGAAGAGGCATAGACTCCCATGGGAGTCTATGCCGGAAGTGGGTGCAAATACCTGTCTTAGACAGGTATCTGCAACCCCCTCCCCCCTGAAAGGTGCCAAATGTGACACCGGAGGGGGGGAGGGTTCCGAAAAGCGGAAGTTCCATTTTTGTGTGGAACTCCACTTTAAAACAGCAGCACTGCGGGGGAAAGGCGCACACAGGGGTCCCAGACAGCAGGGGGGAAGGGGATGCAGATAATAGAGCTGACTCCCCTGAAGTGGAGCCGGAGAAGAAAAGAGAAGTAGAGGCCGGCAGCACTGCACAAGAGTCACAAGTTTCAGCAATACGGCAGTACTGCTGGCTCTCCTGCTCGGCAAGTGCCCGGGCCCCCCTTTAGAACGGATGAGGCTTGGGCCCAGTACAGGATGGCTGGCTGTACTGCCTTATCAGCAACCCTGGGTCAGGGCAAAAAAAATACCGCACAACTACCTGTTCTTCCTGACCACAAGTGTAAATAGGCCCTTAGAGTGCCATGAACTGTATATGGTTGACCTTCATCCAAAAAAATAACTTGCCTGAATCTTTTTCTCCACCCAGCCTCTATCTAAATTGCAGCTTTTTTGAGATGGAGGGGAAAGTATTTTGTTTTTATTTAAGTTACCCGATCACACATCTTTCATCTCTGCCTAGGCAAGGAGGGCATTGCCATTGCCTTAGCCCAAACATTACCACCCCCTACTGAAAGCCTAAAGAGATATCACACATCTTGGAAGACTACAGGACAAGTCTCCCTTCACCCCTCAATCTCAGGCATGCGCAGTAGGGAGCTGGCTATGATTTATCAGGAAATGACAGCTGGCTTCCAGAGCCAAGATGGCGGCACTGAAGATCCAAACTTCTGAGAAGAATTGGCTGGGGGAAGACAGCTCTGGACTTCGTGGCATTTGGTATTTGTTTCTTAAAAGTGAGCGGCTAATGTGTTTGTAGCTGTTGACCTTCAATTTTCACATGCCTAGGGGGAAGTTCTTCTTTTATATGACTTCAAAGATACTATGACATGCCACTGTTTCATTTACATAACCAAAGACCACTCACAAAGACAAGAGTAATTTGCTAAAGGAGGTGCATTTCTTTCGTGTACTAGGTAAGCGCTCAAAATGTGTACATGCAGCCAAGAACATGAAGACTATCGCACAGGTACAGGGATTTACAACAATTTTTCATGAAGAGGAAGGATTTTAGGGCAAGGAACTAGATGGTAATTCTGTGGATACCTTAACAAAGATGGTGCTACCCTTCTTGGGATAAAGGAAGCTGAATGGATCGTTGGGGAAAGTACTATATTTTCTTCAAGAGGAAACAATCACCCGCTGCTGATATTAACAACTACGCTTCAGAAAGTTTGCATGCATTTAACATGGAAAAAAAACTCTGAGGCTAGATCTGCTTCAACAACAAGAAAATAAGGTTTTATCATGTTGTTTTTCTTTATAAAAGGAAACAGCACTTTGAACTGAACTTGAATAATCTTATCTTAACATTTTCTCTTGGCTGTGAGGGCAACTATATCGACTGTATTTTGTTAAGTAATAAGGAAATAGTAATAGCATAATATGCATTTTTAAGGGCCATAAAATACTTTTATTTTACAATTAAGTGCTACAGAACATGTACATTACATGACCATTAAAGAATAGGCAAATTATTGTTTTATCAGTGAGGGTTTTCTCTGTAGAAAATATACTACAAAAATTGATAAACAAAATAATAATGACCATAGATAATAATGCAGAGAGGATTAAAGCTCAATTCCAGGAATTCAGCAACTTTGCCAAATGTGCATGCACACTATGACTTGAGTCCAATTAGGTGCACCCACTTCCGGAGGACACACTTCGACTGTGAGAGGAAAGAAGAATAAATATGTAGCACTGACCCCCTAAGGAGCTGCTGATAATTGATCGGGCCTGCACTCTACCTCTCAACCCCAGGAAATGGACTCGACCCCCTTGGCACAAACTGTGTGGTAATGTTAGTGTAAGACCCAATGGTAAAGAGCAACCCAATAATAACACAATATACTGTATATTTACCGTCACCCGGGTATCCATCACTCCACCAGCTGTAGTAATAGACAGAGTCTCACACAAATTGTAAATTAACCACATAAGCAGTTTACTGAAATTGGTTCAACAATTAGACACAGCAGTATCAATGATCACATGAGAAGCGTTTGCAGGTAGGCAAAAAGTGGGACTTGTACTCAATATGATAGATCCCTCACATTGAACACATTCCCACTCCCTCCTCAGAGCATACACACATTAAATTGGCAGTGCAATATCAGATACAATGCAGCAGTATAATACAGTACACTTATCTATGTCATATACTCAAGGGCTCCCCCTAGGTTGTAATGCAGTTCTCAGAATGACAGGTCCATGCAATATGCAGGACCCACATGGGACGGCCAAAGGGGAATGCATGTTTCCCTATTTCTGTGTTTCAGGATGACCATTGGTTAACAGCAGCCTCCGCAGGGTAGCAACAAGCAGCTGATTGGTGTAATTTGGCTGGCACCTAAGCCCGCGAATTTCGGAGGAGGTAAAAGAGGGCTGTCCGGCCGTTACCGTCAGACCGTGTGGTACAGGACCGGGACTCACACCGCTCAGACCGTCGGAAGGATGGAGAGCCGTTCGCCCGTAGGAAGAGAGAGCTTGCTTCGTCGCCTCATTGAGAAGGCGGAGAGTGCCGGAGGGGAGGAGTGGCTCCTTCACTGCCTAGAGGCTGGCCATTCCGAAGCTCCGCCCGAGCACTTCGTTAGCACAGCCCTGGAGAAAATGGAGAAGTCCGCAACAGACAAGCGCAGTCCGCGCCGACAGCCGAGGAGGGCAAAGAAGAAAGCCAGAGCAGAATCTTCACCGTGTCCTGCTGGCAAGGGGAGAGCCCGCAGTGTTCCCTATATGAAGACCCCCCCACGACAGGATAGTGCTACTCAGCCAGCTGTTGCGGCCAGCAGTGAGCATATCAGGAGTTCGCCTATGGGTGTGACACGCGCTCTTAGTAATGTCACTGATTTAAATATTTTGGTTGACACTTTGTCTAGTATTGTGAGAGAAATTAAAGAGGCACACACACAGTTGGTGCTAATGTTAGTACAGCCTTAGGTGCACAGTGCTCTGGTGCTTTCCATGTCACTGATAATAATCCTGTTTTGCAAGGGGCACAGCTAACTGGTGCTATTAAACAGACCAATGATGGTATGTCACAGCATAGTTTGCATGATGTCAGCCCTATATGGCGCAATTTGTCAGAGGTGCCCTTTGTCACCAATGTGACAGACAATGCTAGTGCACCAACACAGAAACCTTTTCAAATACCCCATTCTATTAACCCCTCTCCGCGCGCCATTCATCCTATAGTGGCGGAGTCCTCCTTTACGATTCCTATGCCGTATGAAATTTCACCGTTAGGTTTCCATTTGCCTGACGCTGTTAAAGGGAAAATTTGGAGGGGTGAATTTGTAGATTTATTGTCATTATTGCCTGCTTCCAAAGAATTCCTACCTAAATTTGATAGGAAGGCGGAGGACCACTCTGAGGAAGATAGGAGACGATCTGTCCCCAAAACTTTTCAGAATTGGTTGCAAGCTTTCTGCATTTATGCAGCGGTGCTGGGTGAGCAATCTCCAGATAAATGTTCAGGCTTATTTCAGCATGTGGACATAATTGCGGAAGCTTTTCGTCATTTCGGTGGTACCTCATGGTTCACCTATGATGGAACTTTTAGACAGAAATTGGCGGTTCATCCATCTTTAAAATGGGGATGTAAGGATGTGGGTTTATGGTTGAATCTCATGCTGCCGCAGAAACCCCCATTTGCACCTCGAACGGTTGCCACACAGAATGCCTTTCGCAAAGGGTTCTGTTTTGTATTTAATGAGGGGCAGTGTAAATTCCTGTCAAACTGTAGGTATAAGCATGAGTGCTCCTACTGCAATGGGGCCCATCCAGCTAGTAGGTGCTTTCGGAAGTCATCAGCAACTTCCCTCCCATCCTTATCCAGGGACACTGGTGGCAAAAGCCATGACTGTGAGTTTGTCAAGAATGCAACCGTGGTTAGATCTCTACCCACATCGCACGATGGCACGGATCCCAAATGACGGTTTCCAGGATGGTTTCTTGGTTCCCCCATTTTCTGGGCCGGGATGCGTTTTTGTAAAAAACTTACTGTCCGCTAGGAGGCATCCTGACATTGTTTGGGAAAAAATATCTAAAGAGGTTAATGAAGGCCGTGTAGCTGGCCCTTTCCACAGTCCGCCTTTTTCAAATTTCCGTCTTTCTCCTTTGGGCATTGTCCCCAAGAAGGAACATGGTAGTTTCAGACTTATCCATCATTTGTCCTTCCCAGCTGACAATTCGCTTAATGACGAAGTTTCAGAAATCTCAGCCCCTGTTTCTTACTCCTCTTTTGATGAAGCACTAGTGCTTTAGAGACGTTTTGGGCAGGGGGCGTTGTTAGCGAAGGCAGACATCAAATCTGCCTACCCTTGCATCCGCAAGGTTTCAATTCCCTGGGTTTCCATTTCCAAGACAAATTTTATTTTGATAGATGTTTGCCCATGGGCTTCTCCTTATCATGTTTTTATTTTGAGGCTTTCGCTACATTTTTGCATTGGGTTTTGTCGGATCGTTCCCCTACTGGGGGTTTACTACATTACTTGGATGATTTCCTGTTTATTGGCCCAAAGGACTCACAATTATGTTTTGAATCACTGAACTCATTTTTTCATATTTGTGATTCCTTCGTAATTCCCATTGCGCATGAAAAAACTTTATTTCCATCACCCACTATTGAATTCTTGGGGATTATTATTGACTCCTCCTTGATGGAGTTCAGGCTGCCCAGGGAAAAATTGAAATGTATAAGATTAATGATCTCGTTGTTTTTATCTAAACGCAAAGTTTTGTTGAGAGAGGCTCAATCCCTATTAGGTCTTTTTGCGTTCGCAGCTCGGGTCATCCCTATTGCCAGAATTTTTTCTAGGCGCTTTGCTTTGGCTATGAGAGGTTTGAAGAATCCTTACTCTCATGTTTGCATCTCTGCAAACGTCAAAGAAGACTTGAAAATATGGGATTCTTTCCTTTGTAATTTCAATGGGTCCACGGCCTGGCAACATCCTTTTACGGATAATTTTAAGCTGAACTTCTTTACAGATGCCACTGGTTCATCCGGCTTTGGAGCCTTTCTGGATGGCCTTTGGTGTGCCTCTGAATGGCATTCCAGTTGGCGGCATCCGGATATTCTGCATAATATAGTCCTCCTCGAATTGTTTCCAGTGGTAGTTTCTGTGGTAATCTGGAAGGATATGTTTATGAATCGCAGGGTATTGGTTCATACAGATAACAAGGGCGTACTTTTTGCTATCAACACACTGTCATCCAGGTCAGAGCTAGTTATTAAACTTTTTCGTTTTTTAGTTTTGCACTGCATGCGTTTCAATATCTGGTTGAAAGCTCGTCACATTTCAGGGATCGATAATACAATAGCTGACGCTCTATCTCATTTGCAGTTTCACAGATTCCGGGAATTGGTTCCATCAGCGGATCAGCACGGCACCCCTTGCCCAGATTGCCTCTGGGGCTTGATTTGGGACTGATATCTGCTCATCTCCAGAATTCGGTAGCACAGAAGACATGGCGAGACTATAACCTAGCCTGGTCCAAATGGCGTTCTTTTTGCTCTAACATGCTGGTGGATGTATTAGATGTGAATGATTATATCGCATTGGCTTTTGTGTCCTCCCTGATGCAGGCCCAGCTCAGCCCTGCCTCAGTTAGTAAAATTTTGGCCGGGGTTTCATTTTTTCTTAAATTTTCTGGCAGGCCTGCTTTGACCTCTTTTTTTCTCGGTCAGTCAAATCCTTAGAGGATTTCGGAAGTCCTCTCCTTCAAAGGATGCTAGGCGCCCTATTTCAGTCTCTTTACTGATCAAACTAATGTCGGTTTTAGAAGATGTTTGTTTTTCTAGTTTTGAACTCTTGCTTTTCAGGGCAGCATTTTCGGTTACCCTTTTCGGCGCCCTGCGAGTGGGTGAGTTTACAGCTCAAAACAAATCATCCTCTTCTTTCTGTTGTTCTCTCATGTGTCAATGGAGCCGGATGGTTTACGTCTTTTTCTTTGCAGGTCTAAAACTTTTGGGTTGGGTAACGGTCAGTGGATATCTCTGGCCCCATCTCCCAACCTGTTGTTATGCCCCGTATCCACACGGCCAATTATATCGCGGTTAGACCGTCCTTTGATGGTTCTTTCTTTATCCATCAAGACTTGTCTCCTCTGACCAGATACCAGTTTTCTGCTGTGCTTTCTTCATGCCTTAGGCGCCTTAACCTCTCAGGTTTGAAATTCTCATCACACTCCTTTAGAATTGGGGCTGCCACCATGGCTAACCTATTGGGGTTCCCCCCTGAAGGTCAAAAGAGGGTTGGCAGGTGGGCTAGTAGTAGGTATAAGCTTTATGTTAGCCCTGAATTGTTAATTGTCTGATTTTTATTTTTCAGATCCTCCTAAATACACTATTTGGATAGTAGGCCACTCCTACGTCTATTGAGCTGAAAGGCTGGCTGCATCCAGGAGTTATTCCAGCAATTTAGGTCTGGACTTTAATGAATTTAAAGTTTTGTGGTCTAGTAATCGGGGTCTGAGAAGGCGTAATCTTAGAGACCATTTACTACATTTATCTTCAATTTGGCCCTCTCCTGTAGTTTTAGTTATTCATTTGGGAGCGAACGATATTGGCAAAATTAGGACATGGGAACTGCTTTGCGAAATGAAGAGCGATTTTTGTGCCATTAAGCTTCTGTTTCCACGCACTATTTTGGCCTTTTCTGAAATGGTCCCTAGGCTCCTTTGGTCCCCCTGGGGGAAATTCTTTTATGTGGTTAAAATTAGGAGAAGTTTAAATAGGACCATACATCATTTCCTTGCATCATCCGGGGGTTTGTCTTTCCGTCACTTAGAGTTAGAGGGCTTTATCCCAGGTTTATTTAGAGAGGATTTGGTTCACTTATCGGACATTGGTATTGATATTTTCAATATGGGTCTGCAGAGTTTAATTGAGAGTGCCATGGTGTTGGGGGGACCTCAGCCAGCAGCTGCTCTCCTGACCTCGGTCAGTGGGGAAAAGTCGTCCAGCATTGTCTGGATGGACACCGTATAAATTTTGAGTTGTGGTTATATAGCCAAGGTGGCTTCATATTTATTTGTATTTTCATTTAAACATTAACAGGTTACCCTTGAACAACACCATAGCCAAAATGTATTTACCAAAATAATAAATGGTTTAAAGAAAGAATTGTTGTTGTCTCTTTGTTTAATGACTCCTTTGTGCTAGCCCATGACGGGTCCATGCAATATGCAGGACCCACATGGAAGAGCCAAAGGGGAATGCATGTTTCCCTATTTCTGTGTTTCAGGATGACCATTGGTTAACAGCAGCCTCCGCAGGGTAGCAACAAGCAGCTGATTGGTGTAATTTGGCGGGCCCCTAAGCCCGCGAATTTCATAGGAGATAAAAGAGGGCTGTCCGACCGTTACCGTCAGACCGTGTGGTACAGGACCGGGACTCCCACCCCCCCTGCCCTTTTTCTGAAATAGTCATGGGTTGTTCAGTGGGGGAATAGTCGTCCAGCATTGTCTGGATGGACACCAAATAAATTTTGAGTTGTGGTTATATAGCCAAGGTGGCTTCATATTTATTTGTATTTTCATTTAAAATGAACAGGTTACCCTTGAACAACACCATGGCCAAAATGTATTTACCAAAATAATAAATGGTTTAAAGAAAGAATTGTTGTTGTCTCTTTGTTTAATGACTCCTTTGTGCTAGCCCATGTACAACAAGGTAAGAATGCTTTGTAGTGAATAACAAAGTCTCTTGTCTTCTTCCTCTTCAGCTAGCTTATTTGACTGCAGTATTTGTAATCCGGGAAACGAGTAAATAGCAAATTATAGTAAAGGTGATGTGTAGGTAACTGTGTGCTTGATTATATAGCGCACATGTAAAACTTCTTCCTTACTGAAGAATGAAACTCAACGTTAACTCTGTAGTACAGGGAGGACAAACTCTGAGGTTTCACTGTACACTGTCTATGAATAAAGGATGTCGCTTCTGTGGGACTAGAGGTCTTACCAGACGTCTGGGACCTAATTGCACAGCAACAAAGTATTATAACGATCTGGGCAAGTGCCCGCTCACCACACAAGGCCCAGATGCTTGTACTGCTCCGCTTCTGATATCTCAGTCCCGCTCCAAACTGGCGCCGTCACACCGCACCGCTCCATCTGATGGCTGGTGACTGGAATGCAGGAAACTTTCGGGTTGTCTTGAGCCCTCCAATCAGTCCACACACTGATCCAGCACACTGTGTTCCGGAACTCCTTGGAGGCCACACAATTCCGCTCCTTTCCGCACAGGCTGCAGTCTTCCAATCGCACACCCACAGCTTCCTGCAGGCAGGTCTTTAATGGCGTCCCAGCAAGAGACCGAAAACGTGCCACGCCTGTCCCTTTTATGTCTCTACTCAGCAGGCGATTCTGTGACTTGGCCTTGTGGGTAGGTAAGTGGGCATTGTGGGTAGGTAGTTTGCTGACTGAGTTTTAACATATGAGTCACTTCCTCCTTCCTACACTTCCTACATCTCCCACAATGCTTTGTATCATGGCCTAATGAAACCAAAGTCTTAATACATTAAATAGAATGGACACTAGAGGGAGCCAAATTCTTATTTAAAGAACATCACATATTTACATTGTAACTTAGGTGGCAAAAACCCCCGCTCTACATATAGCAGCTATGTCCGCCCTCCCCTCTGCTGCCCATTCACAGAGGCCTTTGTGTTTTGAGAATGACTACACATAATACAAAGGCTTCTGCGAATGGGCAAAAGGAAGGGAGGGGTGGGCATAGCAGTTCCAGCAACTCTGCTCTTGAAGGAGCTGAGACCATGCACACAGCGAGCAGCATCGGAGCTATGGAAAATATCTTCCTGCGCTAGAAATAGCCTCTGCTGAGCTCCTGAAAACCACCTCTCATTTACTGCAGTGTGACTTTTCACAATCGGGTGATGCGGTTGCGGGACTTTACCAAAAGTCCTGCAAACAGCATCTTTGGTGCGGGTTGGCCTTAAAAGCACTATGAAAGCACTGTAAAACGGGAGTTTCTTCAACCCTTTTTTGGGGTTAAAACCACCCTGCTAGCGGCCGAAAGGCACTGAAAAAGTGCAGCTTAAAGAGCACTATAGGTATGGGACCCCTGGACACTGACCTAATGTTTCCCCTGATGTGAGGGTGGGAGACCTTGGATTTTAACCTGGGTCGGGGGACCTGCCTCCTTCCACTCCCCCCCCACCCTCTCCCCTACGCTGACGTGTTGTAATACAGCATAAATTACCCTTTATGAGGCGAATAGTGGTCTCCCGGGGCTATAGAGCTCCTCAATATACAGCTAAATACTATTAGCTAAAGCTAAAGTTGGAAACTAAATAGGAATCACAATAGGCACCTGTTCATTTTTGTCTATTCATGCTACATCTGGATTGTATGTTAATGACATTGTCTAATCTGTATTCTCCTGTAATGCAATTTCCTTATTGAATAAAGCACCTTTATTGTTAAAAAAAAAAAAAAGAGTGCTAAAGCGCCACTAAAACAAGCAGAGCTTTAGCGCTAACGGCGGGCACTGTCAGTGTGAAAGGGGTCTTAAGGTTTGACCTCATATTATATGGTTTTGGTAAATCTAAAGGAAAAAAAACTACAGAAAATTGTATAGTGTGTATCCAGCTTTAGATGTAAATAATAGAGATAAGTCTATGAAGCGGCAGCACCTTGTTGGACTTAAGGCCCCTTTCACACTTGTGTGGCTTTTCCTGCTACTTGAGACTGCAAAGTTGCATGACAAGTCATACCCCATGATTTCCAACGAGTACCATTTCATATCTATGCGACTTCAAGTCGCAGCGACTTCAAAGTAGTCCCTGCACTACTTTGGTCCGACTTTGATGCGACTTAGACCTCAAGATTACACAGGCATTGCTTCAAGTCTCAGCAAAATCGCACAACTTTCAGGTCACACAAGTGTGCAAGGGGCCTAACTCATGGTATAAAACCGATTACAGCGCACACATACAAAAATGACTTTTATCCTGCAAAGTTATTTAAAAACACCTGAACATATTAAAAAAATATGGGGGTTTGGTCACACTTTATGGTCATATAGTGCTAAGCCAACTCACTGCGACAAAGTACCCCAAATTTGTGGGTCCTACCCTAGTAAAAGAATGAAAGATCCTGCATCTCAACCATGGGAGATACACTCCTCTATGTGGGAGAACTGAAGGGATTCCTCCTATGCACTGGTGGCCACTAATTAGGGGTGCTCCGGCCCAAGGAACCTGGTCAGGGTCCATACAATATACATACAAAATCATACTTGGGGGCACACCCTAAAATGCTTTTACATTTAAGATTGTGCTGCTATAAGACCAACAAACAGTACAAAACAGATTATAGCGCACACATACAAAAATTACATTTATCCTGCAAGGCTAATTAAAAACACCTGAGCATATTCAAAAAATATGCCTGCAGTTTTTACAAAGGAGCTGAATCCCTCGTTCAGTTTTAATGTAAGTACAACTTAAAGATGTATTCTCGCAAATGTCTTTTCCTGTCAGCAGGTAATTTTACGATCTCCTGCAATAAATTATAACTGAAGAAAATTTTTTTTTAATGTTGGCTATGAGAGAGTCATAACCCTGGTCAGGTCTTTTTTGCCATCTATGTCCGTAAAGGGAGATTTCCTGTCCCATATCCATAACAGGAAGTGAGAGGAAATCCCTCGAAAGTGACCCCATTGGAATATTTCTCCTCTATTCTTGTTCTGGTAACAAAAATTTGAGATTTTGTTTCAATTTGGGGATTAATGGTCAACAAAACAAACAGAAAATATAATTGTCCCTCATGGGGGCATAAACAGTAATACAAAATTAACAGATGTTCTAATCCTTCTAAAAAAAATCAAAGTAAAAAAATAAAAGTGTTGCCTTTAGTTATATATTAAAGTGGTTATAAAACTATTACATATCTCTAGTGAAGTGACTAGTCTCAGGTGATACACTGAGGAGATACACAGGCCCTCCACCGTGTTTTTGTGGTGTCGACATTACCGGTCACAAGTTACTCAAGCAGAAGGAAGAGAGAGGAGATAGGAACTACACTCACTGCCTTGCATTGAGGCTAGTACACATTATAGAGGGATTTGCTTTGCTCATTTTTCATTTTAAAGGTTTATAACCACTTTAAAGAGGAAGTAAACCCTAGTGGGTTTTACTTCCTCTTTATTTCCCTGCAAAGGTAAAGCATAATGGGCTACTATGCATTGCATAGTAGCCCGTTATGTGTCACTAACCTGTCTCCGTTGTCCCCACTAGCAGGGAGCGTCCATCTTCGCCCCTCTTCCTCCGGCTTCGTGATTGGCTGGAGTCACGTGACATGCGCGCGGGTGCCGCCAGTCACGGCATGACCCCTATTAGAAACGCCACAATGTGCCCTTTCTAAAGTGCAGGCGCATGCGCCATAGTCTTCGGCGCTCAGCTTTTTAGTAAATATCTCCTAAACCGTGGAGGTTTAGGAGGTATTTCAAGCACCTACAAGTAAGCCTTAATATAGGTAAGCCTTAATATAGGCTTACCTGTAGGTAAAAGTGGTTGTACAGGGTGTACAACCACTTTAAGGACTGAGACAAATGAAACAGTCTTGAGTTTTCTCATGAAACTAACAAATAACATACAGTACCTTAAAAAAGGATTCATACCCCTTGACATGGGGATTTCTGTGATAGACTTTTTTCCATAGAAGCCTGCAAAGCACTGCAGTGGATCGTGGGTGCAATTCCTCCTGCAGACACTTCCTCCAGCTCT
This sequence comes from Aquarana catesbeiana, assembly GCF_042186555.1. Taxonomy (NCBI): domain Eukaryota; kingdom Metazoa; phylum Chordata; class Amphibia; order Anura; family Ranidae; genus Aquarana; species Aquarana catesbeiana. The sequence continues at coordinate 91,115,980 of NC_133326.1, read as the reverse complement.
ATGTCCATACCTCAGTATAGACTTTTAGTTGGAGAATTGGAGGAAGTGTCAATGGACAAAGAGTGCGGTAATCACTGTACTTGTATTCCATTAAGAACTATAAGTCAGTTTGCTGCAGTGGCAGACACAACTTGTACAACCTGTAAATTCATTTACAGATCACGAAAGTAATTTAAAAAGTGTCAGAAGTGATAGATATTGCGGGGGAGAACAACTGCATGTTTTTACGAGGGGGAGGGGTCACTTGGCACCATGCTACATGTTACAACCTAAATACTGGTGTAAAGTGTAGCCCTGACCCTTTGCCTGGTCTCACTACCTTGTCCCAGGTTCTCTTTCCCAACAATGTAACAGCAGCTAGGCACACAGCACTGTCCACATGTTTGGCTCAATGAGTAGTCTAGGGGTTGCTTTTTAAAGTTTATTACAGTATAACCTAGAAAGGCATCAGGAGCTGTGGGATACTGCAGAGTGTAGAACAATAGTGAGAGGACACCCTTTCTTCTTCTACGAATACTTCTTAGAATAGTTCCTTAGCAATTGCTCTAGAAATGGGTAGGACAATAGCTGTGTACCAGGCTAGGTGAACCTCAGTCTTTGTGCAACAGTGGGTTAACAACAGCAGCATTTACCCAGATACTGCTCTCAGGTCTGTACTCACAAGTCCCTGGGTACTTGCATGCCTCCGTCCAAATCAGGTAGACAGATGCTTAGTGGATTTGCCAGACTGGATCCTAGGTGAAATCCAACTTTCTTAGCTTAAAGTCTCTCAGAGAGTAGGACCCCCATCCTTATGGTAGCTGGGGCCTTGATGACCTCTTGGTAGAGGTGCTGGGTTGCCTGGGAGGGCAGCAGCCCTCCAGACTGGCTGCTTCTCCTACTTGACAAGAACCCTGACTGATCCAGCCCCAGACTATTTATGTTCTCTCCAACCTTCTGAGCATGCCTCCCCAGGGATTGGCTGGGACCTCATAAATATTCAAACTTCTCACTTAGCCTGATCTACTCATGTTCTAGAGCTTTCCAGAAAGCAGGGAGAAGCAATCAAGTGTGCCGCCTGTGGGACCCTAATCAGCACAAAGCAATCAGCAACTGCTCCACTTATTACAAAGGAGCACAAAAAGAACTAACTGCGGGGAGGGGGGTGGTATACATGTAACATGTGCAGAAGACAGAGTTAGCCTTTAAGGTCTGAAACTGCAGTTGCATTTTTTGATGTTGATAAACTTTCAGTACTGGTACTTCTGCAGTTTGCTATTAAAATGAGAAAAAAGCACATGCACAAAATGTAATATTGCGCTTACTGCTAATTATTATCCTGAGTGGAATTCTCTCTCCGTTATTTTAGCTGTGGTCTACAATAAGAAAGGAACATTTTTGTCTTATGCCGCGTACACACGGTCGGACTTTTCGTCTACAAAAGTCCGACACCTGTCCGACAGACTTCCGGCGGACTTTCGGCGGACTTGCAGCAGACTTTCTAACGAACGGACTTGCCTACACACGACCACACAAAAGTCCGACGGATTCGTACGTGATGACGTACACCGGACTAAAATAAGGAAGTTCATAGCCAGTAGCCAATAGCTGCCCTAGCATGGGTTTTTGTCCGTCGGACTAGCACACAGACGAGCGGATTTCGGGGTCCGTCGTAGTTACGACGTAAAGATTTGAAGCATGTTTCAAATCTAAAGTCCGTCGGATTTGAGGCTGAAAAAGTCTGCTGAAAGTCCGGAGAAGCCCACACACGATCGGATTACCAGCCAGCTTTAGTCCGTCGGCGTCCGTTGGACTTTTGTAGATGAAAAGTCCGACCGTGTGTACGCGGCATTACTCAAAATAAAACTTTACTTTCTGAAATGACCATACAGGGCAAACAGAGTCTTGGCCTTCGGAGACAATGCTGGACAGCGGCCAGCTAAGACAATGGTATTCCTCATAGGTTGGCTTGGATGTTATGCCATGAAGTTGTTCATTAAATACCTGTTTATTGTGATGTGGTGCCAAGTGTAACAGAGCTCTGGATGGGTGCCAGAAAGTGACCAAGAACAGGCCTTAACCTGAACTGATTAATACATCTAGGGGATCAGAATCCAGGAAATTGCCTTGTAAGGTCAGCGTTAGTCATGACATCTGTGGGAAGTAATGGAAACAGTAATAGGAAATGCTTCAGCTCAAACTGTTAACACAAAAACAAAGCTACTATATAAGAGGGAAAATTAAATATCTCCTTCTTACCATTATTATAAAGTGGAGTTTTCATTTCCAAAATGTCAGCAGTGTATTCATATCACATATGTGTTTCCAATGTCCTTTAACCCCTTAACTGAACTCAAAACAAACATTTTAATATATTGTAGTTAACCAGTCATTGGATGTGGTGGCTTCATTGGTTTTTATTTTTTCAGACTTTTATTCCTTTATTTTCACCTGGCCAGGAACACATCTTCTGTCTGAGGATGGCTACATTCTCTCCTCCACTGCATCTATGGAGGAGCAATGTAGCCACCCTTGGACAGCCGGATTGTCAATAAGTGGAGAGTAGGGTGCCCACGTGTCCCGGATTGCCCGGGACATTCCCGCAATTGGCAGGTCTGTCCCGGGTCCCGGGCACCTTCATTCCGGGACAATACAGTGTCCCGGAATGGAATTGACAGAGCGAGCAAACCCCGCTATAGCGCTGGTGCTCGCTCTGCCTCTAACTCCACCTGAGACTCTGGTCACTGGTTGCTATAGCCGCCTGGCGGCTAGCAACCAGTGACCTCACAGACTGCCCAGCATGCAAAGCGGAGGAGAAGTTAACTTTCTCCTCCGCGCCTAATGCTCTCCACCATGCCGGACGAGGCTGTCAGCGGGGCAGCCTCAAAGACACTGATCCACTGGGCACTGTTACCTGGATGTCTCCCTGCCTCGTACCGCAGAGCAGACCGAAGCCGCCTCCCCCTCCTCGGCTATTACAAGTACTATTATACAAGTATGCGGAGAGGGAAGAGGGACACCGGTGTGGATTCCTGGCGCTGATCTGAGGTCTGTTCTAAGCTTATATTATGCTTATGTAGATGGACAGAGAAGGGGCATGGATAGTGATCAGGAAAAGGGTAAAAAGTGCCCCCCCAGCACATTTCTGACACCCACCTCTCCACTAGCACAAGTGGAAGGGGGGGGGTCTGTACTTAGTGGGGGGTTCTGTACCTAGGGGGGGTCTATAATGAGGGAGGGGGGTCAGTACTGAAGGGGGGTCTATAATGAGGGAGGGGGGTCTGTATTTATTTAGTGGGGGGGTCTATACTGAGGAGGGGAAGTCTGTACTGAGGGAGGGGAATTTATACTTGATGGAGAGGGGTCTTTACTGAGGGGGTATATACTTAGTGGAGAGGAGGGTCCGTACTGAGAGAGGGGGGCCCGTACTGAGGGAGGGGGCCTATAGTTAGTGGAGGGGGGCCCGTACTGAGGGAGGGGGCCTATAGTTAGTGGGGGGGCAGGGTCTGTACTGAGGGAGGGGGCTTATATTTAGTGGACAGGGGGCCGTACTGAGGGAGGGGGTCTATAGTTAGAAGAGGGGGATCTGTACTGAGGGAGGGGGTCTATAGTTAGTAGAGGGGGGATCTGTACTGAGGGAGGGGGTCTATAGTTAGTGGGGGGGTCTGTACTGAGGGAGGGGGCCTATACCTAGTGGAGAGGTGGGTCCATATTGAGGAAGGGGGGTCTATAGTTAGTGGGGGGGTTCCGTACTGAGGGAGGAGGCTTATACTTAGTGGAGAGGGGGCCGGACTGAGGGAGGGGGTTATAGTTAGTAGAAGGGGGTCCCTACTGAGGGAGGGGGGTCTATACTGAGGGAAGGGGGTCTGTACTAAGGGAGGGGGGGTCTATTATTACAATGTAACAATAGAAATACATTTCAAGCATAGTATTGGGATAATATAAGTGCTAAAACCAGCCATTCATCCGACAAATCACTCGTTGCCGAAGTCTCGTCAACCCCGAAACTACATTCAACCCCCCCCCGTCCAAAATTGTCCCTGAATGGCAGTTTGGAAATGTGGTCACCCTAGTGGAGAGTGTGGTGTTGGATGGATTAGTAGATTTAGATGAACTTTACATTAGTGACTAATATTGTAAAGCCCCATTCCAGCTAACACTTTTAAACAGTTATAGGTGATTGTAGCCATATTTGTGCACTTGCAAAAAAAAAGTTAAGTATTGTCTTTGATATCTATACAGTGCCTTGAAAAAGTATTCATACCCCTTGAAATCTTCTAGATTTTGTCATGTTACCACCAAAAACGTAAATGTATTTTATTGGGATTTTATGTGATAGACCAACACAAAGTGGCACATAATTGTGAAGTAGAAGGAAAATGATAAATGTTTGTCAAAATGTGTTGGCGTGCATTTGTATTCAGCCCCCTTTACTCTGATACACCTAACTAAAATCTAGTTGAACCAATTGCCTTCTGGAGTCACCTAATTAGTAAATAGAGTCCACCTGTGTGTAACTTAATCTCAGTAAAAATACAGCTGTTCTGTGAAGCCTTCAGAGGTTTGTTAGAGAACCTTAGAGAACAAACCGCATTATGAAGGCCAAGGAACACACCAGACAGGTCAGGGATAAAGTTGTGGAGAAGTTTAAATCAAAAAGGGCTGGCAACTCGGATGCTCTTGAATAAAAGTCCTTTATTGGTTACATGGGTACACGGGTACAGGCTATAGGCTGACGCGTTACATCTAAGAAGCCTTCATCAAAGTCCTTTGATGAAGGCTTCTTAGCCGAAACGCATCAGCATATAGCCTGTACCCGTGTACCCATGTAACCAATAAAGGACTTTTATTCAAGATCATCCGAGTTGCCAGCCCTTTTTGATTCAAGTATTGTATTTGGGGCCTGAACGTCCTGGCTAGAGCACCGGATCACAGCTCGTGGACTTTCATATTGGCAGTGGATCTGGGGTAACATTTTGTTTCTCTGTGGATAAGTTTAACCACTTGCTTACTGGGTATTTAAACCCCCTACCTTCTTTCTCTCAGTACCTTTTTTAATATATAGATCTGACTGGGATTTAATCCATGGGAAATAATTCCTGTTCTTCTAAAACATCAGGGCCTTATACCAATATTACAGAAATATTTCATGGTCAGCTACGTTAATTACCACAGTACATGTTGGATAAAGGAACTATCTGTAAACCTTTCATACAGTGTTATATACATTGAACTTCCTTTTTGACAGTCCATCCTAGTAGAACATGCACATTGTAAAACTGGTGCTATTATAAGAGTTTACGGCAGTTGTTGTATGCTGTCATTTACCAAACCCCACACCGAGTTTTGCAAATATATCTGATTATTGCTATTAAGTGTAACAATTCTGTATATTGGAAATAAGAGAAATTTTGCACAAAAGGGGCGATGACTCAACAAAACTGCATATAATTGCATAATGCTAAAGTCTCCAGAAAAAAATATATTTTTCTTCCATTGGACAGATGAATGTCATTCTGATATGTTGAAGGAATTTTACAAATCAATCAATCTTCTAAGGACAAACTGAAAAGCCAGCAGCTGGTGTGATGTTTTGGGGTTGTTTAGCTCAAGTGGGGCATTCACCAGTGTGTACAGTCCATGCCAGTGTAGCGGTACCCTTGTAGGAGCTGCTTGGATATTTGTACCCGGGTCTCCCTCTGATTAATCCACAGCCAGTTACACAGTATTTTCACACAGCCAGGTGCATACACTCTTCCGCTCGTTGTCTTCAATGACCAGTCTAGGGGATGTGTTTTTATGCTTTCTTTGGAGAACTTGGATAGGAGAAGGGAATTAGTAGGATACTCCAAATTAACTATGCACAAGCGAGAACAACTCTCTCTGTAGAACTGTGGAGCAGATTCTGCTGAACCATACAGCATTTGTATGGAATGAACAAGTCCCTTTGTAGCAAAAGGGACTCAGTGGACTTTGTTTCTTCAAGACACTAACCAGTGTCCCCTTTAGTTCACACACCTAGTATGCTGACTTCTAGGACCAAGAGTGAGATTTCAGCAACACGCACAGTCTCAGGGATCTCTTCAGGGTCTGTATTAACAAAATGTGCAGGGACAGCTGGTAGCCTCCTTTCAATTTCCAAGCGACATTCTATACCAGTGACATCAGACCAGATCCATAGACATCCTCCCTCAGTCAGCTTGCACAGGAACCCTTGGTTGTAGCTTTCAGGCTTCAGGCCCTCAGGTCAGACACCTGAGGCCACATGGCAGCCTATGCTGGGTAGAAGTAGCTGCTTCCTCCCCACCTGAACCTCTCTCCTTAGAGGTGGACTCGACTGGAACTCCAAGCCCATGTGCTTGTCAAATACTAAAACAGTCACCCAGCATTTTCTGGGGCACATCCTCTTCTAATTGGCCAGGGCTGTATTTACATCCATACTCTCAGTGTGAAACATCAAGACAGAATGAGCAGTACCAGAGCACACGGAGCAGACCTCACTAATCAATCACTTCTCTCTGTTAAAGGGTAACTCCACTTTCGTGGGGAAAAAAATAGCAATTAACCACTTACCGACTGCTGCATGACAATGTACCTTGGCAGAATGGCATGGCTGCGCAAATTGCCGTACCCATACGTCCCTCCCTTATCGCAAGCTAATCGGCGCACGTGCATGCCCGCGGGTCCTGCGGACTCGGTGTCCGCCGATGGCCCGCAATCATTCCACGGAGAGGCTGAAATGTAAACAAGGTATTTCCCTGTTCTGCCTAGTGACATGACAGAGATCAACTGCTCCCAGTGATCGGGAGCAGTGATCTCTGTCATGTTCTAGTGAGCCCACCCCCCCCCCCACAGTTAGAACACACTGAGGGAACACACTTAACCCCTTGAACTCCTAGTGTTTAACCCCTTCCCTGCCAGTGACATTTATACAGTAATCAGTGGCTATTTTTAGCTCTGATCACTGTATAAATGTCAATGGTCCCAAAATAATGTCAAAAGTGTCCGATCTGTCCGCCACAATGACGCAGTCACAATAAAAATCGCAGATCGCCGTCATAACTACAAAAAAATTTGAACAAAAATGCCATAAATCTATCTCCTATTTTGTAGATGCGATAACTTTTGCGCAAACCAATCAATATATGTTTATTGCAATTTTTTTAACCAAAAATATGTAGAAGAATACATATTGGCCTAAACTGAGGAAGATTTTTTTTTATATATATATTTTTGGGATATTTATTATAGCAAAAAGTAAAAAATATTTTTTTTTAAAATTGACGGTCTTTTTTTGTTTATAGTGCAAAAAAAAAAAAAAAAAAGCTCTATTTGTGGGATAAAAAGGACTTCAATTTTGTTTGGGGGCAACGTCGCACGACCGCACAATTGTCAGTTAAGGCGATGCAGTGCCGTATTGCAACAAACACTCTGGTCATTAAGGGGGCAAATTCTTCCGGGGCTGAAGTGGTTAAAGAAAAAAATAATATAGCGTATACCATTGCGACACAAGTCATATTGTAATTGAATTTAAAAATGACCTATCCTTTTCAATCTGCAGCCACTGTCATTTTCTGTAAATGCAATTCAATGTGTACTGAACACACCCCAGAAACATAATTTCCTGCTTGTGTGATTGGTTCACTGAGTTTCCCAGAAGTCTGCCTAAGATGCAAGTCTGATTTCAGGCATCCCCTGCAACAAAAATGTAATTTTTGGTGAGATACTTTCAATAGGAACAAGTCTAAAGGGATGCAGGCCCAGCATATTTCATTATTAGTGCTGTGCAGGTGCACAACTGATAGATGATTATGAAACTGCTCCTATTAGACCTACTTGGCAAAAAGGAACAAACAGGGATTTCTGCAGAATAAAAAAAAAGGTAGGAATCTGCAACAAAGGTTGTTATAATCCTTGCAATGTACATAGATCACCCAGAGGGGAATGTTTTTTTCTCAACAAAAGTGGAGTTACGCTTTAAGCAGACAGCACCTAAATTTGCCTGTTTTCTTCCCTGTTAAGCAGAAAAGCCACTCTCTAACACCTACCTAGGAGAGTGCTACACCAGTATGCCATTTAATGGCTTGTTGGCCCACTTTTGTTGAAACAGAAAAAAAAAGTCCAACAGAACAAACAGTTTCACTCGCAGGGGTTTGCAATATCAACATGAAATAAAGTAATATTCAGCCTCTTGGCTCTTATTAGCAGCGCCGTTGCTCAGGCCTTGTGCTCTGGTCCCTCTGACCATCTAACACAGCATAATTGAAAGAGATGAATGCAGGCTCCAAGAGTGTTATTATTATTGTTAAAGACCAAGCACACTAAGGAGTGTAACAGCGTGGTGTGTATTATGCCCCTTTACAAACTGAGGGACCCCACCTCCAATCAGGTACTTGTGGTGTCCCAGCCAGATGACAATACCCAAGGTGGAGCCACTTGCCTCATGAAGAAAACATCCCAGGTGCAATATATATCACCTCCAGGTCTAAACCCTGAGGAAGGTGATACAGTACTCCCATCCAAAATATAGACATTGCTTTCTCCAAACCACTGGAGCCCACAGTAGTGGACACCTACTGCCATGATTCATACTACCACATTCTCTTTTATGGCTGGTTGTTGACTCGGGTACTCATATCCTGGATCATCTATGAACTGTTCCCCATATGCAGAGTTTGTAAGAATTGTTCCTTTTTCCTGATGTGTGAGAAGGTGAAGCAGCTAGCTGCACCTGCCACAACACACTTGTGCGGGGCATAAAAGAAAAAGGAAGGCAAAATATAAATGAAATGGCAGTTGATATCTGACATCTGATATGTACCTTCACTAGCCACATGCCGACCGTGCTATAGCCGAATGATGGCTACAGTGCAGCCGGCTAGTTCTGGGAGGCCACTGCGGGGTGCGTGCAGCGCGCTCTGTGATCGCAGTGTCCTCCGGACACTACTGATCACAGATTGAGGTAAAGAGCCAATCAGCGGCTCTTTGCCACGTGATTAGCTGTGTCCAATCACAGCTGATCACGAATGTAAACAGAGGCCGGTTATCGGCACTCCTTTCCTCACCCTGACAGCATGAGGAGAGGAAAAGAGAGCTGATAACCGGCTTGTGTAAACAGGACATGTACCCTGATAATCAGGGTACTGATTATCAGTGCAGTCCCAACAGTGCCCACTCACTAGTGCTGCCAATATGTGCCCATCAGTGTCACCTATCAGTGTCACCTATCAGTGCAGCCTCATCAATGCCTCCTCATCAGTGTCCATCAATGCCCATTAGTGCAGCCTATAAGTGCCCATCAGCCTCATCAGCGCACATCAGTGAAGGAGAAAGTTACCTATTTGCAAAATTGTTTAACAAACTATGAAAAAGTAGGGTTTTTTTAAAAAAAATCAGACTTTATTTGTTTATTTAGCAAAAAAAAAAAAAAAAAAACCCAGTGGTGATTAAATACCATTAAAAGTAAGCTCTATTTGTGTGAAAAAGAATGACAAAGATGTTGTTTGGGTATAGCGTTGCATGACCGTGCAATTGTCATTCAAAGTGCGACAGCTCTGAAAGCTGAAAATTGACTTGGGCAGGAAAGGGGTGAAAGTGTCCAGTAGGCAAGTGGCTAGGGTAGCCAGGGGCTAATGTGTGGTGGGTTGTGTTATATAGAAAGTGATAACATACTTCATGAGTTCATAAGTTTATGAGACAGAAGCAGCCTTTAGCAGTGAAAGTCTGAGTCTAAACACAATGCCCTTACAGTTAGGTTCCTCACATAGAAAATATTCCCACTTTTTTACCTCAACCATACAGCAGAACATGAGTTTTAAAAGTATTAGAACTCATAGGAACCAATCACATTTCACTTTTTTCCGGTCTTTAACAGATATTAGTGATCACTAGCTGTTAAAGAAGTTCAATGGTTGTAGGCAGGTGCAGTCTACTTTCTCAACTGCAGGTGGAGAGGAAGTTAAGAGGAACATAGTTCCTCTATGGTTTGCTGGGTCACTGGGGAACAATCCAATTGGATGCTGCCGCCTCATGTGACTCTGACAGCCATCTTAGGTCAGGCAAAACCTATTTAAGGCCCTGGCTCCCAGGTTTGGTGCACATTTGCGGTTGGTAGAATAGGGACAGGTTTGCCTCCTGGTAGGGACAGTACTAGCGGCAGGGAAAGGTAGATCCAAAACAAACGAACGAACAACCTCCTGCTGTAAAAAGTGGTTTTCAAATGTTGTAAGCTCTTGTTGTTAAACTTCCATCCTGGCTTGTACAGATATGCCACGCTTTGCTGCCCTCTCATGATTAGGGTAGTCTGGACAAACTGCAACTATGAAACAAGCAGAGGGTGCACCAGCCTAGTGCATTATCCTCAGAGACTTTTAATGTTAAAATGAAATGATAAGTAACTCACAAACCAACAGAAGTACAAGCTTGTCAGAATACATCCAGCTTCAGACCCTCAATACATCACATCCCGCCAAGGAACAATGTAGGTCCGAAAGGCTAACACGTTTCGAGGGACTTCTTCCTCAGAGCCAACCTCAGCAAGGAAAGGTTCCTGGCGAGGAAGGAAACCTTAGGGCTCACAACATCTCGGCACACCTGCCTGTTTGGGCACAAGACAGCCAGGCTGCATTCTTCCCCTCTACAGTTGTTGTCAGTAAAGCTGCGCTCTGATCTCTACACACTTTTGGAACTGAGTGTTCCCGGTTGGACTGCCTTCCCACCGTGATATTTGTGAATTATTTCTGCATTATTTCAATACAAGTTCTTTCATTGCACTGGGACTTAGTGTGTTATTCCCACCACACTGCACCCCACCTACATGATCACAGCATACACCTTCACTTACAGTGCCATGAAAAAGTATTCACACCCCTTGACATTTTCCACATTTTGTCATGTTACAACCAAAAACGTAATATATTTTATTGGGATTTTATGTGATAGACCAACACAAAGTGGCACATAATTATAAAGTGAAAGGAAAATGATAAATGGCTTTCAAAATTTTTTACAAATAAATATCTGAAAACTGTGGCGTGCATTTGTATTCAGCCCCCCTTTACTCTGATACCCCTAACTAAAGTCTAATGGAACCAATTTATTTCAGAAGTTACCTAATTAGTAAATAAAGTCCACCTGTGTGTATTTTAATCTCAGTATACATACAACTGTTCTGTGAAGCTTTCAGAGGTTTGTTAGAAAACCTTAGTGAACAAACAGCATCATTAAGGCCATGGGACACACCAGACAGGTCAGGGATAAAGTTGTGGAGAAGTTTAAAGCAGGGTTAGGTTATGGAAAAAATATCCCAAGCTTTGAACATCTCACAGAACACTGTACATACCACCATGAGCAAATGGGAAGAGTATGGCACAACTACAAACCTAGCAAGGCATGAGCGTCTAAACTGACAGGCTGGGCACAACGGAAAATGTTGTTTAGTTTCGTTTCATTTTAATTTGTGAAATACATAATTTAGTTCTGTTATATTCGTTATGTTGCGTTAATTCGTTTTTGGTTAATTTGTTATTTCTGTAGAGTGTCGATATTCGTTATACCGAATCGTTTCGTTTTGTATGCATATCGATTCGATATTTATGTATGTATATACAGTATCTCACAAAAGTGAGTACACCCCTCACATTATTGTAAATATTTTATTATATCTTTTCATGTGACAACACTGAAGAAATTACACTTTGTAAGAATTACACTTTGTAAAGTAGTGAGTGTACAGCTTGTATAACAGTGTAAATTTGCTGTCCCCTCAAAATAACTCAACCCACAGCCATTACTGTCTAAACCACTGGCAACAAAAGTGAGTGCACCCCTAAGTGAATACAGTGGGGCAAAAAAGTATTTAGTCAGCCACCAACTGTGCAAGTTCTGCCACTTAAAAAGATGAGAGAGGCCTGTAATTGTCATCATAGGTATACCTTAACTATGAGAGACAAAATGTGGAATCAAATCCAGACAGACAATCACATTGTCTGATTTTTGAAAGAATTTATTTGCAAATTATGGTGGAAAATAAGTATTTGGTCAATATCAAAAGTTCATCTCAATACTTTGTTATATATCCTTTGTTGGCAATGACAGAAGTCAAACGTTTTCTGTAATGCCCTGTACACATGGTTGGATTTTCCGACGGAAAATGTGTGATAGGACCTTGTTGTCGGAAATTCCGACCGTGTGTAGGCCCCATCACACATTTTCCATCGGAATTTCCGACACACAAAGTTTGAGAGCAGGCTATAAAATTTTCTGACAACATAATCCGTTGTCGGAAATTCCGAACGTGTGTACACAAATCCAACGCACAAAGTGCCACGCATGCTCAGAATAAATTAAGAGACGAAAGCTATTGGCTACTGCCCTGTTTATAGTCCCGACGTACGTGTTTTACGTCACCGCTTTCAGGACGATCGGATTTTCCAACAACTTTGTGTGACCGTGTGTATGCAAGACAAGTTTGAGCCAACATCCATCGGAAAAAATCCATGGAATGTCCGATCAATGTCCGATCGTGTGTACAGGGCATAAGTCTTTACAAGGTTGTCACACACTGTTGCTGGTATGTTGGCCCATTCCTCCATGCAGATCTCCTCTAGAGCAGTGATGTTTTGGGGCTGTTGCTGGGCAACACGGACTTTCAACTCCCTCCAAAGGTTTTCTATGGGGTTGAGATCTGGAAACTGGCTAGGCCACTCCAGGACCTTGAAATGCTTCTTACAAAGCCACTCCTTCGTTGCCCGGGCGGTGTCTTTCGGATCATTGTCATGCTGAAAGACCCAGCCATGTTTCATCTTCAATGCCCTTGCTGATGGGAGGAGGTTTGCACTCAAAATCTCACGATACATGGCCCCATTCATTCTTTCATGTACACGGATCAATCGCCCTATTTCCTTTGCAGAGAAACAGCCCCAAAGCATGATGTTGCCACCCCCATGCTTCACAGTAGGTATGGTGTTCTTTGGTTGCAACTCAGCATTCTCTCTCCTCCAAACATGACGAGTTGTGTTTCTACCAAACAGTTCTACTTTGGTTTCATCTGACCATATGACATTCTCCCAATCCTCTTCTGGATCATCAAAATGCTCTCTAGCAAACCTCAGACGGTCCCGGGCATGTACTGGCTTAAGCAGGGGGACACGTCTGGCACTGCAGGATCTGAGTCCCTGGCGGCGTAGTGTGTTACTGATGGTAGCCTTTGTTACGTTGGTCCCAGCTCTCTGCAGGTCATTCACTAGGTCCCCCCGTGTGGTTCTGGGATTTTTGCTCACCGTTCTTGTGATCATTTTGACCCCATGGTGTGAGATCTTGGGAGATTATCAGTGGACTTGTATGTCTTCCATTTTCTAATTATTGCTCCCACAGTTGATTTCTTCACATCAAGCTGCTTTCCTATTGCAGATTTAGTCTTCCCAGCCTGGTGCAGGTCTACAATTTTGTTTCTGGTGTCCTTCGACAGCTCTTTGGTCTTCACCATAGTGGAGTTTGGAGTGTGACTGTTTCAGGTTGTGGACAGGTGTCTTTTATACTGATAACAAGTTCAAACAAGTGCCATTAATACAGGTAATGAGTGGAGGACAGAGGAGCCTCTTAAAGAAGAAGATGATACAGGTCTGTGAGAGCCAGAAATATTGCTTGTTTGTAGGTGACCAAATACTTATTTTCCACCATAATTTGCAAATAAATTCTTTCAAAAATCAGACAATGTGATTGTCTAGATTTGTTTCCACATTTTGTCTCTCGTAGTTGAGGTATACCTATGATGACAATTACAGGCCTCTCTTATCTTTTTAAGTGGCAGAACTTGCACAATTGGTGGCTGACTAAATACTTGTATATATTTGTATATCCAAATTGGGTCCAAAGTGTCACTATTTTGTATTGCCACCATTATTTTTCCAGCACTGCCTTAATCCTCTTGGGCATGGCGTTCACCAGAGCTTCACAGGTTGCGACTGGAGTCCTCTTCCACTCCTCCATAATGACATCACTGAGCTGGTGGATGTTAGAGACCTTGCGCTCCTCCACCTTCCATTTGAGGATGCTCCACATATGCTCAATAGGGTTTAGGTCTGGAGACATGCTTGGCCAGTCCATCACCTTTACCCTCAGATTCTTTAGCAAGGCACTGGTCATCTTGGAGGTGTGTTTGGGGTCATTATCATGTTGGAATACTGCCCTGCGGCCCAGTCTCCAAAGTAAGGGTATCATACTCTGCTTCAGTATGTCACAGTACATGTTGGCATTCTTAGTTCCCTCAATGAACTGTAGCTCCCCAGTGCTGGCAGCACTCATGCAGCCCCAGACCATGACACTCCCACCACCATGCTTGAAAGTAGGCAAGACACACTTGTCATTCTATTCTTCACCTGGCTGCCAACACACAAGCTTGACACCATCTGAACCAAATAAGTTTATCTTGGTCTCATCAGACCAAAGGACATGGTTCCAGTAATCCATGTCCTTAGTGTGCTTGTCTTCAGCAAACTGTTTGCGGGCTTTCTTGTGTATCATCTTTAGAAGAGGCTTCCTTCTGGGACTACAGCCATACAGACCAATTTGATGCAGTGTGCAGCGTATGGTCTGAGCACTGACAGGCTGACCCCCCACTCCTTCAACCTCTGCAACAATGCTGGTAGCATTTATACGTCTATTTCCCAAAGACAACCTCTGTATATGATGCTGAGCATGTGCACGCAACTTCTTTGGTCGACCATTGCGAGTCCTGTTCTAAGTGGAACCTCTCCTGTTAAACCACTGTATGGTCTTGGCCACCGTGCTGCAGCACAGTTTCAGAAAGAACAACGGCTGTGGAGGGACGATTTGGAGGATAAGCTGCCACCCTTGACCAATGAATCCCGATCCACTGCTCGCTTGGCACATGACAACAGAGCTAAGGCCGATGACATTGAAAAAAGACTGATACGTAACAATGTGCGTATAGTAGGGTTACTGGAGAAAGTAGAGGGAAGGGACCCTACTGAGTTTGTTGAATAATGGCTTTTAAATACTTTTGGTAAGGAAGCATTCACCCCCTTATTCTCGGTCGAAAGAGCCCACCAAGTCCCCACCAGAGCTTTGCCGGGGAATGCTCCCCGACCCATGTTATCATGCAGTTTGCATTACTGTGATAGGGAAAAAGTGCTCCTCATGGTGCAAGAAAAGCCCAACATCCAATACAACGATGTTGGGTGTCATTCTACCCCGATTTTTCGGCAGAAGTGCAACAACAACACTCTAAGTTTTTTTATGTCAAACAACGGCTGCGGCGTTTGGGACTGCCCTATGCTATGTCATACCCAGCCCGTTTGCTAGTCACTGCTGAGGGCGGGGCACACTTCTTCGTTACCACATCTGAGGCGGTGGCCTGGGTGGATATCCATGAGCCTGCACTGTGGCAAAGGCCCAGAAATTAACATGAACATTGAACATTATATTGCTACTTAAAGACCCGACAGGAGGATTTCCGTTCCAATGTGCATGTGGTTAAGTCAAAGTCACCCCAGGCAGGGACACGGTAACTATAGTTTAGGTTTCTGTATGCTCCACTTCAAAGCAATGACTCTGTTTAGGTGCTATCTATCACAACTGTGTAGTACTGCAGCTAGCAGGGCGCAGTTCAATTCTCAACTGTTTGTGTTCGGGGATGCTGTTGTGCTCCTATGGACTGATTTTTGTTTTTTTGTTCTTTTGCTGTTGGAGATGTCACGTGCAGTTCTGGTATTTTTAGATATACATGAATGGAATTACCCACCAACGGATTCTTCATACCCTGATAACTTCAAACCTGGTAAGGCCACTTGGCCTGGAATTATTTGTCTTCTACAAACATATACTTTACCATGGCGGATATCCCAATAGTGACATGGAATGTTTGAGGCCTTGGTAGCCCTTTAAAAAGGATAGTGGACTACAAGAAACACACCCCACCAGGGAATCTGGGGGCTGTATAGGGTATTCCTGGGTAGGCCGGGCGTACCACTCTGTTCACACCTCCTATTCTGGGGGGGTGAACATCTTGGTGCATAAATCCCTCTACTTCCAAGAATTTCACTCACACATTGATTCAGAAGGATGCTATGTGTTTCTCTACTGCAAAGTGTATACAGTGACTTGTGTGCTGGCAATGGTATATATACCTCCTCCGTTCTCCTCAGTAGTGCTGAGGCAATTAGTGTCCTTCGCATCACCTAACCCTGTTCCCCTTATTTATATCTTGGGGGACTTTAATGGGATCTTAGATCCTCGATTGGATAGACACCCTGTGACCAACTTAACGTCTTCCGCTAGGGGCACAGCTCTTTCCAGATTTCTTGCAGAAATGGGATGGTTGATATGTGGCGTGTGAAACACCCTTATACGCCCCAGTTTTCGTGCTTCTCTAAAACCCACTTCTCTCTGTCCAGCATAGACCTCTGTGTGGGATCTGCATCCGCTCTCCCCCTAGTGAATGGGATAGATTATGCATAGAGAGGGATCTCTGATCACTCTCCCTTAGTTTTATGGCTTAAAGCAAAACTGCGGACTAATCTAAAGAGAGCTAGCTGGTGGTTAAACGCATATTGGCATTTTATTTTATTTATTGCCCTCTGATACTGACATTAGGTCCCAAACTGAACAATTTTTCAGTGAGAATGCATTATATGAGGATGGATGACTACGCTGGGTGCATTTAAGTGCTTTCTTAGAGGGGTGTTTATATCCACTATAAATGGTATTAAATCTAACACAAGGGCACATGAGGAACAGTTCACTAGACATGTTAGGGAATTGGAGGAGTAGTATGTTGCCAATCCAACAGACAGTTGGATAAAACATATGGCTATATGGTGCTTAAGCCCACTTACTGCGCCAAAGTACCCTATTATCAGTGGGTCCTACGCTATTCATAGAATGAAAGATCCTGCTTCTCTGAACCATGGGAAAAATACACTCCTCTATATGGGAGAACTAAAGGACTCCTCCTTTATCACAGGATGACACTAATAAGAGGTAATGATGGGGGGATGGGGTACTCCAACCCAAGGGATCTAGTTGTTAATGAATAGTGTAGGACCCACTGATAATAGGGTACTTTAACACAGTAAGTGGGCTTAAGCACCATATAGCAATATGGTGTAACCAAAGCCCCATATTTTTTGAAAATGTTCAGGTGTTTTAAATAGCCTTGCAGGAGTTTAATGTAATTTTTGTATGTGTGCGCTGTAATATTTTGTTCAGTTTCAGGGTCTTAGCAATCTTCTTATAGCCTAGGCCATCTTTATGCAGAGCAACAATTTTTTTTTTTCAGATCCTCAAAGAGTTCTTTGCCATGAGGTGCCATGTTGAACTTTCAGTGACCAGTATAAGAGAGTGAGAGCGATAACACCAAATTTAACACACCTGTTCCCCATTCACACCTGAGACCTTGTAACACTAACAAGTCACATGACACCGGGGAGGGAAAATGGCTAATTGGGCCCAATTTGGTAATTTTCACTTAGGGATGTACTCATTTTTGTTGCCAGTGCTTTAGACATTAATGGCTGTGTGTTGAGTTATTTTGAGGGGACAGCAAATTTACACTGTTATACAAGCTGTACACTCACTACTTTACATTGTAGAAAAGTGTAATTTCTTCAGTGTTGTCACATGAAAAGATATAATAAAATATAAACTGTATATTCGTGATAACGATCCGTAGTTTGGAAAGTTGTTTGTTTATTGAATCCATTAACACACACAATGACAATATCTCTTCTCCTCTGCTCAAATACAATACAACACCCTTCTGACTCAGTTCTCAGGAATACACTTTGCCAGTAATCCAACCTCCAGCACAAAATTAATCAGCTGATTGGACTGTAAGTGCCGGTTCACGCAGGGGCGGCTTCCAAGTTGTCCGACTCTGAAGCCGCCCCGTACAGCATGGCTTCAGCACGGCTTGCAAAATGACTTCTGTATAGAAGTCAATGCAAGCTGTTCCAAAGTTGCCCCATAATAGTACAGGAACCTTTTTCCAAGTCAAAGCGATTTGAGTTGCTCCTATTAGCTGTTCCATTGCAATGCATGGAGCGCGACTTGTCAGACAGCTAAGTCACCTGACAGGTCGCCCCTGTGTGAACCAGCACTAAGATTTACTCTGAATTGACCTTTTGTTTCATTAGACCTTTAACGAATGAACGAATCATGTTGAATTCATTCATTATTTTCGCTTTAATTTCTTTCGTATTGGTTGAAATTCGTTATTTTTTTCTTCAGACATTCGGATGCAAAATTCGTACGAATTTTGATTCATTATGAAACGAATTGCACATGTCTAAAGGAGAGCATTAATCAGAGAAGCAGCCAAGAGGCCCATGTTAACTCTGGAGGAGCTGCAGAGATCCACAGCTCAGGTGGGAGAATCTGTCCACATGATAACTATTAGTCGTGCACTCCACAAATATGGCCTTTATGGAAGAGTGGCAAGAAGAAAGCCATTTCTGAAAGAAAGCCATAAGAAATCCCGTTTGCAGTTTGCGAGAAGCCATGTGGGGGACACAGCAAACATGTGGAAGAAGGTGCTCTGGTCAGATGAGACCAAAATTTAACTTTTTGGCCTAAAAGAAAAACGCTATGTGTGGTGGAAAACTAACACTGCACATCACCCTGAACACACCATCTCCACCGTGAAACATGGTGGTGGTAGCATCATGTTGTGGGGATGCTTTTCTTCAGCATGGACAGGGAAGCTGGTCAGAGTTGATGGGAAGATGGATAGAGCCAAATACAGGACAATGTTAGAAGAAAACCTGTTAGAGTCTGCAAAAGACTTGAGACTGGGGCAGGGGTTCACCTTCCAGCAGGACAATGACCCTAAACATGCAGCCAGAACTACAATGGAATTATTTAAATCAAAGCATATTCATGTGTTAGAATGGCCCAGTCAAAGTCCCGACCTAAATCCAATTGAGAATCTGTGGCAAGACTTGAAAATTGCTGTTAACAGAAGCTCTCCATCCAATCTGACAGAGCTTGAGCTATTTTGCAAAGAAAGATGGGCAAAAATGTCACTCTCTAGATGTGCAATGCTGGTAGAGACATACCCAAAAAGACTTGCAGCTGTAATTGGAGCTAAAGGTGGTTCTACAAAGTATTGACTCAAGGGGGCTGAATAGAAATGCATGCCACACTTTTCACATACTTATTTATAAAAAAAAAGTAAGGAATCCATTAATGGGGCAGCACAGTGGTGTAGTGTTAGCTCTTTCACCTAGCAGCAAAAGGGTCCCTGGTTCGAACCACAACACCATCTGCCTGGAGTTTGCATGTTCTCCCTGTGCCTGGGTGGGTTTCCTCTGGGTATTCCCGTTTACTCCCACACTCTAAAGACATGCTGGTAAGTTAATTGGCTCCTGTCTAAATTGGCCCTAGTATATGTATGAATGTGTGTTAGGGACCTTAGTTTGTAAGCTCCTTGAGGGTAGGGACTGATGTGAATGTACAATGTATATGTAAAGCGCTGCGTAAATTGACGGCGATATATAAAAAGTACCTGAAATAAATAATAATAATCATTTTCCTTCCACTTCACAATTATGTTCCACTTTGTGTTGGTCTACCTATCACATAAAATCCCAAAAATAAACATTTAAGTTTTTGGCTTTAACATGACAAAATTTCAAGGGGTATGAATACTTTTTCAAGGCACTGTATAACATCAGAATTGTAATAGCAACAAAAACAATAGTCATTTCTGACAATCCAATATAAAGTTAGTTGAAAAATCTCCTTTCATGTTATAGGCGCTGCCTGTCTGCTGACCAATCTCTTTCTGCAACTCTGCATGCTTTACAACTTCTCCCCTGCTGTTTATTTTTAATTTCTAAGGACTACATATCCCATAGTACATTGCTGCCTGCAAGCAGTGATTCCTGTACTGACTCCGCCTTCTGAAACTCCTCCTCTCAGCACATCTGTAGTTTAGAAGGCAGGCTCTGTAAAATGTGTGACACAGCAATTCCTATTTACAGGGCATAGTGAATACGTGTCACAGAATCCAAGGAAGAAAATGTGTGGAGATCTTCACAAAGTAAGATTACAAACTTCAAGATTGTTCAGATTAATAGGAGTAGGCTAGAATTAATAGAAATACAATGTGGGAATAAACATATAATGTTGTTAATTTTGACCATGGATATGCTTTAAAGTATATTTAAAATTGAACTCCCGGAAAAAAAAAAATTGACATTTACTGTGTCCAGCCTAAACTGGATGTAAACCTGATTCATGAAATTTGACCTAAGAACACATATCTGTAGTGTTTTCCAATCTCTCTCCAAAGATCTGAGTCCTGTGTCTTTCTGTTGTTTCATTGCTCTGTTATCAGCATGATGACTGACATGTTCAATGTCAACCAAGATAAAACGGGCCTGAAATTTGTGTCATTGGAGATTGCTATAAATAGATTAGCAGAGAGCTTGTATTATCACAGCACAGCTCTGCAAGTCTCTGCCTATGTGGAGGGGGGGGGGGGCCTTTCTTCCAATCAGCTGTCTTGGCTGTATGCCAAGAATACACTCCCTGTGCTGAACAGGAAGAGAAAATCTGTAACACGATGTGTACTTTCTAAATAATATATAAAGTTGAAGACAGCAGATATACATGTAAAACTTATGTCGGGAGATTTGTTTCACCCCTGTGTATCATCTGAGCCTGTTCACTTCACTGGGTATATGTGAGGGTTTACATCCACTCTAAAGCGGAATTCCAGCCTGTATAAAAAATACTGTAGCTGCTGACTTTTAATATAAGGACACTTACCTGTCCAGGGATCCCACAATGGCAACACCCCAAGGCGATCCGTCCATTGGCTTCGGTTACAGGGGCCGGCATTGCTAGTAATGGAAACTGGCAGTGAAGCCTTCAGGCTTCACTGCCAGTCTCCTACTGCGCATGCGCTTTCTGAATGGTCCCATCATCTTTTGGGACACACACAGATCCCAGAAGTCGGGGGGGGGGGGGAGGGCTTGATACAATCGCGGAAATGATATACCTCGCCGCAAAAAAAGATTTCCAAAAACAAGGGGGTGCTTCTTTAAGACCTTGTTGCATTTTAGCCTGAAACTGTGCTTTAATTACCTTTAATTCCTGTGACATGACGGCCAGATATTTGCTGGGAATGTGAAAAATCTTGTATTATGCTGCATTCCACTGTCAGCTTTAATCTTCTAGCTAAGCTGCTGTGAGTTCCATCACCCATACAGTGAGGGTTGCTCGCTTTTTATGCACAGCTTTCTCTGAACGGACAAGGGGGATCCTAATGTTCATCCGCCCTCCCCTTGCCCATTCAGAGAAAGCCTTGCATTCTGTAAAAAACATGTAATGTGTTTTCTGAATGGAGGAGTTCATAAGCAAGTGACCCGCTGTTATCACTGTATGATTGATGGAACTAAGAGCAGCTGAGCCAGAAGATCAAAGCTGACAAATAATATTTTTAGCATCCCAGCAACCCTCTGGACGAAGCTAGACCCAGCAAATGTAAAAAAAATATTTTTGTTTTTCTAAAGTTCAACTTTAACCCTAACTGAATGACCTTTAATTTGCTAAGACATTGTGATGTCATTAAGAATTGCCCTTTTTCTTAAAGCACAAATTAACTCTCTCAATCAACATGACCTATTTTTAGTTCAATCTTGCTTTATTAAAGTTTTATAACAGATATTACATATACAAGGAACACGAAAAGTACAAAGGTGGTGTATTTCAAATTGTCCACGAGTGGTAGAACATATACTGTATATCAAAAAATATTGCTAAAGTACTTAGTTACTGGTGAACATTAAAGGGTAAATTCACCTTTACAGAAAAATCTTTTTTTAGATTTCTTAATTTGCTTCCTGGTTTTTGGCCTAGACCAAAAGGAAGTCATACCTCCTAGGAGTCTTCATTGGCATTTTTTTCTTTCACCTAGGAGGGGCTTTATCATTTAAACACTTCCTCCTGACTGCATGCCTTAGCTATGAGCAGATGGATTTCAGGAAGTAAATGCTACATAAATCATCTGCCCTTACTCAAGATTGTCACAGCTAGAAATGCTAGAGGGCATTGAGAAAGCATGGAGACATGGATGAATTGGCGAGTTTGCTTTGAATATTAAAAATGAGTGAAATGGCATTTTTAGTTTGTAGTGCTCACATACAGTTTTGCATAGCTCCCAACTGTCCCTGATTTAGAGGGACGGTCTCTGATTTGGAAGTCCCTCCTCATTTTTTCCTCATTTCTGTCTGATCTATATAGTTGTATATAAGATGCACTTTTTATCTTTCAAAAAGTGTTTCCCAGTGCTAAACCTTTCATCCAATTTCTAAAATGCTGCATTTGTAAATTTCAAAGGCAGTATAAAGTAATAGCAGTCGTGAAAAAAAACACTTGTGGGTTCAATTAATGTTTTTTTTTAAAATAATTCTCCTTTAAGTGGGCGTGGCAGGATGTCCTATGCCTACATACTTTAGCTAATAGGTGTTCCTCGTTCCTATCTCAAAAAGTTGTTTTTTAAATTCTTTCCTCCTTTTTTGCATCTTGGCACTGCTGATCTCTTTGCAGCCACTTTCTGTCTATATGCATGCTCCCATCCATACAGGGCACAGGGGCGCCGCTCCCCCTAATCCATGCGCCTGACCCCTAATCTACATGCAGGGTGCCAGACGCATGGATTCTAATGGTTTTTTTTTTCTTTAGAAGCATGTGATCAGAGCCTGAGGCTCTAATTGGTTTAAAAAAAGGGTGGGCACTGGGGACAGAGCACTGCACCCTGAGCCCACCCAGTTGTGTGACCAATACCTTGGCCAGATGACCCCCTGGCTATCACATAAAGAATAAATGCACACACTCTGGTAAAGGGCAAATGTTCAATTTGCATTAATATCAGTGAAGTACTAAAACATGAGAGGGAAACAATTTGCTGAGTTAATCACATGGCAAGATACCACAGAGAAAAGGAAATAATACACAATACAGCACCCCTTTAAATGACACTCCCTCATCCTGCAAGACTGAAGATTTAAATGTTAACTTCCATAGTGAAACATTTCCTAAAGCGAGCAAACAAATAAAAGAGGAATTACGTAAGGGTAGCTCGCTTGTGGGCTCTCAGTGAGAAGAGTCGGGGTTTAACTCTCAGGAAGTTATACAAGAAACTGCCATAAACATATGAAAGACTCTTCTGTCGGCTTGTTGGGGCCCATACGTTGGTGCACAATAGGAGTGTAGTCTCTTGGAATGGAAGCAGAATTACCCCAGGAATGGTAAAATAGCCAACAGAATTCCCCTTCAATAGTTGAAGGTGGTGTAACGGGTCACTTTAATGACATCCAGATGCTAACAGATTTTGCTTTAGCAGAGAAAGATGGGGGGGGCTAATTCCTTCCTTGGGTGGCTTAGGCTTGAAGTGAAGTGTGTGCAGAGTTTCTGCCTAGCAGGGAGGTGAAAGGAGTTATCTCTAATACCCTTCAGCCAGTATCAGCATGGGCAGTTGAGGGTGGTAGGCTGCAGCACTGGATGGGCTAGAGCGTCTGTGCCTAAAGGTAGAGGCCTGCACTGTTAAATGTTCTGAACGCAAGCAACTGAAAACAAACACACTTGAAACAATGGCAACATTGTATGGGTTAGGAACCCTCTGACCCACAGCGCATCAGGCAAAGCGATGACCTTCTAGTTGGGGGGCCCCTTTTTTCTTTATCCTCCTCAGAGGGAGCATGCCTGCATTTTACCGCAGCACACTGCAGCGCATCGCTAAGTTGCATTGCAGTGTAAATGGGACCCATATGGTTTGTTGTGTATTGCTGTGGTGACAGATGTTTTACCATGCGGTAAAACGTCTGTCACCACATATAGTGTGAATCAGCCCTAAGTGCCACAGGGACCAGGGGCAGGGTGTTAGTTCACCTTTTAATTTTTTCTGAAGAAGTGAACTTACACTTAAAGAGGAACTGCAGTCTGATCACTGAATTTGTAATAAAAACATATTTGCCATTCTGAAGCTTCCCTCCAACCACTTTGCATATCTTTTTATATTTACTGTGTTCCTGTACTTGCCAAATATGCTGCAGAAATCTCCCTCCACTGAGTCTGGCTGCGGCCATTTTAACTGTGGGCAGCTGAAGTTGCTGCCCGTTCACTTCCTGGATTTACACAGACACACAGAGACACACCTCCAGCTCTGCAGCTCTCATTGGCCCTCTTATGACTTATCCCCCTCCCTTCTTGGCAAACTCTCACAAGAGTCAGAAGGAGAGCTGTGCATGATGTCATAAGCCTAGGCTAATGACCAGACAAGAAACAGGAAGTGGGCTGTATAAGGTATTTACTGGCAGAAAAAAAAATGTTTTACTCTCCAAAGTTAAAACAACAACAAGGGCAGAGGATGTAATAGATGGAAAGATGAACAAATGACTGAAGGTCCACTTTAAAAGTGACACTAAACAATATGCTTCTTCTCCAAAAATAATCCAAACACATCCACAACTTAATGGCACTGAAATCAATTTTTCATTAAAGCGGGGGTTCACCTATCTATCGGTTTTTTTTTTTTAGTTCATTCACAAACTTTTCTTTTCAGCATTACATACTCACATATTGTGTGTAATATGTCCGCCTGTGTCAGATTTCGTCGGAAAGAATAACTTATATTATTCACTGCAGGCGGTTTCCATCTTCATTGTGGGCATTTGAAGCCCACAAGCATTTATTTCCTGGATGTGGTGAATGCTGTGCTCCCAGCATTCACCGCTCGTTCCCGCACATGCTCAGTGGCATCCTGGGAATCCTGAGACTAGCTCCCAGGAGTCTGGGAGAGGCTAGAAACACGCCTACTCCCACGGGAGGAGAACCAGGAAGTGCAAAGAGGAATAGAAAAATAAAAGGTAATTACGGCGATTTAATTTTTTTTAAACAGCATATCAGCATCTAGGCAAGGAAGAGAATACATACAGATATTGTTCAAAATTTGGGTGGAACTCCGCTTTAAATTGTTTCTTACTGTGCTTTTCTGCCTCCTTGTAATGTCCTCTGAGTGCTTCTGGACCTCTTCTTTTCCCCCTGACTTCTTTTTGTTTGGGATGATCAGTGCACATTAGTTGTGGTCATGTGCAGAGCTCTATGCACGCTACACATCCCATAGTACGTAGTACACAGTCCATCATGGGAGTGGAGCAAGAGATGGTGGCTATGTTCCTACAAACAGGAACCACTTGTTGACTATCTGCCCACAATGTACTCCGGCTGAGTGGCCACTGTAGGCAAAGCAATGTACTGGTACATTACTGCTTAATTTCAGGTTTAGGGTGCATGCATGCGCGCCTGGCACCTGCTGTGATTGTACACAGTGGGAGCCTGTCAGAAAGTTCCAGCCAATGATTCACGGCCAGGACCTCCTGAGCTGCTGTGTACAATCACAGCCCAGAGCTCTGTGCTGGTAAACAAAATGCCTTTAGAATGCCTTAAGATAAAAAATCTTCTGTGTGCAGCTCCCCCCTCAGCCCACCTAATACTTACCTGAGCCCCATCTCGATCCAGCGATGTTTCACGAGAGTCTCGGCTGTCTGGGACACTCCCTTCTCATCAGCTGAAGCGGGGTGCCATTGGCTTCCGCTGCTGTCAAAGTCAGTGAGCCAATGAGGAGAGAGGGGGCGAGTTCAAGCCATGGTTCCGTGTCTGAAAATGGACACAGAGCAGCGGCTCGGATGCTCCCATAGTAAGCTGCTTGCTTGCAGGAGGGAGGGGCCAGAAGTGCCTGCAAGGGACCTGAGAAGAGGAGGATCGGGGCTGCTCTGTGCAAAACCATTACACAGAGCAGGTAAGTATACAATGTTTGTTATTCTTAAATGGAAAAAAATAAAAAACGAGACTTTAGTATCACTCTAACCCTTTGGTCACCCTAGATGTTAACCCCTTCCCAGACAGTGTCATTAGTACAGTGACAGTCTATTATAACTGATCACTGTATTAATGTCACTGGTGATATCAGTGACAGTTAGTCAGTTCCCCCCGCAGCGTCAATTATGGTCAGATTGCCTGCCGCATTATCACAGTCCCATTATAAGCCGCTGATCACCACCATTAGTAGTTTAAAAAAAATTAAAAATGAAAATTCCAGTATATATTCCATAGTGAGTAAGCGTTATAACTTTTATGCAAATTAATAAATATACATTTATTGGGATTTTTTAAATCAAAAATATGTAGCAGAATACATTTTGGCCAAAATTTATGAAGACGTTTGTTGTTTTATTTTTATTGGATGCGTTTTATAACAGAAAGTTAAAAATATTTTTATTTCTTTCCAAATTTTTGGTCTTTTTTCATTTATATAGCAAAAAAATAAAAAATTCCACTGGTGTTCAAATACCTCCAAAATTAAGCTCTACAGTGCATCCGGAAAGTATTTACAGCGCTTCATTTTTTCCACATTGTGTTATGTTATAGCCTTATTTCAAAATGGATTAAACGCATTATTTTCCTCAAAGCTCTACAAACAATACCCCATAATGACAACGTGAAAAGAAGTTTGTTTGAAATCTTTGCAAATTTATTAACCACTTCAATACCAGGCACTTAGACACCTTCCCGCCCAGACCAATTTTCAGCTTTCAGCGCTGTCGCAATTTGAATGACGATTGCGCGGTCATGCTACACTGTACCCAAACACATTTTTTATCATTTTGTTCCCACAAATAGAGCTTTCTTTTGGTGGTATTTGATCACCTCTGCGGTTTTTATTTTTTGCGCAACAAATAAAAAAAGACCGAAAATTTTGAAAAAAAACAAGTTTTTCTTTGTTTCTGTTAAATTTTTTTTGTAAATAAGTACGTTTTCTTCTTCAATGACGGGCACTGATATGGCTGCACTGACGGGCACTGACTGGCACTGATACGGCGGCACTGATGGGCACCGATGAGGTGGCACCAATGAGGTGGCACTGATGAGGTGGCACTGACAGGCACTGATGATGGGCACTGATAGGCGGCACTGATGGGCACTGATAGGCGGCACTGATGGGCACTGATAGGTGGCACTGGTAAGCGGCACTGATGGGCACTCATAGGTGGCACAGATGGGCACTTATAGGAGGCACTGATGGGCACTCATAGGTGGCATTGATGGGCACTCATAGGTGGCATTGATGGGCACTCATAGGTGGCACTGATAGTTGGCACAGATGGGCATGGATGGGCACTGATAGATGGGCACTGATGGGCACGGATGGGCACTGACAGGTGGCATGAATGGACACTGATGGGTGGCACTGACGGCACTGGTTGTTTGCAGTGATGCCCCTAAGGGTGGCATTGTTGGGCATCACTGCAACATAATTGTGCCAATCAGTGCCCATTTGTGGGCACTGATTGGCACTGACTGGGCACACTGGGCACATGTGGATGGCCATGGGGTACATACCTGGCCATCCACATGTTGCCCCTTCCCTGGTGGTCCTAGTGGCGATCCCTGGTGGTCCAGTGTGGTGATCTGAGGGGGGGCTGCGCTGATAAACAATCAGCACAGACCCCCCCTGCCAGGAGAGCCGCCGATCGGCTCTCCTCTAATCGCGTCTGTCAGACGCGAGTGAGGAAGAGCCGATCAACGGCTCTTCCTATTGACAGCGTGATCAGCCGTGATTGGACACGGCTGATCACGTGGTAAAGAGCCTCCGCCGGAGGCTTTTTACCAAGATCAGTGTAGCGGTGTGTCAGACTGACACACCGCTCCACCGATCGCCGCGATGCGCGCCCCCGGGGGCGCGCTGCGGCATGTTATCCTGCTGGACGTCATATGACGTCCAGTCAGGATAACACAACCATTTCCCGGACGTCAATCCGCTATAGGGCGGGCGGGAAGTGGTTAAAAATACAAATCGAAAAAAAAAAATCACATATACATACTGTAAGTATTCACAGCCTTTGCCATAACACTCAAAATTTAGCACAGGTGCATCCTGTTTCCACTGATCATCCTTGAGATGTTTCTACAACTTGATTGGAGTCCACCTGTGGTAAATTCGGTTGATTCAACATGATTTGGAAAGGCACACACCTGTCTATATAAGGTCCCACAGTTAACAGTGCATGTCAGAGCACAAACCAAGCCATGAAGTCCAAGGAATTGTCTGTAGACCTCCGAGACAGGATTGTATCGAGGCACAGATCTGGGGAAGGTTACAGAAAAAAGTCTGCAGTTTTGAAGGTCTCAATGAGCACAGTGGCCTCCATCATCTGTTAATGGAAGAAGTTTGGAAACACCAGGACTCTTCTAGAGCAGACCGCCTGGCCAAACAGAGATCAGAGGAGAAGGGCCTTAGTCAGGGAGGTGACCAAAAACCTGATGGTCACTCTGACAGAGCTCCAGTATTTCTTTGTGGAGAGAGGAGAACCTTCCAGAAGAACAACCATCTCTGCAGCACTCCACCAATCAGGCCTGTATGGTAGAGTGGCCAGATGGAAGCCACTCCTCAGTAAAAGGCACATGACAGCCCTCCTGGAGCTTGCCAAAAGGCACCTGAAGGCCTCTCAGGCCATGAGAAA
The DNA here is from genome assembly GCF_042186555.1 of Aquarana catesbeiana. Taxonomy (NCBI): domain Eukaryota; kingdom Metazoa; phylum Chordata; class Amphibia; order Anura; family Ranidae; genus Aquarana; species Aquarana catesbeiana. The sequence continues at coordinate 91,087,454 of NC_133326.1, read as the reverse complement.
CAGAATTCTCTGAGAAATAGATTGAAATAGAGACTTGTATCACCACAGGGTTGTACTGTAGATACAAAAGATTAACACATGTGCCACGTCCTAATTAATTGGAGATTGAAATTGGAACAATGAACCTGGACCTTATAGGCAGACCCGTACACAATAATAATAAAAGTTAGAATATTTGATTATAACATTTAAAACAATAATAAACTTCTGCTTACACAGAGCTACTTTGTTAATATGATGTTATGCACGCCCCATAGTTGTTGGTTTGCTCCTCATACCTGGTTTGGATGCCCGGGTTGCTGTCCTTCTGGGTGATAGACAATTGGAATTTTTCTTTACCTTTGTGTCATTATTATTATTTTTGTCATTTATATGTCATTGATAAGATGCATATTTCTTTCATGCACAGGTGAATAGGTGCCTTAAGCTCCTGAAGAAGCGTTTGGCGCGCAACATGTAGAGCAAGCCAAGACACAGTACGCCACATATCTACAGTACATCAAGCCCTATGGAACCAATTATATCGTATACAATGGTTTTCACTTTTTTGACTTAGTACAATGGTGTGAAGTATAAGTGGCTTTTACCTTATCATACAGGCAGTATACATTTGCATGATTTTAAAGCAAATTGTTTGGTTATTGTTTTAAATGTTGTAATAAAATTAATTTTATATATTGTGTACGGGTGTGCCTATAAAGTCCAGGTTCGTTGCTCCAATTTCAATCAAACAAAATTCTCTGGTCTGATAGCTTGAACTCTTTGGCCTGAATGGCAAGCATCATGTCTGGAGGAAAGCAGGCACCACCCATCACCTGGCCAATACCATCCCTACAGTGAAGCATGGTGGTGGCATCATGCTGAGGGGATGTTTTTCAGCGGCAGGAACTGGGGTACTAGTCAGGATTGAGGGAAAGTTGAATTCAGCAATGTACAGAGACATCCTTGATGAAAACCTGCTCCAGAGCACTCTGGACCTCAGACAGAACTGACTGAAAATGACTGTGCACCGAGGCTCCCCATCCAACCTGATGGAGCTTGAGAGGTCCTGCAAAGAAGAATGGGAGAAACTGCCCAAAAATAGGTGTGCCAAGCTTGTAGCATCATACTCTAAAAGACTGGAGACTGTATTTGGTGCCAAAGGTGCTTCAACAATGTATTGAGCAAAGGCGGTGAATATTTATGTATGTGATTATGTATGTGATTTTTTTTTGTTTTTTATTTTTCATAAATTTGGAAAGATTTTAAACTTCTTTCAGGTTGTCATTATTGTCATTATGGGTATTGTTTGTAGAATTTTGAGGAAAATAATTCATCCATTTTGGAGTAACATAACAAAATGTGGAAAAAGTGAAGTGAATACTTTCCGGATGCACTGTATTTGTATGAAAAAAATAATCTAAATTTTGTTTGGGTACAGCATTGCATGATCGGCCAATCGCCAGTTAGAGTAGTGCAGTACCAAATTGCAAAAAAAAAGACCTGGTCATGAAGGGGGTAAAATCTTCTGGAGCTCAAGTGGTTAGGGTAAAAAAATGTTTAGGTAGTAACATGCCCCCCCCCCCATATACTTAGCTGAACCCACCACTGGAATCAGCGCTGTGCCTGTCTGTAGCAGCTCTCTCCCTTCTTCCGAGCTGCACTGTCTATGTCTATGGATGCAGGCAGCGTGGCTCAGTATGGAGCCCACAGGTGTGCAATGATAGGAAGCAGCTTCCTATGGGGGTGTCCGGAGGAGCCAGGAGCGCCAGCAGGGGACTTGAGAAGAGGATCGGGCCGCTCTGTGCAATCCCATTACACAGAGCAGATAAGTATAAACCTGTTCATTATTTAAAAATAATAATAATTAATGAAATAATTCAAAAATAAATTAAAAATAGGATTCACAATCACTTTAAACTCTTTTTTTCTAAATAGTTTTTAAACCAGAATTTAGTGTCACTTTAAAGATCAGTAAGCTGCAATGTGCTATTCTCCATTGTGTTTTAGAGTTCATTATGACTTTAACTGAACAGGCTGGAGCTGATATGTCCCTGTGCTCTTTGTTCTGCCATAACATACTATGATCTCCTCCAGATCACTTCTAGCTCTCACTGGAGAGGCAGCCCAGGACTACATTACCCATCAGCCTTTGCCCCGCCCCTCTCTCTCCTGCTCTCCAGTAAAAATCCCCAGGGGAGCCCTGACGTTCCCTTAGCCGGGCAGCGATTGGCTACAAGGAAGCCTAGTTTGCCATATATGGACAATCCCAGCCAGGACTGGTGCACTGGTGTTCATTGTAAATCGTATGACTGAGCGCTCCGGAGCGGTGAAAGCATCCCGCTGGGAATAGAGTGGAGGCAGAGCACAGGCTTCCAGGAACTGCGATCACTGCACGTCTAGAGCACTGCCAGCCCGCTCACCTCTCATCACATCACCTGGATGGGGACAGAGCCCGACCTGACAGCAGCAGGAGGAAGAGCCCCGACTACCGGACAACACTGACACACACTGCACTCTGCTACCATGGTAAGTCCGGACTATACGTCCCATCATAGACTCTGCCTGGAATGGCTACTCAGCTGTGCGATCATCACTTCTAGTATGATCAATATTTTCTACGATCTTCAGTTCTTATATGATAATTAGTACTTCTATAGTGAGCAGTTCTTGTATGATCAATATTTTGTATAGTGACCAGTTCTTGTATGGTGATCAATATTTCCTATGATTATTTCCTATATGATGATTAGTATTTGTAAAGTGATCAATTGTTTATATGATGATTAGTACTTGTATGGGGATCAATATTTCCTATGATTAGTTCTTATATGATGATTAGTACATGTATGGTGATCAATATTTTGTATGAATAGTTCCGGTATGGTGATCAATATTTTGTATGAATAGTTCCGGTATGGTGATCAATATATTGTATGATTTTTATTTCCTCCTATATGATGATTATTACTTCTATAGTGAGCAGTTCTTGTATGGTGATCAATATTTTGTATAGTGATCAATATTTTCTATGATGATTAGTTCTTGTATGGTGATCAATATTTTGTATGATGGTTATTTCGTGTGTGTGTGTGTGTGTGTGTGTGTGTGTGTATAGAATGACTGACTGACTGACTGACTGACTGACTGACTGATTTCTTGTTTTTAATAATTGATCGATCCTTGTATGGTGATCAGTGTACATATGTTTGATTACTGAATTTTTGATCCATGTATGGGCAGGGTGGTTATATAGAAGTCAACCTACCAATCAGCTTCTGTACAACTACCCTGTTGGGAACTTTCCGCTCAGTCAGTGCCAATGGCTATAGCTGGCAGCGCTAATCAGTGTATTCTGATGGTGGGGAAGTCTCCTCCAATGTGTGGATGGAGGAATCAAGTTCATTTTTGACGTGTATTGTCACCATAATGGTGACCAGGGATGAGCTCCGGTGTAATTGGACATGAGTACAAACCTGCTTGAGTTATCCTGCCAGGAAGCTGTCAAAGCTGACAGCCAATCATAGGTGCTGGAAGCATTTCTAGCCCCGCAGAAGTGTGTGTGTGTGTGTGTGTGTGTGTGTGTGCATAAAGCTGGGGGGTGGGAAAAGCCTCCAGCAACTGTGATTGGATGTTGCTTTGACAGCTTCCTGGTGGGATAACTCAAGTGGGTTTGTGTCTGAACACACTTGAGCCCATCCTTAATTGTGATCATACACACATTTTATCTGATCACTGCGCTCAGAATGATCAAATAGGTAAAAATTCACTTCTTATCGATCCAGACTTTTAACTTGATAAAAAAAAAAAAGTTGACTGACTGGCCTGTGCGGAAAATGATCGGTTGCATCGATCTGTTCATGAATTTGATCATATTTTGACTGATCAGAATATGAGATGACATGGTGGAAAGGAATGTACTAAACCTACAATCGTATCTTCCAACTATCGATTGAAAATGTGACATGTTGATTAAACGACTCTTTGCAAAATCAGACAATTTGATTGAATTTATAAATGATCAGAAAGATGCCTACTGGGTTGTTCAATTCTGAGCAAAACTGATCAATTTTATTTAAATTATTCTGATCAGTCTGTATGGAAAATCTGATTGTAGGAAAGTAGGCAGATCAATATGATTAAGTGTATTAAGCATTGAATAGTCTTCTCTTTTTGATATTCTGATTATATTTTTTTCCCCCAGACAGTAAATCTCCAAAATAATCAAATATAAAATTGCGTCTCGTGAGGCCACTAGAAGGCTTTCCCAGTAGCCTGCTATTACTGTGCAGATGTTGTTCACTGCTAGAAAGAAAAGACAAACCTTTCTCTGAAACCTTGTACTGTATTCTGTTTGAATTTGTCATCGTTTGCTGCTGGCAAATCTAAAGCCGTGTACACACGGGCGGACTTTTCGACCGGACTGGTGTCGGCTTTATCAGACCTTCAGCTGACTTTTTCTGTCAAAAATCAGATGGACTTTAGATTTGGAACCTGTTTCAAATCATTCCGACGGACTCGAGTCCAGTCAAAATCCGTTCGTCTGTATGCTAGTCCGACGGACAAAAAAGGACGTAAGGGCAGCTATTGGCTACTGGCTATGAACTTCCTTATTTTAGTCCCTTCGCACGTCATCACATTCAAACCAATGGACTTTAGTCCGTTCATGTGTGGGCAAGTCCGGTCGCTGGAAAGACCGTCGGAAAGACCGTCGGACCTTTGATGCTGAAAAGTCCACTCGTGTGTACGCGGCATAACTGGTCTGTTTCACCTAAACATAGGATAGTGAGTGTTTGATGTTACGTTGTTGGTAGGATCTGTATGGAGGGATCTGTGCGGTGGTTGTAGGGGTTGTATGGAGGGATCTATGCGGTGGTTGTAGGGGCTGTATGGAGGGATCTGTGCGGTGGTTGTAGGGGTTGTATGGAGGGATCTGTGCGGTGGTTGTAGGGGTTGTATGGAGGGATCTGTGCGGTGGTTGTAGGGGTTGTATGGAGGGATCTATGCGGTGGCTGTATGGAGGGATCTATGCGGTGGTTGTAGGGGGTTGTATGGAGGGATCTATGCGGTGGTTGTAGGGGTTGTATGGAGGGATCTATGCGGTGGTTGTAGGGGTTGTATGGAGGGATCTATGCGGTGGTTGTAGGGGTTGTATGGAGGGATCTGTGCGGTGGTTGTAGGATCTGTATGGAGGGATCTGTGCGGTGGTTGTAGGATCTGTATGGAGGGATCTGTGCGGTGGTTGGAGGGGCTGTATGGAGGGATCTGTGCGGTGGTTGTAGGATCTGTATGGTGGTATCTGTGCGGTGGTTGGAGGGATCTGTGCGGTGGTTGTAGGGGTTGTATGGAGGGATCTGTGCGGTGGTTGTAGGATCTGTATGGAGGGATCTGTGCGGTGGTTGTAGGATCTGTATGGAGGGATCTGTGCGGTGGTTGGAGGGGCTGTATGGAGGGATCTGTGCGGTGGTTGTAGGATCTGTATGGTGGTATCTGTGCGGTGGTTGGAGGGATCTGTGCGGTGGTTGTAGGGGTTGTATGGAGGGATCTATGCGGTGGTTGTAGGGGTTGTATGGAGGGATCTATGCGGTGGCTGTAGGGGTTGTATGGACGGATCTTTGCGTTGGTTGTAGGATCTATACAGAAGCCTCATCCATCTGGATGAATTGGCAGTTGTGATGTGTATGGAGATGCAGCATCAGAGGAGGCAGTAAATGGAGTGGAGAAGGTGTACGATGGCAGACATCACCTGCAGGACCTACATTGTCCCTGAGCTACTAGTGTGTTCAGTCACCAGAGTAACCAGCTCCATAGGGACAGGCTGTGACATGGGAGGAGGATGTCATCACAGGAGGACGGTGGGGAAATCTCCTTACTAGAAGTCCTGGGTCTCTGTTCCAGCCATGCCATGCTGCTCTTATTAAATGGACATCACAGTCATTTTTACAAACTACCTGAATACATTGCTGACTCATCACAATATAACAATCTTTTATAATTTGTGCTGTGTCTTCTTTCTCAGCCCAATCACAGGCTTGTGGAAGGACAAGACCCACAAGGGCTCATTCTTGTGATGAAGGGTGTTGATCAGACGCTGCACATTGTGTGAATGGGCCCTTGGTGGTGTTATTGTGTCCCAAGTGGGACACAGATGGCAAAAAAAAAAAAAAACTTGACATGGAAGTTTTGCCTTTAGTTCTCCTTTTACCTGTAATTAGAGGTAGCCGGTCTTTCCTGCCAGATAGCTCTGTGCAATCTCCTTCTACCAACAGGTATGCAGTGACAGGCCTGCCGGATCAGATACAGATAGGTTGGATTGTTAAGGCAAGTCCTCATATTGCAGAATTTTGGTAGATCTAATAGTGGCCATACACATTGAAAAAAATTAATAAATAATAATATTTCAAATCGATCTGCAATTCCTTCAAATCTGCAAAAAGGCATACAGCCATAAATTCTGAAATTTTTTTGATCAATTTTAGACTCTATTTTGTCCAGATATGATCAAACTGAGTTGATTGGCCAGGGTGGAAAATTATTTATCTCATTGCATTGATCAGTAGCACTGAGGATGCTTTGTTCATGAATAGGATTGATTGTATTTCGATCGATCAGATCGTGAGATTATATGGTGGAAATAGAGATGTGATTGATAACTTACGATTTGTAATTTTATGATTGCATCTTAACTATCAATCCAAATCCTCTTTCCTATGTGGCATATTGATCGACTGGGTTGATGACATTAGATCGATTTTTGTTTTGCTCAGAAAAGAAATCGATCATTTTAACAAAGCGCTTTTGGCCACCGTGAGGTTGATTGTAACGTCAGATTGTAGGCGTCTGGAGAGCTTGTCAACTCCATTGGCAAATACCCCCCCCCTTATATGTACAGTGATTAGCAGTTTGCCTGGAGTTCTAGGGCTCATTTACTCTTGCTTCAACACACATTGAAGTGCTTTTCTGATGTGTCTTTGGTGAGGCTTCGGTGAAGCTTCAGTGATGCTCTTTTTAAAGCTTTGTTGAAGCTTGGCAGATGCCGTGTGTGGATATCTCATACCTGCAATTTCTTCAAAACAGAGCAAACCTAAAGCTGAATTAAATCCTCTGCAGGTGCTTCAAGGGAGCTTTGCCATAGACTTCTGTGGAGGCTTTGAAGCACCACTAAAGCTACATGGGGTATAATTTTTGAAGTAAAGCTAAAGCAAGGTGCAAACAGGACTGTAAGGGCTCGTTTACACTTGCTTCAACACACATTAGCGACTAGTTTACACTTGCTTCAAAACCAGGCTTCGGACATGCTTTTGTTAAAGCTCTCTGAACGCCTGTCACTAAATAAAATAGCTTACAGTCCTGTTTACACCTTGCCTTTTGCTTTTGGCTTTGCTTCAAAAATCATACCCCATGTAGCTTTAGTGGTGCTTCAAAGCCTCCATAGAAGTCTATGGCAAAGCTTGCTTGAAGCCTCACCAAAGCCTCATCGAAGCACAGAGCAAAAGCAAGGTGTAAACAAAACAGGACTGGAAGCTAACCATTTTCTTTAGTGACAGGAACTTTGACTGGCGTTCAGGGAGCTTTAACAAAGGCTGTCTGAAGCCATGTTTTGAAGCAAGTGTAAACTAGCCCTAAAACAGACAAAATTTGGGACAACCTGACTTTTTGTAGGCCATAAATTTGGTTCGGTAGTACTTGGCTTGTAGAGATACGAGTTTACTTATTGCTCAAAAAGGAAGCTTCAGGATTCTGGGAATGTGAACTGGAAGTGTTGATGGTTTTCAGTAAAAATGGGGGGGGGGGGGGGGGGGGGGACAACAAACAAGGCATACCAGACCCCCGGGATTCCTGATCTTTAAAGTGGCGGATGGCGTTTTTTACAGGCAGGTGACACTTGGGAGTCATTTCTCTGAGCAGTAAATCATTCTGCCGTCTGACCGTTGGACTCCACATTTGCATAATACATAGCTTGAGTCTGGAAGGGAATATATCTGCTGTTCTGTGTAAAGCTGGATATACAATGTAAGCTCTTCCGCACATATTGGCAAAGGTCGACCATCTGCCTGTGTATGAGGACTGCTGACTACCAGATGCTGCTTGCCACATTCATACCTACTTTGCAAGGGGATGGACTTACCACTATGCCATAGAGGAAAATAAAATCCTGTGTTGCATGCATTTATTAATGTCTGCTCATTTTATTCCATTCAAGAGTTTAGCTTTTAATTTTGCACTTAAAATATTCTAATTTTTATTTTATTTTTTCCTATGCTGTTTCGGATCTGCCTTTTGGTATAAACCCCCCCCCCCCCAAGCAATCTCTGTGTCTGAACAAGAAACGTTGCAGTGACTACAAAAGGATCTTGCAAAAAAAAATGTATTTCTTACAGGGGATGCCTGTAACTTGACTTGCAGCTTAGTGCAGACTTCTTGAGACTGATGTTAGAAGTGGTAAACCAATCACACCTACAGGAAATAAGATTAGTAGGACAGTTCTTTAAACATCCAATTTGGTTGCCTTTGGTATATTGTAACACTGCATGGAAGCAATGTATACATTTTTGAGACCATATTAGAAAACCACAGCGGCAGGTTGATGGCCGCAGTACATTTGAAATCCAATAAATTGCAAAATGGCCAATGTGTCAAGTATACGTTGTATGTTATATTAATCTTTAACGGAAAGAGGAGTTTCATTTTCTTCTGCTGCATCCATTTTTCTCAAATCTCTTGGTGTGTAGCCATGTATATAAGATGCATGGATCTCCAAGTTGTGGGCCATGTCCAGCCTGCTGCAAAAAAAGGGCTCTGATGGGGGACCCTGATGTAAGGGGGGACTTTGATGCAAGGGGCTGCTCTGATGGGGGACCCTGACGTTGGGGGGGGGGTATTGCTCTAATGGGGGACCCTGATGTTGGGGGCTGCTCTGATGGGGACCCTGATGAAAAGTTGGGGGGGGGGGGGCGCCCATTCTAGTGTATAGCCATGTGTGACATAGGAGCCCCTATATTCTTTGAAGCCGGCCATAGATGAGTCGAAAACAGAACGTTCTGTTTGTGCGATCATTTTGTTTAGTTTTTCTTAAAAAAAAAAAAAAAAAGTTGGATCAGGCACTTTCGACTGTGGCACAAAAAAACGTGTGTCACAGCTGGCACACGAATGATGTGAAAAGCAAATGATTTGACAATCAACACAAATTTTTGTTCGGTTTATAACTCATCTGTGACCAACTTTAGTCTCCTGAACTGCTTTTAGTGTCTGCTTCTTGTTTTATCCATTAAGTACATAAAGGTTGCTTGTTCCTTCTGTTAAATCAGATGGGGATCTCAAAATGATCATTTTAGAACCAGCTTGGCTGTAAGCAGACAGCAAATATTGGTATCAAAGTCACATCTGCTTGCATGCAGCGACTGTCACTGGCAGTGATAGGGTTACATGTCCCCTGGCAATGATGGGGTTACTTGACCTCCTGTTTTAGAGGGAAAGTTGGAGTCAGACATCTCTGTCTTAAAGTAAAGCCATCTTTGTGTTTGCTCCTCCTTCCATACTGTACGTGTTTACACGTTCTCCCTCTGGGTGGACTACAAGGTGAATGGACGCAGTGTTCCTGCAGAACACAGAGCTGGGTGTACGTTGCTGCAGTGGCTCTTTTTTTTTTTTTTTTTTTTTTTTTGCCTTTTGCTTGTTTCCTGAACTGCTGGAGGCGGCTTCTAGGGAGAGGGCTGGCTGGACGCTTGTCCTAAGGAGAACCTGTCCATTCTGTTCTACCCTGAATACAGAGCTGTGAACTCGCTTGTGTTTAGCATGAGTTTTGGTAGATGCTGCAAATAATTTTTTTAAAATTCTGAGCTGCATTGTTTTCAATGGAGCCATTCACACAGGTGCATAGACATGAGCTGCTTTCAGATCCATAACACAGAATTCCAAAATCTGCATTTAGGAACATGCACTTTACGGGCTTACACATATATAAACACGTTGTATGCATTTGTGGGCACGTAAATTGGGCTTAAAAGAAGGGGGAAAATAATTCCTCACAAACAAATTTTGTGTGTGATTATATATTACAGTATCTAATAAAAGTGAGTATCTTTTCATGTGACAACACTGAAGAAATGACACTTTACATTGTAGCAAAGTAGTGAGTGTACAGCTTGTATAACAGTGTCAATTTGCTGTCCCCTCAAAATAACACAACACACAGCCATTAATATTTAATAATAAACCTAAGCACCACAGTTGACAAGAATAATCGAATAGATTGCACAACAGTATACCAGCTGCAGTGGAGTGTGTGTGTGTGTGTGTGTGTGTGTGTGTGTGTGTGTGTGTGTGTGTGTGTGTATATATGTGTATGTGTGTGTGTGTGTGTATATATATATATATATATATATATATATATATATATACAAAAGTGAGTACACCCCTAAGTGAAAATGTCCAAATTGGGCCCAATTAGCCATTTTCTCTCCCTGGTGTCATGTGTTACAGGGTCTCAGGTGTGAATGGGGGAGCAGGTGTGTTTAAATTTGGTGTTATCGCTCCCACTCTCTCATACTGGAAGTTTAACATGGCAACTCATGGCAAAGAACTCTCGGAGGATCTGAAAAAAAAGAATTGTTGCTCTACATAAAGATGGCCTAGGCTATAAGAAGATTGCTCAAGACCCTAAAACTGAGCTGCAGCACAGTGGACCATACAGCGGTTTAACAGGGGGGGGGGGGGACAAGTGTGTCTTGCCTACAGTCAAGCATGGTGGTGAGAGTGTCATGGTCTACATGAGTGCTGCCAGCACTGGAGAGCTACAGTTCATTGAAGGAACCATGAATGCCAATAGGTACTGTGACTGACATACTGAAGCAGAACATGATCCCCTCTCTTTTGGAGACTGGGCCGCAGGACAATATTCCAACATAACGACCCCAAACACTCCTCCAAGACGACCACTGCCTTGCTAAAGAATCTGAGGGTAAAGGTGATGGACTAGCCAAGCATGTCTCCAGACCTAAACCCTAGTGAGCAGCTGTGGGGCATCCTCAAATGGAAGGTGGAGGAGTGCAAGGTCTCCAATATCCACCAGCTCAGTGATGTCATCATGGAGGAGCGGAAGAGGACTCCAGTGGCAACTTGTGACGCTCTGGTGAACTCCATGCCCAAGAGGGTTAAGGCAGTGCTGGAAAATAATGGTGGCTACACAAAATATTGACACTCTGGGCCCAATTTGAACATTTTCAATTAGGGGTGTACTCACTTTGCCAGCGGTTTAGACATTTCTTGGTCGTCATTGGGGTGTAACTGGGGACATGGCATGAGCGTGTCCTTTGCCGACATACTTTGTGCTAAAATGTTACCTTTTTTCTCCTCAGAAGGGTAGGAGATCGGGTGTATTTAGAATTGGGCTGTAATGGCCATAACTATGTGGGTTACTATAAATTTGATAGTACAGCGACTTAGCTTGCATCATTATTATTATTATTATTATTTATTATTCTGCTCACACAGATCCATACTAAGTGATTTGGATCCAAGAACCACTTGGGCCTGATGCACACTGGACATAATTGCTAATTCTCCTAAACACCTTTCCTCCTGGCAGCAGCTGGCAGAAAAGACGTGTGTAACATGTTTAGACACGTCAAGCACTTGGACAGTAATTGCATTGGCCAGAATTTATTCTGGCCATTGAAATGAATTAACGCTCAAGTGCTCTTCTAGCGTTAACACGTGTTAGATGTTTCTACACACCAAAATGCAGCTCCTGGACATACTGGCTGTGTGGTTTTTTTTATTTTATTTTTTTTTTTGGGGGGGGGGGGGGTTCTACTTCTAAATCCCTCTGTTAGCCTAACCTGCATGGGCATTTTGGAGGCAGAAAAAAAACACCAGGCACCCTTCGCAGCCATGTTGAACATGTCCAGTGTGCATGAGGCCTTATAACTGAATAAAGATGGAGGTTTTATTTTTTGCTTGTGAACTTTATCTCTACCAGTTTACTTCAGACCTGGTGAAGTGATTTGTATTGTCGGCTCAGCACGGGAAGACATTGGTTGGGGCAGTGGTGGCGATCTCTATGAATCATTGTTTTCAGTCAGATAGCAGGAGGAGTGTCTGGGATTGTGACGTGTCCGGTGTTCAGTCCTCCTGTACAGTTCACACCCAGCACTGTCCTGTAGGTACAGCTACCTGAAACAGAATTGCTTTATTGAGTTTTCATACACAGTGCGGCAGATAAGAAGAAGGTAGATTATAAAGTAAAGCTTGGAGACAAAAGCGAGAAGAATCTCTCCAAACTAAGGGAAACCCCCCTCATAGACAGTTGTCATTGGGAAATGATGTTCCCAGTGGAAGATTTCTCCTATTCCTGTTCTGGCGTTAACTCAAATTTACCGGTTTTCACTAAATTTTAGTCCCGGTGACCAGTTAGAAGGGGTAAATCTGTCCAGAAGGAACAGGGGCAGCAATGAAAGCAGATAATCTACTTTACTGAGTCTAGGTTCACACAGGTGGCAGTTTTTAACTGCCCTTTCACCGTGATCTGCAGCAGATTGATTTACAGAGGGAGTTAGAGCAGGCTTACGGGCAATACTGCCCCCTGAATAGCTGTGGCGGCTTCTTTTTTGTTTTTTTTTGTTTTTTTTGTTTTTTCTGGGTTGCTGAGGTCAATGGAACAGTGCCACAACAAGGGGCAAGTTTAAATTTTCCAAGGCTATCACAGCCACAGCATGTGTATGACCCTCTGGCTAGGTTGCCTTGTTCGGCTTTTTGGCGGAGAGTAAAACCACAGCCGAACTGCCCATTTCTGTGTGTGTGTGTGTGTGTGTGTGTGTGTAAACACAGCCTAGGGCTATCTTCACATCCGTGTGTCATCAGGAACACGTGCATAATCGTGTGTGTTCCTGACCCACGGCTGCTCTTTAGCAGACATGTAGGGGGTGCCATTCAGAATGGCATTAGGACCATAGTGTTTTTGTGCGGCGCAAATTAAAAAAAAGAGGGGGGGGGGGGGGAGAAAGGAAGGGGTTGTGGTCTTCTTTCTGTGTGTTTGTTTTTGTGCCTATTCAAATAAATGGGCTGCTGTACCTAAGACGTGTGCAACACAACTAAAAGGTATCATCTCGTAATATGGCAGCAACTGCTGATAGGACTCCTGCCCTTCTTCCTTGACTTTTTTGCTTTTCATAAAAAAAAAAAAAAAACTCTTCTAACCCTTCTCTATCCATTAATGAAAAATAATAGTTTCTGCATGACTGCATTGTAGCTTGATAGATGGTAAGCTTTTAAGGGCAGAACCCTTGTTTAATATTAGTTATTATATTATACAGCTGGATTGAACCAACCACAGGTTTATCAGCTTATTGCAGAGTTCTGCAGAATGTTTATGAACCAGTTAAAGCATAATTCCAGCTTGCACCAACTAGCCTTTAAAACTGGCCCCTCCTCCCTTCTACTGCCTATCCTAACTAAAATGTGTATAGGTATATACTTACCTATTTTCTGTCCGTGTCAGTCAGCCACACCTGCAAGGAGAGAGGAGAGAGTGCTCCAACATTGCCCAGGAAAACCTGGCATGGTGACGTCACTCATAGGCTTCAATGGCCCATTTGTTGTCAGTGCTCCTTCATCTTCTGCAAAGCCACACTGGCTGACAAACAGGGAAGCCAGATCATGTGACTGGACAGGATTGGGCAGAAAAATAGGTGAGTGTATACATTGTCTTTACACATGTTAGTTAGCATAGGTGTTAGGAGGGGAAAGGGGACAGTTGCAAGGCTAGTTAGGTGTAAGCTGGATTTCTACTTTATACTTAACAGAAGTAGATGTAAAATATCCATACACTTGAAAATTTGAAGCTATTAATACTTTGAGTAATGAACATCCATACAGAAAATGTGTCCGTGCATTTGGTTATCTTCAATTGTTTCTGCTCATCTGTAGTCCGTCTTAAGCCCGGTACATATGGGCCGAATGTCGGGAGACATCAGCCAGCTGAAAAGGTCGACATTCAGCAAGTGTGTATGTCACTCTTGTTAACAGTCGGCCATTCGGCCAGCTTCTGTCGGACATGCATGCTGGAAAACCAGCAGCCGACTGACTCCCTAACAGTGCTTTCAGCCAATGGCAGAGAGAGCTGATTGGAGTGTTCTGGCGGGAGGGCTGTCCCCCTGTCAAAACACAACTGTTTAGCAGGGGAGATCGCTGTACCAACTTCGCATAGTGAGTACAGCGGCTCTGTCCAGAGTTGACAGTTTTTGATGGAAAAAAGGCTTTAGCCTCCGGTACCAAATTCTTCATATAGAGTATGACCGTAAGCTTTGCGTAGACAATCAGTTATATTTCATATGCCCTTTTGTGTGTGTGTGTGTGTGTGTGTGTGGCGTGTGGGGGTTTTTTTTTTTTTTTTTTTTTTTTTTTTTTTTTTTTTTTTTAACCTAGACCAGCGATTTCTGAACCTTTTCAACCCAGAAGAACCCTTGAAATAACTTCTGGTCTTAATTACTAGATCTAGAACACGATACATTTGTGTGAGGGTCACTCTGAAGAATGCGCCTTACACTTGTGAACATTGGGAAGAATTGCCCCCTTACAGATGGCTAAAAAAAAAAAAAAAAAATCAATGGTGTCAGTGTGAACTCAGAGGTAGAAATTGCTCATTGCTGAAGGAGCCCCTAGAAACTTCTGGAGGAACTCTGGTTTGAAACCCTCTCTAGCTTTTGCCAGGTTCTCCTTGAGCTGTGGCTAATTGACTTTTTAGTACCCTGTAAGGCTCGATTCACACCTATGCATGTTGCTTTTGAGCGTTTTTGGAGGTTTTTTTTTTATGCTTGCCGCGTTTTTGAGCCGCGTTTTTGAGCCGCGTTTTAGCTGCGTTTTTGCCGCGTTTTTGCCGCGATTTGCGTTTTGCGTTTTTTTTTTTTTTCATTTTTTTTTTACAGTCTTACAAAAAATTACAAAAAAAAAAAAAAACGGCAAAAACGCACCAAAAACGCATCAAAAACGCTGCAAAAAAGGTGCACTTGCGTTTTTGATGCTTGTCCATTGAAAACCATTACATGCAAAACGCTGCATTTTGCATGAGAAAAAGTCCCCGACCCTTTCCAAAAACGCTGAGATACAAAAAAGCATTGATGTGAACATGTTCCATAGGAACCCATGTTAAAAAATTCCCGTGCATTTCTGCAAAATGCAAAATGCATCAAAAAACGCGCTAGTGTGAATGGGGCCTTAGAGTGACCTTCTGACGACCACTGTAAGGGGGGCATTCTTCCCACTAGGTAAGGGGTATCTTCTGAATGGCCCCTGATTGGATTAATCTTGGCAGGGGTGTCCCTGAGATCTTAAATTATTTCAAGGGTCCCAGTTGAATAAAAAAAGGTTGGGAATACTGCCTAAGGCTGGCCATACACAGAGCAAATCCCCCCCCCCAATCAACACACACACTGTTTGATGTGGGAGTTCATCCTGCTGGGCTAATGTCTTCTCCCAGTTCTCCCGGCGGGGAAAGCCATCCCTGCCAGGAGAAGTCCATGATTATTGCTAGCTGCTAAAGCAACCGCTAGAGATAATCACAGGTAAAACACACCATGCTGATTGTACCAAGTTGACCGATCAACTTGGTACATTCAGGCTGCCCATACATGGTTCGAATCTTGGCCGGTTCAGCAGGATTCGAGCTGCATATGGCTTGCCTTAGACAATGGAGTCCCACAGGCATTGGGTTACTTTTGTACAATAAATAGTAATATTTTCTTCATTTTGGTTGGGGATTTGGATAAGACACAGACAATGGCTTCATGTACATGCTGTTGTCCCCAAACCGGATAAATGCCCATATATATGCACAGTGTTTGTATTACACAATGGATGTAATCACAGAGCTCTTTCAATTGTACCTTCGAGGAAGGAAAGCTAATCTCCTGTTTTCAAAGATTCCTGAATGTCCTTATTCATATCACCACTTGAATCGCGTTCATAGGTCTGGCTGATCATTTCTAGCTAGTCCATTCTTGCTAGATCTGCCAAGGCCTCCCCCCCCCTTTTTTTTTTTTTTTTTTTTTTTTTTTTTTTTTTTTAATTCATAGAGCAGAATATGCACACTGTTGCCTGCGCAATTATACCTAGTTACATACGGTCATCCCCCCCCCCCCCCTTTATTTTTTAAAGAAGTGATCGCATACCCTCTGTTCTCAGCTGCATAAGGAGCTCAGACAGCTAGGGGAGTAGAAACCGGAGCACACTGGTCTTCCCAGTGAATAGCTGAGTGTGGTCAGTTTTTAATAGGAAAGCGGAGGGACTGAGAGGTTTACCAGGATTCTTTCTTTATACAAGTACATGGTACAGCAGGCGCATATCGGGAATATGAAATGTTGGAGTTGCATACTGTTTTTCTATAAATATTTGGTTCTGTATGTGTACTACTGATATGCTCATATATTCAGTATTGAAGATTAAATACATTTTCTATTCTTTGAGGTAAAAAGCTTTAGGAGGTTATTTTTGTGCTTTACATGGGAAGAGCGACACTGAGTTTCATTCAACCTGAAAGAGGCCTGGTGGCCAAAGTAGGAGAGGATGTAGAGAGCAGCACTGGAACATGGGACAGGTGAATAATGATTTAAAAAAAAAAAAAAATCATAGGGGGGACAAAACCTAAAGTTGGGTATAAAACTGATGTGTTTTGTTTTAACTATAAACCGTCTTTGTTTAGGAAATGCACTTGATAAGTGATAACGGATTTTAAAAGCACTATGGGTTAGCTAAAGAGCATGCAGGACAATTTGCTTGATTTGTGGATCCCTTTGAATAGATCCTTCCACTGAGCACTCTGAGGGGATGTCAGTTTTCTGATAACTTGAGCACTGTAAACTTGGGGCTTTCTAAAGGATGTGATGCTAAATGTGAAAAAAAAAATTGGAGCTCCATCTTTTATAAATCGGATTCTGGAATTCAGGTGTAAATTGTATGTGCTGTTTGTGTGTTGTGGTAAGTGGGGTGTTTTTTTGTTTTTTTTGTTAGGCAAATCCACAATTTTATAAAGGTTACATAGGCAAAGTGTGTGTGTGTGTGTTTTTACCTTTTAATGCATTCTCTGCATTAAAGCTGATATCCATGTTTCCTGTCACTTTTTAAATAGTTCATTTGGATTGGTCCAAACAAACTATTTCCTTCACAAAATCTTGCAGTGTCCCTAAGCCCTGCTTCAGCTACATACAGTTCTGGGTTCCGACTGTGAGACCGAGACTTCCTATCCCACATTTGGGGAAAAAAACAGAGTTGGGCTGTGCAGCGAGTAAGAGGGCTGACATCACGTGTTTTTAATCCTTCTCCACCCTTTTTTTTTTTTTTTTTTTTTTTTTTTTTTTAAACCTTGCACTTCTGTGGACTCCCTTCCTTTTCATCCTACCTGTACTTTTGGACTTTCTCTGGTGACCACTTCCCTGTTGTCCTTCCCCTTCTTTTTTTTTTTTTTTTTTTTTTTTTTTTTTTTTTTTTTGTGCTTTACCCCCTACCCATTGGCTTCAAAACCGTCACACCCATTGTAAATCTCCAACTGACGTGTAAAGAATCTTTATAGACTTCAGGTATTTGCATAAGTGAACATAACTGTTTTTTGTATCATTTTCATGAGTTGTTTTATAAGATTGTGTTGTGATGAAGCATACTGGATTATATAGATCTGTATGATGTACACAGGTTCTTAGGCCCTACTATTGTCCTCAAGGGGAATAGCTGTTGAACATATTCGTTTTGCCCATCCAAAATGCAATTACTCACCATTAACTTCATCTGCAGCCATTGACCCGTTGGCTTTTTATTCAGGCCCCAGGTGAAGAATGGCAATCACAAAATACAAAGCTGTACTTAGGGGGGGTAATTAAAAAAGATTCTGATAAACATTGTTTTTATTTCCCGCTGAGTGTAACGGAGAAATAGAATGTCAGATGGCGCACAAATATTAAAAGGTTGTGATTCAAGAATCTGCCTACTTTAAAAGAAGCAGCGATCTTTAAAGTGCTATTAAAGGCTAATTATTTATTTTTTCTTAAAATAAAAAGATATTATACTTGCCCGCTCTTTGCAACAATGTTGGACAGAGCAGTCCCTTACCACCTCTTTGGCAGTGCTGTCCACTTCTTACTCCAAGTGGCCCTTCAGTAAGCTGGGTGCTTAGATTGCACTGATGCATGCGCTCCCGAGCCGGGCTTTGTGTGTCCATAGATAACACAGCACCAGCTAGCCACGCCCCACTCCTTCCTCACAGGAGTTTGACTAGCAGGAGCCAATTCTTCAGTGTCTCCTGTAAAACCCCGAGTTGAGCGAAGTTGTGTTGCAACTGGGGTGGCACTGGAATTGTGAAAGGAGTCAGGTTAGTGTTTAGGGACAAGCGGGGAGATCAGGTAGTGTGGTCCTTCGTCAACCGCAAGCAGCTTGCTATGGGGGCACTGAGCCGAGTCACAGCTCCCTGAGTCTATTCAAACACGGAGCCGTGGCCCAGCCCCGCCCCCTCTCTTTTCTGATAGGCTAACTGACTTTGGCTGAGACATTGACAGCAGCAGGAGCCAATCAGGAGGGAGCGTCTAAGATGGCCGAGACACTCGTGGACAGAGATGGGCCTCAGGTAAGTATGAGGGGGGCTGCTGCACGCAGAAGGCTTTTTATCTTAATGCATTGATAGGCTAGGCATTTTTTTGAAGCCTAGTGTGCATGAGGCCTTCTAGTTCTCTAAGTATAGTTCTATTTATTTTGGGGGGGGGTGAGATCACAGCATGTATGTCCAGTTCCTTTCAGTATGTGGGGTGCCCCCTCAATATCTCCAAGTGATTTAGATGATATTTTCATAGTAGTAGTAGTAGTAGTAGTAGTAGTAGTATGGAGAGTCAGGGCTGACAGGTGCACCTCCAAAAGTACATATAAACAGAAAGGGTGATTGAAAATCTCCTCTACCGATAATGCAACACTTCAAGCCTCTGTCGTAGACCACCCAAGATAAAAAGTGGTCATTAGCGCTTACAACATCAACTCCGAACCAGATCTCCAGAGCAGCCTCTTGGTATTCTTAAGATCCTCCGGACTGGAGCACTCTGCCAGAACTGACATTAATCATGTGGTATTAGGAAGTAAAACAAACTCGTTGCACAGTATTATGAACAATTGAGCATTTAATTAAAAAAAATACCAGAATATTCACAAACAGTGAGGATAAAAAACAGCAGCTCAATCCAGAATAGTATGAAAGTTTCCAACCAACAAAATGTCTGACTTTAGTGCGCGGCGACGTACCGCTACCAAGCTCCACCCTATGTGTTTTGACGTGAACAGACGTCATCAGGGTCATCGCAACGTGATACGCAACGTGACGCAAATGCTTTGTCTTGATAATGTGAAAAGCACTGTGTGCTGTCCAAATTATCAATTGCAGAGCTTTACTAGGACTTGGAGGCAGGTTTTTAAACGCTCCTCAAACACCTGCTTTTAATGCCAGTGTAAGCAGGGCCTTAGGTAGGTCATAAACATGTAAATGTCATACTTAGGAAAAATAAGTGGTGACACATCAGTCTTACCCAGCTTACACTAGGGTTTCACCAATGCCATTTTAAGACCACGTACAAGTACTGATCTCTTTAATTGTTTCATGTCATGTGACAGTGGCACTAATATGCAGCAGTGTCAGGTTTTTTTTTTTTTTTCTAGATAGATAGATATTTTATTCTATATCTCTAAAAAAATTTTTTTTTTTTTTTTGCTCTGTTGGAGGGTCAAAACAGATCCCTGATATCTCCCCTTTGAGACAGGTAAAGGGTCCGAGGACACAGATTCCCCAGTTCCTTTCTCAGCAGCCTCAGCTGCACTGAAGATAGAGAGACAGAGGCTCCTATCCATTCATAAACGGAAGCATTGTAAACAGTTTATGATGCTCAGTTATGAATGGATAATCTGTGATCACTGACTGTGCATTTGGAAAAGAAAGGGGCCGGTAAATTTTTTTTTTTTTTTTTTTTTTTACCGGCTCCTTCCTCCGCCCTCCATGCTGACAGATCCGGGACGGGGGGACCGGAGGAGGACCTGGAGGAGGGCACGGATCAGGACCTGGGGGGGGGGGGGGGGGGGGACCCGGAGCAGGACACAGGGGACAGTCGGTGGGGGCAGTTACAAGCACCGATCTTCCTGACAGCCGCAGGAGGGAGAGGAGGAGAAGCCGCTGTAACCGATCATGGGTGAGGCTGCCCAGGTATCGGGTTAAGCATCGGAGTATTTGCACGAGTACAAGTACTCGTGCAAATGCTCGGTATTGGCACTGATACTAGTATCGGTGAATCCCAAGCTCACACGTAGCCTTGTATATTTATAAAGTGAGTGGGCAACTTAGGCCTCATTTACACAGGTGCTGAGGCCCATACGCTGTGAATTGGCTGCTTGTCTATGCAGCTGGAAAAGCCATGTGCTGCATGCATGCAGCCTATGTAAGTCTATGAAGTAGAGCCATAGGCCAGTGGTTCTCAACTCCTGTCCTCAGAACCCACTAACAGGCCAGATTTACAAGATAACTGAAGTGCATCACTGGTGATAAAACTTGATGCTCAGTGGTTGCAGTATTCTAGTCTGCATCTCCCCAAGGTAATACTTAAAATCTGGCCTGTTAGTGGGTCCTGAGGACAGTTGAGAACCACTGCCCAAGGCAAACGGCTAAATACACGGATAAAATGCCTATATGGAAGTTGTGTTGGCTGCAAAGGATTTGTATTTCTGCCCATTCATTTCTGGGACTTGCCCAGCCCTGGCCACCCTGGAGACTTAGATTTTTGTGCACTGCAGTTATGTAATACATCTAGGTTTGTCCTGCCCCAAGCCTGTGAATGGACAGAGAAGCAACAGATTTATGAGCTCTTCTGTGTCACTCTGCTCTCCCGTTGGCATGCTTCTTGTTAGGACATGACCACAAATGGCTCCTTGTGCTGTTTCTCCCTTTCCCAATCAGTGCTCTGCTGTACAGGAAAAAATTTACTTTGGATATTATTCACTAGCTGATTTTTTTAGGAATGCACCAAATGATGTATAATACACATACCTGCATTAACTGGTGGTTTTTGTGCTGTGGGTGTTTTTTAACTTGTCTAGGGTTTCAACACATGATTTACTTGTTTTGGTTTCAAGGGAGCTATAAAGTTATTCCTGATGTGTCCCCTTTCTGTTTCGCCAGTAGAGAAGGGAACAAGTGGGATCCAAATTTCTGCATTCCAGCGATAAGCTGTTTTGACAGTTTGAAGTGGCTGTTTTCACTCTTGAAGAACCCCATGTGGACCACTTCTTGCTGGAGTGTAAGCGATGCACACCAACACTATTGACCAGGACTGGACCATGCATGGCCAAGTTGTGGAGTGTCAAATTCCAACAACTATAGCCTGACAGCAGAGAAGAGGAATTGTGGACATGTTTATTACAGGGCTATGACATATGAGAACTTCATGACATATTTGTTCAGTAATAATGAAGATGAATTGGAGTATGTGTCTGACCTTCACATTCTCGTTTCTTTTGGCCGTTGTGTTTTATAGCATACTGTAACCGGTCATAATATACGTCCAGTTGTGTGCAGTTTGACCTGTTGCACTGGTTAAACATTTAGTTTACAAACACAAACTTTGCAATTGTATCTGGTTGTGGCTCAGTGTCTGCACATATCTTTTGTTGGTTCTCTCTTTTTGATATATTTACTTATGTTAAGAAATCTTTAGGGTACATACACACTACCGGTTTTCTTCGCCCTAAAGAAGACCTAATGAGTCGAAACACATTGTGGCTCTGGACCCTTGCATCCGGGATCACCACACTTCATTGCATTGTTAATCACCACTCAGTGTTCAAGTCATATGCTATAGCTTTTATGTATTTGTGGCATTCTGTATACTGTCCCCCATTTTTCAATGGGTTATTTTTAATGTTACTCTAATATTTCTTATTGTCCTACGTTTATATACATTCTTTATATCTTGTGGGTATCACAAAGTCCCCCCTCTCCCCATTTTTTTTTTTTTTTCCTCCCCTTTGTGGGTTCTAATATTTTAAATTGGGGACTGATACTAAGGTAGAGCTGCACGATTTATCGAATCCAAGATCGCAACACACACACACACACACACACACACACACACACACACACACACACACACACACACACACACACACACACACACACACACACACTCTCTTAAAACAGCATTTCCTTGATTCAGTGCAGAGAGTTCACTGCTGACAGCTGTCAAAAAATAATACAGGCAGCCTGCCAAGTTTATCACAACATCGCTTAGGCTGAGATAAAGAGTAACATTTAGTTCTTTTAGATCAAAGGGATGAACTTCGGTCTGTAAATGAGGTCAGTTTAACCACTTAAAGCGGCGTTCCACCCACTTTTACAAGGTGGTCTTAAACTAGAGACCACCCCTCGTTTTTTATTATTATTATTATTATTATTCTTCTTCTTCTACCTTTTTTAGAAGGAATAAATTTACTTCCGTCCCAGCCCAGCTGCGGCATAGTACGTCACGTCCTCTTTTGCAGCGAGCACTCCTCCCATCTCCCCCACTGCCTTCTGGGATCTGTGTGTCCCAGAAGACTAGTTGGCCATTCACAAAGCTCCGCGTGACTTGCGCAGGCGCAGTGGGAAACCTGTAGTGGAACCTTCAGGCTTCACAGCTGGTTTCCCTTAGTTAGAATGGTGGCCTCCGCACCCGAGCTGGTGGACGAATCGGCCCCGGGACGACATTGCGGGCTCCCTGGACAAGTGCCCTTTATTAAAAGTCAGCAGCTACAGTACTAATTTTTTTTTTTTTTTTTTTTTTTTTTTTTGTATAATGTGAAAGATGTTACACCGCGAGAATCGTGATCTTTATTCTAAGCAAAGAAACCGATTCTCGTTTTAGCTGGAATCATGCAGCTCTATACCAAGGTGGCTTGGAATACAGGTACACAACTGTTGTCTGCACAAAGTGTTTGTTTTTTTTTTTTTTTTTGAGTGACCACCTAAAGGTAACACTTTTTTTCTTATTTAGAGGTTGTTCACATGGCTGCGCAGCCCATGGTCTGCACAGTGCGAAGAGCTGTTCATGCATTCAGAGCAGTGTGGAGGCATTCATTGTCAGTCAATGGAGACACAGCAGTGTATTTTTGCTTTTGCAGTCAAACTTGAGAAACCCCACTAGTTGCTTCTTTGAAGCAGGTTTGTACACTGGACTCTACAGGCAGCTTATATTCAGAATAGCTAGCGATGTTCAATCAGGGGACAGATGTAAAGACCGGTGCATTAACATACAATGTACCCCAAGATTTGTTAGGCAGATAGTGTGCACATATAGTTTACAACTGATAATAAAGACCTGCCAGCATAGTACAGACGGATGAACTATGGTTAGCAAAACTGCCCAGCGCCCCCCCCCCCCCCCCTTTTTTTTAATAAGAAGGGAAAACTAGGTGTAAATTTTTTTTTTTTTTTTTTTTTTTTCTTTTTTTTTTTTAAGATGAGCAACACATTTTATATTTTGTTATGCAAACATGTAACCAATATTATCTAAGTGTTATCTCAGTTTTTGGCTGCAAAAAATATACTAGCCAGTTTCAGACAGAATAAATAAAGCAGTTGTAGTGCTTTTGTGGTCTCCGACATGAGCTACCCAGTTGCATTACACCTAGCGGGGCAGTTTACAGTTTTCCAGCTGGGTTAATCTGAGAATACGCCAGGACCAGTTAAGGCACTCTGCCATTGAGTTCAGATCTTGGCCTACCCAGAATGCAGCACTGCATTTATTTTTCTTGTAAAGGTATTTCATTTTTTATTTTTTGCCCCTCTTTAATTTTGAGTGTTAAATTATCTTGTGTGGTATAAATGCCAATAATAATAATTTATTATTATTGCAATGATTATTTCTATTAGTTTTTTTATATTGTTTTTCATATTTATTTATTAGCATTAATAATTTTTATTTTTAATGTCTATTATTGCAATGTATTACTGTTTAGTATATTTTACTTTGCATATCTGGAATGGTCACAGTACCAAGTAAAAACTTCCAAGCTCAACTATGAAAAACTCTTTTTATTTTTGGCACATGCTAACAAACTCCGGCTTCCCTTTATCCATAGAAAGGACTTTTAGCATCTCTGGTCTTAAGAGAGCAGGCTGACTTATTAATGGTCATGGTGAATTAATTGACACTTTTTTTTTTTTTTTTTTGTGCTCACATTTTTAGAAGCTTTGTGCTGGATGACCTCTGTAGCGATAGTGTTGTGTTCAGATGTTCTGTGAAAGCCATGTGACTATTCACAATCTGTGGTAACAATTTGGACGTTTCATTATAAATTGCATTTACACAAGAATTCTTGCTGCACCTGCTCTGACATCTGAGCTGCACATGTGCTGAATAGGTTTCCGTCTTTACATAATGTACAACTAGCAGCTGGACCTGCAGCCAGAAGCTAGAAGATAAAGACTGAATGCATATGCATCTACATATAAACATATGCATGAAAAATAACACTTTAGCATTATTTGAAGTTTGGTGCTTTCGTAATTTGTCTTTTTTAATCTGAAATTCAAGCAGGCCGAAGGGGGTTCAGATGTTTTAACTGCCTTGCCAGCTGCTGTACAGGGCCAGTTCTGTGGGATGTTACTAAGATAGGCACCAGAATGGTAATGTGCTGCATGTAGAACCTATGCCTGCTTCTTAAGTCTGATTGGGAACATATTTGGCTGAAACTGGCCACCAATAGACCTGAATAACACCCTAATAATGACATGCTTGCGCTTTTCTGGGGGACGGGTGTAGCAAAGCTTTATATGCAAGGATTCTCTAGACAAATGACATTAAAATTGTGAGGAGCTTTGCCGGAGCTTGGGTTTTACCATCAATGACTGGTTTAGCAGTCAGTCCATATCATCATATAAGCCAGATACACAGATTAAAATCTCCTTGGCATATGCAGTTGAAAGATGGACCCTTGTATTCATAGGTAGGTTGTCCAAAAAAAAATATAGATGCACCCTTGTATTCGTAAGTAGGTTGTCCAAAATAAACCAATATAGATGGACCCTTGTATTTGCAAGTAGGTTGTCCAAAATAAACCAATATAGATGGACCCTTGTATTTGCAAGTAGGTTGTCCAAAATAAACCAATATAGATGGACCCTTGTATTTGCAAGTAGGTTGTCCAAAAAAACCAATATAGATGGACCCTTGTGTGGTTGTTGGTTGTTTTGGGTTTTTTTTTTTTTTTTTTTTTTTTGGGACAACCTACTTACAAAGACAAGGGTCCATCTATATCGTTTTTTTTTTTTTGGACAACCTACTTACGAATACAATATAGATGGACCCTTTTATTCGTAAGTAGGTTCTACTGTAAATACTGTTCGGTCTTTTTTTCTCCTGTCCACTTACAAAAATTTCTAATAAATACATTTTATAATTAAAACCAGAATAACTGAACAGTTTCTTCATCATGATAATCTTGCATCAGTGTTAATTGAAGTTAATGAAATCTTGGCATATCTCTGTAATTACTCTAAACTTCATCTATGGTAATGAAGAGTTTAATTTCCAACACTGAGCACTTAATAAATGCCTGTAATAAGGAGTAAGGGGTATAATTTTGATCACTTACACTCGCGTGTTTTTTAGAGCTGATTAGCCTTCAAATAATTCTAACTCTCTACATTGATAATCTTGCCACTTTGCATAAATTCTGCATGACGCAAAAGAATTTCAGCTCCACAACACATACGGTGTATGTATGCAGAGAACAAGGTTGATGGTTATTCCCGCGCTATCATGTATGAGTGTCTACAGGTAGGAAAGTGACACGTACGGTTTATGGCCAAGTTGGTGAAACCCTTTCTGATTTTGCTTCTTTAGGCTCATTTCACACATGTGTGACTTGTACAGCAACTTGGGACTGCAAAGTCGCTTGACAAGTCGTACCCCATGATTTCCAATGAGTACTGTTCATATCTGTGACTTCAAAGTAGTCCCTGTACTACTTTGATGCGACTTGAGGTCCATAGACCTCAAGATTACACAGGCATTGCTTCAAATCGCACGACTTTCAGGTTGTACACGTGTGTACAAGGGGTCTTAGACAAAAACCACAATTTACTTCCCACATTGGGTCTATTTGTAAGAAGGTGCCTGCCGGTTTTGGCTGCCCCCCCTCAAGGATAGCCGGTCATTACTTTTTTTTTTTTTTTTTTTTTAATGGCATTCCAAAACAGGAACTTGTTTTTCAAGGCTGGGATATATGATCAGCTGCTTTGCCTAGTATAACAAATTCAATTGCCATGAAGGAACTAACCTGGCAACTAGACAGCTGGAGGGGCTGTATGAATATTAGCAAACCTGAACAAGTACACAAGGACACGAACATTTTTAGCAACAAATATTTGCCTGGGATTCTGCATGGGAGAAGTTATTTATACGAAACGAACTTGGTAGGTAGACATGGAAATGGACCTGATTTCTTCGTACAGATCAGTATTGCTGTCTTGGTCTGTCTTCTAGTTCTGTGGCTCGTTTTTCATCTACCAGTAGAAAAATATACACATGGAACATTCCTGTGAATGTAATTGAGTTGTGTGTTTTTTTTTTTTTTGTTTTTTTTTCCATTTTTCAAATCTGTACAGTGTAAGTCTGTAGCTACCTAGCTATTTACCTGCTTTTTATATTTAAATTTCCTGTTTTGTTTAAAAAAAAAAAAAAATAAATAAATATCCAAAGTCTGTATCAGTCTTTATCTCCTGATACAGACGCCATTACGCTCAGTGCATTTAGATCCATCAGCAGCCCCTTCCCTTATCCATTGAGGAAGCCAGCATACCAAGGGAGAACAAAGTAATAACCCTTATGATTGGGTACTGTTGCGACTGGAAACGGAAATTCTTTGTTAAAGTACACTTCCTATTATATATTTTAAAGGGGTTTGTGTTTTTTTTTTTTTTTTTTTTTTTTGTTTTTTTTTTTCTTTTAATTGTCTTTGAGCCTAAGAAAGCAGATGATTCTGTGGGGTATTACAGTACATAATAGTGTTTTAAGCTGAATGCCATGAAAAACAATTTTTGGACATTTTGCTATGTAACAAATCCCATGTGTGGATGGTGCTTCGCTCTAGAAAAACAAATGATTTCAGTCATCCTGGACACTCCTGTAAGTGACAAACTTCCAGTGCTGAAATGGACCATTTCACCTCCAGTACAATGAATGATGTCACTTGCTCTTCACAAACTGTCTTGTAATCTTTTCACAGGAGGCATTCTGTGACTTGACCAGGGGCGAGCAGAGGCAGATGAATGAACCTGACTGTTCTGGCCTTAGGACAATCAATGATAGTGGGTCACTCAATCCCCACCCATTTATTACCTTGTCTATTCACAAAATGTCTTATATTCAAGGTGATCTGTGAAGGGGGGGGGGGAATAAACATTCCCTTATCCATTCACAAGAACGCCTTGGATCTCCTCTTTGGGGAGAAGAAAGAGGAGAGGAGCCTTCTTCCCCCTTTTTCTTTTCTTTCTTCTTTTTTTTTTTTTTTTTATTTTAGTGTTTAATATTTCTATAAATATTTTATTATAATAATATTTAATATAGAAATATAAAAAATACTAATACAGCAATAATATTATTCCAATATTTCCTTTTAATTCCTATAGTGGGCTTTACACCACTAAATGTGTGATTACAATTTTTTTTTTTTTTACCAGCTCTTTAAGTTATCCTGTGTTTTTATTTCTGCTGACCAAGCCAAGTTATTTTTAAGACCGGGAAAATTCTATTCATAGCAGCTGTTTCTGAACACAGCAGCAGAAATTGTGTTCTTGATATTGTTTTGCTTGTTTGTTCCAGACTTGTATGAAAACAAACAATGATGCATATAATGACGCTGAACTACCCAATCTACAATTAGGAACCAGCAGAGCAGAATTCAGGGAAGCGCAAGCATGTGTCTTTAGCTGCAATTTCTATAATTGTAGTAAGCAGTAGATTACGCAAAACCAGGCACAATAAACTAACTTTGCCTTTGTTACAAACGTAAAGCCAAACTCTGCAAAATTTGAAATTCTCTTTCCATTGGGCATTTGCATGTGAGGTCTTCACAAATTTGGGGATCTTGCCATTCTATTGCTGTAAATTGGGATTGTTCCCCATTTGTTTTAACTCCTTATAGTGATTCCTCCCTTATTCCAGGTGCCTTTTTTTAAGGGGTGATCTCATATATTGTTAATGATGGACTATTAACCTAATTATGATCTGTTGCATAGTAGGTGAGGTTGAAAAAAGACACAAGTCCAACCTATGTGTGTGATTATATGTCCGTATTACATTGTACAAACGAATAAGCCTGGACGGCAGCACTCAGATACAACACCTTTATTCAATTAAAATCCAACGTACAGCAGTCAATCCATACAGTACAAAAGAGGGGGATGCAAGCAGCTAGCTTGCATCCCCCTCTTTTGTACCGTATGGATTGACTGCTGTACGTTGGATTTTAATCGAATAAAGGTGTTGTATCTGAGTGCTGCCGTCCAGGCTTATTCGTTTGTTCTCTGATCCCAGCAGAGCCTGCACCTGAGTGCCTATCAAGGGTGTGTATCATTTGGAACCTGTGCTTTTGAGAATGGCTTTTCTTTTTCTTCTCAGTATTACATTGTATATCCCTGTATGTTTTGGTCAGGTGCTTATCTAATAGTTTTTTTGAAACTATCGATGCTCCTCGCTGAGACCACCGCCTGTGGCAGGGAATTCCACATCCTTGCCGCTCTTACAGTAAAGAACCCTCTACGTAGTTTAAGGTTAAACCTCTTTTCTTATTTTAATGAGTGGCCATGTGTCTTGTTAAACTCCGTTCCGTGAAAAAGTTTTATCCCTATTGTGGGGTCACCAGTACGGTATTTATACATTTTAAATCATATCCCCCTCTCAAGCGTCTCTTCTCCAGAGAGAATAAGTTCAGTGCTTGCAACCTTTCTTCAAAATTAAAGTCCTCCAGACCCTTTTATTTGCTTAGTTGCCCTTCTTTGTACTCTCTCCATTTCCAGTACATCCTTCCTGAGGACTGGTGTCCA
This sequence comes from Aquarana catesbeiana, assembly GCF_042186555.1. Taxonomy (NCBI): domain Eukaryota; kingdom Metazoa; phylum Chordata; class Amphibia; order Anura; family Ranidae; genus Aquarana; species Aquarana catesbeiana. The sequence goes on along the minus strand of NC_133326.1, from coordinate 91,058,383 downwards.
GAACTGGACAGCATACTCTAGGCGCGGCAGGACCAGAGTCTTGTAGAGCGGGAGAATTATCGTTTTATCTCTGGAGTTGATCCCCCTTTTAATGCATGCCAATATTCTGTTTGCATTGTTAGCAGCAGCTTGGCATTGCATGCCATTGCTGAGCCTGTCATCTACTAGGACCCCCGGTCCTTTTTCCATCCTAGATTCTCCCAGAGGTTCCCCCCCTTGTGTATAGATTGCATTCATATTTTTGCATTATTTTACATTTTTCTACATTAAACCTCATTTGCCATGTAGTTGCCTACCTCGTTAATTTGTTCAGATCTTTTTGCAAAGTTTCCACATCCTGCGGAAAATTTATTGCCCTGCTTAGCTTGGTATCATCTGCTAATACAGAGATTGAACTGTTTACCCATCCTCCAGGTCGTTTATGAACAAAATAAATAGGTTTGGTCCCAGCACAGAATCTTGGGGGACCCCACTACCCACCTCTGACCATTCTAAGTATTCCCCATTTATCACCACCCTCTGAACTCTTGTAGCCAGTTTTTAATCCATGTACTCGCTCTATGGTCCATGCCAACGGACCTTATTTTTTACAGTAAACATTTATGGGGAACTGTGTCAAATGCTTTTGCAAAATCCAGGTACACCACATCTACGGGCCTTCCTTTATCTAGATAGCAACTCGCCTCTTCATAGAAGGTTAATAGATTGGTTTGGCAAGAACGATTATTCATGAATCCATGCTGATTACTGCTAATGATACCGTTCTTATTACTAAAATCTTGTGTGTATATAGTCCCTTATCCCCTCCAAGAGCTTGCATACTATTGATGTTAGGCTAACTGGTCTGTAATTCCCAGGGATGTATTTTGGGCCCTTTTTTTTTTTTAAATATTGGTGCTACATTGATTGTTACATGAGGTCTATGTTCTAGGTACCATACGTTGTTGGGGTCCAGATCTGAACCTGCGACCTCTGTGGTGACTGGCTGTGGCTCCTCTTATTGTGCCACCTGAGATGCTGGACAGACAGCTCCCTGTCTGATTTCTTGGGCAATCTTGCCTTGTACGTGCTGGTCTCTGCTGAACTTTGAACTCTTTGCTCCTCCCATGAACTTCCTGATTAAGTCATGTCTTTGCACTTCCTGTTTGTCAGATTGTGCTCTCTCCAGCCAATATCTTGCTCCTTTCACTCCTGCTGCCACCCATATCTTCACTATCCCTCATTACCAATCTTTAGTTTGTTCCTTTAACTATGCTTCTGCTTGATTCCAACCTGCAACCACTTGTTACTCACCTTTTGGCTTGCTTACTAAAGCCAAACTCTGCTTGATCTGTCTGCTATATCCGCTACTGGACCCCAGCTTGCTCACCTCCTGGTGGGGCAATCCTGAGGACCACAACCTGGCAATAGCACGCAGCAAAATCTCCACCATCAGCAGTTCTGGTGAATACCGGTTAGTGCTTAGAACCCGCATCTCGGGTGAGCCCACATCATCCTATAGGGTGACCTACTCGTGTATTTATCCTGCCGGTTGGTGGGAGCCTTTCTAACGAGCATTATTCAAATTTTTTGTAAATAATTTTTACTACAACAACTGAAGTACAAAGCAAGCCAACCAGAAGACCCACACAGCAGGAGGGACATTACATGTAATAGTAGAAACTTCATATATTGCATAACTCGATTAGCAATATAGAGACAGAGGTAGCATATTGTGCCATGTTTGGAACAAGCAACTAAACAGGTAGTATACACAGTCATTCCCTTAACCACAACTTACATTCCTGGGGGGGGGGTCTGGAGAGAGGCTGGGGGGGGGGGGGGGGGGAATAAGTGAAGGCAATAGAGTATTTTCAGCACTAGAAACATAGGCCCAATAGCAATCCACTGAGATGGGTATTGCTCTATCACAATGTAAGGCCTTGTGCGTCGATCCAGCTGCTCCACACTTTATCGAATTTAGTCGGGCAATTCCTACTCGCGTAGGTAAGTTTGTAGAGCCTCTTTCCATCTTGTCACCATGGGTGGAATTGAGGACTTCCACCTAAGTAGAATTTTTCTCTTCTGGCGTAATATGCGGTGGGAGCCTTTCTACTGTTATAGCTACTGGTCTCTGAACTTGACCCCTCACCATAACAAAGGGGTTGGTTTACTAAAACTGGAAAACTGGAGTGCACAAAATCTGGTGCAGCTGTGCATTGTAGTCAATCAGCTTCTAACTCTCTTCAGCTTGTTCAGTTAAGCTTTGACAAACAAATCTGGAAGCTGATTGGTTTCTATGCAATGGTGCACCAGAATTTGCACTCTCCAGTTTTAGTAAATCTGGCCCAAAGTGTTACATGTACACATGATACTTATTTGATATATATGTTTCCTTATAAGATTATCTTCACTTTTTTGAACGTCATTGGCATCCTTGAAAAAGTGGACTTTGCTTCAGGAAGTGTATTGGATGAAATTCATTATGTGCAAAATCATTTGAGGTTTAGGGCATGTAATTTATGTGATTTTATAATGGGTCCTCTTTCTTGTGATAGTATTTAGGAGATTATAGATCTGCTGAGTGATCCATTTCCCTGAATTCCCCTAATTTTATATTTGATTTTGTTTTTCTGTAATACGAAGCGGTTGAAAATAAGGCATTAACAGTTAGACTACTTTCAGCATCCAAAAAAGAATTTATTTTTGTCTATGAAGACATTGAATCAGGACACTTTTTGCTTGTAGACCAGTTTTTAAACTTCTACATCTGTTCTTCATTGTAAACTGAATAAATGCTGCTAAAACCATGCCTACAATGTGTACTTTAGATTCAGATGTTTATTACCCTCTTGGGTAACCTTGACCTAGTTGAGCAGGTTTAATGGCATGTACGGTACATATAACTCTAACAATGTGTGTGTTGGTTTTTTTTTAATTTTATTTGGGGGGGGGGGGGTCTTGCTTTTATACTTGTTCTTTATAAAAATTGTAAAAAAAAAAAAAATAAACGCACCTATTTTCATATATCTGCACCCCAGGCCCTTGTAACGCAACAATATTGTTATTAAAGCATTGTAATGCTGTCTTCAGTGACATCATGTATGCATAATAGGCTTCCACATTGATGTTTGGAACTGTCAGGTATGGACTTTTCCTACAAAAAGGAGATCCTGGCACAGAGATTTTAATGCCATACAAACCCTCATACATTACAATGTTCCTACACTGGCCCACTACAGAATTCAAGGACTGTCACGGTGGAGATGCACTGCATATGGACCTAAGCATTGTTACTGTGTGACAATTTTCAGTGGCATTAATACATCATCACTAGGAGGCTGGCGTTTGGCTGGAAAATTGTGGCATCACCCTATTGACTTGAATGTTCAATGAAGGAGTTTGACAGGAGTTGCCCTGGAAGTCTACAGTTGAGTAGGCTTTCTCAGCCAGGGTTCCGCGAGAAGACCCCAGCGTGTCCTCCACAATCTGCTTGTCAATTGCAAGCAGATGGCTAGATGGGGGTGCAATCTACCTTATTAAACACTCTTCCCTTGCATGCAGGGAGCCGCAGGGAACCAACATGGGTGTCTACATTGTTCCCCGTCAGACCTTCCTTGTTTATCCCTGGAGCTTGCACCATAACAGGACTCTATTGCAGCAGCTTCCATGCGCCACTCTGCATGTGAAGGAAACCATCTATTAACATAATTTGCCCTGTTGATCCACTGTACCATGTTATGCTGCTTGTGTACTGTGCTCTTCTGTCCCCCTGTATACTGCTTCTCTCAAGTTTGTCATAGGAGGGCCAATGAGAGCTGCAGAACTGGAGGTGTCTGTGTAAATCCAGGAAGTGAACAGGCAGCAGCTTCAGCTGCCTGCAGTTAAAATGGTTGCAGGCAGACTCTGTGGAGGGAGATTTCTGCAGCATATTTGGCAAGTACAGAATCGCAGTATATATAAAATATGCAAAGTGGTTGGAGGGAAGCTTCAGAATGGCAAAGATGCTTTTATTACAAATTATGTGAGCAGACTGCAGTTCCTCTTTAAAGAGGTAAGCATTTTTTTTATATATCTATTTAATGCTGTTTCTAAAAAGTAATAGTTCTATCAATAGGTTGCCGATCACACCAATGTTCCATGAGCTATAGATCTGAAAATAAATAATTTCAGGGATTTGCCAAGATCTCACATGTTTTACCAAGGGTTCCTAGAAGCTAAAAAGGTTGTGAAATGCTGCAGTAGATATAGTTCGGACCCGTTCCAAGAATTGTGACCCCAAGGGCCTTTGTTGACGGGCTTTGGGCTTGTGTCGCTGGGCAAACATCGTTTTGCTTTCAGGTGCATTCTGTTTGCAGTTTGACATCTCAGTTTTAGAAGCTTCTGAGATCCCTCACAGCTCAACCTGCTTAAAGATGGTTTGGCATTCCTATTGACTTGTATGGGGAGAGAAGCAGTTATGATGAGAACAAGTCTGTCAGCACAGCTTTCAGCCACTGCGTTTTTTTGTTTTTTTTTTCAATTCTCATTTGAATTATGCTAAGTAGAAGAACAGTATGCATCACTCATGAACGCATCATATGTCAGTCCTGGAAAGAATGCGAGTGCCCCCGCCCTTAGATTAGTTTGTTGCATTTGAGTTGCTTGGTACGTATTGCCAAAGACAACTTTTATAAGTAAAATTCAGACTGTTCTTAGGCAGTGTTCATCAGACAGTAGCATCTGCCATAGCCCTGACCTCTGCCAGAATCAAGAATACTTGGGTAGCACAGACCACATGGTTCAAATTAGTTGAGCCATATTTTTTTTTTTTTTTTTCTCTCCTTATACTGTTGGCCAAGGTAAATACATGGAAAATATGTTAGCTACGTGGTTACAGCATGAGAAGCCCAAAAAACTCGCCTGTAAACTGATGTAGAACTTTTTTTTTAAGACCCCATTTCTCCATAGCCATTTCTGCAGTTCAGAGACTAGAAGCATTTGAATACAAATTGCACTCTTACGCAAGTAAAACCCCAAAAAACTGAAAAAGCGAAATTGTGAAACTTTGTTTTTGCTAAAAAAAAAAAGTCTGTGACTACAAATTAGCAGCAGTGCAGTATTTTATATGAAGCAATTATCAATCATTCGAGTATTTATAACCCAAACCTTTATACTGCGACCGCTAGCGTGCGCTATGAAGGAAGAGGTGCTGATGTGTGTTTTGTTTTTTTTCAGCGAAATGTTGGTGACACTTCATTTTGTTTTTTGTCTTCATTTACCGTTGCTGGTTGCAATGCAGTGTACTGCGGTGCTGTGGTTCCAATCCCACTCCTAGCAAAATGCATATTGTGTGAACAGGCCTGAAAACCCCATGAGAATTCTAATCCTTCCTCAACTAAAGAACAAAAATTGGCTATAGATGTATTTTATGTTCTAGTATCAGCCCTGTTAGGGTGCTTTTAAGTGGTCATAAACCCAAAAGCAAAAATTGAATATATTGCTGCTTGCCAATTTTGCTTTATATTGCTGTCTACCAATATTGAAGGCAATATTTTTTTTTTTTTTTTTTTAAATAACAAACATGTTATACTTACCTGCTCTGTGCAGTAGTTTTGCACAGAGCAGCCCTGATCCTCCTCTTCTCGGGTCTCCCATCGGCCCTCCTGCCGAGTGCCCCTAGAGCAAGAAGCGCATCCTCTCTCTCTCTCTCTCTCTCTCTCTCTCTCTCTCTCTCTCTCTCTCTCTCTCTCTCTCTCTCTCTCTCTCTCTCTCTCTCTCTCTCTCTCTCTCTCTCTCTCTCTCTCTCTCTCTCTCTCTCTCTCTCTCTCTCTCTCTCTCTCTCTCTCTCTCTCTCTCTCTCTCTCCCCCCTCCTAGCTGTGATTTAACAGCAGTGGGAGCAAAGGGCTCCCGCTGCTGCCTCAGCCAATAAGAAGGAAGAGTCCCCAGAGAGTTTAATAGTGTCACAAAACAGTTACATTCCTGGTGTGCTGGAAATGCTAACTGTCACATTGGTTGTGCTCTCAACCAAACTGTCAAAACTGACCACATGTGCAGCATTATGGCAGTTGAAGATTGAACAGAGGCTAAGATGGCAGCTTTCTTGGTTGAAAACAATAGGAGGGTTTACTTCTACTTTTCAACGCTCAATTAACCCTTGCAGTGCAGGTGCAACTCCACTGCAAGAGATCATTTTTAAATCCAGGGGACATAAAAAAGATTGGGTAAGCAAATCATCGACTGATCCCCACAGCATCTTTTCCCCCATGCTTCAGTGGTCTAAGGTCCTGGTGTCACTGAGATGAATGCAGGGTTCATAGCCCTACATTAAACACGTTGATGCCAAGTAACAATCCATTCCTGGAGTGTGGTGAAGTAGATCAGGGAAGATAAATGTGACCTACCCTACTTTACCTATTCTCAGATGCATACTTGCTTGAATCCAAGCATCAGCATAATCGATCCCCATAGAATTCTATAAGGGCCATCTCCCAATACAGGAGACACTTGGGAGATGGCCCTATATAGTTGTGTACTAAATGGTTTAAAGAGACCTTCTTACCAGACAATCCATGTAAATAGTCCATGTACTGTGACATACTGAAGCAGAGCATGATCCCCCTCCCTTCAGAGACTGGGCCGCAGAGCAGTATTTCAACATAATGACCCCGAACACACCTCCAAGACGACCACTGCCTTGCTAAAGAAGCTGAAGGTAAAGGTGATGGACTGGCCAAGTATGTCTCCAGGCCTAAACCCTATTGAGCATCTGTAGGGCATCCTTAAAAACGGAGGGCGGAGGAGCACAAGGTCTCTAACATCCACCAGCTTTGTGATGTCATCAAGGAGGAATGGAAGAGGACTCCAGTGGCAACCTGTGAAGCTCTGATGAACTCCATGCCCAAGAGGGTTAAGGCAGTGCTGGAAAATAAAGGAGGCCACACAAAATATTGACACTTTGGGCCCAACTTGGACATTTTCACTTAGGGGTGTACTCACTTTTGTTGCCAGTGGTTTAGACATTAATGGCTGTGTGCTGAGTTATTTTGAGGGGACAGCAAATTTACACTGTTATACAAGCTGTACACTCACTACTTTACATTGTAGTAAAGTGTCATTTCTTCAGTATTGTCACATAAAAAGATATAATAAAATATTTACAAAAATGTGAGGGGTGTACTCATTTTTGTGAAATACTGTATGTGCATTAACTCATTTTATGATGTGTACCGGTTTCCTTTTTTATACATCCAAAAGCCCTGAGACCTGCTCCCCCTCCCCCCCCACTATCATCGTGGATGTGATGACTCCTAGCTGTCACTCTATATAGCAGGGGTCTCAAACTGGTGGCCCTCTTAGCTGTTGCAAAACTACAAGTCCTATGAGGCATTGCAAGGCTGACAGTTACAAACATGACTCCCACAGACAGAGGCATGATGGGACTTGTAGTTTTTAAAATGCTGGAGGGCCACCAGTTTGAGACCCCTGCTTTATAGTATTCCCTCCCTCCTAAAAGGTTGTAGGGAGGTACAGAGGAGCTGGGCCAGCAACGACCGCACTTGAACACTACCAGAAGTAGTGAGAACAAGGAGGGAGGGGGCTGTACTAGGGAATTGACTAGTCAGTTTTTCTAGCAAGTTCAAATGCTCATTGCAAGTGAATACAGAATCATTTTGGATCACCAGGTGAAATTAAAAGGAAGAAAAGCTTGAAAAAAGAAGGCTAATGCAGCTACCACCTCTAATTGGTAAACTGCAATATAATGGATTTTTTTTTTTATTTTTTTTTTTTGGGGGGGTTTTATTACCACTTTAAGTCCTCCATATGTATGTGTAAGGCCAAAGCCAACATGATTGACAGGAAAAGCTGGATTTCATGCAATGTTCAGTTTTATTCATATGGCGGTGAATTAAAGATAACCCAGACAACTATTAATACCCTATTGCCAGCAAGAGGAGATGGCTCAAAAGAAGTATGGGTTCATACAATAAAATATATATAATATTTTCCCAAGATGGCTGAAGCATCGATCCGATTCTGCAGCTGTCCCCACTGGTGCTACACCCAGAACTACAGTAGGTAGTCACAGACACTGCTGATTTCTTAGTTCGCATACTCTAGTGAGCAGAGATGGCGATTGTCAGTTGTTCTGCCCCTCCAGTGCTCACTGGAAAGCTGGGCTTTGCAGGAGGTGAGAGTGGTTGGCCCAGGCTCTCGGTGGCCTGCTTAGCGGCTGAGCCAGGTGTCTGTCAGGCATCTGGATGGATCCCGACAACATTGTCTGGATCCCTGCAGAGCCTGGACCTGCACTGTGATGTCACAAGAGTACAGAACAAAGTGCACTCCTGTGATCCCCAGTAGAAGTATGGCCAAAAAGCGTTGGCTATACTTCTCTTTTTTAACGTGCAAAGAGCCGACACAATGAAAAATGTAAAGTCGTTTGAAGGACTGATTTCTTTCAGAAACTCTTATGAAAATCTAAGCACTGTGATCTTAACATGGGAATTACTGTATTAACAGCTAGTGTCAATAATGGTAATCCTCTTGTCACATGTCGGCCAACGCATGAAAAATTGCACAGGCGTGAACAGGGAGCTTGTTGTTATTCTTGTCACTAATACTTATAATGTACATATGATCAGCTCCTGAGCAAAACCAGCCTGTCCACCTTATTATGTGATAAGGAAGTCTGCCTGAATACTGTGCTCTCAACTTCAATGATCTCGGTTTATGCTCACTGCATTTCGTTTTTCTTATCTTACTCCCACATGGGCTGTCTCACACATGCAACTTCTCTCACATATTGTTTTGTGCACGCTCTCCTTTGCTCTTTCTTTCAAGCTCTCTCCTTTTGCACTCTAATTCTCTGGCTCCCTCTCTTACGCCTTCTCTGTCCTTCGCTTTTGTGCAATGTCTGGTGGCCGCTCTCTCTCTTACGCATTGGTGCTTTCTCTTGTTCTCTGCCTTGCACATTTTCCCTCCTTTTTTTTTCCTTGCGCTCTATCCTGGCATGTTTTCCCTCTCTTGTGCTCTGTCAGGTATGATTTTTTTTTTTTTTTTTTTTAATTTTTTTCTCGCTCTGTCTACCCGTGTGGTGGTGGTTTTTGTTTTTGTTTGTTTTTTTTGTTTTTTTAATTATTTTTTTTCTAGCTTGCTCTCTCTTGCTTCGTCTGGCACATTTTCTTTCTCTTGCGCTCTATCCTGGCATGTTTTTTTCTCTCGTGCTCTCTCTAGCACGTTTTTCGCTCTCTCATGCTCTATCTGGCACTTTCTCTTTCTTTCTCTCTCTTGCTCTTTCTTTCTCTTTCTATTTTTCTCTTTCTTTCTTTCTCTCTTTCTCAAGCTGGGTTCACACTGGAGAACGCAGCGGCTCACAACAGAGGTCCGGTGCGTCACCGTTTTCAGCCTGAATTTTTGGCTGCATTCAGACCTGAAACGGACAAAAAAACGCACAGAACTCCTGTGCAATTCGCACCAGAGCCACCGTGGCTCCGTAGGGAGCCAGTCACAATCTCCTGACATGCGAATCCAACCTTACTCTTTCTACACTTCTTCTTTAGTTATTTATTTTTTTGACTCTCACTCTTCCCCCTGTACATTCTTCTTGCAAGCAGAGTATATATATATATATATATGTGTGTGTGTGTGTGTATATAATATAATATATGTGTGTGTGTGTGTGTGTGTGTGTGTGTGTGTGTGTGTGTATATATGTATTTTTTTTTTTTTTTTTCCCCCTTTTTATTTATTTTTTTGTGTCAAACATTGATTGCTCTCATGTGGTATTTCTTTTCCATCTCTGGTACTCGGGATTATACATTTTACCCTCTGCTTGTATCGTTCCTCCGATCAGACATCGGACTGGCAGTCACGCACAGTTCTCTCATTGCACAGACCATTGCGTTGGCTTTTTACGGCCTGTGCTGGTGGGGTTTAGTCTGACTGCTGCTTTTCCTGTTTGGGAATTGGAGAAGGTACAAGTGGCTGGGAATGTACTGTATTTATTTCAAAGAAACCTTGGTGGAGCGATTCAGGCAGAAACTATGAAGAGCTGACAGAGTATACAGCGTTTTCTGCCAGACTCTGGGGATTCCTCGGAGCAGACCTGATCTCTGTACTTTATCTTCTAGTCTGATGTATCAGTGGTGGGAAGATGACAAATCTCTGAGATCCAGAAACCAGACCCTGATCAGTGAAGTGATTATTAAAGAGAGATGGTTGTAGAAGTTCTACCTGTCACATCGCCCAGAATAATTAATTCCAGGAAATGCTGTCCTAGCGTAAGAAAGGAAATTGGCGTTTCTTTACGTCATGCTGGAGAAGATGTTTATTTCTTTTGAACATCAAATCCTTTCAAGTCTATTTTATTTACTAGACCAATGTTTCTCAATGCCAGTCCTCAAGGCGCCCCAACAAGTCATGTTTTTAGGCTTTCCATTATTTGCACAGGTGATTTGATCAGTTTCACTGCCTTAGTAATTACCACCGCTGTTTAATCTGTGGGAAATTCTGAAAATATGACCTGTCGGGGGCACCTTGAGGACTGGATTTAAGAAACCCTGTACTAGACTAACAATTCAGCATTAAAGTACAGTGCCTTGAAAATGTATTCATGCCCCTTGACATTTTCCACATTTTGTCATGTTATAACCAAAACGTAAATAGATTTTATGTGATTAGACCAACACAAAGTGGCACATAAGTGGAAGTGGAAGGAAAATGATAAATGTTTTTCAAATAAATATGTGAAAAGTGTGGGGTGCATTTGTATTCAGCCCCCTGAGCCAATACTTTGTAGAACCACCTTTTGGCTGCAATTACACTGCCTTTTTGGGTATGTCTCTACCAGCTTTGCACATCCACACCCTGTTCCATATTATTATGCAAATTCTATTTCCGTGTCACAAGGATGAAATATTTTGTTTTTCAGTTTAACTCATGGATGTCATTGTGTCTCAGGGCTCTTTTGATCGCTGAAAACAATCTCTGACACCTGTGATAATTAGATTGCCAGGTGAGCCCAATTAAAGGAAAAACTACTAAGGCTGGGTTCACACTAGTGCGACAAACGCTCCGACATTGACGTGTGAAAAATCAATGTTTCCCTATGGGAGCTGTCCTAAATGGTCCGACACAAGTTGTTCTGACTTTGAAAATGCTCCCTGTACTACTTTGGTCCGACTTTGATCCTACTTCAGCCCATTGACTATCATTGAAGTCGGATCGCCATCTCGCATGATCCGACTTTGGCATGCGACTTGGGTTTAGATGATCTTGAGGGGGAACTCTGTGCCAAATTTTAAATAGAAAAAACAGCATGGGTTCCCCCTTCAAGAGCATACCAGGCCCTTTAGTCTGGTATGGATTTTAAGGGGAACCCCCTATGCCAAAAAAACGGTCCCCCCCAAATCCATACAAGACCCTTATCCGAGCACGCAGGCCGGTCAGAAATGGGGGACGTAATAAGGGGCGGGGACACCGGGTGACATCACCCAGTGACCGCGCCCCATTCCTATATAAGTCGTTGCAGACCGCGCACACGGCATTACAGTGGGAGAGAGCGTCGTGTCAACATCAGAAGAAGACTGCGGAGAAGGCCGGGCCACCGCTAGCAAAAGAGCGGGCAAAACAGCAGAAGATAGCGGAGAAGAAGGAAGAGACCCCCGAAGTCAGAAGAAGACCCCCGGAGCTGCCTAATAAATTATTTTAAAACCCTGTCTAGTGTGTGTTTTTGTTTGTTGTTTTTTTTTTTTTTTCCCTAGGTGAATGGGTAGGGGTACGATGTACCCCAATCTCATTCACATAGGGTGGGGGGCTGGGATCTGGGGGCCCCCTTATGAAAAGGGGCTCCTGGATTCCGATAAGCCCCCCCGCCCGCAGACCCTGACAACCAACAGCCAGGGTTGTCGGGAAGATGTCTTTGTCCTCATCAACATGGGGACAAGGTGCTTTGGGGTGGGGGGGCTGCAGGGCGCCCCCCCCGCCCCAAAGCACCCACCCCCCCATGTTGAGGGCATGCGGCCTGGTATGGTTCAGGAAGGGGGGGCACTTGCTCGTCCCGACCCCCATTCCTGACCGATCGGGTTGCGTGCTCGGATAAGGGTCTGGTATGGATTTGGGGGGGGCCCCCCACGTCGTTTTTTGCCGTAGGGGGCTCCCCTTAACATCCATACCAGACCCAAGGGCCTGGTATGCTCTTGGAGGGGGAACCCATGCTGTTTTTTTATTTAGAATTTGGCGCAGAGTTCCCTCTCAAGATTCATACCAAACACAGTGCCTGGTATTCCAAGTCGGATCCCCGTTCATTGAAAGTTGTACGTATGTCGGCTTCAAGATGCAGGGCAAAGTCGGATCCAAAGTAGGACGGCTGTCGTGTCGCACCAGTGTGAACCCGGCCTAAAGGAGGGTGTTCCACATTATTAAGCAGAGCACCATTTTCAAGCAATATGGGGAGAAGATCTCTCTGCTGCCGAAAAGAGTGAAATGGTTCAATGCCTTGGACGAGGTATGAAAACATTAGATATTTCACGAAAACGTAAGCGTCACCATCGCAAAGAGATTTGGCTGATTCAGAGCACAGACTGTTTTGTGCAGATAAAGGCACATTGAGGACGATTTCTGCCAGATCCATGCATCGGATCAAGAGAGCAGATGCTAAAACACCATCACATAGCAGCAAACAGATATTTGAAGCTGCTGGTGCCTCTGGAGTTCCATGGACATCAAGGTGTAGAATCCTCCAGAGTGTTGCAGCTGTGCATAAGCCTTCCATTCGGCCACCACTACCCACTACCCACTACCCAATGCTCACAAGCAGAAACGGCTGCATTGGGCAGAAAAATACACGAAGACTAATTTTCAAACAGTCATGTTCACTGAGTGCCGTGCAACCCTGGATGGTCCAGATGGATGGAGTAGTGGATGGTTGGTGGAAGGCCACCCTGTTCCAACAAGGATGCGACGTCAGCAAGGCGGTGGTGGAGTCATGTTTTGGGTCAGAATCATGGGAAGAAAGCTGGTCGGCCCATTTAGGGTCCCCCAAAGGTGTAAAGATGGCCCCTGCAAAGTATGTGGAGTTCCTGACTGACTGCTTCCTTCCCTTGCACAGAAGGAAGAACTATGCTTTCCGTAATAAAATCCTCTTCATGCATGACCATGCACCATCTCATGCTGCAACAAATACCTCTGCATCAATAGCTGCTATGGAGATGAAAGGAGAGAGTCATGGTGTGGCCTCCATCCTCCCCTGGCCTCAATCCTATTGAGAAACTTTGGAACATCCTCAAGCAAAAGATCTATGAGGGTGGGAGGCAGTTTACATCCAAACAGCAACTCTGGGAGGCTATTCTAACATCTTGCAAACAAATTCATGCAGAAACTGTCCAAAAACTCACAAGTTCAATGGATGCAAGACTTGTGAAGCTGCTATCAAATAAGGGGTCCTATGGTAACGTGACCTGCTAAAATGTTGTTCAAAGTTTGATTGAAACAGCTTTTGATTTCAGTAAATATGCTGCAAACACAAAAAAATGACAATTTTCAGTTCTTTACAACCTATAAAGTTTTTTGAAACTTACTGTGCGTAATAATTTGGAACAGTGCATTGTAAGTTTTTTTTTATTTAGAAAAAAAAACTTATTAGGAGGTTTGTTCAATAAAATTTGAATTGTACTCTTAATAGTTGATAGCATGAGAATTATGATGAATGTTGTTTACATCAATTATTTAGGTAAATGAGAAAAATCTCATTGGCATAATAATTTGGAACAGGTTGTAGAGTGACATTGTTGCCCATTCCTCTTTGCAAAATAGCTCAAGCTCTGTCAGATTGGATGGAGAGCATCTGTGAACAGCAATTTTCAAGTCTTTCCACAGAATCTCAATTGGATATAGGTCTGGACTTTGACTGGGCCATTCTAACACATGAATATACTTTGATCGAAACCATTCTATTGTAGCTCCGGCTGTATGTTTAGGGTCATTGTCCTGCTGGAAGGTGAACCTCAGCCCCGGTCTCAAGTCTTTTGCAGACTCTAACAAGTTTCCTTCTAAGATTGCCCTGTATTTGGCTCCATCTATCTTCCCATCTACTCCCTGTCCCAGCTGAAGAAAAGCATCTCCACAACATGATGTTGCCATCACCAGGTTTCACGGTGAGGATGGTGTGTTCAGGGTGATGTGCAGTTGCCCTGTGGCCAGATGGGCCTCTTGACTCCTTTTCTGATTAATGCTTTCCTTGCCTGACCTGTCAGTTTATGTGGACGGCCATGTCTTTGTAGGTTTGCTATTGTGCCATACGCTTTCCATTTTCGGATGATGTGCTCCGTTTTTTCTTTTTAAAACTTAACCCTACTTTTAACTTCTCCACAACTTTATCCCTGACCTGTCTGGTGTGCTCCTCGGCCTTCATTACTGAGAGTAACCGCTTGCCGCCCGCCTGCTGTCATATGACGGCCAGGCAGCGCGGCTCTCGTTCTGGGAGGGCGTCATATGACGCCCTCGCCTACCATGGAGCGTGCGCCGCCGCCGGCAATCGCACGCGCCCACCGTGTCACTGGGCACCCGATGCGAGTGCCCGACGGCCGCGATGTCCGCCAGGCACCCGCGATTGCCCCGTAACACGGCAGGACCGTGGATCTGTGTATGTAAACACACAGATGCACGTCCTGTCAGAGAGGAGAGGAGGCCGATGTGTGTTCTCAGTCTAGAGCAACACCGATCGTCTCCTCCCCTTGTGAGTCCCCTCCCCTTTCAGTTAGAAACACTCCCTAGCAACATAATTAACCCCTCGATCACCCCCTAGTGTTAACCCCTTCCATGCCAGTCACATTTATACAGTAATCGGTGCATTTTTATAGCACGGATCGCTGTATAAATGTGAATAGTCCCAAAAATGTGTCAAAAGTGTCCAATATGTCTGCCACAATATCGCAGTCATGATAAAAATCGCAGATCGCCGCCATTACAAAAATGCTATAAATCTATATCGCTTATTGCGATGATGGCTTTTTTTTTTTCCAAAAATATGTAGAAGAATACATATTGGCATAAACTGAGGAAAAAATGTGTTTTTAAAAAAAAAAATTGGATATTTATTAGAGCAAAAAGTAAAAAATATTGTGTGGTGTGTTTTTTTTTTTTTTTTTTTTTTTTTTTTTTTTCAAAATTGTCGCTCTTCTTTATAGTGCAAAAAATAAAAAACGCAGAGGTGATCAAATACCACTAAAAAAAAAAGCTCTATTTCTGGGGAAAAAAAATAATAAAAATTTCATTTGGGTACAGTGTTGCATGACCGTGCAATTGTCATTCAAAGCGTGACAGTGCTGAAAGCTAAAAAATGGCCTGGACAGGAAGGGGGTGAAAGTGCACTGTATTGAGGTTAAATTACACACAGGTGGACTCTATTTACTAATTAGGTGACTTCTGAAGGCAGTTGGTTTCACTAGTTAGCGGTATCAGAGTAAAGGAGGCTAAATACAAATGCACGCCACGCTTTTCAGATATTTATTTGTAAAAAAAAATGTGAAAACCATTTTATTTTCCTTCCACTTCACGATTTGTGTTGGTCTATCACATAAAATCCCCAAAAAAAACATTTAGGGTTTTGGTTGTAACGAGAGAAAATGTGGAAAATTTTCAAGGGGTGTGAATACTTTTGTTAAGGCACTGTTTCTAAACTCCCACAATACAGTGCTTATTTGCTCCCTTATGGTCTGTCATATATATTGAAAAGCTTTTATTATGTCTGTTTGAGAAGTGCAAAAACAAGTGGCTGTACATCCAGCCAGAAATCTTGTGAGTTCATAACTTTCTATGCTTTCTGCCCCTGGACTGTTAAAAGTTAGCAGCTAACTCTGTGGACTACAAATTACCTCCCCCTGCTATGGAGAAGAGAGGAAGGTGTTCTGTAGTTCTAGCAGTATTATGCAGCCCTAACACACTCCCTCTTCTAGGGTGGCAATGCTGATCTGCATGGTTGTCACCCTAGGAGAGGAAGTGGGTTCAAAAGGGATAAGGGGGGGGTTTGGGGGTGCAGCCATCAGAGGGTTGCAGCGCAGCCCCATTCACTTGAATAAGTGACGTTCAGCCACAGAATAACATTTGAAGCCATGGATGTCTTTTCCGTGTATTGGAAATTCCAATAATACAATAATACGTTGAAAGATCAGACACAGTGCACTTTTAGATGTCTTCCTGAGACATGATGGTAATGCAACGTTGTCTAATGCAGCTTACTCTACAATGAATAGGGAATCTATTTTAAATATGCATGATGTGGTTCCATTATTAAAGGCAGAATTTTATTAGTGCTGGACTAAGTGGTGTTAGGTCTGCATAAAAGATCAATACAAGGGCAGTTGCCTCAATGTCAGTTTTAACTGTCCTTCTTTTTTTTTTTTTTACCAGCACTAACCTCAGACAACCTCAGTGAACAAAGGCACTTAGACCATAGCAAAACAGAGATGAACTGTAGTCTTATGGGGGATTCTAAGGTCTCAGACTCCTGAAACCTTTTACAGGTCTTGTACAAAAACACAACTGTCTGGGCATAATTTGAAGAAGCTCTGTGTAGCATTTATATAAAGAGCATTCACACTCCGCAATCCAAATACTGCTGGCAATTTTATTTTATTTTTTCTTTTAAAATTGCAATCTAATTTAATTTTTTTTTTCCTCGCATTAGGAGAGTCTGCATTATTATATTTTTTTTTTTTTTTTTTTTTTTTTTTTTTTAAGCCCTGGTTTAAACTGCTGCGACTTCTTGTGACACAAAGTCACATGACAAGTGAAAACCCATTTATTTCAATTGTGGCCATTCCAATCAATGCAACTCAAGTCAGAGACTTTAAAAAGGTTCCTGCACTACTTTTGATGACACTTACAGTCCCATAGACTCTAATGTTGTTTGAAAGTCGCAAGTCACACTGCATAGTTGCACTGGAAGTCACATGACAATAGGGTCCCTGATAGTGTTGTTGTGGGAATCCCTACCGCTCAGCAAATTTCTTCTCTCTTGCCCCCCCCCCCCCCCCCCCCGCCAGGAGAAGACTGTGATTATCGCTAGTGGCTATAGCTGCTGCTTGCGATAATTGGAAACAAGTCCGCAGGCTAGTTGTACCCAAGTTGATCGTTTGATTTGTACATTCAGCCTACCCATTAATAGTTTGAATCTCAGTCGGTTTCTGCTGAACCGGCCGAGATTCGAACCTGTGTATGGCGGGCCTTAAGGGTAAGTTCACCTTTTTTCACAAACAAGTGAAAAGGCGAATGAACTCCAAATATCCTGGTCATCCCTTCCAACCCTATTGCACATTAGCGGTTTTAACACCCCATTCTCTTGATTGTAGTGGTCTATACACAGCCCTAGAGTTCGTATAAATCATAAGGCAAGCACTCGTTGGTCAGCACAGCCACGTGACCATGTTGACCAATGAGTATATCTGAGGTTGCTTTTTCCAGTTAGGTGTCCCGGAAGAATGAAGCACTTCTCATTGGCCTTGTGGTCACTTGTCATTGCAAGCATTATGATGGCTCCTTACTCCAGGCTATGTATTACGTTCTATGGTGTACAGAATTCTACACCAGAGTATGGGACATCACAGCCACTATGTGCATTGGGGTGAGAAGGGATGGCCAGGATATTTGGAGCTAGTTCACATATATTTTTTTTTTATTTTTTTAGTAGTGTGTTGTGTGGTTTTTGTTTTTTGTTTTTTGTTTTTTTTTTTTTTGTGACAAGATGAACTTGCCCTTTAACCACTTGACCTCTGAAAGGTTTTACCCCCTTCATGACCAGGGCATTTTATGCTATTCAGCACTGCGCTACTGTAACTGGCAATTGCACAGTCATGCAAAACTGTACTCGGATGAAATTTTTATATAATTTTCCACTATATACAATAGAACTTTCTTTTTGTGATATTTAATCACCACTGGGATTTTATTTTTTGCTAAATAAACGGGAAAAAAAAAATACAGAAATTTAAGAAAAAAAAAAAAAAATGTTGTTTTCTTTTCTGTTGTAAAATTTTGCAAACAAATAAATAAAAATCAAAATTTAGACCAAAATGTATTCTGCTGCGTTTCTAAATCGGTGTATATTATTTAGGGCACTTTCACACTGGGGTGGGGGGAGCATCAGCAGTAAAGCGTCACTATTTTTAGCGGCGCTTTACCCCCGTTTTAGCGCCGCTTTTCGTCAGCTAGCGGGGAGCTTTTAACACCCGCTAGTGGCCAATGAAGGGGTTAATAGCGCCCGCAAAGCACCGCTGCTGAATCGCTTCGCAGGCGCTTCGGCAGTGCTGCCCATTTATTTCAATGGGCAGGGGTGCTTTAGATGCAGTGTATATACCGCTCCTAAAGCGCCTCAAAGATGCTGCTTGCAGGACCTTTTTTTTTTTTTTAAACGTCCCGCAAGCGCACGGCTCCAGTGTGAAAGCCCGAGTGCTTTCACACTGGAGTGCAGGCGCTATTTTTAGTGCTGAAACGCCTGTAAAGCGCCTCACTGTGAAAGTAGCCTAAGTCTGTGTGAAAGTTACAAAGTCTTCAAACTATGGTGTATATATTTGACAATTGATCGCTCCTGATGTACTGATGGCCTATCATTTCTTGAGGCCCTAAAATGCTTGCTATCGCACGCCGCAATCCACCGGACACAACGGTTGCAGGGTGTGCCGCTGCGCACCCCAAGGCAGGTGCGTATGTGCACAGCGACTTATGGGTACATCACGGTATCTGGGGGAACCGCCTGCCAGCAGAAAATGTACTGATGTTGGTTGACAAGTGATTAAAGTATAGCTGAAGACAAAACCTTTTGGTTTTAGATGGGATGGGGAGATACAAGAACACATATCAGGTGTTTGCTGTCTGTGTCCTCATTGGGACCTTCTCTACTTGTCATGGTGTCCGTTATCACTGAAAGTGAAATCCCACATTGTGAGCAGTCACCAGAACTGGAACTGCCAATGGGGTACACTAGTTCTGGTGACTACCAGGGATTTCCCTCTCTTCCTTTTCCATTTATAGGACAGGAAATGAAGGGGAGTCTGCCAGATAGGACAAATCTGGGTAAATCGTACCATAACCAAAGTGACAAACCAATTTTGCCTTCAGTTATACTTAAATGAAAATTTATTCAGGTCCCAATATTGCTTCTATTCTGATGCCAAATAATGTGACATTTTTAGACCACCAGGCCTCACATTTACAAGTCTCAGGACATATAGTATGTAGTCTGACGTCTTAGAAAATGGTCATTCCACATTCAGATTTCCAGTGACATATACAGAACAATCCCAGGTAGAGCTGAAATCTCATGGGAACATTGATTGGGTTATTAATCACTGATAAGAAGGTATTCTTTATGGAAATCAACCTAGAGCTACAAGACAAGCGCCTACTACATAGTGCATAGCTATATACTAGGGATGTACCGATTACCTATTATTATTTTTTTTTTTTTTTTTTTTCGTACTCACCGATACAAATTATCAATACTTACCGCAACTGTTTTTTGTTTACAATTCAGCTGTCAGCAATAGTTCAAATCATTGAAAAGTTATTTACAAATGAAGTGGTTTGAGGAGACACATCTGTGATATGCCTCCTCCTTCAGGCATCCCATTCCCCACAGTTCC